>NC_138771.1:231038292-231638292 GCF_965119305.1 Pelophylax lessonae
TAAATGTGTAGTAAAATGGTAACACTTGGCCATACCCATATGGAAGAAAAGGTAGTATTTGCAATATATTTCTAAAAACATTCTTTGGAAACACATAAAATATTGTCAAAATTGTGACATTTCCTTGATATGTGTGAAATGCTAATAATCTTTCTTTGAAATATGTTTTACATCTATTTTTTTTCTATCTGACGACCAATTCCCCAATGTAATATTTTGTGGGTTTTTTCAGAGAATGTGGAGGTTCTATATAAACACTGTAGATTTGACTGCTATGATTTCGGAGTTAGCAGGAAAGGTGTATGGAATGTGATGGTGTTTACTAAAGGATCCCTTGTTGGAAGTGTGCATGTTTTTCCAATTCCGCCGGTTTTTGCCATTTTCTATGGGCGAGACAGCGGATTTGCAAGCGGTATTCAAAAAAAAATTGACCCAAAATCGCGCTGGCGAAATTTTTTGAGCCAATTTGACGTTGCGCATGCGCACATTCGCGAGTTCGCAGCTCGCGGCTGGAGGAGCTGTTTAACCTTTCCACACTTTCGCAGATATCTCTCTTTCTAAGTCAGTTTTTGAGATTTTTTAAACGCAAGTCATCTCCAAATTGACTTCCACACCTTCCACGGTGATTTGGGATTTTTGGGGGTACAGGGGAAAATTTGGCTAAACTTTAGACGAGCTTTTAGCTGGCGTGGTTTTAAGTCGCGCTCTGACCATATTGCATCTTAATGAATCTCACACTAGGCGCTATTTTCCGCCCGCCGTTCTTTGAATGCCAATTTCAGACTTAAATAATCGCCGCTTCGCAAAATCACGCCGAAACGCCAATTCGCCGTACTATGAATCAGGCCCATAATGTCCCTTCTTCACCGGACATCCGTGGTGTTGCAGCGGGTCTTCCGCTCGATGCGGGTGGAATCAGGGAGCTGTTTAAGGCGGCGGACGGTCCCTGCCAGGGCTGAAGTGGCTGAGGCAGTGCGGAGCTCCGAGATCAAGTCACCATCTCAGAGCAGACACGCATACGCCGTCCACTTAATCTTTCTTATGGTTTATCACCATTAAGCTTTATGCTTCACACTTTTCCCCATTTAATTAGCACTTTACATGCCCATTGTTTTGATTTATTCTAAGCTGTGGGGGCCTTATGCTATCGGTCATCTGTTCTCTTATTTCCTCTCATCCATATTTTTTTAGAACTTTTTTCTATATAGTTATATATTACCGTATTTCTTTCAAACTCTTTATGGAGAATGGACTATATACTTTTATTGTCACTTTATTGGTCACCTATAAGCTAGTGATTTTCACTTTTTCACTCCAATTATATATATTAATTTCACTTAGACAATTTACTCTATTCCTTTTATTTCACTCTGGATCTTATGCTTATGGCTTCCCCAAAATGGCCACTACCGTGCCCAGTATTCAATCCTTTTATTCCAATATATTGACTGCTGTAATCTTTCCCTCGGCTCTGTCTATATAACCACACCTCCAACGTCCTATCAGCATCCCCTGATGAAGTCACGTGATGGTGATGACAGCTGATAGAACCGGAAGTGTTGCCTGTGTACTGCACGCTGGCGGCTGTGTTTTTAAACATGAGTGTACCTGTTTTTGTGCGTATTAAAAAAATGTTAAATAATACACAATCTAAGCCTCTCTCTCTCCTTGTCTATCTCCCTGCGAGCCATCCCCTTAGGGATATCCATATATGCCGGGATTGAAGAGGACACCGGCACTTACCAGCCACTACTGTGATCCCTGGGAACCCCTTGGTGATATCAAAAGGATACAGATGCCACAGACCTGTCATTTTGCTGGGTTATTTCTATGCTGTTACCTTATAGCTGTGAGGTAAGAATTTAGTAGAGCTTGATTTACCACAGATCATCTGTCCATATTCCACCAGTCATCCATTGTCTTGGCGTGGTTGCTCAGATTGCACTTAAGGTTTTAGGTTTAGAATTCCCTGTATTAGATACGGCTCGCTTAGCTTAGAGGAAATGGGACTGCTATAGGTGATGCTACACTAAGCTTTATTCCATGATCACTCGTATAAAGGTGACTATTACAGGATATTGGTTTTTATACAATTGGTTGGTTTGTGTGATAAATCAGCTACAATGTCTGGTATATAAATAGTCCAGACACTAAAAAGGTCTCAAACATGTAGTATCATCATACTGAGGATGAGTAGTAGAATGTGTTTTGGGGCGTAATTAGCATGGCCATGATGTGTGTGAGAAATAACTTATTAAATTTCCAATTTTGTGTAAAAAAATTATTTTCATGTTCATTCTGCATTTTCCAAAAACTTTTGGAAAAAAAATTAGTCTTCAAAAAGCATACCATGCCTTTCTAAAATACCTAGGAGTGTTTACTCTCCAAAAAAATGTCATTTTAAGGTCGTTTCTACTGTCCTGGTGCTCCAGAGCCTTCAAAAATGTGATAGGTAGTCAGGAAATTAGATTTGTAATTTATGCCTCTGGAAAGCCTGAAGGTGTTCCTTGGATTTTGGGTCCCTCTGAGTGGTTCGGGTGTGAAAAAGTCTAATGCATGTAGTATCACTCGCCACACTCAGGAGGAGTAGAAGAATGTGTTTAGGGGTAAATTTCTAGGTATGCTTGTGTGTAAGAAATATCCTATTAAATGACAACTATGTGGAAAAATACATTTTCATTCCTGTATTTAAAAAAAATTTGTGGCAAAAAATGACATATTCAAAAGACTCAATATGCATTTTAGAAAATACCTTGGAGTGTTTGCTTTCCAAAAAGGGGCCATTTTGTGGGTGTTCTGGGCCTCCAAAATTCTCATAGGTAGTCAGGAAACCATATGTGTAATTTATGCCCCTGGAACTCCTGAAGGTGCTCCATATTCTTTTGTTACCTCTATGCATCTAGGTTGTAGAAGTCTTAATTTAGAATTTTTATATTTTTCAAAAACAGTGACAGAAAATTACAACTTTAAAAAATTCCCTATGCTTCTTTTTAAATATCTTGGACTATATATGTTCTAAAAAGGAGTCATTTGGGGGGTATTTGTACTGTCCTCGCATTTTAGGACCTCAAGAAATTAGATAGGCAGTCAGCATTCAGGAGTGATTACATTTCAAATACTGTATATATAAACAATACTTTGTAGACTTTATAACTTTTACACAATATTATACACTTTTTATGGGCAAGTGGGAGGAGGATGTTGTCTTAGGTGTGCCTAGGCCGGAGCTTGTGCTCTGGCGTAGGTACATAGACGACATCCTCTTCCTATGGAACGGTAGCCCGGACTCATTGTCGTGCTTTATGGCAGATCTTAATGCAAACGAGAGGGGTATTAGCCTTCAGTTTGAGTCCAGTAATACCGAGATTCATTTTTTGGATCTGCGTATTCGTGTGGAGGAAGGACAGATTCTCACCTCAACATTTTTTAAGCCGACTGACAGGAACGGTTTCATAGACACCACAAGTTGCCATCATAAGGCGTGGTTGGAGTCCGTTCCTGTCAGTCAGTTTCTACGTTTGAAACGCAACTGCTCACGCCGTGAGGATTTTTTAGGCGAAGCAGAGGTGCTAAAGAATAAATTTCTGGAGAAAGGCTATGGAGAGGCGGTTTTGAATGACGCCATCACTCGAGCTGATAGGAGGGTCAGAGATGACTTGTTACAGCCCAGAGTTAGAGACGGTGGTGAAAAGGCATTTGATTTTGCTTTTTTCTCCTCATTCTCTACGCAATATTTCTCTGTGAAAAAAATCTTGCGTCGACATTGGCACATTCTGCAGAATGACAATGTATTGGGTTCATTAATACCACAACAACCTCAGGTCATTTACAGGGGAGTCCCACCCCTAAAACTTCAGGTAGCCCCGAACATTAGGGACCCCCCAAAGAAGGTGTCCTTCTTCCAGCAGAAGGGGGGTTTCTATAGATGCAGAAAATGTGCGATTTGTCAACTCAATAAAGAAAGGAGAAGATGTGTTGAGAGTTTTACTTCGGGCTCCACAGGAGAGGAATTTAAGATTAAACCTTTTATTTCGTGCTCCACCACACACGTGGTTTACTTGATTCGTTGCCCATGTGGCCTTGACTATGTTGGCCGCACCATCCGAGAGTTCCAAGTGAGGCTCAAGGAGCATGTGGCCAGCATAGTCAAGGGCTGCCCCAAGCACAACGTATCGCGTCATTATGACAAGTTCCATAACAGAGACCCTACTGGGACTTTGTTTTTGGGGATAGACAGATACGTTGGGAATTGGAGAGGCAGTAATATGACACGTGGAGTTTCGAAACTTGAGACTAATTGGATTTTTAAGATGAGGTGCCATACCCCTAGGGGGTTGAATATTGAGTGGGACCTCAATGCCTTTATTAAAAATTCCTGACACATTTCTTAATTCCACATTTTTTACCTTTTTAATTCCGCTTATTCCCATAGTCTTAATATATTGCAGCTTATACGTTGTATTATTTATTTTTATTTCTCTTATTGTTTAATATGTGTGTGTATGGCTTTTAATTGTAATGTTTGCAGCATGTTCCGCTATATGCCCACTAGATGGCGTCGTTTTCTCTACTAGTGGACGGTTCTACTGACAGTATTAGATTAATGTTAATCTTATATTCTGTTCGTTATGCCTATTGTAATATATATGGCCGCATGAATATTTTGGATCTGGCATATAATGCGAATAAAAGATGGGTTTATTCCCTTCATATATACTATTAGTTGCACATCCTGCTCACTTCCTGGTTGTGGAACGCAGGTGACTTCCTGTCTCCGTGTTAACTTCCGGTTTTCGGGGCCGACTTCCGGTTTCCGGGTCACTTCCGGTTCCGGGGTCAACTTCCGGTTTCCGGGTCACTTCCAGTTTCGGGGTCGACTTCCGGTTTCCGGATCACCGTCCATATCCGCTCTCTCCCCATTGGTATTTAGAGCTGTGACGACTGCCGGACCGCGCCCCTTGAAGACGTTCAGTGTAACGAAACGTACGTCGGGCGGTCACAGTGGACACGCTCGCCCACAGTGAGGAGACGTGGCGGCCATCATTTTGGTGGAATGCCGTGGCGGAACATGCTTGGAAACAATTTGGACTGCTTTACATGCTCGTTATGATTGGATCCTTGTAAGTGTTTTTAATCTATTATTTTGATCTGGTTAATAAATGGTTTGCGCTATGATACTGCTTTGTGCTTCATTCCCTACATACCTGTGACTACTGACCTGAGACTTCCAGAGAAGGACGTATATTATCCAGGATACATATCGAGTCCTACTGAGTCTAGTTTTGGCATTTGGGATCTCTGTCATGGGGATCATCGTTATGTGGTAAGGGTCAGTGTGAACTGGGTGTCTGGTGGTGGTATCACGGATTCGCTACATTTTTCATCTGATCATATTGGGACTTTACATGGACTTTTTAATCTTTCTGAGAACTTTTTACTGATGATTAGCGCTACATTGTTCTTATATTGCTTTTAGATCTGTTTTTTATTCCAGATTCTGTGTAGCAGCTTTTCTATTTGGATTTTATTACCAACTTCTGAAGTTTGTATGTTTGAAGCTTTGAATTTCAGTTAGCGCAGCAATTTTCTTTATTAATATTATACACTGGTTTGGGTTATTTTAACCACTTCAATACAGGGCAATTTCACCCCCTTCCTGCCCAGGCCAATTTACAGCTTTTAGCGCTGTTGCATTTTGATTGACAATTGCGCGGTCATGCAACACTGTACCTAAACCAAATTTATGTCATTGTTTTCCCACAAATAGAGCTTTCTTTTGGTGGTATTTAATCACTGCAAGGTTTTTTATTTTTTGCTAAACAAATAAAAAATATCTGAAAAGTTAGGAAAAAAAAGGTTTTTTTTTTATGTTATAAAATTTTGTAAATAAATTTGTTTTTTTCCTGCACTGATGAGCACTGACAGGCACTAATGATGAGGCACTAATATGCAGCACTGATGGGCACTGATAGGCGACACTGACATGCAGCACTGATATGTGGCAATGATAGGTAGCACTGATATGCACCATTTGTGGGCACTGATAGGCAGCACACTGATGGGCACTGATAGGCAGCACTGATGGGCACAAATAGGTGGCACTGATGGTTACTAATAGACCACACTGATAGACGGCACTGATGGACACTGATAGGCGGCACTGATAGACACTGATAGGTGGCACTGATGGGCACGGATAGCCGGCACTGATAGGCAATGATGAGCACGGATAGGAGGCACTGATAGATGGTAATGATGGGCACCTGTGGGTGGCACTGATAGATGGCAATGATGGGTAGCACTGATGAGGAGGGCACTGACAGGCTCCTTGAGCACTGATTGGCATCCCTGGTGGCATGGGTAGGCATCCCTGGTGGCCATGGGTGGGCAATCCCTGGTGACTCTAGTGGCATTCCCCAAGGGTCTGCACTGGTAATCAATGCTCTGATTACCAGCACAGACCCCCCCCTGTCAGGAGAGCCCCCAATCGGCTCTCCTCTACTCACACCTGCCAGGTGCGAACTGAGGAAAGCCAATCAACGGCACTTCCTATTCACTATGTGTCCAGCTGCGATTGGACACAGCTGTTCACATGGTAAAGAGCCTACATCATAGGCTCTTTACCGGGATCAGAGATTGGGTGTGTCAGAGTGACACACCGCACCACCGATCGCTGCTCTGCGCGACCCCCCCCCCCCCGGGGGCGCACAGTTCCGTCTATCCTGCTGGACATCATATGACACCCAGCCAGGATAGAACAACCACTTTGCGGCCGTCATTTTTCTATATGATGGGCGGGAAGTGGTTAAACAAACAAATACAGCAGAATATATTTTAGCCTAAATTATAAAGGAGTATTTATTTGCAAAATTTTAAAACAGAAACTAGGAAAAATTAGTTTTTTTTTTCAAAATGTTTGGTCTTTTATAATAGAAAAAAAAGTAAAAAACCCAGAAGTGAATAAATGCCACCAAAAAAGCTCTATCTGTTCCAAAAATATAACTGGGAGTTTCATAACTGAGTAATTGTCACTCAAAGTATGACAGTGGTGAAAGCTGAAAAATGGTGAAACAGTGTCTGGACTTGAGGGCGTTAAACACCACTTTAATGACTAGAACACAGCTTTGGGAAAGCTATATGTTTTGCACCCTTCTTCACCACTGCCATTGTACTCATTGAAGAATCATATCCCATTTCCATTATAAAACTACACACTAACTACTACTACACAGTCATTTGTGTGTTTAGAAAATTAATCTGTAAATTCTTGGCTGGTGGGGGTAGAAGCTGTTTCTTCTGAAAGGCTCAGGGAAGGCATTGGAGTTTATTTACTAAAGAAATAATAACTATTCACTGTCAAACTATTTAAAGGGAACTAAAGGTCAGTTTGCCCATGAGATACCAAACAGTTTTCAGGAAAACTAAAACAAGCTCATGTAGGTTTTTTTTTTTTTTTTTTTTTTTTTTTTTTATTTAAAATGTTTCCAGACAATACATAAAATACAACAACATCTGTAACAGAAACACTCTTATACTCTAAGCAGAATGATGGTCTGTGCAGATAGCGTCTGCTGGCAAAGTAGGTGGGAGGTGGGTGGAAAGGGAGGGGGGGGAGAAGCCTCAGTGGTCCATGAGGCTGGAAGGTGAATCTGAGAGTGGGGGTGAGGTCATGGGCGAGACTCTGAAGTTGAACCTGTAATGAGCCATAGTGGGGTCAGTCTGGGGAAAGGTATAAGTGACATAACTGTCCCATTTCAGGTAGAACGATTCCCTTGAAGATGAAGCTGAAAAGTCCGTATTGGAGATATCTATGGTGAGAAGTGTGGAGAGCTCTGATCTAACCCGAGTGAGAGATGGAGGAGATGTGGAGATCCAGTTGCTTAGAATAATCCTCCTGGCGATTAGTAGACAAGACAGGATCCACATACGGGGTGTCTTTGTAGGGGGGCTAGACCATTTTTGGAGTCGTTTGTCCCAGTAGCCGAACAGGAGTAGCATAGGGTCCTTGGGTAGGCTGATCTCGGTCACGTCCGTAATGTACGAAAGGACTTGGTCCCAAAAGTTACTTATACCGGGGCAGGACCAAAACTTGTGGTGAAGTGAGGGCCTTTCCGCCGCACACAAGGGGCACTTGTGGGCGTCCGGAATAGTTTTGTCCGATAAAAAAGGAATATGCGCCCGATGGAAGATTTTTAGTTGGGTCTCTTTCCATATTGAGTTAGGAGTTAGAGCGAGGGTAGTTTTGAGACCTTTGACCATATTGGGTAGTGTGTCATCGCCTGGGAAGTCCTTAAGCCAGTTGGAGGCAGTGGAGGTGGACAAAGCCGGCGGGCATTGTTTCAAGAGGGGCTTGTATATCGTGGAAATAGTATAGGTGTCAGCATCCAGCAGGGAGTCAATTAATGACATTTGAAAGCGGGTCTCTGGTTTCCCAGTGGTTGAGGAAAGATAGTGAATGCATTGCGTCCAGTAGAAAATGTCCTTGTCCTGAACACCGTATTTATCCTTAATGTCCCGGAAGGGAAGGGGGGTACCCGAGCTGGTGTCGCACAGTTGTCCAAAGGTAATCAAACCCTTCTCCTCCCATTGGTGAAACACGGATTGGGTCAAGCCTGGAGTGAAGGTCGGATTACCCCGTATTGGAAGGAATTTGGAAAAGTGCATTGGCAATTTCAAAAGTTTTCGTACCTCCCTCCATGCTATGGCAGTGTCTCTCAGAAGTATATTTTGACGTAGGTCAGGGCACAGTGTCGCCCATTTGGCATGCAAGAGGGCAGTTAGGGAGAATGGACTGGCCATCTGAGACTCAAGCTCATAATTGGAGTAATGTGAGGTCTGTGATACCCAGTCCAGAGCAGCCCTGAGCAAACAAGACAGGTTATACATTCTCAGATTAGGCAAGTTGATACCCGCGTCGCTTCTGGAGAGTTGCAATTTGTTATACGAGATTCTCGGTCTCCTTCCCCGCCATAGAAATCGGGAGAAAGTTTTCTGCAGGGTTTGCGCATCTTTATGTCTGATTAATAGGGGAAGAGTTTGCAGGAGATAGAGAAGGCGGGCAAAGCTAACCATCTTAATAAGGTGGCATCTCCCCAAAAGCGACAGCGGCAGTTCCTTCCAGTTTTCCAGTTCCTTTGTTATTTTGGAGAACAGGGGGGGGGTAGTTCAGTGTGTAAATTGATGCCGGGGTGCACCCTATCTCGATACCCAGATAGGTGATGTGTTTGGATGCAATCATGAATGGGGATTCCCTTTCCCATGGACGGGGGGAACCAGTTCCCAAAGGGAAGATTTCGCTTTTAGAATAGTTTATCTTGAGACCCGAGCACTGTCTGAATCTGTCGAATGCAGAGACTATCACGGGGACGTCTGCTGTGGGGTTTGAGGTAAACAGTAAAACATCGTCCGCAAAAAGGGAAATGCGCAGCTCCTGAGAGCCTATTCGTACACCATGGAGAGGGGCTCTGGTCAGTAGATAACGGGAGAGGGGTTCTAGAGCGAGGTTAAACAACAGCGGCGATAGGGGGCAGCCTTGTCTAGTGCCTTTGTGTAATCTAAACTCGTCCGTGAGGGCCCCCCCTACACACAATCTGGCTGAGGGTGTAAGATACATTGAAGTAATGAGATTAACGAAGGGTCCACTAAAGCCCATGCTGTTCAAGACACGACTCAGCCACTGGAAGTTGACGTTGTCAAATGCCTTTTCGGCGTCAAGAGTTACAATAGCCATGTCTCGGCCAGGGTGTACACGAGCCTGGTCCAAAGCAACCAGGACCTTCCTTATGTTAACAGTGGCCGAACGACCCTTGGTGAACCCAGACTGCGCGGGATGTATCAGATGGGGCATGATATTGGCTAGACGTGTGGCAACAATTTTAGATAGGATCTTGACATCAAGATTTAACAGGGATATGGGCCGGTATGAGCCCGGCTCCAGCGGATCTTTCCCTTTCTTCGAGAGAAGCTTGATAATGGCTTGGTTACCCGTCTGGAGATAGGGTCCGCCGTTCCAAATAGAAGAATACACGTCCACTAGAGTCGAGACCACACCGGGGGAGGCTATCTTGTAGAATTCCCCGGAAAGACCATCGGGGCCCGGAGACTTATTGGCTGCAAGATGTTTTATCGTCGACGCAATCTCGTCCGCCGTGATCGGGGCGTTAAGTGAATCTAAATGCTCTTCGGATATTTTGGGGATTTCAGTCCCAGATAGGAAAAAATCAGCTACTGAACTGTCCATGGCCTCGGGGGCGTACAGCGAGGTGTAGAAATCACGCATGATCCCCCGCACCCCTTGCGGGGTAGAGTCCACCGCTCCCGATTTGTTCCGTAACGAGCCAATGTGTGTGGCGGACATCGGGCCCTTGCACAACCGGGCAAGCAGTTTCCCGGCCTTGTTACCGAAGCGGTGCAATGTCGCCGCGAGGTGTGCTTTGTGAATCATTTCTACCCTATCCGCCCAAGTGTCGAAGTCCCGTTTAGCCTCAAGCCATGCCGTGCGCCCCGTGGGGGTGTCGGCCTGTATCAGTGCCCGCTGAGCCGTCGTCAACCTTTCACTAGCCGTTTTGTATCTGCTATTCGTGTGCCGTTTGAAAGCCGCCGCATAAGAAATAATACGGCCTCTCAAAAAGGCCTTCCCCGTCTCCCAGAAGAGGAGAGGGGAGCTGCTGTGTTGTTTATTCGTCGCAGAGTAATCATCCCACTCACGATGGAGGTACAAGGCAAAATCCGAATTGTCCTTAAGGTAGGAAGGGAATCTCCAAATTAGAGGGGCTGGGGGGGATTCCGCTAATGGTAGAGATACTGAAACTGGGGAGTGATCTGAGATCGCGATGTCATGTATGGTGGCGTCGCGCAGGAGGGGAAGGAGGGAGTCAGTACAGAACAGGTAATCCATTCTAGTAAAAAGTTTATGGGGGTGGGAGTAGAAGGAGTATTCCCGATCCGTGGGGTGCGAGTGACGCCAAACATCAGTCAGGGAGAGTGATTCTATTACCGACGCCAGCGGAGTGGGGTCAGCTCGCAGGGTGTCACGCAGTCCCTGCCGGGGCGTGGATTTGTCCAGAACCGGGTCCATTACCGCGTTGAAGTCACCGCCCGCAATACGGGGGACATCAGGAAGGGAGAGAAGCCGGGCCGCAATTGCGGCGTGGAAGGAGCGGTCCAGGACATTCGGGGCATATATGTTGGAAATAACTAGCTCAGTGTTACAAAGCCGTATGTGTGCGGATGCATACCGCCCCTCGCTATCTGTTTCCGTGGAAAGAATTTCCATCGGGAGACGTTTATGGAACAATATCAACACTCCGGCTTTGCGGCCGGAGGAGGGTGACCCTACGACCTTGCCCACCCAGAGTTTCTCCATGCGCTTCATATCCTCCGCAGGCAGATGCGATTCCTGGATAAGAGCAATGTCCGCCTTTAGCCGTTTGAGATGGCGCAAGACTTTCATCCTCTTAACTGGGGATCGAAGGCCCTTGACATTCCATGTCACTATAGGCATGGGATGGGAAAGAGGGGAATTATACTGGAAGCATTCAGAGTCGGCCTAGCCCTACCCTGGGGCAGTGTTACGCGGAAGACCAGGATGACATGCCTGACCTTAGACAGCTCTCGGAACCGTGAGCTCGCATACTGAGGATAAAAGCACACCTTCGTAGGGGAAAAGGGAGAAGGCAGGGAAGGTGGGAAAACGGGGAGAAACCGAGCATAAACATACAATGCAATACGGCAGATTAACAGTGTAAACAGTAAGAACTTCTCTTTTTTCCGCATGTGTACAACACGGAGCCCAGCCCACCAAGCGTGCCCCCGAATCAAGCCAGGGCGGTGAGACCCACTTAACGGTCCGAGCGGTCAGTATAGCCCAGGTACCCAGCCCTTCTCGGCACTCTGGGCATCCGAAGAGTACAAAACGGAAGTAGAGCGGGAGCACACAGTGTGGAAATACATGGTACAGTAAACTATATACCTAGGCATTGGTACAAACAAAAGAGACATGCCAGTAAAACAAATCAACATATAGATCAAACCTGAGAGAATGGCGGGGGTGCCCCGAGTCCTCTAAGCCCACGTCCTAGTGGGAACAGTCCCAGGCAAGGACCTAGTAGTGCAAATCAGAGACAGTCGTGAGGGTCAAATCAACGGGGGACATTCGGGCGACCAGAACTGACCACATCGGCATATCTTTGCCGTTTGGGAGATTCCTTTCTGGGGCTCCTTTGATCTAACGGTCTGGAAAAAGGAAGGGCTTTAACAGATGATGAAGAGGAGGGGCCCTGATCCCCCAGGCGAAGTGAGCGAACAAAAGCTTCTGTTTCCTCTGGATCCTGAAACGCCATTTGGTCGCCATTAGGTGCATGAAGGCGCAACGTCGCCGGATAGGCCAAGGTGAACTTCAAGTGTTCCTGATGCAGTTTCGAACATACGGTCTGAAAGGCTTTGCGTCTTTTTGCGACATCCACAGAATAGTCCGCAAATATTAGAATTTTCATGCCCTCAATTTGGAAATTGGAAGTCTGCCGGAATTTTTGTAGGATAGCAGACTTGTCCGCATAATTTAAGTATTTTGCAATGATCGGGCGCGGGGTTTTACGGTCTTCGGAGTATAGCCCCATCCTGTGGGCCCGTTCGACCACACACGTGCCATGTAGCCCCAAGGCAGCGGGGATTTTTTTTGCGCAAAGTTCAGGAATGGCAGAGGGGGCAATGTTCTCCGGAATCCCAATAAATCGCAGATTACTCCGACGCGATCTGTTTTCCAGATCCTCCAACTTATCCATGATGATGCGATTGAGCTTATCCTGTGCCTGTTCAGTTCCCTGCATTTGATACACCTCATCCTCGACATTAGACAAGCGGGATTCAGCCTCATTAAGCCTCTTAGAATGTGCCTCCAGCTCCTTCTTTATGCTGGCCATGCCAGCAGCCACCGCTTTCGCCACAGAGGCCGCAATGGTGGGGTTTAGCAGAGCTGCGACAGCCTGAGCGATTTGCTCTGTGGAGGTGCCTTGAAATGCAGGGGAGAAAGCCAGTGCAGGGGGCTGCTGTGTTGTGCCCGGCTGTGGCGGAGTGATGTCCATGGCTGGGAGCTCCGCAGTCGCGCCGGAGCAGGCCGAGACCGGGGCCTCGATTTGTGGAGGGGCCGGCGGAGGTCGGGACGCGGCCTTCTCAAGGAACCGCTTCATTCGGCCGAGTTTAAAGTATTACCGCCGGGTCCCTGGGTGTCGATGGACCTCCGGTGGGGGAGTAGGAGCTGAGTCTGGGCTGTGGGCAGATTTTTTATGCCGTTTTCGGAGGTCACGCCGTGGGAGCTGGAGAACGCTCACCTACTCCATGCGGCGCCGGAACCGGAAGTGATGTAGGTTTTTAGTTGTAGGTGTAGGCTGGGTATTGTACAAAACATAAAGGGGGCCAAGTCTTAAAGAACTTTTTTGGGGGTGTGGCCTGGTGAGCAGAGAAGATGGACACACATTAGTGGAGCTCCGCAGTCCCGGCCACTTCCTGCCTTCCCTCCCATTCTCCCGTGAGCCACAGCATGGGAAAACTTGTGAGGCACACACCACAGTCCCGCTCTCGCTAATCTCAATAGGCATGGAAGGATACGGTGAGAGGGTCTACACAAACAGACCATCCCCTTATAATTGCTGACATGACAGCTATAGCAGCTGATATTAAAAGCACTCCATCTGTTGCGATCATAGGCCTAAAAGGTGACATATTAGTTCTCACAGAACAGATGGCCTAAGTTGTGAGTGCGGGCAAGTGCTGGAACAAGGCTATCCAGAGTCTGGAACAAGTAACTAGCACTCATTTGAGATTAGGGGGGATACCAAAGACTTTTACAGCAGATCAGATACCACAAGTCCTCCAGAAGGTATTTAATAATATTCCTGAATGACCTGCAGATTCTGCCATAGACTTTGTAAAGGGCACATTGAGCATTGAGGGTGTGGGTATTGCACCTCCCAGGGACATCATCTGCTGTTTACAGAACTTTGCTCTGAAAGAAGAAATCTTGGCCAAAACCAGGCAGTATGAATTAATCATTTTTAATGAGGTCACCATAGCTCTTTTCCAGGATTTGTCCCTTTGTTACCCTCAAGAGTACTCTCAAGAGTCGAAGAGCATTGTGCCTACTGGATATTAGAGGTGTACCGAACTGTTCGCCGGCGGACAGTTCCCGGCGAACTTAGCATGTTCGCGTTCGCCGCTGCGGGCGAACATATGCGATGTTCGGTCCGCCCCCCATAATACATCATTGAGGCAAACTTTGACCCTGAACTTTACAGTCAGCAGGCACATTTCCAGCCAATCAGCATACCTCCCTCCCACACCCTCCCACCTCCTATAAATAAGCAAGGGCAGCATCCATCTTAGATCATTCTGAAGCAGTGTGTGTAGTGAGAGTAGGGAGAGCTGCTGCTGCTGCTGCTGCTGCTGCTGCTGCTGTTAAGCTAGGGACAGTTAGTCAGTGTTCCTGGTCTTGCAGTGTTCTTGGTCCACTACTGCTGTAAGGACAGCACCCCAAAAAGCCCTTCTAAGGGCTGGTATTTTTGTAATTTTTTATATATATATATATATATATATCTAGCGTCCCCAAAAGCCCTTTTAAGGGCTGGTAATTGAGTTTTTTCTTCTTATATATATATATATATATATATATATATATATATATATATATATATATATATATCTAGTGTCCCCAAAAGCCCTTTTAAGGGCTGGTAATTGAGGATTTTTTTTTAAATTTATATATATATATATATACATATATATATATATCTAGTGTCCCCAAAAGCCCTTTTAAGGGCTGGTAAGGTAATAGAGTTTTTTCTTTATATATATATGTATATATATATATATATATATATATATATATATATATATATATCTATTGTACACTGCAGTTGCCTGCCCGCTGTGTGTGAGAGGCCACAGACCTACCACAGACTGTACTGTGTGCACACCACACTCATTTCGGGTGGCACAGGCACAGTACCTTGCATTTTAAAAAATATTTTTTTTTTCCTCTGTCATAATTGCAGTGAGTGCTGTGTCAGGTCCACAGAGTGCACTGTACCCACTGCAGTGCACTGCCCACCACTGATATATATACGGTGGCACAGCATCTTGTTGCAAATTGAAAAAAAAAAATATTTTTTATTATTGCAGTTGCCTGGGCTGCCAGTGACTGTCAGGTCCACAGAGTGTACTGTGTCCACTGCAGTGCCACTGTGTGCCCACCCACCACTGATATATAAGGTGGCACAGCAGCTTGCAAAGTAAAAAAATATATATATATTTTTTAATTGCAGTTTCCTGGGTGCCAGTGACTGCTGTCAGGTCCACAGAGAGTGTACTGTGCCACTGCCCACCCACCACTGATATATAAGGTGGCACAGCAGCTTGCAAAGTAAAAAAAAATATATATATATTTTTTAATTGCAGTTGCCTGGGTGCCAGTGACTGCTGTCAGGTCCACAGAGAGTGTACTGTGCCACTGCCCACCCACCACTGATATATAAGGTGGCACAGCAGCTTGCAAAGTAAAAAAATATATATATATATTTTTTAATTGCAGTTGCCTGGGTGCCAGTGACTGCTGTCAGGTCCACAGAGAGTGTACTGTGCCACTGCCCACCCACCACTGATATATAAGGTGGCACAGCAGCTTGCAAAGTAAAAAAATATATATATTTTTTTTAATTGCAGTTGCCTGGGTGCCAGTGACTGCTGTCAGGTCCACAGAGAGTGTACTGTGCCACTGCCCACCCACCACTGATATATAAGGTGGCATAGCAGCTTGCAAAGTAAAAAAATATATATTTTGTTTATAATTGCAGTTGCCTGGGTGCCAGTGACTGCTGTCAGGTCCACAGAGAGTGTACTGTGCCACTGCCCACCCACCACTGATATATAAGGTGGCACAGCAGCTTGCAAAGTAAAAAAATATATATATATTTTTTTTATAATTGCAGTTGCCTGGGTGCCAGTGACTGTCAGGTCCACAGAGTGTACTGTACCCACTGCCCAACACTCCTATAGCGTGGCACAGCACCTTGCACTCATAGTACAACACATTAAAAAAAAAAATGACAGGCAGAGGCAGGCCACCCCGCAAGGGCCGTCGTGGTCGTGGTGCTGTGATTTCCTTAGGCCCTAGAATAATGCCCAGTGTTCAGAGGCCACCACAGACCCTGAACTCAAAAAATTCTGAGGACATAGTTGACTGGCTTACACAGGACACCCAATCGTCTACAGCTTCCGCTCGGAACCTTAATGCACCATCCTCCTCCAGCTCAGCTTCGGGCACCTCTCAATTTACCACTCGACAGCCCGCCGGCACCACCACCAAAGCCTCTAGTGGGCTTTTGAAGGCCCATAAGACATTGCAAGATTTACTGGAACTTAAAACAAAATGTGTACTCTTCTTTAAAAAGAGAATTTATTATGAGCATGGGGACAAAAGCAGATTTTTTCTTTTTTTTTTTTAGCCAGGGCTTTGAAAAATATTACTATAGCCAACAATATCTTTCATATTAGAAACAAAGAGGGTAAGCTAGAACATGCTGCATATAAAATTGCTGAACAATTCCATGAGTTCTACTCTAGGTTGTACAACTTACCTCCCCAACATAAAGGTTTACAGGGAGACAAAAAGGGAGGCTAGGGACAATGTTACTAAGACATTAAACCTAATTCACTCTGTCAAGTTGGAAAGGATTGAGGGTCTTCTCATGTCTTTGGATGTGGAGAAGGCCTTTTATAGGGTGGGATGAGACTTTTTGCTGGTAACTTGCAAACACTTAGGACTTGAATTGAAAATGCTTTCCTATATCATAGCCTTATACAGCGTTCCCAACGCTAAAATCAAGGTAAATTGCATACTCTCTGAAGTGGTAATCATTAAAAATGGTACCAGAGAGGGGTGTTCCCTTTCACCCCTTCTGTTTAGCCTGACACTGGAGCTGTTTTTTACGATGATTAATTCTAATGAATCTGTCAGAGGCTTCACCATACATGGATGAGAATATATACTAAAAGCAGCATATGTGGATGACTTACTATTTTTTCTGCCCCATTCGCATATATCAATACCCAACTTAATACAGGCTTTTACTATTTATGGGTATGTTTAGAATCTGAAAATCAACTATACCAAATCAGAAGCGTTAAACCTTACTTTGCCCACAGACTGTCCCTTTAAGTGAGTTCCACAAGCCTTAAAGCATTTAGGTATCTGGCTAACATCCTAATTATCATCTTTTTTTGTCCTAGATTGCATGCCTTTACTTACAACTATAGAAAAGGATCTCAAATCTTGGAATTCTAAATATTGTTCTTGGTTTGGCAGAGCGGCAATAATTAAAATGTGAATTCCACCAAAGTTGTTGTATGTAATGCACGCCCTTCCCATTAAAATTCGACCCTGATTTTTCAAACAATTGCAATCTTTACAAATTTAGTTCTTATGGGCACATAAATAAAATAGGAATTGGGTTTCACCTAATCACAAAATCTAAGGAACAAAGGGGAATGGGCTTACCAGACTTTAAATTATACGAATACAGTATGCAACACATTTAGCCAGAATAATAGATTGGTACTACCAGAGTCTGCTTCTGCTCCAATCCCCCTGAAATTTTCTCCTTGGATACCCAGGTCTTCCTAACCAACCTCTTGATGATTTTTCTTCTGTGCCAGGCAGGGCTGCTGTTAGAAATCATGAGGCCCCATACAGCCTACCTGACAGGGCCCCCAGGCCCAAAGGCGTGCACAGGGGTGTGCCTGGTGGGGGTGTGCCTAGTGTGCCTGGGCACCCTAATCACTAAGTGTGGTGCAGATTCCCCCTACGGCCCGGGCTTCCCCCATGTTGCCCCCTCCTCTCCTCCAAGCTGCTGTGGGGGATGTTTCAAGATGGAGAGTGGAGGAAGGGGCTAGTAAATCTGTCATTTACCGGCCCTTTACTTTTCTAAATGAACACAGTGAACACACTCACTAACTGTGCATATTCATAACTGAAGCATAATAAACTGTGTTTATCATGCTTCAAATTGTGAATGAAAAGGAAATTGCTCAGCACAGAGCACTTCCCATTCATTCACTATCCTGTGAATGTAGTATATTAAGTTTACTATGCTTGTGTAATAAGTGGACACAGGAGTTATTGGTACCGATGGCTCACTGTGTTCATTCAGGAATGGAAGGGGCCAGAAAATTACATCCCCATGTGCCTGTAGTAGCTGTCAGTGCTGCGGGGGAAAGGGGCACACAGGGGGGCCTGGACAGCAGATGGAAAGGTCGCACGTGCTAAAACCAATCCCCTTGAAGTGCAGCCAGCGGGAGGGAGAGGAGGAAAAGCTGGCAGCGCTGCAGTGAGAGACAGAAAAGGATCAGTGCCTGCAATAACACATTACAGGTGGCCCTCCTGCTCAAGAGGTGCCTGGGCCCCCCTTTTAACCTGATGGGGTCGGGTCTACTGCTGGGTGTACTGCCTTATTAGTGGCCCTGGTGCCAGGCCCACTGACTCCCTTAGTGTTTTAAATTTAGTCAACTTTCCACCTGGTGTTGATAACCACTTGCTTATTCTCACTAACTAAGGATAAACCTATATAAGCTACCTACTGTTAACACTCAGGTGTTGTAAAGACTTATTGGTCATTGAAGGAATAATGTAACATGCCTTCACTCCCCTATGATCATATTTTCAAATCTGTTGCTATTTTACCAGCCATAAAGGGAAAAACTGCTTTACTAGGATTTTCCAATACCTTTGAAACATTATGTTGCATGGTAATGATGTCCAAAGGGCTACTTCCCTGAGTTAGGTCAGCCATAGACGGTTTCAATCTCAGCGGGTTCAGCAGGAACCAGCTAGGATTCAAACTGTCCAAGTGCAGGCTGCATGTACCAAGTTGATTGATCGATCAATTTGCGTACAACCAGCCAGCCCACCGGATTTACTTGCCATTATCACTAGTGCCTGACATAGCCAATAGCAATAATCACTGTCTTCTCCCTTTGCAGATGGCCTCTCCTGCCTCCCGCCATGACAAGACAATGTCTCAGCAGAAAGGATTGCCCTGTCAGCACTGTTTGTGTTGGTGGGGGAATCAGGCTAATTTCCTGCACCAACTATGGCCTGCCTTATGCTTGGCTACAACAATCGTGGGTTTAAACTATTGATAACTTCAAGATATTATGGGAATCGGCACTACAAATTTAAATTCCTGAGAAACAGTGGAGAACAGCTTGTATCCTAGCGCACAAGTGTTTCATTAGCACTTACACTCAAGAAACATCATATAAATCACTCATTGGTATGCCACCCCAGCAAAAATCAAATGGTAGTTCCGGCGATCTTTGCTGGAGATGTGGGCAAGCTCAAGGGACCCTTATTCATAGTTGGTGGCATTGTTATAAGCTGGTTCCCTTTTGGAATTAAATACGACAATTCAGATTACGGAGACTAAACTTGAGTGCTTGCTGTCTCTTACATATTTCTGCATTCTCTTACATATTTCTGCATTCTCTCTACATAGATACAAACATTCCTTGACCAAACACCTACTCAATGCTGCCAAAGCCTTGACCCCATTACACTGGAAGACTTCTCACATACCACCTGTTAGTGACTGGCTTCAGAGAGTAGACACTTTGTACAAAATGGGACAAACACTAGCTATCGCATAAGACTTAGATTGCATGGTTTATTTTTGAACTCTGTGACACCAATCTGCAGATCAGTGAAACCGGGATTAAGTGAGTCTTTCTTTTAAATTTGATACATACAGTAATCACATATCCAAATCCCTCTTCATTTGGATGTCTTACCTTGGGTAGATTTAGGATAGTAAGCCTAAAAGAATCAATTTGTGGAAATTGTTAATGTAGTAATAGGCGAAGAACTGATGAGCCACATTCAGATAGGAGTTGGAGCTATAGGCACTGTTTGTACTTGTTTGCAGTGGCAAAAGTGGTAAATTACTTTGCACAGATGTAGTGTCTCATCATTTGTAGCTAGAGCATCATGAGTTGACATCAAACATGACTGGTACTGAAATTATATCATGCAGATTATAGACTTGAGAGAAGAGAAGAAAATACGCAAGACTTTGTACAATGTAAGCATTGGGTGTCTTGGATCTAACACTACCTGAATAGAA
This sequence comes from Pelophylax lessonae, assembly GCF_965119305.1. NCBI lineage: Eukaryota > Metazoa > Chordata > Amphibia > Anura > Ranidae > Pelophylax > Pelophylax lessonae. The sequence continues at coordinate 231,058,461 of NC_138771.1, forward strand.
GTACACTCACACTTTAAACTCTATATTAACCCACTTGCTTACTGGGCACTTATACCCCCTTTCTGCCCAGGCCAATTTTCAGCTTTCAGCGCTTTTACACTTTAAATGACAATTGCGCGGTCATGCAACACTGTACCCATATGAGATTTGTATTGTTTTTTTCATGCAAATATATATATTTTTTGGTGGTATTTAATTACCACAGTTTTTTTTTTTTTTGCTAAAAAAATCTAAATATGACCGACTATTTAAAAAAATTTAAAAAAAAACGTTTTTCAAACTTTGTTATAAAAGTTTGCAAACAGGTAATTTTTCTCCATCACTGATGTGTGCTGATGAGGCAGCACTGATGGGCACTGGTGAGACTGCACTGATGGGTGGCACTGATGGGCACTAATAGTTGACACTGATAGTTGGTACTGATAGGTGGCACAGAGAGGTGGAACTGATAGGCGGTACTGATGGGCACTGATAGGTAGGGATGTAACGATATCAAAATCTCACGGTACGATACAATTTCGATATTGACCTCACGGTACGATATTTATTGCGATATTGTGGAAAAGCTCATGGTATTGTTAAATAGCTCACGATAGTGTTTGTAATGATAATAGCGAAAAAATACCGACATTTATTCTGCTTTTGCCAGTCAACAGGCAATTTATTGTTGCATTTATGGATCTATGACAACATAAAACAGTAAAACAGTAACACTGATCACATATAGTGACTGCTTGCTTAAAGTGCAAGTTGTAGTTGTAGTCAGGAACATCAATATATTCTCATATAGTAATTAAGAAGCAGCTAGAACAATTGTAAACTAGTAAACAAACATTAGGCAATTCCCTTTATAGGCAATTCCCTTTAAGTGCAAACAAAGATCAAGTTAAGTCAGGAAATGTGCAAGGCAAATATAAAGGCAGCCTTTAGAAAAAAGATTAGAACAGTAAAAAAATCCTTAAACTGTCTGGCAAAAAGCCTTCTGAAAAACACTGAACTATCCTTTAGATAATGTTCAAGTTTTTCTTTAGAAAAATCAAAAGATCTACATTGCAAGGGAGAAGAACCTCTGGGCATTTACAATATCCCCTGCTGTTGAAAATACCCTTTCACTGGGCACTGAGGTAGCGGGTATACACAGGTAGGTCTTTGCTAATGAAGACAGAATAGGATACCGCCCTGCATTGTCTCTCCACCACTTAAGAGGGCAAGCAGACAGAGAAACTAATGCTTCTTTGCAGTAAGAGTCAACTTCTGCCTGAATTCCACCTGTGACTTGATTACAGCTAAAAGAAGAGCCAAGGAGGTCCTCAAGGGCATGCTTCTTAAGAGGAGGCACATAGCTCGTGCTGCTGTCGTCCAGATCTGCTGGTGCTGGATGTGGGCTACTGGGCAGCACATCATCTTGGTCCTGGTTCATAAATGATAAAAAGACATTATATCAGCATTTTATTGTATTTCTCTCAATTTTCTCTATGGCACAGCGTTAACATTTTTTACCTGTTGTTCCATCTGTGATGCTTTGAACTTTATTCTTTCAAAGACGTCCTCTCTCTCTCCACTGCCTAGATGTTGCAAGGTCCGAAAGCGCGGATCCAAAGCACTGCTCTCCTGCATGAACTTTTCATCCTCTCCTTGGTATCTGTCAGTAAGATCCTTCAGAATGGCTACCTTCATCTGAGCAATGAAATTTGAGTCATGATTATCTGTGGCCATGCTGTCTTGAATCATTTGTTTTAGTGGTGAAATGAGAGATATTGTTGGTTGCAACTCATCACAAAGAACAGTTGTGGCCTTTTTTATTGGTAAAAGAATCTTCACAAGATCCTCTGCATTTGCAATGTCAGATGTGTCCAAAGTGTCAATTTCACGTGACTTGTGTCTCAGTTCATCACTCAGTAGGGCTGCAGCAACAGCTTGTTGCTGTTCAAGGTAGCGCTCCACCATGTCCAGAGAGCTATTCCATCTTGTCACTACATCAATAATGAGTTTATGTACAGGGAGATTGAGTAGTTTTTGTTTGGTGGTCAGCACGGCTGTGGCTGTAGAACTGCGGTGAAAAAAACTTGCTACACGTCTGACTCTACCGAGGAGGCGGCTCACTGCGTTGATCTTTAAACCTGCTTGGGAGGCCAGGTTTAGTGTGTGCGCAAAGCACCGTATGTGAGGGGACAGTTCGGCTTCCTTTACTGCTACTCGCATTTTGCTTGCGTTGTCAGTAACAACAGCGATCCTTGTTCCAATCTTGTCCAGCCCCCACTCTTTGACTGCAGATTTAAGGACTTCGGCTATGTTTACGCCAGTGTGTGATTCGCTAAGCTGTCTAGTTTGTAAAACGTAACTCTGCATTTCCCATTCACTCGTCAAAACATGTGCCGTAATAGTGATGTAACTGTGAGTCGCTCTGGAAGTCCACCCATCAGTGGTAATAGCAATGCACTCAGACTGTTTAAGGTTCAACATGACATGTTCTTTTGTCTCACGGTAAAGAGCAGGGAACACAGTTTGACTAAAATGAGCCCGCGATGGCATTTAATACCTCGGCTCAAGCTTGGCCACTAACCTTTAAAATCCTTTGCCATCTACTGCACTAAAGGGTCGTAAATCACACGCTATGTATTCCGCGATGTACCTCGTGATTTCTTGAGCCCTTGCGCTGTTGTGTGGCATTGGCATAGTTGTTGAAAATGCCTCCTTCAGGGTTTTTTGACCGCCGGGCAGGACTTTTTTTGTGAGAGAAGAATCTGCAAACTTTTCGGGATGATGGGTCGTCAGATGACTTCGCATGTTGCTTGTGTTTCCTGTGTTGTATCGCAGTTTACTGTGGCAGTGCTTGCACATAGTCCATTGTCTGTCCACCACCTTCTCTCCTTTTGCGTTTTTTGACACAGCGAAACCAAAATGTTTCCAGACATCTGATTTAAAAGCTGCAGGGGCTGGCACAATCTCAAATTCGGGGGTTGTTGTTTTCATCCTTACAACTTGTATTGCTGTCGGCCTCGGCCATGCTGGCTTGCTGACTGTGAGCTTGTGGACTGGACAGTGTGCAGCGTGCAATCCTTAAATAAATAAATAACACAGAATAAAACCTCTCAGTAGGTAAATGCGATCCTCTGCACTGGCAGGATGCAATATACAATAAAATCAAGATACGCTGCTACTTCCAATTTAATTCCAATGTAAAAATATATACTATAGTATAGATGTCCAAAGGTATTTCTAATTTAGTAGCGCAATAGAAGGATAAACCTCCTAAAGGAGAGTGCAAACAAAGTGCTGTCTAATCAAATCAATGTCATCAAAAAGTCTCTATTAAAGTTAAACCGCACACTCTGTAGAGGATCCGTGCTGATAGGACCACCATATGTCATTGTCTGATGAGTGATAACACCACCACCAGTACTGGCACTGCTGGAGTTGTGTATGGCCAAAAAGCTCACCAGATCACCACCATGCCTGACCATGACCACACTCTCATGGATCAATAGGCAGAAACAGCATGTGGCACTGGCTCCAACATCACCAGGCAGGCAGCAAATATAAAATGTGCTGAGTTCACTGAAAGAGTGCTTGAGTGTAATGGCTTCTCTCTGTCCTTTATGGGCCTTCAGTGACCCCCTCAACAGTTGTGTGTCAGACAAAAATGCCCCTAACATCATTGATGGTCAGTGAGAAGAATGCCCCACCTAGTTAAAGTAGTAGTTATACTTTCACTTAGTTTGCAGAGTCGCCCACGCCCCAGACAGCCCAGAATGAGAGAACATCCAGCCTGAGGGCAGGGATCATCATCAATGAGGCCTGCAGGACTATTATACTCACTCACTGTACATTGAGAACACTCAGAACAGTGCTAAGAAGAGAAGAGGTATCAGGTGCCGTGCTAGTGGGGGAGTGGACAAGAGCATGAGGCCCAAAATGTGGTGTCTTCTAATCTTAGAGAGAAGGAGTGACTGTAATGTATATATTTCAAAGTGATTTTTTATGTGGCTTACTGGCTTTGCTTTCACATTTTTGCAAACTTATTTCTTCATTGAAGAAATTAATTTGCAAATATGTGAAAGCAAAGCCAGTAAGACACATAAAAAATCACTTTGAAATATATACATTACAGTCACTCCTTCTCTCTAAGATTAGAAGACACCACATTTTGGGCCTCATGCTCTTGTCCACTCCCCCACTAGCACGGCACCTGATACCTCTTCTCTTCTTAGCACTGTTCTGCTTACTCTGAAAACTATCCTCTCTGTGTAAATCCGACCAATCCAGACCAGTAGTACATGTCATGAATGATGACTTGAGTGGCGTCAGTGTGCACTGTTCTTTTTAATTTCTTTCACATTATTTATTATTACTCACTGGCGGTCCGGTGTCTGTGTCTTGCCGTGGTGCCACTGCCTGGCTGCCAGGGAAGCTGGCTCTGCTCCGCCGAGTCCGCCGCTCGGCGCTCTCATGCGCTGGCTCCGCCCGCCTCCGCCCCACAAGCCCGCCCACCCACACTGCTCTAACCAACTGGCAGCCGCTCGCCTCGGCTCGGCCAGTAAGCAAGCAGCACTGTACACTACAGCATACAGACAGGAGCCGCCGAGCGCCGACGAGACACATAGAAGTAGAAGGCGGATATACCGTGCACCCACCACGACGGTATCGGGCCATGCAAAACACCGCGATACCGCGATAGCGGTAATATTGTTACATGCCTACTGATAGGTGGCACTGATGTGCACTGATAGGTGGCATTGATTACACTGATAGGCACTGGTAGGATGCACTGATAGGCAGCACTAATATGTGACACTAATGATGACACTATTTGAACCGTGAAAAGGCTGAATGTACCCAAGTTGACCGATTGATCAACTTGGGTACAACCAGCCTCACGGATTTTACATGCGATTATTGCTAACAGCTGCTGCAGCTGTGGTGTCAGCCTTAATGACTGCTTTAACTGCTTTAACTGCAGTATAGGTACTGTATCTGTGCAAATAATTAATTGGCAATAGTTAGTTGGCAACTAAAGTATACCTTTCTACCATAGACAAACATCATGGTTACCAGCAATGGTTACTATTCCCCTAGAGAACATTAAAATACCTATTATCCCTAAAGCATAACAGCAAAATAATTCACTCTTCTATTTACAAACTTGAAATATTTTGATGTCATGTTTGACATTATGAAAAAATATTATGATCTTTTAGGTTACTAAACTCAAGGCAACAAGCCATTCATGGTCATGCACCTGTACATATGTACCATCCTGCTATGCATAGGGCTATGAAATTACATGTGCTAAGCATGCCATTTCTAATATTTCTTTATCTGAATCTTTATGAATATAGACTACACGTATTTGACATGGCTTTTATCCTGATGTTTATCTACCAGCTCAAACCATGACGATGTGTTTGAAGCCTACACCTTTCTTGATGTTGGCCATTAATTAATAAAGAATATCAACAAGTGTCTGCGCTATACTAAAATCTTGTCATTATCATCAGGCATCTCTATCTTAGTAAGAGGTGCAAATATTAACAGTCTCCACTCCAGCCATACATAACATCTTATATTATAAAGTTTTTTTTTATGTATGCAAGTAGAAAAACACCTTTGTTTAAATGCCACTTTCATAAATGTCAGAGTTGCACTACTAGATACACACTAGCCAATGTTACCAATGTTCTGTCTGCAACAGAAAAGCTGTTCTTATGACATCACTTCAGATTTATGGACATTTATGTAATCATTACATGCCATTTTAAGATAATTTTCATACACAAAGTAAAAAAGTGATTAAGTTATTATTTATTTTCAGGTTAACAAGATATTTGATAACTAAGAAAATGCACACTAAACTTTGATTGCCCAAGTTTATCATTTTATATACATGTACTCTCCAATTAATATAATTATGTCACTTTCAGTAATATCTCAGTGTCAAAATGGGATTGTGTATTTATATTTTATCCTATTGTTAAACATTTTCCGTAAAAGCACCATAAATAATATCACAATCCAAGTATTCAAATGTACTGTAGGTGGTAATAAAATGATTATTATATTTTAAAGGCAGTAAGCGCAAGATATTTATTATGGTAATGCATATAAACGTGAACACCTTTGTATTACCAGCAACATGAAAAGCAATGTCTTCAATGATATTAAAATAGATCAGTTTGCATTATGCTATTTTTACGTACTGATAAGGTGTGAAATGACTAGGACAAAAAAAAAAATAACAGTTTTCACATAACATGCATGACCTTGAACCAGTGTGTGAGCCAAAGAGACAGTACAAACACAGCTCCACTAGACAAGGGACTTTGATGCTGGGTAGCTAGGGGGTCAAGCGCGGAAAGGGGAAATAAGTGGTAAAATCACTGTCTCTAGACTCCTTAGATAAAATAGAAACAAGCACTTGGCATTTTCAGTACTGACAACCTGGCTTGTTTGTACACTCTAATGAGCACTCTGGCTCCATTAATGAGCAGACTGAATCCATTATCATCATCATTTCAAAAGGTAGCGTGCCACTAAATAGCTTCCCATATTAGCAGGCATTGCCCTTGTTGTTCCATTTGATCAGCTGTGGCAGCAGGAGGCTGCTGTACTCTCACTTTTTCTACGGGGAAATTAGCATGTGAAAATTAGTAAAAATATATATATGTATGCGACCCTTAAAATAGGTGTAATAAAATATCGTGCAAGGTTATATGATCAAGGGTGTAGAAGTTGAAAAGGCAAGTAGAAAAAAAAAAACCCTGTAAAAATATGTATTGATGTCGTGTTTTTCAACTGGACAAATATTATGGACGTGCTCATCTTCTTTCATGCTAGCTCCTTCTTGATAAATCAAAGCACCAATTAACTTTGCTTAAGAAAAAAGAAAAAATCTTGGTAGCGTGTTTACACTAAAAGGCTGCTGAGGGCAGCAAAGGCTCACTGTGCATCCATCTGGCGTGCTACATACAGTAGATTGAATTTGTCTATTCTTTCTTTATATCTTGCTGCATTTTAAAACTAGAGCTTTTGTGTGCTTTCTATCATTTCCACGCATAAAGGAATTCATGCATTGATTGAATCAATGCATGTTTGTCTATGCTGGAGATTTATATAAAAATGTACACTTATACTAAATGCATGCACATTTTACTCCTAATTCATTAACAACTCTTCAAAGTTTTTGTACAGTCTTATATTGACATAGACAGTTTGTGAAAGTAGCCATCTGAATTCTTTAGGGAGGATTTCCAAAATGTTTAAAAAGTTACCGGGAAATTCCTGGGAATAGATGTGTTACTAGAAGTGGGTGTGAATACCTTTTTTTGTTTTCTTGGACTCCTGGTGATGATTTTTTTTTTTTGTTTTGTTTTATTAATCAATGTAGATGTATTTCTATTCTGCATGTTATTTTATCATTGATTATAAACACTCATTTAATTTTTTTTTCATGTCATGATTAGTGAAAAATACATTTACAAATTGTACATTTTAGAAAATCTGCTAACTGGGTTTTTTTTTTTATTTGCCTATGTAAAGTAAACTTGTCTAATCTTTGAAGAAGCATGAAATTGATGACTGCCAATTGCCTAAGTTCTAGAACTGCTATGATTCTCTATAGATCGAACAGATCTAAATGCATTTATCAGGGAAGTAAAAATTTGCAAATTTCTCATTCCCTATATCTAATCATAACTACACATTTTCACGCTTAGTATATTTCTTATTGATAAGCATTTTCCCTGTGCGCTCCTTTACTGTTGCCATCAGGATATATAGGGCAGGAGTTATAGATTAGTCTAATTTCAGAAGATTGTGAGGTGATTCAATATATACTATACAGTATATACAGTATATTTTTTAGAGATCACTATTTGGAAAGCTTGCTCGTTATTTCTGTCATTTTTTTTAAAGTAGGAACTTGAAATCCAATACCATGTGTTGCTGCTGCTATTCGTTTGTGATTATTGATTCATGGATAATTCCTAAAGCCATGATCCATGTTTTAGTGAACTTTAAATACTTAATTTAGACCAAGCTGGTCCAAAGAAAGGACTTCTTTTACTACAACTTACAGAGGTTGTCAGCTCTGTTTGAAATGTACAAAGAATCAGCTACTTACAGTATACAGTGCTATGTCCTGGCAGCGGAACAGGGGCTTTCTGTCTCATTGCTGGAACAAAAATGAGTCGGCCTGAGCACTGCTCAGCCATTCACAGGATGCTCTTTATGAATGAGTGAATACAAGGCTTCCTGATTGGTAGAGAGACAGGTAGATGATGTAGGAATCTCCTCTCAGCCAAAGGAAGCTTTGCATTCAATCACAAAATACATAGCTTCCTGTTTATAGCTGATTATCACTCAGTCTGACTTGATTTTGTTCCATATGTGAGGCAGGAAGTTTCCATCCCACTGCCAGAACATAGCAGTGTATATAATATGTAGCTCAGGCAGTTCACACAGCATTGACAGTCGCTACATGTTTCATTGAAGGTAATACTGTTTTGGACCAGCTTGGTCAGGATGAAGTATTTAAAGTTCACTAAAACATGGAGTTAGGCTTTAAGCTGCCCATCATAGGCACGCACACAGGGTGTGCCAGATGTGCCTGGGCACTCCCTAATCACTCTGTTCACATTAACATTATTGTGCCAGTGGGGAGATGGGAAAGATCCCCTACTGAGCGACTCTGCTTAAAAGAGAAATGTGGAAGCATTTCTCTCTCTCTCTCTCTCTGCAGGCAGGGAGATCATGTGTTGGCGGGGCAGAGTGCCACAAGGAGGAAGACTGTATATATATATATATATATATATATATATATATATATATATACAAAGTATCTCACAAAAGTGAGTACACCCCTCACATTTTAGTAAATATTTTATTATATCTTCTCATGTGACAACACTAAGAAATAACACTTTGCTACATTGTAAAGTAGTGAGTGTACAGCTTGTCTAACAGTGTAAATTTGCTGTCCCCTCAAAATAACCCAACACACAGCCAATAATGTCTAAACCCCTGCAACAAAAGTGAGTACACCGCTAAGTGAAAATGTCCAATTTGGGTCCAAAGTGTCAATATTTTTGTGGCCATCATTATTTTCCAGCACTGCCTTAACCCCCTTGGGCATGGAGTTCACCAGAGCTTCTTCCATACCTCCATGACGACATCACAGAGCGGGTGGATGTTAGAGACCTTGCGTTCCTCCACCTTCTGTTTGAGGATGCCCCACAGATGCTCAATAGGGTTTAGGTCTGGAGACATGCTTGGTCAGTCCATCACCTTTACCCTCAGCTTCTTTAGCAAAGCAGTGATCGTCTTTGAGGTATGTTTGGGGTCGTTATCATGTTGGAATACTGCCCTGCGGCCCAGTCTCTGAAGGGAGGGGATCATGCTTTGCTTCAGTATGTCACAGTACATGTTGGCATTCATGGTTCCCTTAATAAACTGTAGATACCCAGTGCCAGCTGCACTCATGCAGCCCCAGACCATGACACTCCCACCACCATGCGTGACTGTAGGCAAAACACACTTCTCTTTGTATGCCTCACCTGGTTGCCGCCACAAAGGTTTGACACCATCATAACCAAATACGTTTTTCTTGGTCTCATCAGACCACAGGGCATGGTTCCAGTAATCTATATCCTTAGTTTGATTGTCTTCAGCAAACTGTTTGCAGGCTTTCTTGTGCATCATCTTTAGAAGAGGCTTCCTTCTTGGACGACAGCCATGCAGACCAATTTGATGCAGTGTGCAGCATATGGTCTGAGCACTGACAGGCTGATTCCCCACCCCTTTAACCTCTGCAGCAATGCTGGCAGCACTCATACGTCAATTTCCAAAAGACAACCTCTGAATATGATGCTGAGCATGTGCACTCAACTTCTTTGGTCGACAATGGCGAGGCCTGTTCTGAGTGGAACCTGTATGGTCTTGGCCACCGTACTGAAGCTCAGTTTCAGGGTCTTGGCAATCTTCTTATAGACTAGACCATATTTATGTAGAGCAACAATTCTTTTTTCAGATCCTCAGAAAGTTCTTTGCCATGAGGTGCCATGTTGAACTTCCAGTCACCAGTATGAGAGAGTGAGAGCATTAGCACCGAATTTAACACACCTGAGACCTTGTAACACTAATGAGTCACATGACACTGGGGAGGGAAAATGGCTAATTGGGCCCAATTTGGAAATTTTTATCTTAGGCGTGTACTCACTTTTGTTGCCAGCAGTTTAGACATTAATGGTTGTGTGTTGAGTTATTTTGAGGGGACAGCTAATTTATTTTATTTTTATTCATTTGTTACTTTAACTACTTTAGATTGTAGCAAAGTGTAATTTCTTCAGTGTTGTCACATTAAAAGATATAATAAAATATTTACAAAAATGTGAGGGGTGTACTCACTTTTGTGAGATACTGTATATATATATATATATGCATGTGTGTTTGAGATTTGGTGTGCAGCTTTGCTGCCCATACATAGGAGGGAAGCTGGCTATACACATCTTGAACTTCTAACAGCTGGAGTTGCTGTAAACATGAACAATCATCAAATGTTTATTTTTTATCAGGTATGGAGAAGAAGGGGAGGTGAGTGCTGCTGGATCCACCAATCTTTGGAGGAACAATAGTGATCAGAACTGGCTAACCCGTATGATAAACGTTCCACTGAAACTATCAGCTCTTAGGAGTCTGTCTCACACTCAACAAGTAACGTTCATTAAAGCATATGTCACAGCGGAAAAAAAAAAACATATGCAGCACACCTCTGCAATATATGCACATGTTGTATCCCTTTAAAGACCATGGAAGTACAGAAAAATATCTGATGTCTTTTCCTCAGATGTCTACAACATATAGGCATACCATTCTGTGCTCCAAGATAAGAATTAGGAAGGACACAAGACAACTCTGAATCTCTGAAAAGTTTACCAGTTTTTTTTTTTTTTTGCCCTAATCAAACAGATAAAACAAAATGTTTCCAATGGTATATTCAATTAGAGAAGTTCATTGTTAACCACTTAAGCTTTTTACCCTCTTCCTGACCAGGCCCTATTTTGCAATTCGGCACTGCGTGACTTTAACGGACAATTGCGCGGTCGTGCGACGCTGTACCTAAACGAATTTGACGTCCTTTTTTTCCCACAAACAGAGCTTTTGGGGGTATTTGATCACCTGTGCGATTTTTTGATCATGCGCTATAAACAAAAAAAGAGCGACAATTTTGCTAAAATAGCAATAATTTTCACATTTTTTATATGAAATTCCCCCCCCCCCCCAAAAAAAATGTAAAAATCAAAATGTTTTAACATTTTTGGCCAATTTGTTTTCTGCTACATATGTTTGGCAAAAAAAATCACAATAAGCGTATTTTGGTTGGTTTGCGCAAAAGTTATTGCGTTTACTAACTAAGGGAAAGATTTTTGTAATTTTTGTTGTTTTTGGCGGCGATCTGCGTTTTTTTTTTTCGGGACTGCAACATTGTGGCAGACAGATCGGACCCTTGACTGACATTTTTGACACTTTTGGGGGTACCAGTGACATTACTACAGTAATCAGTGCTATACATATGCACTGTTAGTGTAAAAATGACACTGGCTGGGAAGGGGTTAACTTTATTAGAGATGCAGTGGCTAAGTGTGTCCCTAGGGGCGTGCTTCTTACTGTGCAGGGATGTGGCTTTTTATGTAACAGCAGAGATCTACGATCCTACATAGCAGGACCGTATGATCTCTGCTGTTACACAAGGGAGAGTGACAGGCAGCTTTGTTTACATTAGCTGCCTGCCTTTCTCCCTCTGTAACTGACAATCACGAGTGACCGGCGGACATCGGGTCCACCAGTCACTCGCACGGAGTTGTCCGTGAACAAGCGGGGGCGGGAGCGCGCCTCCGGCGGCGTACGCTTGCCCCCTATTGGTTTACAGGAGAGTGAGGTACCCATACCTCACTTTGCCTGCACGGGGCTGACCGCCGCAGTATATGTACTTGCGGCGATCGGCAAGTGGTTAAGCTGGATGCACACTATACAACTTGTGTTGTTAGATTTCCTTTAGATTTACCTTCAACTATGTAGTGCAAGGGCCTGCCTTATTGCATACAAGTTGAAAGTGTTTATATTTGACCTCATATTATATGGTTTTGGTAAATCTAAAGGGAAAAAATCAAAAGAAATTTTTATAGTGTGCAAACTTAATTGGGTACAGCGTCGCAAAACCACGCAATTGTCAGTTAAAAAAACGCAGTGCTGTATCGCAAAAAATGGCCTGGTCATTAAGGGGATAAAACCTTCTGGTTCAGAAGTGGTTAAAAAGGTTTAAACAAAATGGTACCTGTAACATTGTCAGTAGCAATATATCCCCTCAAGTATCTCCTACCTTCCTTTATTTAGGGTATGTTCACACCAGGTGTGTTATGCTGCATTGATCTGCATTGATTAACAAAGGCTCAATGCAATGGCACATAAAAAACAGTTGCAATTTATGTGACCTGCTGACATCAAACATGTTGGTATTTGTTGTGTAAAAATGCAGCATGTCAATAAACCGCAACACTTCACAACATTCTGACGTTCATACATTTTTTTTTAATACTATGAATAAAGTGAACAGTGTGATAAAACACATGCAGGCAAGTGTTAATGGGTCCTTAGTATTGAAATATCTAGAATCTAAGAACTCCATGTCCTCAAATGCTGTCATTTTACCAAACCAATGATAAGTGGGCACGTTATAATAGTGCCCGCAGCATGGGTTTGTGGCTGCTGAAGGGTTAAATTAGTATAGAAAGTTAGATGGGTTTTTTTATTAAAATTAGTAGTATAAAAAAAATGTGTGATTTCAGTGAGGTTAGTTTAGTTTTAAATAAGGCAGAAATTAGTCACAGGGGTTAGAACAGGAAAAAAAAGTTGTGAGACGAGAAGAGCAAGGGGTATTGTGGCGGGGAAAACGTGACCTGCTAGAAGAGGTGTCACGTGTCTAGGGCTATATAAGAAGACACGTTGACTGAATTCTCCTCAGTGTGTCCTGGATCAGCTCGGCGAGCTCCCCTCCCTCCCTGTCGCGAGCACTATTATGTGGTTTTGTCACCCTTGTATCAAGGGGGGACTTGTTGAATAAAGTTTTGTTGAGCGCACGAGTTCTATGACTAAGCAAATTTCTAAGGTTTCAATTTTTAAAATGTTATTATATATTTATATATGTATTTGTGTTTATGTTTTAATAAAATTATTTATTTATTTATGAAATTATACCAAAAAGGTGCCGCGGCCATTTCAATACCAAAAGTCGTTGTGTTTATAAATAAATAAGGGTAATAATAATTATTGGTAGGAAATGCAGCCTACAATCCCATGAAATTCACAAAATTGCATTTTATTTGTGACTTTCCATTTGATTTCGTATGGTCTTAAATATATCATTAAATTCACAATGTGTTAAACTAAGAACCCCATTGCTGATGGTTCCAATCTAAAAATCTTCAGAACCTTGCTAAGACCTTTAAAACATTGTACTCACATTTAAAGCGAAATCTCGTTTAGCTGTACTTCTCCTGTGACCCATTTTCAGCAGACAGAGGGCTGGTGTCACAGTGCCGGTCCAGGCTCAGCAAAGATCGCGACCATATGGTCTAGATCCATCTACAAGCCTGAAGTGACACTACTGAGAGCATGAGCCAACCACTCCCGACCCCTCCTCAGCCCAGCGAATCAGTGGGTGGCAGAGCAGAGAGACGGTGACTCTGCTCATGGAGCGCAGAGAATCAAGTGATTTGGGGCATTTGATTGCTTGGTTTTCAGTCTTAGTTGGCAGGGGACAGATGCAGCATCAGACCGATGCTGCAACCACCTAGGTAGGTATGATTTAAAAAACAAATTATTCCAATACTTCTCTTTTTTTTTCTTTTTTAGGTAAAATTGACAATTTTTTAACAAATGACTTGTCTAGTACCTCTATGATTTTTAATAGCAGAAAAGTCATATGCTACCTCTTGTCGGCAGGGGTCTTATAATGACAAAGGATGGAAAGGGGAGGCTGTACTTTTGTAGAGTCTTAAACCAGCCCATGTTATCATCTACACCACCTTCTTTACACAATGGGAATGCTCCTTATTTAAAATCACAGAAGAATGAAGAATTATTCCAAAGATTTTCAATTGGCCTATCTTTATTTCAGACAATTTTGGCAATCCAAGAATATATTTATGAAATTGACACAGATGCTCTCTCGTTGTTTTTCGAAAATGTTTGCAATGGGTGGTTTCCCTTTATGTGACTTTTTTATTTTTTTGTAATAGATTTGAAGTCGAAATTAAAACACAATGCAAATGTGTTAATAAAATATATTACATTGTGAATGTAGACCTTTTATATACAATATCCTTATTTTATTCCCTCTGATGTACAATGCTGTGTTATAAATGTTGCAGTGTGCAGAGTGTACAGTAGCTTATCCAATACAATAAGTGAACAATTAACACCAAACTTTTGCCATTCTGATTGAAATGAATTAAATGTAATTGATTGCTGTCGGTAACTGCATTTCACCTATCATCGTTTCTTGTCTAAATGTGCTTCCCTTTATTAGCAATCATTGGTTTTACACACAGAATATAAAGCAAAACATTAAATAACATTACATTGATATGCCTATAATACTAATGCTTGGCCTCAAGATGCTGGTATTAGGAACTAGTACCAGATGTTTGGATACCTTTGTATGTAGTGTCACTTACAGACATCAAAAACACAAAGTAGTCTCTAAAAGTAATGATCTGCTGTTTTGCTTGTAAAGATTTTTAATTTACCCACATGTTTTTTTTTTTTTTGCGTAAAGCTGGCTTGCTACTGCTGTTCTTGTGTGTTCTTTGCCTTTGGTGACACCCTCTGATTTGAACTTGGGATCACAAGAAAGCTATTCTAACACTGTCACTGTGTTGCCAGGAGATTATTTCTTTTGTTAATATTTTACCATTATATTTGACAGGATTTCACATTTTCTGTAGTCTGCCTTTAGTACATTGAACAGCCAGACAGAGAAATTAATACCCTGAGTGACTGTATTTTAATTAAGCAATTTCATGCAAATTACAAATTTGAGATTGCCAAATAATATATTACACAAAAATTGTAGGCTGGCTGATCTGATATGCATGGAGTATTACTCTTCCAGGCACTGTGCATACATGGGAAAATGAACAAAAATGCTAATTTCCAATCTACTATGCAAACGGTACAAGATGCCTATTTAGATACATATACTTTTCCTGGAATAGGTAAACAGTTCTTGAATGGAATATAGCTGACACCTAAACATGATGTGTGTATATCTCTGTCTGTGTATCTGCCTATGTGCATGTATGTTATTATGTTTTAAAAATAATATTTATTTCGCTATGTATGCAAAATATAAATGAAATGTCATTATAAAAAAAATAGTCAGCTATCAATATCACTGGTGGAAAGCTAGTGGTATATAGTCTATTTCTAATAAAACATATACATTTTGCACAGGTTTCACTTAAGGGTTAGATTTAGGGATATCTTTACTTTTTTTGCAGGTAAAAAAATAGAATGAGGGGTTAGGTTAGGGTTCGTGGTTAGATTTGGAGGTCACGCTCCTTTTATTGGTTTTAAGTTAATGCATTGGGGTTCAACTGAAGTTTAAAGATAGGGGTTTGATTCAGTACTGGGTAGTATTATACTTTTAGGGGTAGAATGTATTTTCAAATATAATAACTAGATACTCTAATTTTGGAGTGAAATGTTGCATCCAGAAAAAAATTTAATTTTATTGTGCCTAAAATTTGTATATTGGAGTTGATCTAATAAATAAATGAATAAAAAAACTACCACGGGGTAAAAAAAAAAGTGCAAATGGCATTCTATCCAAAATATGAAAAGCATGCTAGCTGAATTTATATTTCTATAGTCTGTCAAACTCAGGACAGATGTTGGATCTCTATGCTAAATCACATATTCCTAATAAATGTTACAGATGCCCAATGGCATCTATATAAGGTACAGATTTTTACACAATAACAAAATAGGAGAGGACAAAGAACTAGTCACTAGAGATGGCCTTGCAGTTCGCCTGGCGGTAGGTTCGCGGCAAACTTTGCTTGTTCGCTACCCGTCAAATTTTCGGACACATGGCATCGTTCGCGGTGGCCATATTTGTTTACATTGGGGAGAACTTTGACCCATGACACAGCCATCAGGTGGAACGGAAAAAGCCAATTGAAACATTCCAGCACATGAACAGTCCCCCTACCCTATAAATAGACCTGACCTGGCGGCCATTTCACATTCCGTTTTCTGCCAGTGTAGGGAGAGGTCTGCTGTGCTCATTAGGGAGCGTTTGCTAGACACATATAGCGCTGTGAAGATCCACAAAAGTCCTTTCCAGGGCTGGTATTTCGGTATAGGCCTTCTACAGTCTCTTTTCAGGTTGGGGACAGGTATCCTGTGGTTGCTTTAGGGGCAGTTAAAGATCGGCTGCAGTCACAAATCTCTCTGTCAATGTCCACAAAAGTCCTTCTCAGGGCTGGTATTTCGGTATAGTTCTAGTATCTTTTGAGCTGAGGGCCAGGTATCCTGTGGTTGCCTTAGGGACAGTTAGATATCGGCTGCAGTCACACAGAAATCGCTTTGTCAATGTCCACAAAAGTCATTTAAAATGCTCCAATGTCGTTTTAGGGTCTATTACAGTCTCTTTAACATTAGGGCCAGGTATCCTGTGGTTGCTTTAGGGACAGTTAGATTTCGGCTGCAGTCGCACAGAAATCGCTTTGTCAATGTCCACAAAAGTCATTTAAAATGCTCCAATGTCGTTTTAGGGTCTATTACAGTCTCTTTAACATTAGGGCCAGGTATCCTGTGGTTGCTTTAGGGACAGTTAGATATCGGCTGCAGTCGCACAGAAATCGCTTTGTCAATGTCCACAAAAGTCATTTAAAATGTTCTAATGTCGTTTTAGGGTCTATTACAGTCTCTTTAACATGAGGGCCAGGTATCCTGTGGTTGCTTTAGGGGCAGTTAGATACCGGCTGCAGTCGCACAGAAATCGCTTTGTCAATGTCCACAAAAGTCATTTAAAATGCTCCAATGTCGTTTTAGGGTCTATTACAGTCTCTTTAACATTAGGGCCAGGTATCCTGTGGTTGCTTTAGGGGCAGTTAGATATCGGCTGCAGTCGCACAGAAATCGCTTTGTCAATGTCCACAAAAGTCATTTAAAATGCTCCAATGTCGTTTTAGGGTCTATTACAGTCTCTTTAACATTAGGGCCAGGTATCCTGTGGTTGCTTTAGGGACAGTTAGATATCGGCTGCAGTCGCACAGAAATCGCTTTGTCAATGACCACAAAAGTCATTTAAAATGTTCTAATGTCGTTTTAGGGTCTATTACAGTCTCTTTAACATGAGGGCCAGGTATCCTGTGGTTGCTTTAGGGGCAGTTAGATACCGGCTGCAGTCGCACAGAAATAGCTTTGTCAATGTCCACAAAAGTCATGTAAAGGGCTGCAAATTTTTTGGTATTGCTGTGCAGTGCACTAAAAAGGGGTGGGGGTGGGGGAGGGGGGTAATCCACAGTATAATATACCTTGTAGAAAGCATATTATAGTGGATTAGTACTATTATTGTGCACTGTGCAGCATTGTGACAGGTGTGGTGGTGAGACTGAGCGTTTCTGCAGCAACACTGCACACAGTGACAAAAGCACTTATAATGTATTATAACTGGTGTGATAGACCAATTGCCCCCCCCCCCCAAATGCCCCATATTGAAGTGGGGTGTTCTCTGAGTAAGCTTTTTCAAGTGTATTTGTGTCATGCAACAATATTGCCTAGTTTGCTGAGTGAAGTCTGGTACACACAGCGCCAAACTCACTGGCCAATTTTTTGAACTGGTGTGCTATACACCAATGCCACATATTGAAGTGGGGTGTTATTTAAAAGTATAATTTTCTAAGAGTGTATTTCAGTCCTGCAAACATTTGGCCTCTTTTGCTGTGTTAACTCTGCTACACACAGTGACAACAGATACTGGCCAATTATTTGTAGAACTGGTGTAATAAACCTGTGCATCCCCCCCCCCCCCCAATGCCACATATTGAAGTAGGGTGTTCTCTGAGTAAACTTGTTCAAGTGTATTTGTGTCATGCAACAATATTGCCTAGTTTGCTGAGTGAAGTCTGGTACACACTGCGCCAAACTCACTGGCCAATTTTTTGAACTGGTGTGCTACACCAATGCTCCCCCCCAATGCCACATATTGAAGTGGGGTGTTCTCTGAGTAAGCTTTTTCAAGTGTATTTGTGTCATGCAACAATATTGCCTAGTTTGCTGAGTGAAGTCTGGTACACACTGCGCCAAACTCACTGGCCAATTTTGTGAACTGGTGTGCTACACCAATGCCACATATTGAAGTGGGGTGTTATTTAACTGTATAATTTTCTAAGAGTGTATGTTAGTCCTGCAAACATTTGGCCTCTTTTGCTGTGTTAACTCTTCTACACACAGTGACAACAGATACTGGCCAATTATTTGTAGAACTGGTGTAATAAACCTGTGCGCCCCCCCCCCCCCCAATACCACATATTGAACTGGGGTGTTCTCTCAGTAAACTTTTTCAAGTGTATTTGTGTCATGCAACAATATTGCCTAGTTTGCTGAGTGAAGTCTGGTACACACAATGACAACAGATACTGGCCAATTATTTGTAGAACTGGTGTAATAAACCTGTGCGCCCCCCCAATGCTACATATTGAAGTGGGGTGTTCTCTGAGTAAACTTTTTCAAGTGTATTTGTGTCATGCAACAATATTGCCTAGTTTGCTGAGTGAAGTCTGGTATAAGAGCGCCTAACTCACTGGCCAGTTTTTTTAACTGGTGTGCTACACTAATGCTCCCCCCAATGCCACATATTGAAGTGGGGTGTTCTCTGAGTAAGCTTTTTCAAGTGTATTTGTGTCATGCAACAATATTGCCCAGTTTGCTGAGTGAAGTCTGGTACACACAGCGCCAAACTCACTGGCCAATTTTTTGAACTGGTGTGCTACACCAATGCTCCCCCCCCAATGCCACATATTGAAGTGGGGTGTTATTTAACAGTATAAATTTCTAAGAGTGTATTTTAGTCCTGCAAACATTTGGCCTCTTTTGCTGTGTTAACTCTGCTACACACAGTGACAACAGTTACTGGCCAATTATTTGTAGAACTGGTGTAATAAACCTGTGCGTCCCCCCCCCCCACCCCCAATGCCACATATTGAATTGACGTGTTATTTAACAGTATACTTTTCTAAGATTGTATTTTAGTCCTGCAAACATTTGGCCTCTTTTGCTGTGTTAACTCTGCTACACACAGTGACAACAGTTACTGGCCAATTATTTGTAGAACTGGCGGACTGACGGACCGGCAGATAGGGAGGAGAGGCAGGCAGAACTTGCATTGCAGAAGAGGTAGAAAGCAGACTTCAAATGTATCAGGAGCGAGCCATCAACCATGTACAGTCACATATGGCGCTCCCAGGATGCCGGGACACATGGCTCCGCAGTGTGGGCTTCTATTAATGTGTCCGTTGCTGACACCAGTGTTGCCATCTACAGCCTTTGCAGTCAACGCATAAGTCGCGGTAAGCCCAACACTCACCTAGGGACAACCGCCTTAAGAAGGCACCTGAAATCCCATCACCAAGCCCAGTGGGAGCAAAACTGTCAGAACCCACAAAGCCACACTCCATGCTCTCACAGTCCAGCCTCTTCTCCTTCTCCTCCCCTTTCTCCTTCCCCTGTCTCCTCTCAGTTGTCCAACACTCCACCTTCCATGATGCCGTTGTCACGTTTTTCTGGAAAAGGGCAGGTTTCTGTGGCTCAAATGTTGGAGCGTAAAAAAAGGTGTCAGTTCAACCCATGTGAGCTCATGTTTGCGGCCTAAACAGCCCGCCACCAACTTGTGTATACTGTGAACGCCTACTGTACCCCTCTAGCAATCATATACTATGTTCTTTACTGTCAGTTCAACCCATGTGAGCTCATGTTTGCGCCATAAACAGCCGTCACCAACTTGTGTATACTGTGAACGCCTACTGTACCTCTAGCAATCAAATACTACGTTCTTTACTGTCAGTTTAACTCATGTGAGCTCATGTTTGCGGCCTAAACAGCCCGCCACCAACTTGTGTATACTGTGAATGCCTACTGTACCTCTAGCCATCATATACTACGTTCTTTGCTGTCAGTTCAACCCATGTGAGCTCATTTTTGCGGCTTAAACAGCTCGCCACCAACTTGTGAATACTGTGAACGCCTATTGTACCTCTAGCAATCATATACTACGTTCTTTACTGTCAGTTCAACCCATGTGAGCTCATGTTTGCGGCCTAAACAGCCCGCCACCAACTTGTGTATACTGTGAACGCCTACCGTACCTCTAGCCATCATCTACTACGTTCTTTGCTGTCAGTTCAAACCATGTGAGCTAATTTTTGGAGCCTATACAGGCCGACACTTACGGTTCTGTATCCTGTGAATGCCTACCGTACCTCTAGCCATCAAAAACTACCTTTTTTGCTGTCAGTTCAACCCATGTGAGCTAATTTTTGGAGCCTATACAGGCCGACACTTACGGTTCTGTGTACTGTGAACACCTACCAATCATACCTCTAGCCATCAAAAACTAAGTTTTTTGCTGTCAGTTCAAACCATGTGAGCTAATTTTTGCAGCCTATACAGGCCGACACTTACTTCTGTAAACTGTGTGAATGCCTAATGTACCTTCAGCCACAGAATACTACGTTCTTAGCTGTCAGGTAAACACATGTGGGTTAATTTTTGGGGCCTTGAATGGCTGACACTTACTTCTTTATCCTGTGAATGCCTAATTTTTCAGACTGGAAATTAAAAACAATGGGTCGTAAAGGTTCCGCCAAAATGTGGAATGGATGCGGACCCATTTTACAGATGTGTAAATGGACCCTATATGTATTAAACAATGTATTTACCGGCTGCTGTCAGTTCTGGCTGATTTATGAAAAAAATATATATATTTTTTGCTGTAAAAAAAAAAAATTAGGGCAACTTTTTCAATTGCAATACTTCTATTATGACATTATCCATGTGCTGGGACTATTTGTGCACAGCTAGTACATCTTTTGTGGCTGCAAATATGACATAAAGGTTTTTAAAGTTCGCCTCCCATTAAAGTCAATGGGGCCCGCCGCGAACTCGCGGTTCGTGGACTTTTGAGAAAATTTGCAGCTGGCATTCGCGAACCGCCCCGGGCGATGTTCGTCCATCACTACTAGTCACTAGTATTTCCTATAGTACTGCTGAGGTAGAGGCTGCCATCTTTTTAGAACATCAGTGCTTTGTTCCTCATGCCAGAGCAGACCCCATGGTCGCTGACAGGGAAATTGTCAGGAAGCAGCATGAGAGCTGAAGAAAGCAGGGAGAACCTTGTACTGTTGGTTTTCAGGTGCAGATTCCTCTCCAACAAGGACAATTGGCAGCACATTAGTGCTTGCAGATCTTAAGCTGGCCCTTCACAGAGTTTTTGATAAACTGGATACAATTTGCTTAGTGAGTGGCCTCTTGCCTGACATCCTTTGATTGAAACACTGAAAGAGGTGGGCAGACAATTGCAAGCTAAACAGTTCCTGAATTTAATCAAATACGAACACTTTTTGAGTATTTTGACAGCTGTGGTTAATAGCTGTTAGAATACAATAGTCACAGTGGGAGATTTGTGGCTTGGATGAAGGTATCTGTATACTCTTATCAGACTAGTGGTCAGATGTACAGTGCCTTAACTGATCTCACACTGCAGAGCTATACAGCTATAAGTCTCAATGCAAAGGAATGCCTGGACACAGTTGCATGTCAGGAAGAACATTGCTATTTTTCAGGAGAAATTCCTGGTAAATAAAAAGTAAATTTCTTGGGTTACTATTTAGGTACAATAAACTCTTTTATATATATTCAGTTTGAATTGCGTGCAAAAGTTGAGACGTGATCCGAAATGTAGTGGTGTCACATCCCATGAAATGAGTGAACAAAAATAGGGGGGAAAGAAAAAGGACAGTAACCCCCAAGGATAGTAGGACTTTGTAGGCATCCACTGATTAATCTCACAAAAAAGTACAATCTTAACTTTCTTAAGTAGTATACGCTACTCATTTCACAATGCAGCTTCTTCAGGGAATTCCGTTGGAGTTAAAAAACAGGAACAAAGGGCACCAAACAATCTCCTGAGGGGGGCTGCAGAGTTGCAGGAACAATAAAGTTGTTCCAAACGGAACTGACATTGCATGTATCTCCTTCCTGTTATGGGGTACGAGTTTCTAGGGGTGCCGATCCGGTCACTGTCATCACAACCTCTCCGGGAAACATTGGAGATGGAGGTTGTCATCTCAGGAGATTGTTTGGTGCCCTTTGTTCCTGTTTTTTACTCAAACGGAATTACCCTGAAGAAGCTGCATAGCAATACGCGTAGCGTTATACTACTTAAGATTGTATGTTTTTTGTGAGATTAAACAGTGGATGCCTACAAAGTCCTACTATCCTTGGGGTTACTGTCCCGTAGCGATTCCTTGGATATACTTGCACATTAGAAGCCTGTTGATCCAGGCACAGGAGGTAGACCGTATTCATGGTCCTCAGACACAGACCATGTTATTTGTCAGACCACATATGGGTTCTTTTGGTTTGGATTTGATTGGTTTTTGTTTTTGATTTTGATTGGTTTGCGCAAAGGTTATTGAGTTTACTAACTAAGGGAAAGATTTATGTCATTTTTATTGGTTTTTTTTAATGTAATGTTTTTTTGTAATGGCGGCGATCTGCAATTTTTTTTTGCGGGACTGCGACATTGCGGCGGACAGATCAGACCCCTGACTAACATTTTTGACACTTTTGGGGGTACCAGTGATGTTACTACAGTAATCAGTGCTATACATATGCACTGTTACTGTAAAAATTACACTGGCTTGGAAGGGGTATTATTAGAGATCCAGGGGTTAAGTGTGTCCCTAGGGGAGTGCTTCTAACTGTCAAGGGGCGTGGCTTTTGATGTAACCACAGAGACATACGATCCTACATAGCAGGATCGTATAGTCTCTGCTGTCACACCAGGGAGAATGACAGGTGGCTTTGTTTACATTAGCCGCCTGCCTTTCTCCCTCTCCTGCGGGAGATCCCGAGTGACAGACGGACATCGGAGCCGCCAGTCACTCGCGCGGGGATGGCCATGAACGAGTGGGGGCGGAAGCGCGCCTCCGGCGGCGCGCTTTTGCCCCCTACATGCTCCTGGGGAGCAACGTAGTACTACGTCGCTTTGCCCAGGAGGGGCTGACTGCCGCAAGTAAATGTACTTGCGGCAGTTGGCAAGTGGTTAACTATGCTCTGTGTCATCCAGTGCCAGCCAGAGCCAGTGCCTGTGCAGCCAGTGCCATGTAGTACCAGCACCTGTACAGCCAGTACCAGTACCAGTGCCAACAACGCCAGTTTATTAACCACTTCTGGACCAGAAGGATTTGCCCCCTTAATGACCAGGCCATTTTTTTGCGATTCAGCATTGCATTACTTTAACAGAAAATTGCGCGGTCGTGCGACACTGTACTGAAATAAAATTGATGTCTTTTTTTCCCACAAATACAGCTTTCTTTTGGTGGTATTTGATCACCCTTGCAGTTTTTATTTTTTGCACTATAAACAAAAAAAGAGCGACAATTCTGAAAAAAAAAAACGAAACAATATTTTTCACAATCTGCTATATAACACCCCCCCCCCCCAAAAAAATGTAAAAATCTAAATTTTTCATCTTTGATGGCCAATTTGTATTCTGCTACATATTTTTGGTAAAAAAATCGCAATAAGCGTATTTTGATTGGTTTGCAGAAAAGTTATCACGTCTACAACCTAGAGGAAAGATTTATGTCATTTTTATGTATTTATTTATTTTACTAGTAATAGCGGCGATCTGCGATTTTTAGCGGGATTGCGACATTGCGGTGGACAGATCAGACCCCTAATTGACATTTTTGGCACTTTTGGGGATACCAGTGATCAGTGCTACAAATATGCACTGTTACTGTAAAAATTACATTGGCAGGGAATGGGTTAACCTAGTTGGTGATCAAAGGGTTAAATGTGAGCCTAGGGAAGTGTTTTATAACTTTGGGGGAGGGGCTTGTGAAATGACCATAGAGACATGAGGCCATAGTGCTCTGTGATTATTACAGAGAGAGGAACGGTCAGCTGTGTTTACAACAGCAGACATTCCTTTTCTCTCAGCGGGGAGTGATCGCAGGTGCCCAGCAGCAATCGCAACCGCCGGCCCAGTTCATCGGCATCCCCGCTGCCTAGTGGGGGCGGGAGCACGCAGCCGACATAGGGCTACGTCGGTTCGCGCAGGAGGGCCAGCCTACCGCAGTAAATGTGCGGCGGGCGGTCCGGAAGCAGTTAACAGCCACCTCTGATTCAAAGAATTAAGAGGTCCATGCTGAAGGAAATAGGTAAACTATATCACTAAGTATTAAACATCTAACTAGAATGCACAAGGCAAGCACAAACAGTGCAGTACATCCTTGTGGTATACACGAGGCAAGCTATACAGTGGAGGTGTTGCAACATCAGACACAAATAATTAGGGCAACACAGTCCTAGAAAGCTCATATGAGTGTCCCAAAGGCACTTTCAAATTCTTTTAGGCTACGTACCAGTAAATAGTCTGTGCTCAGTGGTAATCCCAGAATGTTTGCTAGCAAAGGAAAATAAATTTGTAATTTCCAACATGATGTATGTAAATGCTTGCCTACCCCCTCCCCATTTACAGCCCATGCAGGTATTAAAGTGGTAACTAAAAATGTTACACTTATTCAATGTTTTTATTTTATTTGTCGCCAAAGAACTATTCTGTATAATTCTTGAATTATATAACATTTAAACCCAATAGTTCATTGCCAGTAATCCAGATTCCTTGTATGCTAGACCATTTCAATCAGACCTGTATCACGGTTTTAGAAATTAAAGCATTTCTAGCGTGAACTGTTGGGAATGAAACTGATTTTAATTCTACTTTTTATGTGGATTTCCTCTATCATCTCTTTCTTACATGCATTAGGAGATAAATCAACATTGGTATGCTACACTGCTGCTGAATATAGGACACAGCCACCAAGGAGGACTATAAGCCCCAGCATAACCAGGATTATTATTCATGTGCATATGACTGTTACCTAAACCTAAGAGTCCATAAATGCTGGTGAATGAGTGGGAGCACTGGAGGGGAGTGCAATATTTGCACCATATTTAAAAATGAACGAACACAGCATTGTTTAAAGACTGCTCAGTTGTTTGACACATTATGAATAAATGAAGCCGCACAAGAATATGAACTACATTTTTTTTTATTTTTAATTCTTCATTTTTCAAGTATTTTTTTTATTTGATATCTTTTATATTACTGTTTATATTTTCATACTAATATTGTTGTGTATGTAATGGTATATTCAATAGACTAGGCAGCGTCTAAATTAGTGCACTTACAGAAACATGTCTGCCTTGTAAATAGTGCTATATAGATTTTACAAACTTATGCTATTTTATCATTAATATGAAATAATTATGCTTTGTTTTAATTTTCATTGTATTTTTATACATTAGCCTTGATAATGTATAAAAGCTTTTTTCCCCTCTAAAACACATTTGTTGTATCTGATGCTCTTAACCGTTAAAAGTTACAAAAAGTCCTTTACATGAGATGAACATTTTTACCAAGGATT
The DNA here is from genome assembly GCF_965119305.1 of Pelophylax lessonae. NCBI lineage: Eukaryota > Metazoa > Chordata > Amphibia > Anura > Ranidae > Pelophylax > Pelophylax lessonae. The sequence continues at coordinate 231,084,239 of NC_138771.1, forward strand.
CCGCATTCCTTCACACACATTAAAGAATCTACCATCTGATGAGTGCTTCCTTGTGCCCCTATCAGAGAGGTAACAGCCTAGGTTCAGAACAATGTCCACTAATTCTAGACTTTAATCATGGATTTGCTTCTTTAAAAAAAAAAAATCACTTTATGGTAGATACAATTTTTACTTCTATCAGTCCAATGCCATTACACACATCACAAAATGCCTAGGAAGAGAACACTGCTCAAGATGATTAAAGATAGGGATAAGTAAGCTACCCCCTACCAAACCCTCTAATGTGTGATACTGTATTATAAATGATCAAACACAAATGCAGTGTTGTATAAATTTAATAGAAACAGGCACATGCAGAGGGGGGTGCTTGGGCACCTGCCCCTTTTCTCCTGAATGCCCAAAGGGCCCTTTTGTCAAGGCAGACACCCCAAGTCTCCTGCAAGGTGCGGGGGTCTCCTGTATTTGGGCTGCGGCTCTCTGACACCCGCTGTCAGCTGTCAGCATATCCCTGAGTCAGAATGGAGCCGATGTTTCCTGTATAGTTCCAGATCCGTCCTGTCACAGGCGAAGTGATATCAAATGCACTCTGCCTGTGAGAGGAGAGATACAAGAAGCATCAACTCTGCATGCTTCCTCCAGCGCCGCTCCTTAATACTACGGGGTTGATGTGTCTCAGAGGAGCCAGCATTTCCAGTACCAGCCTGAAGTAACCACCAGCAGTACCAACCAGCAGTACTTGCCAGTAGTACTAGCCAGCAGTACCCATCAGCAGTACCAGCCAGCAATACCTGCCAGCAGTACCTGCCAGCAGTACCTGACAGCAGTACCATCCAGCAGTACCCACCAGCAGTACCTGCTATCAGTACCCACCAGCAGTACCTGCCATCAGTACCCACCAGCAGTACCAGCCAGCAATACCCATCAGCAGTACCTGCCAACAGTACCCACTAGCAGTAGCCACCAGCAGTACCCACCTACAGTACCAGCCATCAGTACCAGCAGTACCTTCTTTAATATTCTGTATAACAGAGAAGAAAAAGTCTTCAGGTTGGCACATTTTTTTTTTTTAACTTTTAAACCTAAAATAGTCTTTTCTGTTCTGTTTCCTTTTCAAAGCTGCATCACAGCATTTTTCTGCCCTATCATTACAGAATCATCCTTATCAATAAGCGTATCAGGAAGGAATGCGTCATGATACATTGCTGTATTGATATTTGAGCACAGCCCTTTTTAAAGCCCTGTTCTATGTGGCCCTTTTATACTTTGAGCACCTGCCCCTCCAAAGGTCTCTGTGTGGCCCTGAATACAAATATCTAGAAAGATTATGCACATCTCTTAACTATTAGTGATGAACCCAAATTCGCCCAAACCTGAAAGTAAGCTGTTATCGGGGCCTTCCCACCCCACCGCTGCACATACGTGAAGATGTTTTTTTACATCATTGAGCTTTATGGCCTCTTGATGAAAATATTTTAATTAAGTACACATTCAGATTTCTGGTTCTCTATAAAGATAATCTATCTCTTCTCCCTACAAGACCTGAAAACATGTTGGCCTGTCATACATTCTGACAGTATATTGTGACAACATTTTTTGAACTTACTTTGAAAACAAGTACTTTTTTGACTTAAGGCCACATTCAAACTTAGAATGCAAAAAGTAAGTTCTGAAAAATGTCAGATATACAGTATCTCACAAAAGTGAGTACACCCCTCACATTTTTGCAAATATATTATTATACATTTTCATGTAACAACACTGAAGAAATTACACTTTGCTAAATTGTAAAGTAGTGAGTGTAAATTAGTGTAAATTTGCTGTCCCCTCAAAGAAACTCAACACACAGCCATTAATGTCTAAACCGCTGGCTGGCTGGGTGAGCACACCCCTAAGTGACAATGTCCAAATTGGGCCTAAAGTGTCAATATTTTGTGTTGCCACCATTATTTACCACGTACTGCCTTAACCCTCTTGGGCATGGAGTTCGCCAGAGCTTCACAGGTTGCCACTGGAGTCCTCTTCCTCTCATCCATGATGACATCACGAAGCTGGTGGATGTTAGAGACCTTTGCGCTCCTCCACCTTCCATTTGAGGATGCCCCACAGATTCTCAATGGGGTTTAGGTCTGGAGATATGCTTGGCCACTCCATCACCTTAACCCCCTTGGGCATGAAGTTCACCAGAGCTTCTTCCACACCTCCGTGATGACATCATGGAGCTGGTGGATGTTAGAGACCTTGCGCTCCTCCACCTTCTGTTTGAGGATGCCCCACAGATGCTCAAAAGGGTTTAGGTCTAGAGACATGTTTGGGCAGTCCATCACCTTTACTCTCAGCTTCTTTAGCAAGTCAGTGGTCATCTTTGAGGTGTGTTTGGGGTCGTTATCATGTTGGGATACTGCCCTGCGACCCAGTCTCCCAAGGGAGGGGATCATGCTCTGCTTCAGTATGTCGCAGTACATGTTGGCATTCATGGCTTCTTCAATGAACTGTAGCTTCACAGTGCCAGCAGCACTCATGCAGCCCCCGACCATGACACTCCCACCACCATGCTTGACTGTAGGCAAAAACACACATTCTTTGTACTTCTCACCTGATTGCTGCCACTCACGCTTGACACCATCTGAACCAAATAAGTTTATCTTGGTCTCATCAGACCACAGGACATGGCTCCAGTAATCCATGTCCTTAGTCTGCTTGTCTTCAGAGAACTGTTTGCGGGCTTTCTTGTGCATCATCTTTAGAAGAGGCTTCCGTCTGGGACGACACCCATGCAGACAAATTTGATGCAGTGTGCAGCGTATGGTCTGAGCACTGACAGGCTAACCCCCCACCCCTTCAACCTCTGCAGTATTGCTGGCAGCACTCATAAGTCTATTTCCCAAGACAACCAATGGATATGAGCATGTGTACTCAACTTCTTTGGTCGACCATGGCGAGGCCATTTCTGAGTGGAACCTGTCCTGTTAAACCACTGTATGTTCTTTGCCACCAAACTGCAGCTCAGTTTCAGGGTCTTGGCAATCTTCTTATAGTCTAGGCCATCTTTATGTAGAGCAAAAATTATTTTTTTCAGATCCTTAGAGAGTTCTTTGTCATGAGGTGCCATGTTGAACTTTTAGTGACCAGTATGAGAGAGTGAAAGTGATAACACCAAATCCAACATATCTGCTCCCAATTCACACATGAGACCTTGTAACACTAACAAGTCACATGACACCGGGGAGGGAAAATGGCTAATTGGGCCCAATTTGGACCTTTTCTTTTTTGTTTCCAGTGGTTTAGACGTTAATGGCTGTGTGTTGAGTTGTTTTGAGGGGACAGCAAGTATACACTGTTATACAAGCTGTACACTCACTACTTTACATTGTAGCAGTAGTTTTGTGAGATACTGTAGGCTCAATATGGGAGACCACATGCAATTTTAAAACACAATAAATGTATTGTTCAACATTAAAATAGGATTTAAAAACATAGCTACATACTAATATCAGATTTACTGTACTTAGGGTTCTGGAAGTCTATCCATATGATATTAGTCTAATAAGGTAACTAGTTGTATAGACTGTATGCTTCTGTTAACCAAGTCTGTCAAGTCAATGTTTTGCCAATTCTTGACCCAGTATGGCAGGGCAGAGCAAAACTAGGCATATTTTGTAAAGAAAAAGATATATTTATGTATCATTATACTAAATAGAATTATAGAAGGTTTTTAAAATTGTTAGTATATCTATACATATGACTCACATTACTTGTGGTGGATCATAAAACGTACATTATCACAACCTGGGGGTGGGCATAGGGGCATCAAAGTCCACCACCACGGTAGAACCCCACCAAGGCAGCAGAAGACCTGGAAGGCAGGAAAAAGTCCCTAAGTGTTGAATAAGCACAAGTGTGCATGTATATCTATATAAGGGGAGTGAACTCACTGGATTAGTATGGCACACAAGCAAAAAGGTACCAGTACACTACAGGATGGTTGTAAATAATGATATCATGGTAGCCAGATTCCTAAAGCCAAGAATGTACCAACAGGTAATATTCCAATTAGGGTGAATAGTATCGATAGGAAATTAGAAAAACTACAACACATGATACTTACTGCAATAGGTTTTATTCAGGAGGACCAGTGGACTAGCCCCGTAGTAGATGAAAAAACATCTATGTAATAATATCCAGGGGCCAAAAAACATATCCTATAGGCATCCCTTTGACAAATAGGCACAAAGTATAAGTTCAAAACAGCCCACCCAGTAAAAATCCAAATAGCCATAAAAAGTGTCACTGCTCACCTGCCAGTAATTGCCAATGAACACTTCACTGCCCACCAGGCTGCATGGTCTCGCCTCGGTGGCAGGCCTTAATATACCCCTGCCGAACAACGACAGGGCTGCAAGTTGCAGACCGATGACGTCAACACACAACATGGGCTCTAACATTGCGCATGCACACAAGGCGCCCGTCACGGTGGTGACAGGCAGACAGGAAGGATAATGGCCGATGCCCACCAAAACACAGGGGCAAGGGGTGGGACAACCAGCAAAGGTCCACCCAACTGCCACCCACAATGTGTAGCATACACACTTGGAGCGCATATGCCCACCCACGGACAGCAACCAAGACACCTTAGGATCCACCACAGAAAATTGGTGCAAAATAGTATACTGACATAAAAAATATTTCCTCAAGTTATTAGATATGTATACATTACGAAATGAACAAGGGCACAGCATTAAAGAAACTCAAACCATACATAGATAGTAAGGACAAAGGACAATATCATTAGACACTAATATGTGTCCTACTTTTTAAAGGTGTACACGTCATTTACAAAAATGGCTCAAAGCTCATAATGTCATTTAAACCCGGTGGGGATGTCACTTTCAAAATAAAAACCCATCTGCATTCAAGCTGCAGAATTGTTTTAACTCAGTCTCCTCCCCTTGGTTTAGATACAATATGATCCAAAGCTATGTACTGCCAAAACTGGGAATATTTTTCATCTGAAAAGACCATCAGCTGCCCCCCCCTCCAGGTACAGGTTAGCATAGGAGGGCGCACAGCATGCTCCCATTGTAACTATTTGTACCTGGAGATAGTGGGAGTCATCATAGGTGAACACATTTCTTGTATGTGTTCCAACAGTGATATAATTAATTGAGTGTATGCCAGAGAACTGGAAGATCTTTCTTTCAAAAAGCTCTCAACCACTAAGGTTTGTCCATCAGGACAACATTTCCTCCTTTGTCTGAAGGTTTGAATAATAACTCCCTATTAGCACTTAAGGTTCATAGTGCCAAGCATTGTTCTTGTGATAGGTTACCCGAGACGTATTTATGTGTATGTATGGGTTCTATTTCTTTTGCTACCTGGGTAACAAATTCCCAGATGTTAGGATTGGTTTGGAGAGGGGGGAATGTGTCAGATTTCTTTTTCATAGTAGCTACAGAAGTATGTACCATACTCTGTGATAGAGGAGGGGTGGGGGGTGCATTAGAGATATATTTCTTCCTGACCGAATTAGAGGAGCCTTTTTGGCTAGGTTCAACGGAATGACTTTCATTGTCATCAGTAAGATCCTTAAGATCTTTTAGTGCTTGGAAATCTGCCATACAGAAAACCTTCCATACATCTTTCAGGGCTTCGTCATCTTTTTTCTTTTTCAGTTTCTTGTCAAATAGAAATTTATATGTAAGTTTACATGAACGTCCTTGACAACATCAAAATGCTCTAGCTCCCGGGTAGGGCAAAATGTGAGTCCTTGTACTTCCTTTTCAGTTGCCGTGAGAGTGTGGGAAGAGAGAGATTAACAATGTTAAACCCAGTATTCATGTTAGTGAAGGCTGTCTGACTAAAAATTAGTCCAGATTGCCCATGAGTTATCTCTGTGTTCCTGTTGTGCTTGTTGCTCCAAAAAAATCTTTTGTGATGAAGTTTCCAGTTTGTCCTGATCAGGATTAGATTGAGTTGACTATGTGACGCTAGTTGAATTACTAGAAGTAATAGCTTGGGAACCCATCACCTGAGAACGATTTTGGCTGGAAATAGGTGTCTTTGCCGTGTTAAAGTGATCTACACCGTGCGTGAAACTTGATTGGCAGATTGAAATCCATTGCTACTGTGATCAATTATGTTTTTCTTACCACTACCACTCAGTGACCTAAAACCCATCACCAAACTGGGGTCACTTTCTTAAGCCACGGTGATGCCAGTGTGATTTCTTAGGTGCCTGTGAAGTGTGAGGAAAGGAAGATGCATTAACATGAATTAGACTCCACGTCATTTCTATTGTATATTTGTGGGGTATCTCCCTGAGGTCTTTGTTTCTGAGAGGATTTCCTATGTTTCCACTGTTGTCGCTGGCCACCATATGGCCATTTATATGCCATCGGGTAGAAAAGGCCATTTTAACCCTATTGAACTTTAACTCCTTTTGTTGGATCAAATCAATAGTGATTTTTTCCAAATGTATTTGTAATTCCTTATTTCTAAGCTGGAACTCTGGATGAAAACATAGTATTTGGTTATGATTATAAAGTTGTTTCATTTCCTCATCTACCTCTGCACTTTCCCTTTTATAATGTTCAGTTAATAGTTCCATCATCATTGAACTTTGACAGTACAGAACAGTATTTCAGTCTCCCACATTTTTCCTTTTGTCATCAATATTCAAGTGATCTTAAAAGTCCTGTAGTTTGTGAAAACTGCAAGCCAATTGTTCAGACAATACATCATTTTATTACAAAATTAACCAAGAATACAAAAAATCTAGGGGATACACCATAATTGCCTAAATCCTTCAAATTAAAAGCCTAAGAATGAAGGAAACTGGACTGGAAACCGGTTTAGCAGATCATGAAATTCTCTACTGAAAAATGCAGCACATCTATTTTTTGTTATGAGCATTGGTAGGCCATGCAAAATGAATGGGCTACCTTAAGGCATCGCACATTATTGTGTGCAACATAACACAATAATACAAGATGGAGAAGTTTGAATGGGCCCTAACAAATCTATGGCCCAAGATTAAGAACTAAATGCTAAAACCAAAAAACACCTGTGCCTAACCAAAAAAGTATATTTAATAATTCTAGTGTATATGTGTAGTTGCCGCTTACCACTATCATGTGTTCCCACATACAAATTGTGTAGCACAACCAAACAAATATTTTGTATCTATAATCAATATATTGCAAATCTATACATCAACACATACAAAAATATATTGCAATTTTAAAGTGCATCAATATACAAAAAGGGTACATATATAACAGTCCACCTCTGTGCAGTCTATTAACACAAATGTGGTTCCTTAATCCCAGTCCATTCCTGATATATTATTCTGTTTTACTGTGTTCTATATCCACACACGTGTGCTGTCTTATAATGCAGTGCCAGATAGTGAACAACTCCGTGCTCCACACCTATTCAAGCTGCCTCTTACCTCATCTGGAGACCCCCATAAAGGCAGGTCAGCACAAGTCTTACAGGGTGTAATCACTGCAGAATAGCTCCTGGAGATAGTTCACAGACCTCAGGATCATATTATATCACACTTCTCACTCTCACAGAGCTCAGCCAGGGATAGATAGTAGTGTAGTATATCAAAATAAGGGACTACTTCATTTAAAAAATGTTGTAATGTACTCACAAGGAGAGTGCACTCTAAATACATTGCACTGAATACAGCAGACAGGTATACAGAAATGTGCTTTTACATAGAAACTTCCATCCAGTGGAGAGTTTTAGAATGGCCACGTGCCTCCTGTCAGGTGTGCTGGCGTCACATGGCTCCACTTCTGATGTATTTCATCCCGTGGTACAGTGACTTCTTTAGAGTGACAACAAAGATAAGAAAGATATTTAGAGGCTTGTGTAATTTATTAGCCATGGGTAAACGCATCACTTTATTTTAAATACAATAGACAATCTAGCTATTTTGGAACTACTACCCCCAGTATTTTGGAGATTGTAACCAACTGTAAGTTTACTGACCTCAACCTACACACTCCCTGGCACTACTTATCTAAACCTTTCATCTCACACATTATCTGTCCTCTATTATCCTATTTTTTTCCCATTTAGCTGAATGAACAGTTATCACATTGAACAGATGGGAAGAAACTAAATTGCTGCTCTCTCTGCTCTTTCTTCCATCAATCACACTGTTCATTGCACAATGCAGATGCAGAAAAAGTCTGGTTCGAGGAAGGCCACCTCTGGCAAACTACAGACAGCAGCATGTTTGAAGTTAACTCACCATTGCATTGTCATGAGCACCTATGCTCTATAGTCACTTTCAATCTCTGCTGAGCAAAGGAATGGTGACTTGAGGTAGAGGCAGTGATAAGTCACATCTAGCACACAAATCATTTGGAAGATGTCTGAGTAAACTGGGGCTACATTTTGAGACAGGAGCAGGCTAGCTGCTACTATTGGTGGAAAAGATTCAGTGTCTACCCATATGGAAGGAAAATATATTTCCAATATATTTAGGGGGAAAAAAATAGAAATATATTGAATATGGCCAAAATGTTTTTTTTTTTAAATATATTTTAAATATATTTTTCTTCCATGTGGGTAAAACATTTACCGATATTTTTCTTAACAGCTTGTGCTTCTTATATAACTTTACTAGCCAGGTGGTAACATTAAGCAACGCAGAGGGAAATTTTACATGGTCGTATCCTTAGGCAATTATTGTTGCTTGGTGCATTGCCATGTAGTTACTGTTAACCTATCTTATCAATAGTGATGTCGCGAACCTAAAATTCGCGGTTCGCGAACGGCGAACGCGAACATCGGCAAATGTTCGCGAACCGGCGAACCGGGCGAACCGCCATAGACTTCAATAGGCAGGCGAATTTTAAAACACACAGGGACTCTTTCTGGCCACAATAGTGATGGAAAAGTTGTTTCAAGGGGACTAACACCTGGACTGTGGCATGCCGGAGAGGGATCACGCAAAAAAAAGTTCTTAAAAATTATAATTTTTTGATAGAGAGCCAATTATTGGAAAAATTAAAAAAAAATGGCATGGCAGGCATGTCATTTTTTGGATTTAGCATCTGGGGGGTCTAAAAAGTGTACCTGTGAAGTTTCAGCTCTGTAGCATGTCCAGAACCCCTAAAAAACAGCATTTTTCTTATATTTTCAGGAATATGGCTTCTCTGCGGCTGGCTTTTTCTCTTGCAGGCATTTATCGGGCATTTTTTTAGGCAGGCATGTCATTTTTTGTATTTAGTGTCTGGGGGGTCACAAAAGTGTACCTGTCAAGTTTCAGCTCTGTAGCATGTCCAGAACCCCTAAAAAACAGCATTTTTCTTATATTTTCAGGAATACGGCTTCTCTGCGGCTGGCTTTTTCTCTTGCAGGCATTTATCGGGCATTTTTTTAGGCAGGCATGTCATTTTTTGTATTTAGTGTCTGGGGGGTCACAAAAGTGTACCTGTCAAGTTTCAGCTCTGTAGCATGTCTAGAACCCCTAAAAAACAGCATTTTTCTTATATTTTCAGGAATACGGCTTCTCTGCGGCTGGCTTTTTCTCTTGCAGGCATTTATCGGGCATTTTTATAGGCAGGCATGTCATTTTTTGTATTTAGTGTCTGGGGGGTCACAAAAGTGTACCTGTCAAGTTTCAGCTCTGTAGCATGTCCAGAACCCCTAAAAAACAGCATTTTTCTTATATTTTCAGGAATACGGCTTCTCTGCGGCTGGCTTTTTCTCTTGCAGGCATTTATCGGGCATTTTTTTAGGCAGGCATGTCATTTTTTGTATTTAGTGTCTGGGGGGTCTAAAAAGTGTACCTGTCAAGTTTCAGCTCTGTAGCATGTCCAGAACCCCTAAAAAACAGCATTTTTCTTATATTTTCAGGAATACGGCTTCTCTGCGGCTGGCTTTTTCTCTTGCAGGCATTTATCGGGCATTTTTTTAGGCAGGCATGTCATTTTTTGTATTTAGTGTCTGGGGGGTCACAAAAGTGTACCTGTCAAGTTTCAGCTCTGTAGCATGTCCAGAACCCCTAAAAAACAGCATTTTTCTTATATTTTCAGGAATACGGCTTCTCTGCGGCTGGCTTTTTCTCTTGCAGGCATTTATCGGGCATTTTTTTAGGCAGGCATGTCATTTTTTGTATTTAGTGTTTGGGGGGTCACAAAAGTGTACCTGTCAAGTTTCAGCTCTGTAGCATGTCCAGAACCCCTAAAAAACAGCATTTTTCTTATATTTTCAGGAATACGGCTTCTCTGCGGCTGTCTTTTTCTCTTGCAGGCATTTATCGGGCATTTTTTTAGGCAGGCATGTCATTTTTTGTATTTAGTGTCTGGGGGGTCACAAAAGTGTACCTGTCAAGTTTCAGATCTGTAGCATGTCCAGAACCCCTAAAAAACAGCATTTTTCTTATATTTTCAGGAATACGGCTTCTCTGCGGCTGTCTTTTTCTCTTGCAGGCATTTATCGGGCATTTTTTTAGGCAGGCATGTCATTTTTTGTATTTAGTGTCTGGGGGGTCACAAAAGTGTACCTGTCAAGTTTCAGCTCTGTAGCATGTCCAGAACCCCTAAAAAACAGCATTTTTCTTATATTTTCAGGAATACGGCTTCTCTGCGGCTGTCTTTTTCTCTTGCAGGCATTTATCGGGCATTTTTTTAGGCAGGCATGTCATTTTTTGTATTTAGTGTCTGGGGGGTCACAAAAGTGTACCTGTCAAGTTTCAGATCTGTAGCATGTCCAGAACCCCTAAAAAACAGCATTTTTCTTATATTTTCAGGAATACGGCTTCTCTGCGGCTGTCTTTTTCTCTTGCAGGCATTTATCGGGCATTTTTTTAGGCAGGCATGTCATTTTTTGTATTTAGTGTCTGGGGGGTCACAAAAGTGTACCTGTCAAGTTTCAGATCTGTAGCATGTCCAGAACCCCTAAAAAACAGCATTTTTCTTATATTTTCAGGAATACGGCTTCTCTGCGGCTGTCTTTTTCTCTTGCAGGCATTTATCGGGCATTTTTTTAGGCAGGCATGTCATTTTTTGTATTTAGTGTCTGGGGGGTCTAAAAAGTGTACCTGTCAAGTTTCAGCTCTGTAGTATGTCCACAACCCAAAAAAAACAGCATTTTTCTTATGATTTTTAGTAGAAAACTAATGCAGTGTCTTTCCAGCTGTCTTTTTTTCTTTCTGGCAAGCTGAAATATGATATGCCAAGGCAAACATGCCTATCAGTTGAGCTATGACACAGACAACACTGCACACATGGGGAAATATGTAAAACAAAAAACAGGAAAAGGAAATTAGGTGACGGTAACAAAACATGATATTGTGATTGGCCAAATAAAAAGTCACCTCGCGATGAGGTCGCGCCAAAGTCGCGCTAAGTCGCGCCAAAGTCGCACTGGAAGCGACGCTACTTTAGTGGTAGCGGCAGTGTAAACCAGCACTAAAACATCCAGTGTGTGAATACGATCAGGTATGATGTTTTATCGGTCAAGTAGTGTAAGGGTTACGCCCGTTGCCCGCTTCACAGTGACAGACCAAACTCTGACAGACCAAACTCCCCGTTTAACAGTCAGTCAGTCCATTTGCACAACCGCAAACTCCCAATTTGCACAAGGTTGGATACCAAGCTAGCCATGTCCCGTTCCTTGTCCTCACTGACATCATTGAAGGTCTCTTCCTCCACCCAGCCACATACAACACCAAGGGTCCCCGAAAGGTGAGAACAAGCCCCCTGGGACGCCTGCTGTGGCTGGTATTCCACCTCCTCAAAGCCACCTTCCTCCTCTGACTTCTCTTCTTCAGACTCCTCTCTCTGCGTTGCCACAGGTCCAGCAATTGACAACGACAAGGCTGCTTCTGGTGGTGATGAGGACCACAACTCTTCCTCTTCATGCTCATCTACAGCCTGATCCAGTACTCTTCGCAGGGCACGCTCCAGAAAAAACGCATATGGGATGAGGTCGATGATGTTGCCTTGGGTTCGACTGACCACCAGGGTTGTCATCTCCGCAAAAGGACGCATGAGCCTACAGCCATTGTTCATGAGCATTCAGTAACGCGGCCAAAAAATACCCAGCTCCGCAGAAAGAATGAAAGAAAATGAATGTTTTTTTTTATGAAAAATTATCCTGCGGATCGCTTTTGGTCTGTACACAATGAAGCAACGACCTTATCATCTGGGGTGTGCCAACACAATCCTAGAGGTGATCGCTTCATTGTGATACGCAAGCCCCTTCACCACGACAAGGTAACGATCACGAAGGGGAATTGACACATGTATGTGCCTTTTTTTTTGTTTTTTGTTTTTTTGCAGCCACAGTGTAGCACCAGAGGCCAGAAAAATTAGGCATGTACACATGCATGAAAAAGTAGGTATTGTTGCAGCCGCTGCTGTAGCAGCGGCCTGAAAAATTGAGGTTTTAAGGCAGAAAGTGCACTAAAACATTGCTGCTTGAACCGTAGTTGGTGGCGGAGACGTCACGTAAGTCATCCGGCATGCAGAGAATGATTATATACAGCAGCGTGTGGACCATTTTTAGGCCAAGGCATCTCAGTCATCACCAGGCCTTTTTTAGTCAAATGCATCCCCCACTGTCAGTCCCTTCGGGATCCATGCCTCATTCATCTTAATAAACGTGAGGTAATCAAGACTTTTTTGACCTAGGCGACTTCTCTTCTCAGTGACAATACCTCCTGCTGCGCTGAAGGTCCTTTCTGACAGCACACTTGAAGCGGGGCAGGCCAGAAGTTCAATGGCAAACTGGGATAGCTCAGGCCACAGGTCAAGCCTGCACACCCAGTAGTCAAGGGGTTCATCGCTCCTCAGAGTGTCGATATCTGCAGTTAAGGCAAGGTAGTCTGCTACCTGTCGGTCGAGTCGTTCTCTGAGGGTGGACCCCGAAGGGCTGTGGCGATGCATAGGACTAAAAAAGCTCCGCATGTCCTCCATCAACAAGACGTCTGTAAAGCGTCCTGTCCTTGCCGGCGTGGTTGTGGTGGTAGGAGGAGGATTACTTTCACCTCTTCCCCTGTTGGATTCCCGTTGTGCTGTGACATCACCCTTATACGCTGTGTAGAGCATAGTTTTTAACTTATTTTGTAGCTGCTGCATCCTTTGCGACTGCCGGTAATTGGGTAACATGTCACAGACTTTCTGCTTATACCGGGGGTCTAGTAGCGTGGCCACCCAGTACAGGTCGTTCTCCTTCAGCCTTTTTATACGAGGGTCTCTCAACAGGCATGACAGCATGAAAGACCCCATTTGGACAAGGTTGGATGCCGAGCTACTCATGTCCAATTCCTCGTCCTCACTGATGTCATTGAAGGTGTGTTCTTCCCCCCAGCCACGTACAACACCACGGGTACCAGATAGGTGACAACGAGCACCCTGGGATGCCTGCTGTGGTTGGTGTTCCTCCTCCTCAAAGCCACATTCCTCCTCTGACTCCTCTTCCTCACACTCCTCTTCCAGTGTTGCCGCAGGTCCAGCAATCGATGGTAAGGCTGTTTCTGGTGGTGGTGATGGTGACCACAACTCTTCCTCTTCCTCTTCACGCTCATCTACGGCCTGATCCAGCACTCTTCGCAGGGCACGCTCCAGGAAAAAAACATATGGGATGATGTCGCTGATGGTGCCTTCAGTGCGACTCACTAGGTTTGTCACCTCCTCAAAAGGACGCATGAGCCTACAGGCATTGCGCATGAGCGTCCAGTAGCGTGGCAAAAAAATACCCAGCTCCGCAGAGGCTGTCCTAGCACCCCGGTCATACAAATACTCGTTGACCGCTTTTTCTTGTTGGAGCAGGCGGTCGAACATTAGCAGTGTTGAATTCCAACGTGTCGGGCTGTCGCAAATCAAGCGCCTCACTGGCATGTTGTTTCGCCGCTGAATATCTGCAAAGTGCGCCATGGCCGTGTAGGAACGCCTGAAATGGCCACACACCTTCCTGGCCTGCTTGAGGACATCCTGTAAGCCTGGGTACTTCTGCACAAAACGTTGCACAATCAGATTCAACACATGTGCCATGCACGGCACATGTGTCAACTTGCCCAAATTCAATGCCGCCAACAAATTGCTCCCGTTGTCACACACCACTTTGCCGATCTCCAGTTGGTGCGGGGTCAGCCACTGATCCACCTGTGCATTCAGGGCGGACAGTAGTGCTGGTCCGGTGTGACTCTCTGCTTTCAGGCAAGTCAACCCCAAGACAGCGTGACACTGTCGTATCCGGCATGTGGAATAGCCCCTGGGGAGCTGGGGGGGTGCAGTTGGTGTGGAGCAAGACGCAACAGCAGAAGAGGACTCAGCCGAGGAGGTTAGCATAGAGGATGGAGTAGGAGGAGTAGAGGAGGTGGCAGCAGGCCTGCCTGCAAGTCGTGGCGGTGTCACCAACTCCTCTGCAGCAGAGCCACGCATTCCATGCTTGGCAGCCGCCAGCAGGTTTACCCAATGCGCAGTGTACGTTATATACCTGCCCTGACCGTGCTTTGCAGACCAGCTATCAGTGGTCAGATGGACCCTTGCCCCAACACTGTGTGCCAGACGTGACATGATTTCTTTTTCCACAATAGAGTACAGGTTGGGGATTGCCTTTTGTGAAAAATAATTTCGGCCGGGTACCTTCCACTGCGGTGTCCCAATAGCGACAAATTTTTTGAAGGCCTCAGACTCCACCAGCTTGTATGGTAAAAGCTGGCGGGCTAAGAGTTCCGACAAGCCAGCTGTCAGACGCCGGGCAAGGGGGTGACTCTGCGAGATTGGCTTTTTGCGCTCAAACATTTCCTTCACAGACACCTGACTGTGGGCAGGTGACGAGCAGGAACTGCTGAAGGTGAGAGGCGGAGGGGCGGGTTGTTGATAGGGGGCATGGAGGACAGCAGTGGTTGACGTGGCTGAAGATGCTGGACCAGGAGGAGGATGGTGGCTTTCAGTTTGTGTGCTGCTTTTACTCATGTGTTGATCCCATAGGCGTTTGTGATGTGAGATCATGTGCCTTCGCAAAGCAGTTGTACCTAGGTGGGTGTTGGACTTCCCACGACTCAGTTTCTTTTGGCACAGGTTACAAATGGCATCGCTGATATCAGAGGCAGACACACAAAAAAAATGCCACACTGCTGAGCTTTGCAAGGACGGCATTCTGGTGGTGGCAACAGCTTGCGTTGATTGGCGTGCTGTCTGGCTGACCCCGGGTGCCGAATCTACATGCTGTCTGACTGCGCCACTAGCTCCTTGCGATGACCTCCTCCCCCTGCTTCCAACTCGTCTCCTCCTCCTCTCTGTCTCCCCATCTGAACTTTCCCCCTCTTCTTCTGCTCTTCGAGCAGGCACCCAGGTGACATCCACAGACACATCGTCATCATCAGCCGCTTCACTTGACAACTCAGCAAAGGCAGCAGCAGCAGGTACAACATCATCATCATCACAATGTACGTCCATGTGTATAATGCTGCCTGACTGAGACATATCCCCGTTATCTACATCCTCTGGCACTAATAGTTGCGCATCACTTATTTCTTCAAACTGATGTGAAAATAACTCCTCTGACGGATCAAGTGAAGCGGCTGTGGTGCTAGTGTTGGTGGTGGTGCCGGCGGGCTGGCGAGTGGTAAATTGAGAGGTGCCCGAAGCTGAGCTGGAGGAGGATGGTGCATTAAGGTTCCGAGCGGAAGCTGTAGACGATTGGGTGTCCTGTGTAAGCCAGTCAACTATGGCCTCAGAATTTTTTGAGTTCAGGGGCTGTGGTGGCCTCTGAACACTGGGCATTATTCTAGAGCCTAAGGAAATCACAGCACCACGACCACGACGGCCCTTGCGGGGTGGCCTGCCTCTGCCTGTCATTTTTTTTTTTAATGTGTTGTTACTGTTGTACTATGAGTGCAAGCTGCTGTGCCACCTTATATATCAGTGGTGGGTGGGCAGTGGCACAGTACACTCTCTGTGGACCTGACAGCAGTCACTGGCACCCAGGCAACTGCAATTTAAAAAATATATATATTTTTTTTTACTTTGCAAGCTGCTGTGCCACCTTATATATCAGTGGTGGGTGGGCAGTGGCACAGTACACTCTCTGTGGACCTGACAGCAGTCACTGGCACCCAGACAACTGCAATTTAAAAAATATATATATATTTTTTTACTTTGCAAGCTGCTGTGCCACCTTATATATCAGTGGTGGGTGGGCAGTGGCACAGTACACTCTCTGTGGACCTGACAGCAGTCACTGGCACCCAGGCAACTGCAATTTAAAAAAATATATATATATTTTTTACTTTGCAAGCTGCTGTGCCACCTTATATATCAGTGGTGGGTGGGTGGGCAGTGGCACAGTACACTCTCTGTGGACCTGACAGCAGTCACTGGCACCCAGGCAACTGCAATTTAAAAAAATATATATATTTTTTTTACTTTGCAAGCTGCTGTGCCACCTTATATATCAGTGGTGGGTGGGCAGTGGCACAGTACACTCTCTGTGGACCTGACAGCAGTCACTGGCACCCAGGCAACTGCAATTTAAAAAAATATATATTTTTTTTTTACTTTGCAAGCTGCTGTGCCACCTTATATATCAGTGGTGGGTGGGCACACAGTGGCACTGCAGTGGGCACAGTACACTCTGTGGACCTGACAGTCACTGGCAGCCCAGGCAACTGCAATAATAAAAAATATTTTTTTTTTCAATTTATTGCAACAAGATGCTGTGCCAACGTATATATATCAGTGGTGGGCAGTGCACTGCAGTGGGTACAGTGCACTCTGTGGACCTGACACAGCACTCACTGCAATTATGACAGAGAAAAAAAAAATATTTTTTAAAATGCCAGGTACTGTGCCTGTGCCACCCGAAATGAGTGTGGTGTGCACACAGTACAGTCTGTGGTAGGTCTGTGGCCTCTCACACACAGCGGGCAGGCAACTGCAGTGTACAATAGATATATATATATATATATATATATATATATAAAGAAAAAAATCTATTACCTTACCAGCCCTTGAAAGGGCTTTTGGGGACACTATATATATATATATATGTATATATATAAAAATAAAAAAATCCTCAATTACCAGCCCTTAAAAGGGCTTTTGGGGACACTAGATAGATATAGATATATATATATATGAAGAAACAACTCAATTACCAGCCCTTAAAAGGGCTTTTGGGGACGCTAGGTATATATATATATATATATATATAAAAAAAAAAAAAAACACAAATACCAGCCCTTAGAAGGGCTTTTTGGGGTGCTGATATTACAGCAGTAGTGGACCAAGAACACTGCAAGACCAGGAACACTGACTAACTGTCCCTAGCTTAACAGCAGCAGCAGCAGCAGCAGCTCTCTCCCTATTCTCACTACACACACTGCTTCAGAATGATCTAAGATGGATGCTGCCCTTGCTTATTTATAGGAGGTGGGAGGGTGTGGGAGGGAGGTACGCTGATTGGCTGGAAATGTGTCTGCTGACTGTAAAGTTCAGGGTCAAAGTTTGCCTCAATGATGTCTTATGGGGGGCGGACCGAACATCGCATATGTTCGCCGGCAGCGGCGAACGCGAACATGCTAAGTTCGCCGGGAACTGTTCGCCGGCGAACAGTTCTATACATCTCTACTTATCAACACTGGTGAGAAGTGAAACTTCTTTTCTAGTAAAATACTGATGTATTGAAACTCTCATATGTAAAAATGTTTACAAAAAAACAGAACTAGTGACTTTTTTTCCACACTTACTGGAAGACACTAGTTTGAAGTCACCTAGGGCAGTTACGACCCAAGAAGCCATACAATGACAACTTGCATGGCTAGAAATTACAGAAATTACATGCATGCATTTTCAGGTGTTAATGCAATTATGCAATTATGCACTTGTTATGCACCAAAATGCATGTACTGAAGTGTGCAAAAATATCCAGGTGGATTATGCCTTTGTTTTTTCAGGACAAATTGGGCTTTATTTTGGTGGTAAATGATAATAGATATCTCCACATTTTTTTTTACCAGACTTATCTCCAGATATACCACCAAAGAGCAACCTAAAATACATTCTTCTGCACCTGACAAACACAGTAATATCAGATATGTGTATGTTAGTTATTGTTTGTACCCGTAGTAGGGCCCAGAAACAATAGTGCACATTTTACATTTTTTTAAACTTGCCTTAAACACACTGAGACATACTGACACTAATACTAATTTCATTTTTTTTTTTTTAATTCTACAAAAAATATGCTGAGGTGACCTTTAACCTGACTGTGACATTTGACCCCGGCCTTTTTCTAATACAAACCCTGGCAAACCTTGCTCTTGTTATTTATTTTCTTTATTTTCTATTCTTTATTTTTAAAGTAGGCTATCACAGCGACCAGGTGACTCAGAAGTGGGGGTCCCGATCATTAGTACAAGACCCAGGGTCCTCAGTGAGAGCCTGGTTTCGGAAGCACACTGTGCGGTACCCTCCCAGCACAAAGAGAGATACGCATATGGGAAAAATCCCACTTCCGTGAAGCCGCATATATGCATATGGTTGGCGGGTAGGGGTTAAACACCAAAATTACTGAAATCCTTTTTTCTATTGTAGATCATGCAAAGCCCCTAAATGGGGTTGTCAGTGGAAATGCCCAGTGCATGTTGGTGTTCATTTGAAATGTCCATGTTACATTTGTGTTAACACCCTTTCTAATGGAATAGTCCCAGGCCAGTGTAAATGCCTCCTTCATATTAGTGGTGAATGTAAATGCTTACCTTTATTTGATGGTCAGCAGAGAAGGGCCCCTCACATTGGTGGGTAATGGAGGGGGGGCCTCTTACTTGATAATCAGTGGAACCCTTACAATGGGGGTCAGCTTCAAAGCCAAAATAAATATCGATGTCAGTATTAACAACATTACCTGAATTATCTGTGAGAAAGCATTTGGCGAGGGCCCAGCTGACACACAGGTGGTGAGAAGGTAAGACAGTTCTGTTGACCTTAGGGGCTGCACACACCAGAACTTAGGCAGGCCATACATGGAGCAAATTTATTTTTTGCAAACACAGGTAGGGAAACCAAAACCACTTAGAAGCACTGCATGGAGTTTTGGAAGCCCCGTGTCACGTACCTTGGTAGAGGCTGAAAAGGTGAGAGGGCTTCCCTTGTGGCTCTGGTCAAAACACACCTGAATGTGGGAACAGGCATAATTAGCCTGGGTCCATCTATGTACTGGCACAGCTACAATCAATTCTGTCTATTTTTGTTTTAGTCATAAGGTAAGGAAAAAAAAACAAGGAAAAAACAAGACTGTAATATAACCTAGAGAAATGTATAAGGTTTTCAAATAAAATGTTAATTTGTTGAGCATTGGTTTTACTCCAACTCATCAGAGCAGTGAGGATGTTGTATGTATCCTTTAAACCTAAGTCTGCCTTTATGATCTTTAAGAAAAATGTGAAATATAATTAAGAAAGATTCACTGTAATTGAAGCATCATGTATAATAATCCTCATCAAGCATCACCCTTTGCATGATGTACAGTACATAACAGAGAAAGGAAAGAAGTTATTAGAATTGCAATTTGCAGTATAAGTTACAATTTCAAGATAATTGTTCATTTTTTATTTTTATTATTTCTTTTAGAAGTATAGGACTGAATTTATTTGCAATCCTCAGACATGTATCTAAGAATAATGATTACAGGTGAGTGACACTATAATGTAATATACAATGTAATTTGACAATAATATGCAAAACTTTCAATGACTGAATACTTTAAAATTAGTTGGAATTTTGCAAGGACCATTAAATACTTTACTTGAATAGACCCATTACTAATAATTCTTTGTAGCAACTGGTCTACTGGATTGCCTTGTCAGAATTTTCTTTGCTACTGCATTATGTTTTAAAGCTAAACTTCAGGCAGACATACAAAAAACACAATTTATTCTGGTTATGAACAAAAATCTTTGAATATTATTTCAAATTGAGCCAGTATAAGCATCTGAATCCCTGGCTATATTCACTTCTTGTACAGCTTTTGCTGGAAAAGGGATAGAAGCACCACTAGCCAAAAAGGTTTTTACATCTTCACAAAGTGCTATCAATATACAGTCATGTGAAAAAGTAAGTACCCCTACCCCATAAAAATTGTTGACTTTTTCAAAATATTTGCACAGACAAACGTTAGATCTTTAACCACTTCAATACAGGGCACTTTCACCCCCTTCCTGCCCAGGCCAATTTTCAGCTTTTAGCGCTGTTGCATTTAGAATGACAACTGCGCGGTCATGCAACACTGTACCTAAACCAAATTTATGTCATTTTTTCCCCACAAATAGCGCTTTCTTTTGGTGGTATTTTATCACCATCACCGCAAGGTTTTTTCTTTTTTGCTAAACAACAAAAGAAAGACCGAAATGTTTGAAAAAAATAAAAGTTTTTGTTTATGTTATATAATTTTGTAAATAAATACGTATTTTCCTGCACTGACAAGCACTGATGAGGCCGCAATGACAGGCACTGATGAGGAGGCACAGATATTGTGGCACTGATGGGGTGGTACTGATGATGAGGCACTAATATATAGCATAATTTGGCACTGATAGGTGGCACTGATAGGTAGCACTGATATGCAGCATTGATGGGCACTGACAGGCGGCACTGATGGGCGCTGATAGGCAGCACTGGTGGGCACTGATAGGCAAAACTGATGGGTATTGATAGGCCACACTGATGGGCACTGATAGGTGGCACTGATGGGCGATGATGGGCACTGGTGGGCAGCACTGATAGATGGCATTGATGGGCACTGGTGGGCGGCACTGATAGATGGCAATGATGGGCATCACTGATGGGGAGGGCACTGACAGGCTCCCTAAGCACTGATTGGCATCCCTGGTGGCATGGGTGAGCATCCCTGGTGACCATGGGTGGGCATCCCTGGTGTCCATGGGTGGGCAATCCCTGGTGGCTCTAGTGGCATCCCCCAAGGGTCTGCACTGGTAATCAATGCTCTCATTACCAGCACAGTCTCCCCCTGTCAGGAGAGCTGCCGATCGGCTCTCCTCTACTTGCGCCTGTCAAACGCGAACTGAAGAAAGCCGATCAACGGCATCTCCTATTTACTATGTGACCAGCTGTGATTGGACACAGCTGATCACATGGTAAAGAGCCTACATCATAGGCTCTTTACCGGGATTGGAGATGCGGTGTGTCACTCTGACCGCCCCGGGGGCTCACAGAGCGTCCAATCCTGCTGGACATCATATGACACCCAGTCAGGATGGGGCAACCACTTTGCGGCCGTAATTTTGCTATATGGTGCGCGGAAAGTGGTTAAACAAGTAATGCCAATAGATAAAGGTGATATACAAAAACAAATTACAGATAAAACTGATAAGGTGTATTCGTTCTCCTAATTTAAATGCAGACTTGTCATGTGTGTGGTATCATCATGCCATGATGAACAGAGCTCCCTAATGCCTTAAGAAAGAAGTTTGGGCATTCCTATGAATCTGGCAAGAGATTTAAAAAGAGTGCCAACTTATTTAAAATGAATCATTCTACTGAAAGAAAAATAATCTCCAAGTGGCATAGACTTTAAATAAACACTAATTTGTCCAGGACTGTCTGCCTTTAGCAATGAATCTGATTGTTTGATGCCTAAAGTAGTCTCTAATAACCTCCCAATATCATCAGTAAATCTGCTTGTAACTCTTGCAACAGTTGGTGTCAAAATGCATGCAAGTAAAATCAGAAAAATATTGCACCAATTTAACCTGCAAAGGAGGGTGACATAAATTTTCCTAAAGCGGAGTTCCACCCAAAAGTGGCACTTCTGCTTATCTGATTCCTCCCACCCGGTGCCACATTTGGCACCTTTCAGGGGGGAGGGGGGAACGGGTATCTGTTTTTGACAGGTACCCTTCCTCACTTCCGGGAGACAGCGTCACGGCGCTGTCCCTCGGAAGTTCCGTCCTCCTCCTCCTTCCCCCGCTGCCGAGCCAATTAGCATGCTCAGCGCACTTCGCGCATGCGCACTAGGGCGGAAAGGCTTCATTGCGAGTTTCCCAAAGAACGAATGGTGGTGGCAGCACCTGACAGCCCATCCGAAAAAAAGCTGGGATGCTGACATTGCGCGCTCCCTGGACAGGTAAGAGTCTTCTTATTAAAAATCAGCAGCTACAGTATTTGTAGCTGCTGACTTTTAATTTTTTTTTTTTTTTTAGCAGCTGGAACACCGCTTTAACACAGGTTAACCACTTTTCTGGCACTATTGCCAGAAATACTCATCAACAGCAGGCAGAAGCAAACATTATCAATGAGCTTAGAGAAGAACTGAAGAAAGAAGAACTATCAAGTAGAGCTGACTATAGCTCAGCAACACAAATTTTAGGCTAGGTCCCTTCACACCCCCTACCCCCAGCGGGGTTGGTATTGATCCATTCATTTATGGACAGCTTGTAAAAAACTGTTTTTTTTTTATACCTGTCTGTGGAAGTCCTAATTTCAAGTCAAGTCATTTTATTGAAAAATAACATCAATAATAATTCTCCAATGCTGTTAGTTAATACACTGCACATGCATGGTTTTTGAAAATGGAGCTTGCTGATATCATTTCTTCACCTAAACCTGAATGAAGAGGAGAGGAACTACTCTGCCTCCCATTTACTCCTACACAACTATACCACACACTGTAACACCCCCTAGCCCACCCCTTCCACTTTCCACCTCTTCCACTTTCCGTGGCTTTTCTACCTGGTTAGAGTGAAGCCCTGAATCTTAAGGTGCTGCTTGAGAGAAGACTACTCTGCTGTTCTTCCTGCTCAGAACAAGAGAACCAGCCAGGTAAACACTGTGACAGTAGCAGGAAGCATTGGGGTTAATGTAGAGTTGCCACCCCATCCCTTTAAACCCAAACACATATGAATTATACAGGTTCTGAGGCTATTTAATGCAGATAAGGCACCAAGTGAGTTTAATTACCACCTTAATCAGCCACAGAACCTGTGTAATTACTATGTGTTCGGTTTTAAATGAGGTGGTAATTCTAGGGTAATGATGGAGGGGGCTGTGGGTTTGATTTAGTAAAAGCAAATAGACTGTGCACTTTTGCTCCAGAGCTTAGTAAATGAGGTAACGCTTCACTTTGCAAAGAATACACATGCAAGAGAAAAAAAAAACAGCATGTGTGCTTGCACGATGGAAGTCAGCAGCAATCATTTATTAAGGTTTTGGGCAACTGCACTTTGTAGAGCAGCAGTCTATTTGACTTTAGTAAATCAACTCCTGTGTCTCTAGGCTTTAGGGGAAACATCCACATAAATACTGAGAGCAGCAGTGCGGGGGAAAGTTAATGGAGGCAGACTGTGTAGGAATTGTGATTGTTTTATTGCAGATAAACAGTAAAATAACTTCAGCGTGTTTTATATAAAGAGCTACATTCATTTAATGTCATGTTCTGTGCATTTCTTCATAACTATAACACATTATTTTCTACAGTCTTTTGTAGGTTTTGCTTCTAAATTTTTTAGCAGCATTTAGTTTAATTGCTCTTGTACACTATGCTGTTATGTCACTATACTCTCTCTGATTCAGGCTTCACATAAAATGTAACTTTTTTATTTATTTTTTTATTTCTGAACACTCTGTTTTTTTTACGGTGTACTTTCTGCTTGCACACTCTCTTTTTTTAATGTCTCTCTTTTTTCTCTTTCATGCTATCTTTAAATCCCTGTCTCTCACTCCCTGTATCACTTGTACTCTCTCTGTATTGTCTCACAGCATGTGCTGCGATTCCTCATATCCCACCCCAAATCTTAGACTTACTTGTTTTTAAAAGTTTCTAGTTAATATATTCAGTACAACAAACAGAGAACTATTTAACTACGCTCAATTTTTGCTACACCACCTGTTTGATTTTTTTTACTACAAATCAAGGAAACTTACTTGTTTGGGGTATTGTATATGTAACCCTTGAATGAGAGGGTTTTTTTGGGACTTTAAATTAAGAAATAACATGTTGGGGTCATATGCCTCCATCTCTTTGTACAAAATTAAAAAGGAGTTGGGACTTTAAATGAAGCAACCTGGTAAAATGATCGAAATATAATAACACATTTTTTGATTTATAACACTACCGTTCCAAAGTTTGGGGTCACCCAGACAATGTCATGTTTTTCCATGAAAACTCACACTTTTATTTATCAAATGAGTTGCAAAATTAATACAAAATATAGTCAAGACATTGACGAGGTTAGAAAAAATGATTTTTATTTGAAATAATAATTTTGTCCTTCAAACTTTGCTTTCATCAAAGAATTCTCCATTTGCAGCAATTACAGCCTTGCAGACCTTTGGCATTCTAGCTGTCAATTTGGTGAGATAGTCTGAAGAAATTTCACCCCATGCTTCCTGAAGCACCTCCCACAAGTTAGATTGGCTTGATGGGCACTTCTTACGTACCATATGGTCAAGCTGTTCCCACAACAGCTCAATAGGTTTGAGATCTGGTGACTGCACTGGCCACTCCATTACAGACAGAATACCAGTTGACTGATTCTTCCCTAAATAGTTCTTGCATAGTTTGGAGGTGTGCTTTGGGTCATTGTCCTGTTGTAGGAGGAAATTGACTCCAATCAAGCGCTGTCCACATTGTATGGCATGGCGTTGTAAAATGGAGTGATAGCCTTCCTTATTAAAAATCCCTTTTACCTTGTACAAATCTTTCACTTTACCAGCACCAAAGCAGCCACAGACCATCACATTACCTCCACCATGCTTGACAGATGGCGTCAGGCACTCCTCCAGGATCTATTCACTTGTTCTGCGTCTTACAATTAATTTTCTGTGTGATCCAAAAACCTCAAACTTAGATTTGTCTGTCTATAACACTTTTTTTCCAATCTTCCACTGTCCAATGTCTGTGTTCTTTTGCCCATCTTAATCTTTTCCTTTTATTGGCCAGTCTCAGATATGGCTTTTTCTTTGCCACCCTGCCTAGAAGGCAAGCATCCCGGAGTCGCCTCTTCACTGTGAACGCTGAGACTGGTAGTTTGCGGATACATTTAATGAAGCTGCCATTTGAGGACCTGCGAGGCGTCTATTTCTCAAACTAGAGACTCTAATGTACTTGTCCTCTTCCTTATTTGTGCACCGAGGCCTCCCACTTCTCTTTCTATTCTGGTTAGAGCCCATTTATACTGTCCTCTGAAGGGAGTAGTACACACCGTTGTAGGAAATCTTCAGTGTCTTGGCAATTTCTCGCCTGGAACAGCCTTCATTTCTCAGAACAAGAATAGACTGTCGAGTTTCAGAAGAAAGTTTTCTTTTTCTGGGGATTTTGAGAGTATAATCAAACCCACAAATGCTGATGCTCCAGATACTCAACTAGCTCAGAGGAAGGCCAGTTTTTAAAGCTTCTCTTATCAGCACAACAGTTTTCAGCTGTGCTAACATAATTGCACAAAGGTTTTGTAATCATCAATTAGCGTTTTAACACGATTATCTAAAACACAATGTACCATTAGAACACAGGAGTGATGGTTGCCGGAAATGAGCCTCTGTACACCTATGTAGATAAAAATCTGCCATTTCCAGCTAGAATAGTCATTTACCACATTAACAATGTCTAGACTGTATTTCTGATTAATTTTATGTTATCAGTATTGAAAAAAAACAATGCTTTTCTTTAAATATTTAAATTTAAAATTAGGACATTTCTAAGTGACCCCAAACTTTTTAACGGTAGTGTATATGTACACATGTTACATCATGACACCAGCCCTCAAATTTTCCACTCGCCTGCTAGCATTTTGCGAGTGCAAAATGATGTAGGGCGAGCGTGGGGCTGCTCCGGGGAAGAGAGAGAGAGGAAGAGGAAAGCTAGCCGATAATGACAGAGCGCAGATCCTCCCACTGTAACAGCTTTAATTGTAATTGCCAGGCGTTCGCCGACACACACAGTCCCGCCTCCTAGCCTGGCTTCTTTGATAGACAGAACACCTGGCCAACCAGGACATGTGACGTGCTCTGTCATTATCGGCCAGCAGTGGCATACCAATGGGGGGGCGGGGGGTGTCAAGCGGGTACTTGCGCCAATCATCTCCTCTCGGTCATCAGCTGCTCCCTTGGTCTATGCTGCTCTGCTCGTGGGGGCTGGAAGAAGGTGAGTGCCCATGGATTGAGCAGCCTCCCTGTGTGACTGGATAGGAGGAGCGGTGGGGCGGCTGCATATAGAGGAATTGATCTTTCCATATTCCTCCTGCAGCCGATGGATGCCTGATACTCCTCTCTGCAGGAATTCAGCGGTTGCAGGAGGAATATGAAAAGATCAATTCCTCTATATGCAGCCACCCCATCCCCCTCCTATCCAACTTCTTTTTTTCTTTTGCTGGCCCCCCAGTGCTGTACAGCCCCCCTCTCCAGCCCCTTAGTGCTCTTCAGCCCCCCCTCCAGCCCCCTCAGTGCTCTTCAGCCCCCCCCCAGTGCTCTTCAGCCCTCCCAATGCTCTTCAGCCCCCCTCTCTAGCCCCCCAGTGCTCTTAAGCCTCCCCCTCCAGCCCCTTAGTGCTCTTCAGCCCCCCCCCCTCTCCAACCCTCCCAGTGCTCTTCAGCCCCCCCCCCTCTCTCGCCCCCCAGTGCTCCTCAGCCTCCCCCTCCAGCCCCTTAGTTCTCTTCAGCCCCCGCCCTCCAGACCCTTGATGGGCACTGATGAGGCTGCACTGATGGGCACTGAAAACGTTGTTATTAATATTTATTTTTGTAACTTTTGCATTAATGCAAAAACATTTAACAGTGTAATTTTATAAGATAATTTATGAGGGCCTGTTTAGGGGCAGAATTAGGGACAGGGCAGGTTAGGAGTTGGGTGGGGCAACTGGTGACGAGTAACCCTTAAGGCCTGGCTAATAGCTCAGGACTTTAAATTTTGAGCCCTGATGACACAATGCAGTTATGAATAGCATTGCTGGTTTGTAATTCATCTATGTACATATATCCCATCATAGAGCAATGCCATTATAAATAATAATGTTGTCTTGTAACATAAAAACTCTCTGATCCACATCAGCATATTATAATAAAAATGATTCACAATTGTGAAAATCTAATGTATATGGTCACATTTTTAAACACATGATTGTGACAGCATGGCATCCAAAAAGCTCAACACGTTTCGCTGATTCCCCCACTTACTCAGGAGCAGATGCACAGTGTGCATAAATCAAATGTGGGTTCAGAATGTAGTACTAAGAGCTGAAGGTTCACTGGGGTCATCAGTTCCGGGAGCTGTGGCAGTATGGTCTGGGACAACGAGCCAATAAAGCACCACTACACAAACATCTATGGGAATATAATCCCCAAATAGTGATCAGAAGTGATACAATAAACATCTCCAGGGGCTTATGGGATCCTGGAGGCCTTGTCTTCCAGAATTTGGTAGTTGCCCTCCATTGTGTTCTTTGCATATGACCTCAGGCACAAGCAGCCAGCAGCTTCTTCATCGGAATGAAAGGTCAGCTTTACCAAACTGGAAAATAAATAAAACCAGCCCTTGCCCATTCCCATTCAGTCTTTACTGTCTGCAGCCTAAAATATTCCCCCGATACCTGCTGTTCTGCTACACTGAATAATTCTCAAGTGAACTGCTGACACACCAGACGAATCCTAGGACAAAGCTGACTTAAAACACATTAGTAGGGATGAGAGTGTTGCAGGAAAGGACAGGTAGCAGAAAGCCCTTCACACTGACAGAGATGGCTGGGATTAGAGATTATTGTATATGTAGCCCTCTTTTTTTTGTGGGGGGGGGGGAGGGGGGTATAAGAAATGCCCTCTACAAATATTTTATTACACTAAACATTTAGGTAAAAAGGAGAACCATAACCTTCGCTAAGTGAAAGACTGAGGCTGATAATAAAGTTGGCAGTGCCTTCACCCAGGGTAGTGTCTCTGTGAGTAGAGGGGCATTGCTTCAGCCAATCAGGGCTTAGAATGCATTGTGCAGCATGCACTGCATTGTGAGAAGCTTAGCCGTGCTGAGTTCCCCTGCAAATTGGAGTGTTCGCCAAATGGGCGAATGGGCAATGTTCAGGCCAAGCTTATGCTTGATCCGAACTGCCCAATCAAAACTATTACACAGTATCAGGAAGCTACCACAGCAGTCGACAGTGCTGTGATAGTTCAACAAGAACTACAAGCCGACAGCCGAAAAGGACCCTGTAGTTTCCCATTCACTGAACGATGTGAATGGATGACGCGGCAGGGTGGGCAGAGCTCCGCACGGCCACGTTCTTTTCAGATTGTGACAGAGTGAGGGGGGGGATCCCCCACTCCCTGTCATATTGGGGACTCGGGGAGGAATGTGAGAGCTGGTGGATTTATAACATGTTACAGGTTACACCCTGAATATAGGTGTAACAGGTAACATATTACAAAAGGTGAACTTAGTCTTTAAACCAGAAGCAACAAGCCTTTCATCACTTCTGTTTCAGTGCTGTCGTTTCATGACTGCTGTGTAGAACCTGCACTATGCTAAACAAAGTAAAGTTTAAATATATAAACAATAAGACACCCCAAAATGTTAGTGTCCCCCAGCCTATGTACATAT
Organism: Pelophylax lessonae; assembly: GCF_965119305.1. Classification (NCBI taxonomy): domain Eukaryota; kingdom Metazoa; phylum Chordata; class Amphibia; order Anura; family Ranidae; genus Pelophylax; species Pelophylax lessonae. The sequence continues at coordinate 231,112,807 of NC_138771.1, forward strand.
ACATAATGTAAACAGGTGCATTGGCATATAAAAGCAACAACAAAATATATCATGTTTTGGGGATTTTAAGTAATCAACTATGAAAAAAAAGGGGAAATACCGCTCTAATATCCCAAATGGAGACACAAAAAAGCAGCCAGCACAACACAGGACAAATGTATGTAAAAATTATAACAATACGTGCAGCGCTAATAAATTATGAATAATACTCATGATATAAATGGTAGCTACACACAAATTAAATCATTATAATTGAAAAACATGTGTACAAATTCATATACAATTATATTAAGAAATCCAGTATAAGTATATATAGTGACTAATACCACCACAGATACAGTATATTGAGTATATCCGTGTAGGTCTTAGGACAATTATGGCATAAATAAATGTGATATAGTGAGCTAAATGGTGACAACACCATTCACAATAAATGTGACATAATACTAAAAAAATAAAGCCCATGAATTTAAAGTTCAAACAAGTGTGTGAAAGAAAACTTCAAAATGTGTTCCAAGTGGATACTGGATGAAAACCCACAACCAGAGAATACTGCTGTGAGAAAATCCACCACCACCAACATAAAGGAGGCTTACCAGAACAAGTGGATCCAGTTTGGCATATGCCTAATGGGTCAACCTAAGCAATGGTGAATGATCACCTAGTAGGGGAGGGAAGAACAAGGATGTAGTTTCTCCCACCACTCTCCGCACTGCTCTCTATAACACAGAGATACTCCTCATCCACCCTCAACGGAACGATTCAATAGGGGGTTGGCAGCATCACAGACAAACACGGATTAATTCTTCTCCAGCAACACTCAGTGCATATGTGATCTAGAAAGGAAAACAAAAAGCCTCCACATAGTGTAAAACCATACAATAAAGGGTTTTCTTAAAAGTTCCAAACACTTCAATTCAGTCGATAAAAAGTGCTTTCAAATATATTCTGTAAACAGCATAGGTATGCAATGGCACAGACAAGACTCGACCTGATGTATTTTGTCTACTTAGACATCATCTGGGGTATGAGACTGTCACTGTCATTGTGTTTAAATAGACATTCTGACCCCAATCAAGACAAACAACCTGTGACTCCACTTGTGTATGTGAACGCATTGACTTCCTGCATATCCAGCAAGATGGAACGAGTGCGTGCGCTCCAATCCTCGCTGTCAATGCGAGGCTCTCACACACACCGGCGACATCATCGCCGAACTTCCGGTGACTAAAACCAGAAAACTATACTAAGTCAAGCCTCAATTTGAAAATGAGAAGGAATAGTGCATCAAGCCTCACAATGAAATATAAGGCACCTGAGTAAAATCCTCCTAATGTAAGCTGACGGAGTGAAAACCAAAATTAACATAGTCAAGCCTCAATTGGGATACAGGGGAAATTAACAATTCTGGCCTCAATATAGACTATGAGGTGCCCATACAACTCGCATCGTTGGGCAAGAACTAGGTGGGGCAAAAATGATAAAAAACTAAGAATGATAAAATGATACTAAAAAAATAAGGATGGAACCCCTCGAAGAAGACACTCGCGTAACTGACAATAGTCATGGTTTCTTGGCTAAATGGGTCACATATTAAGCAAGTAATTACTCATTTATTAGACATTCAATATAACATCAATAATTCTCTACACATAATTGCCCCAAAAAATTGCATGCCGAACGGAGAGTAGGAATGTAACTCATAAATCCAAAATGTCTCAAGACATGAGACTTCCCTAATACTAGCACCCCCGCCCCCCCTCCAAAGAGGAATATATTTATCAATAATAACAAATTATGTGCCTCTTGCCTCTCTTAAAAAATTAAAACAAAATAGTTCTAGCAGCAAAAGAATTACACCTGCCTTCTGGAAGGGAGGACAACCTGCGGGTGAAGGTTTTTCCCTGCAGCTATGCCTCTAGTGCCCTGATTATAATAACATAAATAAACATACAAAATATACAGTATATAACTGGCTGCTGAGTGCCTGGGATGAGAAAGATTATACTGGCAAAGAAGAGGAATTGCAGATGTGCCTGGCCTCTGCTGTATGTAACCCAATCACAGCAACTATAAAAAAAAGAAAAACACAGACATAAATAAAAATAAAAAAATCATATAAATAAATGCATATAAAAATAAAAAATAGATAAAAACAAAACCTCTGGAAATCCCAGGCCTTAGCATTTCCCCTAAATTAAATGACAAGGATCGCAGTGTAAAGAGCTTGGACAGCTGTACACTGTGACATCCCCCAAATCCTCCTTACAGCATTTCATTGTTTTCCCACGTCTGCCTCCCCTTTAGAGATGCTGTGCTTCCCCCTCTTTGCCACTCATATGCATTCACATATCATCTTGATAAAGCTCACTGGAACAGACATCACATCACCAGCTGCTGAGAAGGATGGTACCACTGCATGGGTGCTGTCCTTTGCCTGGGCTCCTCAAAAGTGATGACAGGATTTACACCCACCCTCTCCACTTGTAATAATTTTGTCATTGTCAGGCTCCCTCCTGAGAACAAAAGAAGGGATATGCATGGCTCTACATACATCAAGGCAGAAATGGAAAGTTCAAACAGTTCCATCATCTTCAGCATAGACAGTTGATAGGTGTAATGTTCCGGTACCTTTGGTACCCTAAATTACACTTTCCACAAGTGTATGCGCCCTACCATTTACTTTTGGAAAGGTGCGCATACACCTTTAAGACTGGAGCTGTCATCACTCAGCGCCGGACTAGATGGCTATTTAAGGCGTCGGTTCTCACTCACATGTGTTCGTTCAAACACCCTTATCTGGATGCTAACCTTGCTTGAAGCTTCCATGCTTGCAAGCTTACTTCGCTGACGGAACCTCGCTGCGCTGATCCCTGTATCCCGCTACTGGATCATCCGCCTCTCCTGAACCACCATTCGGCTGTATCGCTAATAGTGCTAAGTACCCCGCAGGGGAATTCTCTATAAACTTATACTAAGCTTACACTATCTAGCTCTGCATAGTAAAGACTGTTTATTACATCTGCATAAACTAGATTGCTAGCTCTTGAGACTACTGCTACTTTTCTGCACTGGGTTGATCTCTTTTGTATGTCCACCTGCTATTCTATCATCTGCTATCATACAACATTGCTAAACCTTCCTGCATCCATCTGCTACTGTCTCACCTTCAAGTGTCTATCACCTATCACCTCCACTCAACCTATCCCTCAAACCTTCATCATTGTGTTACCACATACATAAAGTCACTCTAGGAACCAGCTTGCTAATTGTGTGTATTTACTGGCTGAAATAAGACCTTCCACACATGATGAGTCATTGAGGTTGGGAATGGTATCTCAGCATATCTCTTACATGACTGCTGACGTGGAACTATTTCTGCAGCTGAAAATCCACACCATATAAGAAACGCAGGAGCGTTACAGATTGAACGAACCAAAAAATGGATTCAGCAGAAATAGCCACTCAGGTGACACAATTAAACCAGCAAGTATCTGCGTTAATACACGCACTTGCTGAATTAAAAGAAGACAATCAGGCTCTGTCGCAGCAGGTAATTAGACTGACACAACTTACCTCTGCTCAGTCCCCTGAACCCAAGACAAATCCCCCTTTGGTATTTACAGGCGATCGCAAAAAATTTCGCGAATTTAAAAACGCATGTGAGTTACTTTTTTTGTTAAAACCTCGTACCTACCTTACTGATCACATTAAGGTTTGTACTATTATTTCTTACCTATCAAACGATCCTCGAGCCTGGGCAGATTCTCTTTTTGAGAAAAACGACCAGCTTCTCAACTCCTATGCCTTGTTCCTGGCAGAGCTCACTAGCCTATATGATGACCCCAATAGGCAGAGTACTGCTGATCTTCAGTTAAGATCCTTGAAACAAGGAGGGAGGCCTGTAGAAGACTGTCGCACAGTTCAAGAGATGGACCATTGATTCAGAATGGAATGATGCATCCCTGAAAACCCAATTTAGGCTTGGCCTATCAGAAGCCGTTAAGGACGAGCTCGCCCGAGCGGATCTGCCAAAAACCCTGGATGCACTAATACAACTCAGTATTACCATAGATAGAAGACTACGAGAAAGAAAGGCTGAAAAGATGGGAATGCCATTATCCGTTTCCTCTCGGAGTCTGGCCGTTGACCCCGCTCCTATGGAGATAGGAACCATACGCCCACCGCTATCAACTATGGAAAAAACCAAAAGACGAAATGAAAATCTCTGCTTGTACTGTGCATCCCCGGATCACAAGATAAACGTCTGTCCCCTAGTCAACAAAAAGAAGGGTGAGTGTTCACATGTCTCCCTAGGAGGATTGACAACTTCATTCACTAACCCTTACATTTCTGTTTTATTGACATTACAGTGGGACCAGAACAGGATTACTACTAAGGCCATGATTGACACAGGATCTTGTGGAAATTATATGGATATATGTTTTGCTGCTTTAAATAAAATTCCTATTATTTCTAAACTCAAACCTGTCTCAGTAAGTCTTATTACCGGTGTTCCGTTATCCTCTGGTCCGATCACCGATCAGACACAAGCACTTCTAGTCACTATTAACGAGTCTCATAGAGAGACTTCTACCTTCGATTTAATACCATCACCCCACTTTCCCATTGTGTTGGGACTTCCCTGGTTGCACACACACCAACCAACCTTAGATTGGAAGAAACGGTCCTTGACCTTCCTTTCTTGTTATTGCGAGGAAACGTGTAACCTCCCATTTTCCGGGAAGATTCTGTCTATGGTGACAGATGAGATTGCACCACTATGTTATCAGGATCTTTCTGAGGTTTTTCTTGAGAAAAATGCTCAAGCGGGCGTGGCCAGCGCGGGATGGTGATGGACGCTTGAGCTCTAGCTCCGCCGGCCGACGACTCCATCCAGCGCCATCCCCAGCGACGTGAACAGGATTTTCACCTCCATCTGACTCCGGCTGCTTGTGGCTACACTCCGCGATGTCCCGCAAGAGGAAGGATGTAAAGGGACCGAAGAAACTGACGGCGTTCTTCCCGATGCCGGCCCGAGGCGGTCGACAAGATGGCGCCGGCTCTCCGGGCCTTGCCGCCTCGGGGAAGCAAAGGGTACATTACACCGACCTGCCAGAAGATACAGCCCCTTCTGGCACCCAGCAACCAGGTACCCTTTCTCCTTTCGCTTCTGCACCATCCAGCCCTGCATGTACAAGCCCGGCCAAATCTAAAATACGGCTGGATCCCGCAGACAAGGCCTCACAGCCTGGGAGCTCGAGTAACCCACTACTGCCCATCTCCCTGGGGTCCTCTCCCTTCGCTGCCTTCCCCACAGCTGGCCAACCTATCATGGACACGGCATTAAAGGACATGATGTATGCCCTCCACACCTCCCTCCAGGCAGATATAGTCTCCCTTGCTACTAAGTTTTCTGCTGAAGTTCTCTCCTTAGGGGAAAGGGTTCACACTGTGGAATCCTCTGTATCTGAGATTGTGACTACAGTGAATGATTTGGTGGAAGCGCATGAAGAAAATTTGGATGAGCGACAATGGCTGAAAGCTAAAATCGCAGATCTGGAGGACCGCTCCAGAAGGAACAATCTTAAGATCCGTGGCATTCCTGAGACTGTGCTTCCTGCTGAGCTACACAAATTTGCCACTGATGCGTTTTTAGCGATTTTACCTGGAGCGACTCCCCTGGAGCTGACGATTGACCGTATACACAGGGTTCCTAAACCCCCTTTTCTCCCGCAACATGTGCCACGCGACACGTTGCTCCGTGTGCACTTCTACCAGACCAAAGAAGCTATCCTGAACAAGGCTAGGTCCTTGGGCAATCTACCTGATCCCTACTCCGCTATACAAATTTTTGCAGACCTGTCTAAGCATACTCTGGACACACGTAGACAACTTTCTACTATCACCAAGGCTCTGCGAAACCACAACCTGCCATACAAGTGGAAACACCCCTCCAAGATCTCGGTGGAGAGGAATGGAGAATCATACATGATCACCACGCTAGATAGGGGCATATCCCTGCTTCACTCATGGGGCATCATCCCCGACCCAGTACCCCCCCCGGGAGCAAAAAAATCCCCGAGCAGAGTTCCCCCACAATGGCAATCCATGCCGCAACGCACCTCGAGAGACACTTGATTGACTGGGCTCGCAATCCTGTTTTTTTTTTGTTTTTTTTTTTTCTCTCCGGACTTTTTTTCTGGAATCCTGTTCCACTCCAAGCTTGTCGTCTAGAGGCGTTTAGCCCGTTTGGCTGTTGAACTGTTCTCACCCCCGACTGGAAACGGCTATCCCAGCCTATGGTTTCCTTCTGCTTTTGTGTTCTATGTCTGTATTGTCTGGTCTTGTGTTGTTCCTTTTCTCCCTCTTCTGCAGGTGTAACAGACTCTGATCTGCCTCGAGAAGATGTGTTTGTCCCCGGAATCGCCGGGATACCCCTCAAGATTCGCATTTCTACAAGATTCCTCTACATGACTACAGGAGACTACACTGTCAACTCCCGACTCTCCACTCATCCATCTACCTACACTATGTCTATCGATGGCTCCGTGAGTACTGATCCCTCGCACTCACCTCCACGCACACATGACGGTTAAAATTCTATCTGTCAATGCCAACGGCCTCAATCACCCAGCTAAGCGCACTTCTTTGTGGCGCACGGCCATTAAGAACAGAGCTGCCATTGTTAGTGTACAAGAGACTCACTTCTTAGACCAACATGCTCCCCTCTGTTCCCATAGAGAATACCCCACGGTTTTCACAGCCTCTTGCTCTAAGAAACGGAAGGGTGTATTACTGGCCATACACAAGGACTTGGATTTTGAATTAATCACCTCAGTCGCGGACGCCAACGGCAGGTACTTGATCATAGTCTGCTCCATTGATGGATTTACAGTAACTTTGGTCTCTATATATGCTCCCAACGTTCACCAACTCCGGTTCCTGAATAGAACTATGACTAAAATCCGTTCGGTCCAAAAAGGCCCCTTGGTGCTGTGTGGTGACTTCAACCTCCCCCCAGACAGATCTGTGGACACTTCAGCTGCCACCACCAGATGCCTTCCGTCTTTGCAAAATTTCATCCACAAGCATGACCTATATGACATCTGGAGGTGCCATCATCCCTCCGATAGGGAATTCTCCCACCACTCTGTGGTGCACAACACGTATTCGCGTATTGATGTTATCTTGTCTGATTTGACTTTGCTCCAAAGGGCAGTGGACTCAGAGATAACCCCGATCACATGGTCCGATCACGCCCCAGTGAGTGTTGAACTCTCACTGTCACAAAAACCCAAAGCGACAAAACCCTGGAGAGCTAATGCTGCTCTACTCAAACGCCCGGACAATGTCGATTTTCTGAAAACCTCCCTAATCGAATTTTTTGAGACCAATCAGGGGTCGGTATCTGAGTCCGCGACTCTTTGGAACGCCCACAAGGCATTCAGTAGAGGGGTACTCATTCAATTGCAGCGTAGGACAAATAGGAGACGCTCCCAATTGGTAGATAAACTCACGAAAGATATTGCCGCTCTGGAAGCCCAGAACCAGACCAAACCTTCCACTGACTTAAAATCCAGACTCTTGACGCTCAGACGAGAACTCCGCACTCATCTCCTAGACACGTACGAACGTAACCTCCAAAGAGCCAAGGCGACGTACTACGCCACCAGCAACAAAGCTGGCAAGCTTTTGGCTGCCAAGCTTAAGGGACAACGTACTAAAACTAAAATCAAATCCATCGTCCACCCCCATACGAACGAACGACTGCACGACCCTAGGGACATAGCTAACGCGTTCAGCAGCTACTATGAATCCCTCTACAACATGAAGGATTCTGTTCCCTCCCCCCCCACCTCCGACCATATAAAGCGGTTTCTAGATAGTATTTCACTACCTTCCCTCTCGCCCGTACAAACCACACAACTTAACGCCCCCTTCACAGTGGAAGAAGTTCAGGCAGCCATAGGGTCCTTGCCGACTGGGAAATCCCCTGGCCCAGATGGTCTAGTAAACGACTACTACAAGAACATGACAGACATACTGGCGCCCCATCTGTGTGCGGTGTTCAATGCTGCCGCAGATACCTCAGCTTTCCCAACGGAGATGCTTGAAGCTACCATCGTGACCCTACCCAAACCAGGCAAAGACCCGTCAACCCCACAAAATTTTCGTCCCATCTCCTTGCTCAATTCTGATATTAAAATTTATGCCAAGGTAGTCGCTAATAGACTGATGCCACTGATGCCAAGCCTAATACACGAAGACCAATCGGGTTTCACGTTAGGTAGACACTCTGCTGACGCGACCAGAAGACTTATAGATGTTATCCACGCTGCACACTCCAATAGAATGCCTTCTCTGCTCCTATCTTTGGATGCAGAGAAGGCATTCGATAGAGTCCACTGGGGATATCTCCAGGAGGTTCTCCGCAGATTTGGTATAGATGGCAGAATGCATGCTGCTATCCTGGCGCTATACTCCCACCCGACGGCTCGAGTCCTGGTCGACACATCCCTCTCCTCACCTTTCCATATCACAAACGGCACACGGCAAGGGTGCCCCCTATCGCCCCTGGTTTTTAATTTAGCCATTGAGCCCCTGGCCCAAAAAATGCGTACAGACCCCCGCATCACCGGGATTCATGTGGGACCTCAGGAGCACCGCATCAGCTTATTTGCTGATGATGTTATCCTGATGGTATCGAACCCAACATCATCCCTTCCACGAATCAAATCTATTCTGGCAGAATTCGGGGAAGTCTCGTTGTACAAAGTGAACGAGGCTAAATCGACTATGCTAGACATTGGTATAGATGGAGTAACTAGAAACCTTCTCACTAGATCGTTTCCATACAAATGGGCGGACGACGGGGTTACTTACCTAGGCATAACCCTCACCAGATCCACCAACCTCCTATTCCAGGCAAATTTCCTCCCCTTCAAACTCCAGCTATCAAAAGAACTTCAGAACCTAGCGAAATTTGAGTTGACATGGTCGGGGCGACTAGCCGCCTTTAAGATGTGTACACTACCCAAACTGCTGTACCTTTTCAGGTCAATTCCCATCCCCATCCCCAGATCGTTCCTACTAGCTTTGCAGTCGATGGTGTCCCGCCATTTATGGCAGGGGAAACGTGCCCGTTGTGCGAGGGGGTTATTAATGAAGTCTAGAGAAGCAGGAGGAGCCTCTGTGCCCAACCTGGAAGAGTACTACCTGGCAACCGTCCTTTCGCAGCTTCGCACGTGGTTCCAGAGCTCCCCAGACACTGTCTGGGGGAAACTGGAACAACAGCTAGCTCCTCGCGGAGACCTCGTCTCATGGCTCTGTAGTAGGCAAACTAGGGACAAGGTCCCGGCGTACTTGCCTCCGACCGTCAGAGCTTCGATCGCGGCATGGCTGCGACTGACACACTCGCGATGGAAATTCACCCCGCTCACGACTATTTCTCTACCTATACTTAGCCTCCTCCAGGTAGTCCCCGACATGAATCTGGGTCACTGGACAGACCATGGAATCACCACTATTGACGCCCTATATACTGGTGGTATCCTTAAATCTTTCCCACAACTGTCTTCGGAGTTCCATATCCCCAAGACCGAATGGTATAGACATGTCCAAATCAAATCCTGCCTGCAGCGCAATCCCCAATTCAGGGCCAACATCCCGAAGAGAATTTGGGAATTCCTCACGTCTTCCTCTCAGAGGGCGAAGGGTATCTCCACTATCTATCCTATTTTAAGCGAAAAAGGCGTTTTCTCCAAGTCTCCTCCCCTGCTCAAATGGGAACGAGATTTGGGGGAGTCCTTCTCCCCTCAACAGTGGTCCAAGGCCCTTTCCCTGAGTAGTAAAGCCTCCTTGAGTGCCTCCATTAGAGAAATGCACCTTAAAATTCCACTTAGATGGTACCTCACACCTGACATAATAGCGAAGTTCCATAACGACACTCCTCCGACATGCTGGCGTTCCTGCGGCAAAATAGGCACTATAAAACATCTGTTGTGGGACTGCCCACCAATCCGCGCCCTCTGGTCTGAGGTTTTCCAGCTGCTAACCTCTATTACTCAGCTACCCCTGAACCCGACACCGGAACTGGGACTTTTGAACTTGACCATAGAGACTATCCCAAGACCGCTCCGTAAACTAGTACTGAACGTCCTATTTGCAACTAGACTGAGTATTACTAGAAAATGGAAGAATAGCCAACCCCCTTCCCTCCAGGACATCGTCCACACCACCCAACTGCACCACACGTACGAGTTGCTTGTAACCCCCAATTGTGAGTCTTACCGTAAGGAAAAGGACTTATGGTCCAACTGGGACCACTGGTATAATCTGAATATTTGTGTGTAATTTGATTGACGGCCGCTAGATGGCGCACTCCCACTGTTATGAGATTTCCAATGGCATAGAGTGAAGTAGTCATGCTCCAACCCCCCATTTGATACCTGTTATGGATGATGTAAGCTTTTCAATTTAAGGGATCCTGCTTTACGATTATTACCTGTTTGCTGTTTCACAAAAGCTGTTACACGTATTATTATTATACATACCTGCTTATTGTTATACCCTGTTGTTTGAAAAATTTTCAATAAAAAAGATTTGAAATGAAAAATGCTCAAGCATTACCTCCTCATCGAGACTATGATTGTAGCATTGATCTACTCCCAAATAGCAAATTGCCGTTCGGTCATGTTTATCCTCTTTCACAGGATGAACTTGCCCATCTCAAAACCTATTTGGATGAGAACTTGGAAAAAGGTTTTATTAGACCTTCCACTTCTTCCACAGCAGCAGGACTCTTTTTTGTTCGCAATAAAGATTCAAGTCTCAGACCTATCATCGACTACAGGAAATTGAATGCTATCACAATAAAAGATCGCTATCCTCTACCGCTTATCCCTGAGCTCATTGAGCAGGTGCGTGGAGCTACCTATTTTTCAAAATTAGACCTGAAAGGAGCATACAATCTCATTCGAATCCGTGATGGACACGAGTGGAAGACTGCATTCAGAACTAGATACGGATTGTTCGAATATCTTGTGATGCCATTCGGCCTATGCAATGCCCCTGCAGTTTTCCAACGATTTATAAACGATATTTTTAAAGACTTACTAGATGTCTGTGTTGTGGTATATCTGGACGATATACTTATATATTCACGGACCCTGTCTGAACACATAAGACATGTAAGACTTGTATTATCGAGATTGCTTGCACATAATCTTTATGTGAAGCTGAAGAAATGCTTGTTCCATAAAGATGAGGTACTCTTTCTAGGCTACATCATATCCAAAACAGGAATCGAGATGGACATGAGTAAAATATCCTGCATTCAGGATTGGCCTACACCAACTACACGCAAGGCGCTACAGCGATTCCTGGGATTTTCAAATTTCTACAGGAAGTTCATAAAAAACTTTTCTGCTATTGTGAGACCCCTCACACAGCTCACTAGCATAAAAATACCATTTAAATGGTCAGAAGAAGCAAATAAGGCTTTCCACTTGTTAAAGACAAGGTTTACTTCCGCTCCCATATTACGCCATCCAGACCCATCCCTCCAATACATTCTGGAGGTAGATGCGTCAAACATGGCAGTAGGAGCAATACTCTCCCAACGACCTACCCACACTTCACCACTTCATCCAGTCGCCTTTTTTTCTAAATCCCTGAGCAGTCCCGAGATAAATTACCCCGTGGGTGAAAAGGAACTGCTTGCTATAAAATTGGCTCTGGAGAATTGGCGACATTTACTCGAAGGCACCCAACTACCAATAATTATATACACGGACCATAAAAACCTCCAATATCTTCAGACTAGCAAAACTCTCTTGCATCGACAGGTACGATGGTCACTATTCTTTCTAAGGTTTAACTTCCTAGTGACCTACACACCTGCAGATAAGAACAAAAAGGCGGATGCACTATCACGACTAACTGAAGAAAACTACTTTGAAATCCCTTCCGTTCCTATAATACCTCACAAACGCATTATTGGAGTTGTCCGTTCCTTAAAGGAAGAGGTTCTGCATGGTATAAGTTTGGATTCACCCCCACCACAACTAAATACTGATGCAGAAGGCTTCCTCTACTACAACGACAAACTTTACATACCACCTACCCTACGCACCAAGATCTTGGGATTATCGCATGATGTGCCTATGGCAGGACATATGGGTATGACAAAGACTTTCAATTTGATTTCTCGACAATTCTGGTGGCCTGACATGAAAACATCTATACAAAAATTCGTCTCTTCATGCAATGTCTGTGCCAGGTCCATAATTGACACTACGAGACCATCCGGTCTACTATGCAGTCTACCAATACCCCAAACTCCATGGGAGGTTTTGTCATTGGACTTCATCGTAGAATTGCCTGCTTCCAAAGGATTTAATACCATCTTGGTGTCAGTGGACCATCTGACAAAGATGGCACATTTCATTGCTATTCGCAGACTACCTTCGTCCAAACAAACGGCAGAACTCCTGATGAAACATGTCTTCAGATTACATGGTATCCCAAAAACTCTTCTGTCTGACCGTGGATCCCAATTTATTTCTAAATTCTGGCAAGAACTATGTCACATACTACGGATTGAGCGGAAGCTCACTTCTCCTTACCATCCGCAGACCAACGGACAGACTGAAAGAGTCAACCAATGCATCGAGCAGTATTTACGTTGTTACACTTCTTACCAACAGGATGATTGGTTGGATCTTCTCCCCCTGGCAGAATTTGCCTACAACAACGCAACTCACAGTACAACCAAGCAGAGTCCGTTCTACTTGAACTATGGGTTCCATCCCTCTATTCTCCCTCCACGCATCCTTCCTTCAAATAACCCAGTAGCCTCAGACTATCTTACCCAAATAAAGGATTCTCTGGGTTTACTAAATACTACCATTGCACACGCTCACAGTCAACAAAAGAAGTACTATGATCTTTGTAGAAGACCTTCTCCACAGTATACTATCGGGGACCTCGTTTGGCTCTCAACAAAAAACTTGAGACTGAAGATCCCTAGCAAAAAGCTTGGACCTCTGTTCTTGGGACCTTTCCCAATCAAGAAACTTATTGGAAAAGCTGCAGTGCAGCTTACATTGACAATGGACCTAAAAATCCATCCCATTTTCCATGTGTCGCTACTGAAGCCCCATGTTCCGGACCACGGAATAAGGCCTAATATTCCACTTCCCCCTCCTGTACAAGTTGAAGGTGGAGAAGAATACGAGATAAAAGAGATTCTGGATTCTCGTATCTACAGAAGAAGACTTCAGTACTTGGTTAGATGGAAGAACTATGGGCCCCAAGACGACACCTGGCTAAACACCTCTGACATACATGCCCCTAGATTAATCCGCAATTTTCATGCGAGATACCCAGACAAACCAGCTCCAGAGGCCTTCAGGAGCAGGCCTTAAGGGGGGGGTATTGTAATGTTCCGGTACCTTTGGTACCCTAAATTACACTTTCCACAAGTGTATGCGCCCTACCATTTACTTTTGGAAAGGTGCGCATACACCTTTAAGACTGGAGCTGTCATCACTCAGCGCCGGACTAGATGGCTATTTAAGGCGTCGGTTCTCACTCACATGTGTTCGTTCAAACACCCTTATCTGGATGCTAACCTTGCTTGAAGCTTCCATGCTTGCAAGCTTACTTCGCTGACGGAACCTCGCTGCGCTGATCCCTGTATCCCGCTACTGGATCATCCGCCTCTCCTGAACCACCCTTCGGCTGTATCGCTAATAGTGCTAAGTACCCCGCAGGGGAATTCTCTATAAACTTATACTAAGCTTACACTATCTAGCTCTGCATAGTAAAGACTGTTTATTACATCTGCATAAACTAGATTGCTAGCTCTTGAGACTACTGCTACTTTTCTGCACTGGGTTGATCTCTTTTGTATGTCCACCTGCTATTCTATCATCTGCTATCATACAACATTGCTAAACCTTCCTGCATCCATCTGCTACTGTCTCACCTTCAAGTGTCTATCACCTATCACCTCCACTCAACCTATCCCTCAAACCTTCATCATTGTGTTACCACATACATAAAGTCACTCTAGGAACCAGCTTGCTAATTGTGTGTATTTACTGGCTGAAATAAGACCTTCCACACATGATGAGTCATTGAGGTTGGGAATGGTATCTCAGCATATCTCTTACATGACTGCTGACGTGGAACTATTTCTGCAGCTGAAAATCCACACCATATAAGAAACGCAGGAGCGTTACAATAGGGGCTGGCAGGATATAGATGTTGGGGAGGGGGCATAAATAAATGCTGCCTTTCTGTTTGTGGCTGCTCCTGCTCAAATAATTCAATTGGATGGAAAAAATACAGTATTTTGAGGCTACTTCTTCTATTACTCAAGCGTACTAAAGTATTTTTAACTGATATCAATCAGTGTTAATGAGGAGGTGGAGACTCAGCTCCTTGCGCAGACAGAAAGGGCTGCAAGGGTGGGACAGTTATAAAAAAAGGGGGATTTTAACTACCCAGAAACTGACTGAAGTAGGCACTGCAGCAACAATTAAATAGTAAACATTTATAAACCTACTCCAATACAACTTTATGGTCCAGTTCATAGAGGCCAGACTAGGAATGATGCTCTGCAGGACCTTGTAATCTCAAACAATGCAGAGCTTATTACCAATGTTCATATAAAAGAAAATCTGGGTAGCAGTGACCGTAGCATGATTTCATTTAATATTAAAATCTATCAAACTAAAATAAAATACTGAACCTACTAAACATATATAACAAGTTGCTCACCATAACACTCTACAGTGATTCACCCACCGCATATGACAAAATAATAAATGATATAGTGTAGCACAACTTATCAAATGCATATAACATAAAGTGTAATAGTGCAATATAGTACAACGTGAATATATCCCACAGTTCATTTAAAGTGTAAAATAGTCCGTTATGGCACAATTTGCAAAGTCCAATCCTCCGGAATAATGAAGATGAAATAAAAAGAAACACCTGAGTGTCTTCAAATTCAATTCATACTTTGGTGCTCATCCTCCACCAGTTGAATAACCTGCTACACACAATAAAATCGCATGTGGTAAAATTATGCTCCAGGCTTGAATATGCAGAGACCCACTCCTTGATCCTCCTTTCTGCACTCTAGATGGCTATATCCTCCAACTCCACCAGCACAACTTACAACTTTCCAGCAGATTTTATGGAAGATGTAAAAGGCACAAACATAGTGTACTCTGCTAAAAAAAACTTTTATTCCCGCGAACAAAGACATACACTAGTAGATTATAACAATGCGTTCTGTTCCTTCTGTCGAGCGCCTGCTCAACTACTGGGTGAAAGCACTGCGCGACGTCACAGGCTCGGCTCCTCCCTATACCCATTAAGCCCCTTTGATTGGGCATCTTCAGTAGTAAAAGTAAAACACTACTCAATTTGTACAATTTTTATGTCACTCTCAAAGCCACATGAACATGCCCCCATAACCCACTGAAACATTTTTTTTTTTATTGTCGGCATTGAAACAAGTTTCCTGTGACGTGAGTCACTTTGGTTGGGGGGCTTGTGGAACCCAGATTGCTTTAGGGAGGTTGGGAGACTCCTCGTCCAGTTTCCCTAGTCCTTCCTATGTGTAAGTCACCCTGTGTCTATTAGGGGCACAGGGTGACCAAGAACCCCAGTCAGGTCTGCTCTGCACTAATTAGACTCTTGCTAGTGGGGTGGAGGTTTGCTGTTGTTGAATACCTGCATTCCATTGTTCTGTTGTTCCTGTCTGCCTTGAGTAAGCTTATTATGGGATGTGTATGTTTGTGTGGATTGGGGGGAGGGGTTGTCCCAGAAGTGTATATCTTTGTGCTTTGTGTTTGAATAAACAGTTCATTCTGGTTTCACTCCAAAACTTGTACTGTTGAGTTCTTGGGGTAACTATAGCCAGATTCATGGATCCCGTGTTCCAGATTGCTTAGGAAGCAGCTTCTTGGTGGAGATACCCGGTCGCGGTGTCCGGATTCCGTCACATTGGTGGCAAGCAGTGGGATGCTTCCTGCAGTCTGGGACATCCAAACCTCCACCGGGATCCAAGATCGGGATAGCAGACTTTGGTCGACCCAACGGAGATATGGACCTGGCATCAGAGTTTGAGAGGGTGCTGCGGATCGCCCTTTCAGTATACCCCATGACGGTATATGCGGATTAATACCTGGAGCTCAGGCAACACATTCGAGTGGAGTTCTGGCTTGGAGCCCTCCAGCTTGCTGGTATATACCAGGGCAAGTGCTTTCCAACCCCAGGGCAATGGGCCAGTGAACAACGGGAGTTGCGGATGGCATTCCTGAAAGCGGTCCCAGGAGCAATGGGTATCCGAGTTGGACAGGCTGGTCCAGCAGGAGATAGAGCTGGAAATCAGTATCGGCTCTGCAATGGCAAGCAGAGCAGAAATATTTAGGAGAGACATCAGAATGCTCTCCGGAGGGATATGACTTTGGTGGCCCTGGATTGCTGTGGGAGAGCCTTACAGATGCGTTTGTGTTTGGTGATGAAGGGGAACCTACCCTTGAGGACCTGCGAGAATACAGAGAGGCTATGCTCCATCTCACAGGGGTCTCAGACCTTGAACCTGATATAGAACACTTGCTATGGAAAGAACAGCATCTGGAAAGGGCATACTGGAAACTGCTAGAACACGTTCAGCAGCATGCCTTAGAGTCGGCAGTGGAAACTCCGGAGATTGCTGTTCCCAAAGCTGACATGCTGACAACAGGGCAGAGCTCTGCTAGCCTCTGCCCAGCACCAGTAACATCTTCTGGATTCCACAGACAGGAGATGGTGAATTTTGATACCCAGACACCACCAGAGACTGGGGATTTAAGAAACTTTTCTGTTGAGGAGGAACAACCCGGTGAGACTCCTGCAGAAGAGCTGACTTCAGAGCATGGTGCTGTGGACCCCTGCATACAACAATCGGTGGCCCTGAAGGATTTGTGCAAGGTCACCAATGTTTCGATTTACTTCCCAGTGGAACAGCTGGCAGCTGGGCAGAACACTACTGGCCTCTGCCCACAACAGTCACCTTTGCAGGAGCTCCAGGGAGATAATGCAATCGGCACCTCACAACTGCAGCTTGAGCTGATATCAGTGTATGGGACTTCAGTATTCACTGAGAGCAATCCAGCAGAAGAGCTGGCAACAGGGCAGAGTGCTGCTGGCCTCTGCCCCCAACTAACAGAAGATGGATTTCCTGTGTTAGTGGAAGGGACTTCGGTTTCCACTTACACAACCCCAGAAAAAGGTCTGGCATTGGGACAGGAGAATGTCAGCCTTGTTGTACAAGCACTGGCAGATTTTCATCAAGAAAAAGTATATGAGACTACTGTCTCCACCTGGGTACCCCAGGGATGCTGGGTAGTCGGCCCAGATCCCCAACAGCATGATGCAGTGAGCCCAGTCACCCTGTCTTCTCTCCAGTGGCTAAATGGACTCCAGGGAGAAGGACCAGTCCACACTTCTCCCCAGCAGGGGTTATGTTCTATGAGAGAGGCAGTGGTTGGCTGGGTGAGTAGGGATCTGTTCTGGACAATTTGTTTGGGGTACTGTGTGGGTGCAGACACTGGAACTACGGACTAAATTCGAAGTCAACCCATTTGGGGTCTCCTTCTGTGTTAGTCTCCTGCCAAAAGGGGAGATATGTGACGTGAGTCACTTTGGTTGGGGGGCTTGTGGACGCAGATTGCTTTAGGGAGGTTGGGAGACTCCTCGTCCAGTTCCCCCAGCCCTACATATGTGTAAGTCACCCTCTGTCTATTAGGGGCACAGGGTGACCAAGAACCCCAGTCAGGTCATCTCTGCACTAATCAGACTCTTGCTAGTGGGGGTTTGCTGTTGTTGAATACCTGCATTCCATTGTTCTATTGTTCCTGTCTGCCTTGAGTAAGCTTATTATGGGATGTGTATGTTTGTGCTGATTGGGGGGAGGGGTTGTCCCAGAAGTGTATATCTTTGTACTTTGTGTTTGAATAAACAGTTCATTCTGGTTTCACTCAAAAACTTGTACTGTCGAGTTCTTGGGGTAACTATAGCCAGATTCACGGATCCCGTGTTCCAGATTGCTTAGGAAGCAGCTTCTTGGCGGAGATACCCAGTCGTGGTATGCAGATTCCATCACATTTACCCATGACAGTGTCCAGTTCCATATGCCTTTTTTACAATAGCTGCCTATTAGCCTAGAGCCGGCCATTGATGGTTGGTATCTCTACCTATTTAGCAGGACCCGGCCAAGATTCAAACCATGTATGGGCAGGCTGAATGTACCCAAGTTTATTGATCGATTGATTTGGGTACAACCAGCCTGCTAGATTTTACATGCCATTATTGCTAGTGGCTGTTATAGCCGCTAGCAATAATCACTGTGTTGTCCCTGTGGGAACAGCAACCTGTGGTTGCAGGAAAGAAAATCGTTGGCCGGCTATAAGTAGTAAGTGAAAACGGCAACTTGTGGTTTCACTAAAGAAAATCGCTCTGTCTTTGGCTTTAATTAGTTTAGGGTTTCTTTACCCAGAGACTTCAAATGTTTTCCCTGCTAAGTTTGGGATTGCAAAGGCAGATTTGTCCATCCCAAATGAAGAAAGGTTTTAAATACTCATAGGAAATTTTGCTTAGCAGGGCTGTCTATGTTTAGTGCACATAAAGTATATCATTAAATATCTGAATAAAGCCCTGCAATATATGTATATTATAAAAAGGCTTGATTCTTTGAGATATTATGTGCCCGTGTACTAGCATATTTTCCATGAGAAATGCTCACAATTAAATACCAGCACAATAGAATAATTTTGCAAGTCTAATGTAAGAAAATATGAAATGTAACACCTACAAGGTTTAAATGAGACATTTTTTGTTAAGGGTGGAAAGTGTTATTAAGGACATAATTTTGTCATTAAACCACTGTGCTAAAGTATGCATATATCAATACCCGCTAGTAAAGGATGTTTCAGATGGGGAACAAATGATAAAATATAGTCAGAACTTAATTTTAAAATGCATAATTCATGACTCAAAGCTGATTAATTAATATGTTTAAATGTTCTGGTACAGAATATAACATCTGTATTTAAATTTTGAGCAAGGCCAGATTACTTATTTATACCTGAAAAATGACTGTTGAAATGTTATTATGCCATTTGTTTTTAAGACTATGAGACCAAAGATTGACTACAGAAATGTAGAAATCATATGCAACATCATTCAACACACAATGAAATGGGTGAATATGCTATTCTTCTTACTGCTGTTTAATATTTGATTCAGTGTTGCCTGTTTTGCAGAGCATTTGGTTAAATCTTGAGTTTTTCTTAGGAGAATATTTTCTGTAAATGAATTCTTAGATAATCGTATTCTTTAAAGTTATGGATTTTTCCCCAACAAAGTCTTATTGCACATTTTTCTGTTGAAATAAAAGTGACTGATATTTAAAGTCTATTGTAAAATCTCAGAGCAATAAGTAAGAAAGACCTCTAAGATTAGGGATTTGGGTCAGATGGCAGTAATTTAACCCTTGCTCACCAACTCATATGCTATTGTACGTTTGCATTTGTCAGAGAACTTTATTTATAATATTTTATAACTTGTCCATGTCGTTTATCTCCTTTATCTCCTCTTTCAATGCAATATTGGGGGACAAACTGAAGACAGAGTACACCACATATATCATGAAATCTGTAATTCATGCCTAACTATATGGACAAAATAGATATCGGGAAAGGTGACATTTTAGTTAGTGTGTAGCCTACTTTTATTCATCACTTCCTTTTACATTGAGATCATGGCTTCTCAGCAGAGAATATATATTCTCTATGTGTACCCTGTCTACTTTGTCTGCCTTTTTCTATGTCTCTTCTGCACTTTTGAATAGATATGGAAATAAGGATAAATGGAGAAAAAAAAAAAAATCACATGTCCAAAGCCACAGGACTGAAGCACCTGCAATAACTGATTACTTTTATGGCACGGCCATGGGCTTGCCAGGCAAATGTTCCTATTGTTGTCTCCCTCTGCCGTTTTCACCATCAAGCCAGACATGCTGTTCCTGGGTGTGGGATAGCTCTCTCTAACATTACTAAGTGAACTTAGTGGCTAGGTTAAATCTGCGCAGTTTGTGGTTTGGAGATGGTTAACCTCCCTGGCGGTATGATTCTGTCAGGAATTCTGTTCCAAAAGCGGTACAATTCTTTTCATGGAAATTTGGCGTTATGTATTATAGGCCTATAATTCTTAGTAATTACTGACTTAAACCTGACCAAAACAAGTCTCTAGTAGACATCCCAGATGTGATCAATTTGAAACACAAACAAGTGAATTATAATCGAATCAATAATATTATTTTATTATTTAATATATAATATATATAATAAAATTATATTATTGATTAGATTATAATTCATGCGTTATATATTATATATATATGTGTGTATATAGATATATATATATATATATATATATATATATATATGTGTGTGTGTATATATATATATATATATATATATATAACGCATGAATTATAATCGAATCAATAATATAATTTTATATATATATATATGTGTGTGTGTGTGTATATAGGTATATATATATATATATACATATATACATATGCATATATATATATATATATATATATATATATATATATATATATATATATATATATGCATATATATATATATATATATATATATATATATATATATATATATATATATATATATATATATATATATATATATATATACATATATATATATATATATATATATATATATATATATATGTATATATATATATATATATATATATATATATATATATGCATATATATATATATATATATATATATATATGCATAAAACGTTGCACAAAACACATAACACATTTTATATTATATATATATGCATATATATAATATAAAATGTGTTATGTGTTTTGTGCAACGTTTTTTTTTTTTTTTTTTGACTTTCCCTCCCTAGTTCTGCTCCCATGCAGCATTGCTGCTGCAGGGAACGGAACTAGGAAGTCCTCAGACCGACAGACGAGCGGCGGAGATCTCGGCTGGCGGTCACAGCAATGAGAGCTCATCGCTGGATCGCCAGGATAAGGTAAGAGAAGCTCCGCTGCGCTGTCTGCACGCTCTGCCCATTGACCCCGAGCGTGACTCGGGGATACCGCTAATAGCAGAAAATTCCTACCCCGAGTCACGCTCGGGGATACCGCTAAGGCGGTTAAGTGAACTATTACATATTGCCTATGTTGGTTAAGTATTGCAATTTTTTGTTTTTACACTGACCTTCCCAATCCATGGTGTCTCCATCATGGGTGCTCTGCAGCACCATATTACCTGCTCTAGGAGGCACTTGGGACTCAACAGCAAATACAGTACATTTATCATTATACTCATCACTTTATGGTAACACCTTTTCAACCACAGCTGGCTGTAATACCTCACTTTTACCTGCTTGCTCTTTTGGCACTACTGATGCACACATCTTTATACTTTCAGCTTTGACAGGCTTACTTAATCCCTTACCAACTGAGTTACACATAGGGTGAGTGGACTGCTTCCAAACCCTCTGTTACCTGTAAGCTATATGTTGAGATTTGTTGTATCTCAGATATGGTTTGGGTTACATGAGAGTTCTTTGACCATGAGTGAAAGCTTTATCACAACAGCAATTTATTGGTAAATAGCAAGGAAGCCTAAACTAATACACAGCAATCTATAGTACATAAAAGGAAGAAAATCATAGGTTAAAGCAGTGTTTCTCAACTCCGGTCGTCAGGGCACACTAACAGGCCAGATTTTAAGTATTACCTTGGGGTGATGCAGACTAGAGTACTACAATCACTGAGAGGCAAATTATATCACCTGTGATGTATTTCAGTTTTCTTACAAACCTGGCCAGCTAGTGTGCCCTGAGGACCGGAGTTGAGAAACACTAGGTTAAAGGAATAAATACAGAGTATTATACTCAAAACATGAAGATACAATCATCCAGACAGACAACACATAGGACAGGCATTTAGATTTAAGTGCAAGAGGTATATTCCATAGTTACCATGCTCATGAGAGCTTCCTTCTAGACTGGTGGTTCAGAAACTTCTCTCCTTCAAGCCTTAACTAATATATACTTAACTCTCATAGACTTGCTTAGGGCCATACTGCTTGGTGGAGCTATCTTACCCCTCTCCTCCCTCTGGGCGTATCTCTTTCAGCATTGGACAATTTTCCCATCCACTATATTTAGCAAACCCAGCCTCCCAATAGCCCTCCTCTCTGGGGGAGGGGGATTAATTATGCCAGGTCATCTCCTGGGCAAATTGTCCATCCCTGAACAGACAGCCACCTTCAGTGCATATCTAAAGAGAGCGTCTTTGAAGTGGGAGCAGAGATAACGAAGGAAGGGACACAGCCTATTATCAATTATTACCTTGGTCCCATAAGGTCTATAAAAAGTAGCCCATCCTAACATTCCTGCACTTCAAAAGGACTTGATAAATCAATTACTAACGCCTGCAGACTGGGTTTACACAAAATCTCAACTATTAGTAAAAACCAAAACCCAATATCTCATAAGTATATATATATATATATATATATATATATATACACACACACAAATCTTTTTACAGGTGCTAATATAGATTATACATAAACTCCTCATAAGGCAACAACTCTCACAGCATGGTGCAGACCCCCTCTGTTCCAGCAGGGAAGTATCAGTGCTGTCCCAGACAATCTCTGTTTTCCCAGGAGCAACCCTGTGGCTATGCCTCTGGATGACATGTGGGTTAACCCATCATCTTCATTAATATTGCCTTTGCCACCATTATTCTCAGACACACAGTAACATTACCAAAAATACATTTTTCATTGTCATCACCATCAATATTGTTACATTTACCACCAGTAATACTTTTGCCAGTATAATCATCAGTATTATTAGTTTTAAACAGGCTGTCTTTGCCTATTACCCACCACAGCCTGTGTGCCGCTCAGTACATTCCCTTTCCTGTTTAAAGTCGCACTCTTTTCTACTTGGGCATTTCCATAGCTGATCCGGGAAACTCTCCAGTCCATCACTGGGGGCTCCTGGGAGGCTTCCCTTGGTATCTCTGCAGCACCTATCACTAGGGAACATGGCACCTGGACTGTTTTGGTCACCCCTAGTTAAGCTCTCCTAGCACTCTGCTGGATTACCCCAGGCACATACAGAGTCCTACCAGATCCTGTAGCGGGTGACATAGGATTCATTTGTGTGCACTGCCTCTCAGCTGCCTCTTTACAGATTACTGCCTCTATGTGGAAGACATACAGGAAGACATTGTAGCCTTTCTAGACTCTCCAGCAGTGTTCCAGAACTTTCGGCAAGTAAAGATCCCATGTCCTACTTGACCACACTCCAAGCCCGGTACTAGACTCTGAGCTTTAACCTCTTGACAACTCCTAAATTTCTGGCTCTCTCCCGTTGCGGCAAGGATATCACTTGAGGACACCACTGGTATACGACTCCAGACACCCTGGCTGACCTGGACATTGCTGTCTCAGACAGCCATATTCCTCTCTACCACATGCTGTTGCACACCTGAATTCATGTTGCCAGGGACAAAATACTTCACTACCCCTTTAACTGTGAGTGACATGACTGGTTTTCACCACCAGTCCACTGCTAATTCACACACAGCTGAATTTTCTGGCCTAGCTGGGGTATGTAGCAAAATATCCTCTAGCCACAGTACAGTATTCTTTCCCTTACCTCGTCAAGGATTGCAGCCTTTTTCCGCTTTGACTGCCCCAGTCACACACACAGCCACTTGTTATACAGTTCATAGCAGGACTTTTTGACACACCTTTTGCATGTATACCACCTGCGTGCAATGCGTATTACCTGGCTGCACCACACAGACACAAACAGCTCCTGACATTCAACCTTACTGTGAAGCACATACCCAGAATCCACCATCTTCTGCCCACATTCTCTATGACTTGTGACATGGGGGTTGGTGAGCTCTAGTGGTAGAAGTGTTCTTAAGTGAGTTCACGTCAGTCAGCACTTCAGTTTTAGGGCATGGCAGCCCATTTTTTTAAAAGGAAAACTGCAAGTCTATATAACATAAGTTTTCCCACACAAGGGTTCTTCTCCAGCAAAATACAATTGAAAATGCTAGCCCACCTGGCTACTCTTCAACAGTACTGCTGATATAGGTACTGGTCTCTTAGACCACAAGCTCTTCCATACACACAACTTTGAGCTTCTTGGATGCACACAGTCTTGAGCCCCCTAATGCACACTGCAACTGGCTCCACACAGAGTTTCTTTCAATGGCAGCAGCAGCAGAAATTGCAACACCAACTCTCCTCCAGCTGCAGCTCTCAGCAGTACATAATTTTAAGGGCTGTGTGCACCTGGGCACTCACACTGCTGGTTGTCCACAAAACCCGGACATTGGACTAGGGATTTATTTTCTTCCAAGGCACTTTGAATTCTCCAAACTACATAGACCTATGCAGAAGTATGAAAATACGGAGAAGTATGCAAAGTTAGTTTTCTCCACTCAAAACTAATGCTCAGCACATCTGCTTTAAGAAAATGTGAAAACCCTGTGACCTTTTCCTGTTCAATTCCACAATGACAGAGTCACAATGCACTGTCAAAATATGTATTTATTTTTTAATGAATAGCATTGGAGGAGACTGCAGTTTTTTTTTTCTTCATTTTATGGTTTGTTTTTTGTTTTTTGTTGAATGACAAATACATTTATTGATTCTTCCTGGCCTTCATGTGCCAAGTAGTGATGGGCAGAACACCCCTGGTTCTGTTCTACACCAGAACTCTAGCACAGGGAAAATGTTCTTACCAGAACCCAGAACCCTATTAAAATCTATGGAACCAGAACTTGAAAAATCAAAAGTCCCCAAATTGTAAGGCTTATATGCAAGTTATTGGCCATAAAAAGGATATGGGGGCCTGGGTACTGCTCTGGGGGACACATATCAATGCAAAAAAACGTAAACAAAAAATGTTTTTTAAATGAGCAGTGATTTTAATGATGCTTAAAGTGAAACAATACAAATGAAAAAATCCTTCAAATATTGTGCCGGGGGAGGGGGCTTAGTCTGCCTGTAAAGTGGCCCACCTGTACATGTATCGAACCTGCTGCAGCAAAACTGACATATATAAAGAAAAGAATGGCATTCAAATTGATTTTCCCTGTGTAGCAACCTCCTAGGTAGGTGCTAGGAAGAGCATATTGTGGCCCTGTCTGCTTTTCATTTAGCTCGGCTGGCATGTGTTTCCAGGTGTGTCTGTTAGGTCTGGGGAGTCTCCCCACTGTGTCCAATGAGGGCTCTTATTGAACAGGGGAGGAAACCTTGCCAATAGTACATTAGGGCTTGTGTCTATCCCAGAGGGTGGGGTCTGCCGCAATGCACCATGGGATGGGGTATAAGTCTGAGGGGAGCACATGACAGTGGGTCTTTGGCGGGAAGCAGAGTCCCAGGAGGAGGCTGACGGCTATCACTCCTCTTGTCAAAGGAAGCAAGTGTATCCTGGGCAGTTGGCCTAGAGGACTGCAGGTTGAGCTGGGCTGCAGAAAGGGATCCAGAGTGCTGTGAACCTAGTGGGGCTGCTGGGCAGAATTTTTTAGGAAAAACATTGTTGTGAGTACTTGAAACTGCCCAGGGATCTGCCTAGGATAGGGGACCACTCCAGAAGGGCAAAGGGATCTGGGAGCCAGCTAACCAGTAGAGAGGTTTAGAGAAAGGGGGTGCCTGTGTCTAAACCCTGAAGATAAGTGAGAGAAAAGGGGGCGCCGGTGTGGGCCCTGAAGTGTTCAGCAGTGCAGCAGTATACAAACAGCTACCTCAGCAAGGAGTGCTTAAGCAGTTCAGTGTTAACATGCATCAGCCCAGCGTTAACCAGAGTTAACCGGCGTTGACCGGCATCTCGCTAGCGTCAAGTCAGCACCAATTGGCATTTTTCAAGTGTCCTCGCAAAATTGTATATAGTTGAGCCGAAGGAGTATCCCACTCATCCCTTCTCCTATGCAAGTTACAAAATAAATGCAAAAACCCAAAGATACTGGACTGGTCATTGTCTCAGTGCTCACATTTTGAGAAACATGCACAAAGGGACTTTTGTTGCACCCGGTGACCCAGGGTTCCCATATCCAGCAAAACAGCTGGGAATTGTGCTACACCTGTAAGATTTCTTTATTTTGTAAACAGTGGCTTGGGGAGCATCTGTATGATGAGGTCACATTTTAGTGCACTCAGAACAAAATTAGAGATTTTTTGCATAGATTCTGGTGTCTCTTTGGCAGACTTTGGATGAAAATAACAGTGTTTTACACCATAGTGAGCAAGCCTTATGTGAAGAAGCCAAATTATAGCATAATCAGGCCTAAGATCGGAAATTTGTTGGTTATCAGTGTTCTCCCCTCTCTGTAGGCTCATGCTACTCCTTTCCTCAACCTCAGAACCAACATCAGAATCAAGTATTGGCTGTGCATCCTCAAGAAGCAAACGGCTGATGCTGTGTTCAAGTAATTCAGCGGACTCCCCTGTGCATGATGGTGGGGCTATGTCAGCAGTAGCTGTGGACAAGGAGGCTGCCACTCAGGCAGCTGCGGTGGACTGCAAACTAGTGTCAGCTTGGGTGATAGAGGATGGGGGGGATTGTTTAGTAAGCCAGTCCTCCATCTCCTCTGCATGCTGTGGCTGGATAGCACGGCCAACATCAGTAAAAAGAGACAAATGTGTCCTGTCTGAGGAAAGACCACATCAACATATTTATTAGATAATAGGAAATCGGTGATTGGATGCACTTTATTTCATTAAATGTGGTGTTTGGTGCACTATAAACTGTGTACAACTGAGGACTGCCACTGACACAAATTAAAAAACTAAAGAAAAAAAAAATATTGATAAAAAGGGGGAACACCAACGTTGCAATAAGACTAGGGGAACAATAAAAATATTTTAAAAAAGACGCAGCGACAAAAAAAAAAAAATGCGGTGCTTGGTGCACTATAAACTGTGGACAATTGAGGTCTGCCGCTGACACAAATTTAAAAACTTAAAAAAAAAAAAAAACTAAAAAAATATAGATAAAAAAGGGGCAACACCACAGACAAACTGTGGTTGACAATTTAAAAAAATGGGAAAGGGGAACAAAAAAAAGTGTGTAAATGTGTGTAAATGTAATGCTGTTACACTGACAGTACACTGACAGTACACTATACTCACACTAGACTGATACTACACTAATGCTACACTAACACTACACTAACACTACACTGACAGTACACTGAAACTACACTGACACTCTACACTCACAATAACACTAGCTAGCTATCACTGAGTCCTGCATTATCTATCTCCAACAACACTCTGCAAAATGTTCCTGTAGGAAGGAACCTTTTATATGGTGGGACTATGAGCACTAAGCCATGATTGTCTATGCCTAATCAGGGCTCTAAAAGTTTTCTGTGCCCTGATTTGGCAAAGCCTTGCACCTGACCAGTGGATAGGTCCATTGTTTCAGCTAATCAGGGCCCTAGAATGCACTGTGCAGTGTGCAGTGCATTATGGATGCTCAGGGGGCGAACACCTGAATGGGTTCTGTTTACAGCTGAACCAATGCTCGACCCATCTTTAGTCCCAAGATTACAGTTCGCAAAATCTTAAAATCAGTAAGTTGGAGATAATGCTTTCATTTAGCATTGTTAGCTAGACGTTTTCAGGGTTCATTTTATTTTTTATTTGGATCAACAGTGTTTTCATCATTTATTTATAAAAATTATTTTGTATTTTTTGGCTTTCATTTGTTGGCCCTTCTTCTTTTTCCCCACCATTTTTTTCCTACAGGTATATCCCATTGGTAGTCTTGGTAGGCCAAGAATGAAGATTATGGAAAATTGTTAAAATTGTTGTCTAATACAGTGTTTCTCAACTCCGGTCCTCAGGGCACACTAACAGGCCAGATTTTAAGTATTACCTTGGGGAGATGCAGACTAGAATACTGCAATCACTGAGCAGCAAATTATATCATCTGTAATGTATTTAAATTTTCTTGCAAACCTGGCCTGTTAGTGTGCCCTGAGGACCGGAGTTGAAAAACACTGGTCTAATACTTGCTGCCTAGCCTCCCTTACTGTCCTATGTGTAGCGTGTGTGTGGGGTGGTGGTGTGATTTTCACTTCCTTTATTGTCTAGGAAAGCTTTGTGCTGGGTGGAGTCCATAGGTAGAGCTGATCCATTGGTATGGTGACATGAGAAGAGGACAAGAAAGGAAAATTACAGTAAATTTTAGATAACAATTTTAGGGATTCAATAATTTATGGCATGATTTTGTAGGTGCATCTATAATTAATACATTTAATGTATAAACTTTAATGGGTTATGTCTGGCTAGATAAATGATCTAAGCTCCTTTTTATGCATTACAGAATGGTAGAATTTGTACATTTAGTGATATTGCAGTTGAAGGACAGTGAAAAGGAACCGAAGGATCAAATATGGAACAATTTCCCAAAAATAGATTTGATTATTTGTTCTCATATAATCACTGAACAAATACTGCAAATACTGTAGCTGCTATCTTTTAGGATCTTGGGCAGAATCACTGCGATTCTGTCTGTGATCTCAAATCGCATTGTAATCTCAAAATGCATGTTTGGGTGACATTTATTTTCAATGGCACCTAGTCAAAAAGTGGTATGTGGGGATAGAGTTTAAAACAATTCTTACCCTAAGAGGATACTATTCGTATGAAAGTGAATATTATGGCACATAAAAGTTTGAGACTTTAAATGTATCTCCTTAGGGCTAATGAAACACTGACCAATTAATTATAAAAATGCAAATAACTTTATTCAAAGTATTATACAATTTCTAAAAATGGGTTTGTTATTTTAAAAACAAGTTCTCAAACTGATTATCCAGGGTGATGTCGTCCTGGGTTTAGGATCTAACTTGTATTGCCAACGTGGAAGGAAAAAAGACATTGAGGTGTGGTGGGGAAAGGGAATAGTGAGGGGAAAAGTGGGAAGGGTATGGAGAACCTGGAGGCAAGTATCAAAATAGCGTCATACATTATAAGATTTGCTTACCTATATACTGTATTCTGCGAATATAAGTTATCTAGCCATGTGTGTCAGAAAGACACGGAGCCAGAGGTTTTGATGGATATAGATGTTGTAGCTCTGATGATATTTCTAAATAGAGATTAAATCAAATCGTTGAAAGGTGCCCCATTTTTAAATATGACTTATAAAGTGTACTATATGTTACATTTAGAATGTGTTTAGATCTCAAAATCCATTATAGCCTTGAGCAGGAGTTCCCAAACTGTGGGTCAGGACCGACTGGTGGGTCGCGAGCTGCTTTTGAGTGGGTCGCGCTGAGTAGGAAATCACTGAAAGCGGGCCCGCCTAAATTGTGCTGTGCGAGCCTGTGCAAATGACAGAGAGCCAGAGCAGTCAAATCGCGATGGATTCAGGACCCCCCTGATGCAGTTTACGAAGGCTGGTCTGCATTTCCCACGAGGAGGATACTTGCATCAGTGAGTAGGTATGTGGGCTGTTATGTAGAATATGTACATGGGGTGCAGAGCCAGCTCCTCGGTCCTGCTGGTGGCAGTGGTGGTAGCTAGACTGGCGGCGGGATTCTCTCAGCTATAGCGGGCAGAGACAACAGCCTCGGTGTCATAGGAGGACCAGGTGACCCAGCGGTGTCAGAAGTTCATAGCAGCTTTTGTGACCCCAGTAGAGGATCTGAAGGAGAAGAGTCAGGACACCAAGACCAGCATAGAGCTCCTCATCATGGAGACTCTGGCTGAGGTGCGCTGGGCCCTGGAGAGGGCAAACAGGCCGGAGAGGGCAAACAGGCCGAGGGTGAGTGCCATGTAGCCTGCTGATCACTGTCCTGGGGTGGTTGATTTCTGTCCTCTGCCTGCCTTATACTGTCTATGAGGGGGCTGATTACTTACAACTCTGCTTATATGCCACACATGCCACAGGTTTCTGACCCCTCACTTAGAACATCTGGCAAGTGTATTCAATAATAAATTGAAAAGTAGTAAACTGATATTTTTAATTTAACATTCCCCTCCCTTTAAAATATGCATTATTATTAATATTATTTGCATTTATATAGCCCCAACAGATTCTGTAGCGCTATTCAATTACAAACAAGTGGGTCCCAAAAAATAACTGTATTCAGAAGTGGGTCTCAGCCCAAAAAAGTTTGGGAAGGCCTGGCCTAGAGGGTTTGGGGAATGGGGGCAGGGTCATCTTTCCAGCTAACGTGGCCATAAACTGTTGGAGGACATGATATAAATATGCTTACTCACATCTGCTCCATCTCCGGTCTTCTCTGCTGCACAAGGAGTGGCGAGCACGACAGTGGGTGTCGTGACACTCACTGAGAGGAGACATTCACTCCAAGGGAGGGAGGAACTGGAGAGTGGAGACTCGACCCATAGACCGAAAGTAACACGACCCTGCGGCTGCTCCATCTCTGGACATACTGTGCATTCCACAGAGTGGATAGACATGTTGGAGGTGACGTGGCCCGACGTCACGACACTTCCAATTATCTTGTGTGCTTTCCACAGGGATTCATACAGTATAAGCGGCAGATGGACAGCCAGCTACAAGGGACAATGCTAGCATGGGGATGTCCTGTACTCCATATAGAGCAGGGAAGACATGGGCCAGGTATAAATCATACAACCACAAGGAATATAAACAATGTTATATATTAAAGAGAAAATATTATTACCAGAATACAGGCTCTCCTCACTTAACGACCAGGTTCTGTTCCAGCGACCAGGTTGTTAAACGAATTGGTTGTTAAACGAATTGGTTGTTAAATGAGGAGCCACAAGTAATCAACATTTTAAGTATTCCTAACTACTGTACTGTAGTGTATTCTGAAAAAAAAAGGTCTAAACACAAAACTCCAACTCAATAACATTGCTTTAATTTGGATATTTACAGAAAACAAAAATATAAACAACAAAAACCCTGTACTGTACTGTACAATACAATGATGTACAGTGCCCAAAAAGCTGGTCGTAAGTCTGAGCGGTCGTTAAACAGGTAAGTCGTTAAACGTGGAGTGTCTGTTCACAATAAAATAATTAAAAAAACACACATTTTGTTAAAATAGATAGGCAATGTGTATTAGTATATATTTATGTATCTGTTTATCACCCAGTTTGTGACTATCGCATTGAATTTACAATATATGAATCAAGAGTGGCAATTTCTATGTGTATAATCAAGGATATACATTCAAATTGAATCAGTGAGTTGTTCAGATGTTCCCTATTTATAGGAAGAGGGCAAAGCTGATGGCATCATTGAACCCTGGTGGGCTAGTTGCCCTCAATCTGTAAATCCATTTAGCTTCTATTTGAAAAATCTTTTTATTAAAGTCTCATCCCCTTTTTGGGGGGTGAACCCTTGCTAAAGTTTGGAAAAGAAAGGAATAGGTTTTATAGTCATGATGTTCGGCAAAATGTCTCGGTATCAGTTTTTCAGTAACTCCGCCCTGTATCTGTGCTACATGGTCTCTAATGCACTGCCAAAAGTTATGTTTTGTGTTACCCACATAAAATGTCCCAAACCCACATGTGAGTAAGTATTCTGTGCCAACGGTTTTGCAGTTTATGAAATGGTTTACCTCAAACTCTTCGCCATTGGGGAGTGTTTTACCATGTCTAATAAATTGGCAGTATGTACTTTAAGCTGGGGAACAGATAACAGGTATAAAGTTCCCTGGTATAAGCAGTCTCTCGGGCACAGATACCAAATCCAAGAAGGTAGTGTCAAACAGTGTGGTGTTTATTTGTGATATTTACAAGTCTATATACAAGTGCTGTACAGTGTCATTAGAAAAAAAAAACACAAACAAAAATAGCCAAACAAAAACCTAGCCATGTCTCGGCACTAACTATACAAAATATACAGGCCCTAACTACCAGACTGAGCAAGCCTACAGCTTGTCAGCTTCCACATATACAGCTTGTAAATTTTCACCAACCTCTTGCTCTCACAGACAGAAGGTATCTGATTTCCCAGGCTGAGAGCACTGGCTGTCTGTCCCAGGTGAGCCTAAATTGGCCTGGGGGAGAGGACCAAGTCCTGAACTGGATTGTGGATTAGAGATCCCTAAAAGTGTAATAGAGGAGCCTGGGAGTTGATAAACCCTGAACAGGACTTTTCCCAGCTCTCTCTGGGACGCTCTGCTACAGTACACATACCGCATTGGTAGATGCTCCGTGGTGAGGATCCTCAGGGGTCCCCACCTTTTTCTTTCGAGAAATGACTCAACACCAGCATATATCTTAGGGATTGGTTGCATTTAAATGTGATGTGTGGTTAGGGGTCCATGAACAAATACAGTGTTGGGTCAGCCTTCAAAAGATGCCAGTGAGTGTCAGAAATTTGTTTAACTGTAGCATTTTGATTGTTAAACTTAGTAATGGAGCGTATGCTCCATTGTTCATGTGGGAAGTGGGGGTTCTGCCTGAGTAATCTGAAGTTCCCGAGGATTATCGAGAGCTTTCTTAAAGGCTTTCTTAAGTCATTTTTGGCTGTAGACTCTATCTGTGAAGCGTTCTCTTAAGCTGTTGGCTTGTTCTCGCTGCAATTCCGCTTAACTGTAATGTATTGGCCCATTGGTATAGAGCTGATCAGATGCGCTGGATGAGCACTTTGGTAATGAAGTAAAGAATTGCCAGCTGTATCTTTCCAGAAAAGATCCATAGAGATCCGCCCATCTGGTTCCTTTCGGATCAACAGATCTAAAAAGGGCAACAAGTCCCTATGCCAGTTTAGAGTGAATGATAAATTGAAGTCATTTCAGGTTATTGCCTCAATAAATAATGTTAGGAGTTTCCCTGGTCCTGTCCAAAAGATCAATATATTGTCGCTATACTTGTGCCACAAAAAGGGGTGGGGCAGGTATTCCGAAATTTGTTCCAACGCGAATATCTCCCGCTCCCACCCCCCCAGGTACAGGTTCACATACATCTGCAGTATTCCGTCCAGTTCTGGTCGCCAGTCCTCAGGAGGGATGTGTTGGAGCTGGAGAGAGTCCAGAGAAGGGCAACTAAACTAATTAGGGGATTGGAGGACCTTGACTATGAAGAGCGTCTACAATCGCTCGATTTATTCTCCCCGGAGAAGAGACGTCTGAGGGGGGACATGATAGCAATTTATAAATATCTTAATGGGGATCCCAGCTTAGAAAAAAAGCTGTTCATTCGAAGGGATTGCATGAGGACTCGAGGGCATACAATGCGATTAGAGGAGAAGCGTTTTAACCTCAGGCAACGTGGGGGGTTCTTTACTGTTAGGGCTACAAGATTGTGGAATTCTCTACCACGAGAGGTGGTTTCTGCGGGTAGTATGGTGGCTTTCAAAAGACTCTTAGACTTACATCTCAAGGATCGGAACATTCAGGGGTATGTGAGATGATTACAGCCACACACACCTACACAGGTTGTACTAGATGGACTATTGTCTTTATTCAACCTCACCTACTATGTAACTATGTAACTATGTAATTACTGGGCACTTTCACCCCCTTCCTGCCCAACCCAATTTTCAGCTTTCAGAGTTGTCAAACTTTAAATGGCAAATGCACAGACATGCAATGCTGTACCCAAACAAAACTTTTATCTTTTTTTGAGACAGGTAGAGCTTTCTTTTAGTGGTATTTAATCACCACTGAGTTTTTTATTTTTTTGCTAAAAAAGGTTGAACTGGATGGACTGATGTCTTTTTTCAACCTCACTAACTATGTAACTATGTAACATACGATGGGGCACTTTTTGTCCCCATCGAAACCCCCTACACCATCAAAGGTAAACGCATTATGAGTCAAGATGAAGTGCAACATCCCTTTCCTTTCCCTCTCCCCCCTCCAACCCCCCTTTTCTCTTCTTTCCCCTTTTTCCTCCTCTCCCCCCACATACGCACTCCCCACTAACCCTACCTCTTCCCCTTTCCGTTCCCCTCCCTACCTTTCCCCCTCCCTCCACCCCTTCCTCCTCCCCCTCACCCCACCAATTGCTTCTGGTTATTAGATCCCCCCACAGAGTTGGGTATACTATTATTCACTTGTTTCGAAACATAGATTTGTAGTGTTGTCCAGTATCATATGTGGGATACCTTGATGATGGCCTGGAGGAGGGGCAAAACGTGTTGACTTATTTCCAGTTCAGCTTAACCAACGGCGTCACTTCCATCCTCTGCGGAATGCACGCTGAGCACCCAGAAGAGCCTCATGGTTGTTTATACCCATTTTTTATCTACAATTTTGTAAGTTGCTTTGCATTTGCGCAAATAAATATAATTTAACAGTACTTCACTATGAGCACAATTTCATTTTATCGAGCCTGGAGGATAACAATGCCACCCCAAGAGTATTATTGGTGAGACCCGATTTAGACGCCAAGAGGCCTGATATCCAAAACACCAGATACAAGCTTGGTTGACCCCCAGACTGAAAAGCTGTGGGTCCATTCCCTCTGGTGAGCGGGGATATGAGGGTGGAGTGTGGCACACTTCACAGTATGTTTACATGAAGCACTTCAGCACCTTATTTATGGAGTTTGGAGCACCTGAGCACTTTATATGAGAACTTTTGAAAGACTTTGTATATGCTTTTTATTTTTTGAGCATGTGACGGTACTCACCGTCACTATGAGTGAAAGACAGATAAGTAATGGTTTAGATTGCTTCAATATTTGTCAGCAAAATCTTCATATACAATGCCTTGCGAAAGTATTCGGCCCCCTTGAACTTTGCAACCTTTTGCCACATTTCAGGCTTCAAACATAAAGATATAAAACTGTAATTTTTTGTGAAGAATCAACAAGTGGGACACAATCATGAAGTGGAATGAAATTTATTGGATATTTCAAACTTTGTTAACAAATAAAAAACTGAAAAATTGAGCGTGCAAAATTATTCAGTCCCCTTAAATTAATACTTTGTAGCGCCACCTTTTGCTGCGATTACAGCTGTAAGTCGCTTGGGGTATGTCTCTATCAGTTTTACACATCGAGAGACTGACATTTTTGCCCATTCCTCCTTACAAAACAGCTTGAGCTCAGTGAGGTTGGATGGAGAGCGTTTGTGAACAGCAGTTTTTAGTTCTTTCCACAGATTCTCGATTGGATTCAGGTCTGAACTTTGACTTGGCCATTCTAACACCTGGATATGTTTATTTGTGAACCATTCCATTGTAGATTTTGCTTCATGTTTTGGATCATTGTCTTGTTGGAAGACAAATCTCCGTGTTTTGCAGACTCCATCAGGTTTTCTTCCAGAATGGTCCTATATTTGGCTCCATCCATCTTCCCTGTCCCTGCTGAAGAAAAGCAGGCCCAAACCATGATGCTGCCACCACCATGTTTGACAGTGAGCATGGTGTGTTCAGGGTGATGAGCTGTGTTGCTTTTACGCCAAACATAACGTTTTGCATTGTTGCCAAAAAGTTCAATTTTGGTTTCATCTGACCAGAGCACCTTCTTCCACATGTTTGGTGTGTCTCCCAGGTGGCTTGTGGCAAACTTTAAATGACACTTTTTATGGATTTCTTTAAGAAATGGCTTTCTTCTTGCCACTATTCCATAAAGGCCAGATTTGTGCAGTATACGACTGATTGTTGTCCTATGGACAGAGTCTCCCACCTCAGCTAGAGATCTCTGCAGTTCATCCAGAGTGATCATGGGCCTCTTGGCTGCATCTCTGATCAGTCTTCTCCTTGTATGAGCTGAAAGTTTAGAGGGACGGCCAGGTCTTCGTAGATTTGTAGTGGTCTGATACTCGTTCCATTTCAATATTATCGCTTGCACAGTGCTCCTTGGGATGTTTAAAGCTTGGGAAATCTTTTTGTATCCAAATCCGGCTTTAAACTTCTTCACAACAGTATCTCGGACCTGCCTGGTGTGTTCCTTGTTCTTCATGATGCTCTCTGTGCTTTAAACTGACATCTGAGACTATCAGAGTGCAGGTGCATTTATACGGAGACTTGATTGCACACAGGTGGATTCTATTTATCATCATTAGTCATTTAGGTCAACATTGGATCATTCAGAGATCCTCACTGAACTTCTGGAGAGAGTTTGCTGCACTGAAAGTAAAGGGGCTGAATAATTTTGCACGCCCAATTTTTCAGTTTTTTATTTGTTAACAAAGTTTGAAATATCCAATAAATTTCGTTACACTTCATGATTGTGTCCCACTTGTTAATTCTTCACAAAAAATTACAGTTTTATATCTTTATGTTTGAAACCTGAAATGTGGGAAAAGGTCGCAAAGTTCAAGGGGGCCGAATACTTTCGCAAGAAACTGTAGAAATATGAAGATTTAATACCACCTTACACAGTGTATTCCATGCTTGGCTCTGAGAGAGACACAAAGACTGTCATTCGCAGACGTCCCTATTGTTTGTGTATTGGGAGGGAATGTGTATTGTGATAAAGTTTACCTGTCTGTTCCATTGTTAAATGTTAATGACCTCACATTGTTCTGTCCAGATGGCTAGATAATTAGTTTAGTTCCTGTATACACTTTCATCTGTATATGCTACTGTAATCAGCCAGAGGGGAGGGATTGTGTACACTGTATGAGAGTGTAAATCTCTGTTCCTATTGGATTGTGAATGTTACATCCAGTCTTTAACAAGGTCCAGCTGGATGGTAACCTTGTGGGTGAAAACTGTATATAAGTTTGTTTCTTGTTCAATAAAGTTGTTCTAGTGTTACTTCCCCCTCAATCTAGAGTCCCGTCTCTTATTGGGGGAATATGCTACAAGAGATTGCTACGGTCTTCGATACCCCCTTAGATAATCACTAAGCTCTTGTAAGAGCTTGTGTAAGAGCTTGTACTGCTGCACTCTCTGGGGAAAGAGAGGTTCACCAACGGGAACCTGGAGCCTTGTCGTAGGTCCAGGGTGGTTAGGAGACTGCGAGACCCTAACCAAGCTGCGGCGGTTCGTGGGGTCTGAAGTGGTTACGGTGTCTGGTGGAGTGCTTGGAGCCCTTGAGAAGCACTAGGAGCATCTGTCAACAGAGGTATCCAGTCAGGGGTGTCCTGTTCCGTTACAGAGCACATTATGTTATATGATTATATGTTTTCAATTGCAAGAGCTGTATTGTTATATTGTTATAATTGTATTTTTTAGGGTGTATTCAGCACTGGGTGGACAGCAGCTGCAGATATTTTGGAATCACACATTTATTTATATTTTTTTTCAATGCTCTGTACTTTGTTCATTCAAAAATGTAATAAAACATTTGAACAATAAATGATATTGAAAGCCATGGGAGGCTATTAGCTGACCAAGGGAGGATGTGTAGATTAAGAATAGGAGAGGTCCAAGAACAGTGGGGGACCCCGACAGAAAGGAAGAGAAGATGAGGAAGTAAAATTGTAAGTGACACTGAATGTGTGGTGGGATAGCTAGGATGAGAGCCAGCAAAGAGCACAGTCTTTGAGACCAAAGGAGTAATGTTTTTTCAGGAGGAGGGGGTGGTCAACCGTATTAAAGGCAGCTGAAAGGTCGAGATGTAGGAGTACAGAATAGTGTCCATTGGTTTTTGCTGTTAGTAAGTTGTTTGTGAGTTTTAAAAGAGCAGTTTCTGTGGAGTGTTGAGTGTTGAGCGTGAAATTCAGACTGAAGGGGATCAAGAAGGTTATTCTTAGTTAGGTGGTCACTCAGTTGGTTGTAGACCAGGCATTCAAGGAGTTTGGAGGAAAAGGGGAGCAATGAGATGGGGCATAGGTTTTTAGGTTTGTTAGGGCCCAAGGAAGGCATTTTAGGTATAGGTGTGACCAGTGCATGTTTTAGAGAATTGGGGAAGATACCAGAAGAGAGGGAGAGATTTAAGATGTAGGATAGAGTCAGAGAGGGACTGTAGTATTTGTGAGGAAACAGGGTCCAGGGGACAAGTGATTAGGTAGGCATTAGAAATAAGTTTAGCAACCTCGTCTACAGTAGCAGGGTTTAATAAGAGGAGTGTTGATTGTACCTGCTGACATGGGGTGTTTAGAGGGGGAGATACCTGTAGAGTGGAGATTTCATCACAAATTGAATCAATTTTTATTTTGAAGTGATTGGCGCTCTCCTGGGCAGTGAGCGAGTTAGTGGGTGGAGGCAGTTGAGGATGAAATGGAGAGTTAAAGGTAGAGAAGAGTTGACATTGACTGGATGAGAAGATGTTAATGAGAGTGATAAAATAGGTCTGCTTGGCAGTGTGGAGGCAAAAATTGTAATTTTGGAGGGAAGATTTATATTGGTTGAAGTCTTTGTGAGACTTAGTCTTAACCCACAGGCGCTTAAGAGTGCGCCTACATTTTTTGAGACTTCTGGTGTCATTTGTTTGCCAGGGTCGTAGGGGTAGAGGCCTGACTCTGTGTGTTGTGAGGGGGGCAAGCTTGTCCAGGGTGGCCGATAGGGATATATTGTAGACAGAAGTGTTCAGATTGGGGCAGGACAGGGGTGAGATTTTGTCATAGAGATGGTCAGTAGCAGAATAGAGAAGAGAAGGGTTGAAGTGGAAGATTTCTTTGAGTGGTTGTTAGGCAATGATATTTACCTTTGATCCTAGCTCCCAACTGTCCCTGATTTTAAGGGACTGTCCCTCATTTGGAACAAAGTCCCTCTGTCCCTCTGTCCCTCATTCCTCCTCATGTGTCCCTTATTTTGGTCTGATCTATATAGTTGTATATAAAATGCACTATTTATCTATCAAAAAGTGTTTCCCGGTGCTAAACCTCTCAGGAATAGGAATTTTGAAAAGTTCAGTTCGACCAGAACACCCGAATTTCAGGAAAGTTCGGTTCGGATTCCAGAACCCCATTGAAATCAATGGGACCCGAACTTCTGGAATCAAAAAACACCATTTTGAAGCCCTAAAACCCAATAAATGCCCCTAAAATGTGCCTATGGTTCTGGGTCATGCCCCATTAACTATTAATCACACAAAAAAAAGTTCTTAAAAATTGTAATTTTTGATAAAAAAGCCAATTATTGAAAAAAAAGAGAGAGAGATTTTTTTGATTACTGTAAATGATTTCATTAGCGCAAGCATATATTTCTGCTACTATCACACCTATATATGTCTAGGTGTGTATATAAATATATGTATGTGTGTATATACACCACTATACACAAGTTCAGAAAACTTTCAGCTCAGGGGGTTGGCTTCGCTGCTGTAACACCTTGCCGGTTTAATAGAAGGCATTTTTTTGGGTTCTTTGCAGTCAGGAAAAACATCTGAACTTGTGTATAGTGGTACTGTGCACAAGTTCAGATGTTTTGCCTGCCTCCAAAACCCCCCAAAAAATGCCAGCAAAAACACACCTGGGCATTTTTTTTGGGGTTCTTTTGAGGCAGGCAAAACATCTGAACTTGTGTATAGTGGTATATATACACACATAATTATATGTATATAGACACCTAGCCATATATAGGTGTGATAGTAGCAGAAATATATTACTGTAAATGATTTCATTAGCGCAAGCATTTATTTCTGCTACTATCACACCTATATATGTCTAGGGGTATATATACAGACATATATGTGTATATATACCCCCTATACACATGTTCAGATGTCATGTCTGACATCAAACATGTCCTCAAAAAAGCACTGGCAGTGGCAGCCCCTGCAGCATAAAAAATGCTTGGCTGGTGAGAAGCCATATGCCTGTGCCGAAGCAATTCAGAGAAATGATCATTTCTCTATAGCGGTCACCCTGCTATGGAAGGGTTTTGTCACCCTTCCATAGCAGTCACTGCCAGTTAACCCTACACTACACTACGGTCCCCTTACACTTAACACTTTCCCTACAGAAACTAAATTTTTGAAGCTAACTTAAGTGTAAAGGAGCACTCTAACTACACTAGATATCCCTTTCCTCACACTAATAAATAGCTAAATGACACTTTTAAAGTAAGATTAACAGAACTGCTTCCACTCTCTTCCATGTCCAGTATAACAATGCTAGGAATATGGCGGGGGCGATCTTATATACTGGGGGGCGTAATCACTAATGATTGGTCTAGGGACCCCCTAGTCACTCCAATCACATTCCTAGCATTCTCCTGCCCCCTCAATTGGCTTTTGCTAATGGTTCTGGTCCAATCACAGGCTTTTAAAGCCCATTTCCTGAAGCATTGCATTTTGGTCGGTTCTGGTTGCCGAATTCCGAACTTTTTGGGCAAAAAATTCTAAATTCGGCCGAACCTCGAACACCCAATGTTCGGGCCGAACCGATGGTCGACCCGAACCGTTCGATCATCCCTACTCAGGAATAGTAGTGGTAAAAAAAAAGGACTTGTGAGTTTGACCAATCTTTATTTTGTATAATTCTCCTTTAAGGGGGTGTGCCCTATGCCTATATACTTTTGCTAATAGGTGCCCCTTGTTTCCATCTCAGAAAGTTTGGAGATATGCCTAAAGCCTGGTACACACTATTAGTGCTTTTCATTTTTCTGTGAACAAAAAAAGTCAGTTTAGGTCAGAGCCGCTGTGCTAACGATCCATTGTTAGTACAGTGATCTCCCCCGCTGAGCTGGGGAATGCCCCCCCCCCCCCACCAGAACTCTCCGATCAGCATTTTTAGCTATTGGTTGAGAGTGCTGATTGGGAGCCGGTCGGCTGCTGGTTTTTATGCATGCTCATCTGACAGAAGCCAGCCAAACGGGCAGCTTCTGTCAGACTGACTGGCATACACATTTACTGAATTTCAGCCTTTCTTTTTGAACCATCCGATGTTGGCCGGCATTCGGCCTGTGTGTACTGGGCTTTAAATACCACCCAGGTATGTTTCCTATGGCCACCAGCAGGTTTCTATCCAATATTACCTGCCACTGCTGGAAGTTTTTATTTCACCACCTTTCCCTCAAGAAGACATTTTCAGTTTGCAAGCAAAGAAGCTTTTATGGAAGAAGAGATATGATATGTGCCTCAATGCTGTGATGAATTTACTCCCATGCATGCGTGGGAGTTACCTGCCCAACCCAGCCAATCAAGATGGTCAAAGATGCTCAACCTGGAAAAAGATCAGGTAAAGATATTCCTGATGGTGAGGGAGCTCATAGACTTTGCATCTATAATGTGGAGGTAAGTATTGGCGGCTTTAATTCTGCTTTCAATGTTGATCAAGCAACTTTTTTTTTCCTGTTCATTTCATTAAATGCACACAAAAATCAATTTCCCATTTATCACATAAAATTCAATTTTCCATTTATATCAGTCTCCCGCCCTATAGATATACCAATTGACAAACATCCAATCAAAACACGATAACTACACTTAAGACAGCATTATTATTTTTTTATGTTTTAAGGAATAAGTAGGAATATACATTTTGAACAATAGAATATTTACCTATTATCTATTTT
This sequence comes from Pelophylax lessonae, assembly GCF_965119305.1. Classification (NCBI taxonomy): domain Eukaryota; kingdom Metazoa; phylum Chordata; class Amphibia; order Anura; family Ranidae; genus Pelophylax; species Pelophylax lessonae. Next base: position 231,154,294 of record NC_138771.1, read on the forward strand.
GTGAACTGAAGGTGAAGAAGATAATAATGATAACATTATTAATAATAAATACTAAGAATACAATTGTTCACATAAATAGTATTTCCATCAGTAGCTATTATTGCATTTACAGGAGATATAAAGTAGTGAACTGTAGAAAATAACTAGGTTTATTGATTAGTCCATCCACTTCAGTAGAAAATAAACTGTTCAGGGTTACGAACGAACTGTATTGTTCAGATGTATGAGGATGTAAAGTAAATGAAAATGAAGGCCCCCAATAATATAAAATAATTATAAAACATTATTTACACCTATTCACTGTTTGCTTATGTTTGTATAAAATTATACATATTTGTTTACACAAACGTAACAGCTATGCAGCTTACTTTTTACAAATTTTCAAATAAAAACGTTGCTCTGTTTTTAGTGTATTTTTATGTAAAATTAAGTAATATATTGTATTTTAAACTGTCATTGCCTTCTAAAAGTAGCACATGTAAATGATTATAGCACATGACTATAAATTACATAAAAATACATTATATAAAATAACACTTACCTTTTGTGGTATCTTAAGATCAATACACTAAAATTAATATAATGAAATAAAAACATGTAAACCATTGTCACACAGCAGCCTAGTTCCTGCTTCCTGAACCACTATTGATACTAACATTCTCAGAATATTTGTTTTCTTTTACAAAAGATTTTATTGGTATTTAATCCAAGTTAAATGGTTACATTGTATGTTGATCAGACAGAAATCAGAAAAATAAACATATTCAAGGCTCAACGCCTCACAACAATTAAAGTTATAGAGTTGCATGCCTAAGCAACTCAGAATATTTTTTTAATATCTAGACTAGTGATGGGTAAATCAGCTCTGTTTTGATTCATGGGGATCCTGCACGAAGTCCGCATGATATGTGAACTAAGCATTTAAACCTTTTTAGATTAATGGGGAGGGAAATCTTGATAAAAAAAATTTGGCCATTTTTATAACTAGGTATTGTGAAAAAAGAGCACTGGTGGTTAAAGACCATGAAACCTGAACTTGGCATCAAATGTCTATAAATTCTCTGATAGGTGAAACATAATAATACATTTTGGACGTATTCAAAACTAGGTATTGTGAAAAAAGGGCATGAAGGCTGGAAGAGGATTTTTTCATGTGGCTTTAGGGCAACATTAAAATATACAAATACTTTAAATAGACATATTTTGGGATGCTTTAACAGGTTGAGCTGTCATGCCTTTTAATGGAGAACCTTAGTGACAGTGCATAAACTTATTTTTTTAAATTTTATATTTAACTTGACCAAGGCTGGCCATACATGTTCAATGTTCTTGTACAATTTTCTGTTAGATTTACCAAAATCCATATAATGTGAGGTCAAAACTAAACAACACTTTCAATTGTATCCTATAAGGCAGGCTTTGGTACTATGAAGTTGAATGTAAATCTAAAGAAAATTTTACAGAAAATTGTAAAAAAATTGTATAATGTATGGCCAGCCTTAGATACAGCAGCAGCACCCAGTATAATACGTGACAACTTGAAAAAGGGTCTTTTTATTTTGATTTGGCTTCAACACCAGTTTTTGCATTCAACGGTCATAGGCCTGAAATGACCAATGGAAGTAGCAGTCACATCACCTACTGAAAAAGCCCAATGAGTGGGCGAAACGTGTAAAGGAGGAAGGGGCCGAGCCCATGATGTCATGCAGTCACTGAGATCTGTGCAGAGTGGTGAGCAGATGACTGTGAATGTGATTACAATCGCTTTTGATTTAAAATTTTGTAAGTGTTTTTTATATGGGGGCTTTTAATAAACATTGTTCAAATAGAGAGCACTATGTAGTCTGCCTCTGTACTTACATGAGTTTCGCAGAGAACTAAGTGGAGCTTGCAGAGCCGGATGTCAGAAGAGGAGACCATAGCAGAAGATTGCAGGAGTGTCTATATACAAAGCTTTTTGATCTCATCTGTGAGGTGTGCAGGTTTTCCAGCCGGTGGTGGTGTGCACTTTCTGGTGTCATTAAGTGATTGAAGAACACTGCCGTGAATTACTTTTTATATTGCTTTATTTTATTTATTTATTTTTTTTTTACACATGGACTTTGTTTTTTGGGGGATAGTTTTATGTATTGTTGATTTAAAAGGACTTTGATTGAAGACACACAAATTTCTATTATTTATTATATTTTTATTCTATTACTTTTTTTATGGTGATTTTTGGTTGCTCTGCACTGTAAGAATCTGTACGTCAGATCATCAGTTTTTAAGTTCTTTTTCACAGTACCACACTGTTTAATAAAATGTCAAAAAAGAGTGCATAAAAACACTCTAAAACCACAAGCACACATTTCCCGAAATACTTCAGGTATGTATTAATTATTATTAAGGTTCATAGAAATTGGCCTGTGTGGACAGTATGCAAGCACTTGAATAGGCTGGAAAGGGTTATAGTATCTTCAAAAGCCTTGCTGTTCATCACAGTCCACGGTAAGACAAATTGTCTATAAATGGAGAAAATTCAGCACTGCTGCTACTCTCCCTAGGAGTGGCTGTCCTGTAAAGATGACTGCAAGAGCACAGCGCAGACTGCTCAATGAGGTGAAGAAGAATCCTAGAGTGTCAGATAAAGACTTACAAAAGTCACTGGCAAATGCTAACATCCCTGTTAGCGAATCTACAATACGTAAAACACTAAACAAGAATGAATTTCATGGGAGGATACCACAGAGGAAGCCACTGCCGTCCAAACAAACCATTGCTGCACGTTTACAGTTTGCACAAGAGCATCTGGATGTTCCACAGCAGTACTGGCAAAATGTTCTGTGGACAGATGAAACCAAAGTTGAGTTGTTTGGAAGAAACACACAACACTATGTGTGGTGAAAAAGAGGCACAGCACACCAACATCAAAACCTCATCCCAACTGTGAAGTATGGTGGTGGGGGCATCATGGTTTGGGGCTGCTTTGCTGCGTCAGGGCCTGGACGGATTGCTATCATCGAAGGAAAAATGAATTCCCAAGTTTATCAAGACATTTTGAAGGAGAACTTCAAGCCATCTGTCTACCAGGTGAAGCTCAACAGAAGATGGGTGTTGCAACAGGACAATGACCCAAAGCATAGAAGTAAATCAGCAACAGAATGGCTTAAACAGAAGAAAATACCCCTTCTGAATTGGCCCAGTCAGAGTCCTGACCTCAAGAAAGGGATTCACACCAGACATCCCAAGAATATTGCTGAACTGAAACAGTTCTGTAAAGGGGAATGGTCAAGAATTACTCCTGACGGTTGTGCATGTCTGATCTGCAACTATAGGAAACGTTTGGTTGAAGTTATTGCTACCAAAGGAGGTTCAACCATTTATTAAATCTAAGGGTTGACATACTTTTTACACTTGCACTGTGAATGTTTACATGTTGTGTTCAATAAAAACATGGCAACATTTCATTCTTTGTGTGTTATTAGTTTAAGCAGACTGTGATTGTCTATTGTTGTGACTTAGATGATGATGATGATCAGATCACATTTTATGACCAATTTGTGCAGAAATCCATATCATTCCAAAGGGTTCACATACTTTTTCTTGCAGCTGTATAAGACAAAAGCCACAAATATTGTTCAGTGGCTGTAAGCTGGTCCAGATACCTGAAACCATTAGCTGCCACCTGGAGCTGCAAAGTAAAAAAAAAAAAAAAAAAATCTGCAATAAAGTCACCCCCGAGTCTGGTGGTCTGAGCCTACATTTTGTCCAAGCTCTTTGCATTGCAATCCCTCCCATTTAGTCTAGTGAAAATTTTCTAGCCTGGATTGCCCCAGGGTGGCGGGGATTGGGCTGCACACAGCAAAAGTCTGGCAAGTCATCAGCTTTCAGAAAATAAGGAGGGAAGGTAATTGGCACTGACTAAGTGTAAGTGTGTCTGGTTGGTGTGGGTGGTGAATGTTAAAAAATCAAGTAAACAACAATAAATAAATTAAAGATGACAACACAATAAATATCATATAATAAAAATAGTGACTAATCAAGGTGACATAGTGCCAAAGTGCAGTGTGGCATCAATCACAGTGAACCCTAAGCAAAAACAAATGGGATGAAACAGCCGAAAACTCTATAGTGGCTACAATATTGCCAGCAAATGTGGGAACACTATGACAGTGACAAAGTGCACAAGTGCAAATTAAAGTGAGCCCCAAAGAAAAGAAGGGGGAGGAAAGATTTGCCAATGTGTAAGTACAATGAAATGGTGTATATGAAAAACAATAAGCGTGAGTGACTAAATAAGAAATCACCTTCCTATTAACATGTGGGTGATACACCTGGTAAAGGACATATACAACAATCAATTGAAAAATTAACAAAATAGTAATAAATAAATGCAAAGTGAAACAGTGCAAAGTGATGATGTGCACTGGAATTTAATAGTCCATAGTGTTAAACGGGGTTAGTCCCATAAAAAAGTCCCAAATCCAGAATGTATGGTGAGGGTCCAGGCGTGCTCTCCTCTCAGTATATACCGCACTCCCCAGATCCAGGTACCCCTACAGGGGTAACCAGTGTGGTATAACTCAAGGGTAAATTCACATCAAAGGCATCCTTGCTCAATGGAAATAAACATCCTCATCATCATCTCCGAAACCTTGGGTGTTGCACATGGGTAAAGTGAGATTTGAGTGGAATACCACCACCCCAGAGGGAGCCCAAAATGTGTCACCTATGTACTGCATTTCCTGATGGCATCATGTTCCTCTCTGAAGACCAGTGTGCCTCCAATCCTCTGATCCCTGAAATAATTTTTTTTTAAACCACAGTGTCCAGTCTTAAGCCCCATACACATGGGCTGAATATCAGCCGAAATTAGCCATTACAGTTGAAACCGTTAGTACAGCAACCTTCTCAGTTTTTTCTTTCTCACTCAGCCAGCTGGGTTGAACGAAAAAAAAAAAAAAAAAATTACCAGCCAGGCATAAGCTGTAGGTAGCACTCACAGGCAGCTCCTGAACCACATGATTGCAGGCTGCTCTTCCCTTATGAAGAGAGAAGGAGGAGGAAAATGGTGCATAGGTGGAACTTGCAGGCAGGTGGCTTCTCTGCACCCTTTAGGAGGAGGTACATTAGCAGCAGTTGTAGGCATGTAGCTGCTCTGTGCCTGGGAGAAGTAAAAAGAGAAAAGCTTTGACAGCTACCTCACTAACACCTGCAGATGCCCAGAGCCTGAGCAGGTGAAGGAGTAGAAGGAAGGTCAGTAGATGTGAGTAGGAAAGTTGGAGATAGAAAGTCACATCAATAATTTTCATCCCCCACTATTCCTTGATTTGGGGAAAGGCAGCCAGCTTATGGCTGTAGGATTAATTCTACACTAAATTTTTGTTGCTGCCTTCCCTTATTCCTGGCTGTAGCTTCCTTGCCTTTCACTTTCTGCTGCCTGCCTTTTGGAAGGGAGGGCAGCCTATGGCTATAGGTTTTCCCCCTGCAGCTATGCCTTCAGTGCCCTGACAGTACTTCACTATACGAGCCTTTCCTCCTTACATATGGCTGGGACCTCCACCTATGTGGAGTGCAGTGTGGGATCAATCACAGTGAACCCTAAGCAAAAAAAAAATCACAATGTGATGGATAATCCCATGGGATGAAACAGCTGAAAACTCTATAGTGGCTACAATATTGCCAGCAAGTGTGGGAACACTATGACAGTGACAAAGTGCACAAGTGCAAATTAAAGTGATCCCCAAAGAAAAAAAGGGGGAGGAAAAATTTGCCAATGTTCAAGTACAAAGAATTGGCGTATATGAAAAAGCGTGAGTGACTAAATAAGAAATCACCTTCCTATCAACATGTGGGTGATACACGTGTTAAAGGATATATACAACAATCAATTGAAAAATTAATAAAATAGTAATAAACAAATGCAAAGTAAAACAGCGCAAAAGTGATGATGTGCACTGGAATTTTATAGTCCATAGTGTTAAACTGGGTTAGTCCCAAAGAAAGTCCCAAATCCAGAATGTATGGTGAGGGTCCAGGAGGTGATGTGTGCAGGTGGGGGTACAAGCATGCTCCCCTCTCAGTATATACCGCACTCACCAGATCCAGGTACCCCTACAGGGGTAACAGGCGTGGTATAATTCAAAGGCATCCTTGCTCAATGGAAATAAACATCATCATCTTCTTCCTCTAGACAGCAATGCTCATATATGGCAAGATCATCAGCAATCATAGGTGGAGGTCCCAGCCATATGTAAGGAGGAAAGGCTCGTATAGTGAAGTACTGTCAGGGCACTGAAGGCATAGCTGCAGGGGGAAAACCTATAGCCATAGGCTGCCCTCCCTTCAAAAAGGCAGGTAGCAGAAGTGAAAGGCAAGGAAGCTACAGCCAGGAATAAGGGAAAGCAGCAACAAAAAGTAAGTGTAGAATTAATCCTACAGCCATAAGCTGGCTGCCTTTCCCCAAATCAAGGAATAGTGGGGGATGAAAATTATTGATGTGACTTTCTATCTCCAACTTTTCCTACTCACTTGTACTGACCTTCCTTCTACTCCTCCACCTGCTCAGGCTCTGGGCATCTGCAGGTGTTAGTGAGGTAGCTGTCAAAGCTTTTCTCTTTTTACTTCTCCCAGGCACAGAGCAGCTACATGCCTACAACTGCTGCTAATGTACCTCCGCCTAAAGGGTGCAGAGAAGCCACCTGCCTGCAAGTTCCACCTATGCACCATTTTCCTCCCCCTCCTCTCTTCAAAAGGGAAGAGCAGCCTGCAATCATGTGGTTCAGGAGCTGCCTGTGAGTGCTACCTACAGCTAATGCCTGGCTGGTAAGTTTTTTTTTTTCCATTCAACCCAGCAGGCTGAGTGAAAAAGAAAAAAACGTAGAAGGTTGCTGTACTAACGGTTTCAACTGTAATGGCTAATTTCGGCTGATATTCAGCCCATGTGTATGGGGCTTAGGACTGGACACTGTGGTTTAAAAAAAAATTATTTCAGGGATCAGAGGATTGGAGGCACACTGGTCTTCAGAGAGGAACATGATGCTATCAGGAAATGCAGTACATAGGTGACACATTTTGGGCTCCATCTGGGATGGTGGTATTCCACTCAAATCTCACTTTACCCATTTGCAACACCCAAGGATTAGGAGGGGTAAAATGTCCTATTTAAGGCTGCCAAATTTCCTCTCCCCACCAGCACCCCAACCCTTCTACTTACCACCAACTTAACCCTCCTCTACCTCTTCAAAACCAGCACCCAAAACCTCCTCTCCCTTCTCCCCGCCGGCATCCCAACCCGCTTTCTACTTGTATTTTACCTCTGCCTCCTGCGGCCTCTTTCCAGGCAAGTATGTTTCTTTTAACCATGTGGATGTTTTATATTTATACTGGGGTTTTAATAATAAATTACTGCACTATATACTTCATCTCTGGCTTCGTGATGTGAGCTTTCTTGGTCTAGGAAATAATGCTTGTGGCTTCATGTTGGGTTGCTGAGGAGAGTGCGTAGACACACAGGAGTGACTAGTATGCATGACTTTCTATATTATCCATCTGGTGAGTGCATAAGTGTGAAGGAGCTTTACACTTCTGGTGATAGAGTGGAGGTGCTCAACTTTGCAAAGTGGGACATTATTCACTGATTTTGGAGAAGACCACTTAGACATTTGATTTAACAATAACACCATTTGATATATTCTTTAATTGGACACTTCTCGTAAACTACAATCTTTTTTAGCACTGTTGCACCTTATGATTGCTGTGTCAGTATGCTAACACTGCTCTATTTATTATGTTTATTGATTTATGATAATTTATATATTTGTGTCATCTTATATACTGTATTTAGTTTAGGCGCTGCACTATTGTTTTTTTTATAGTTGCCCTTTAAGTCATTTATTATAGTCAGGGTGATTAAGTTTATTCCTGTGCAAAAACAAAAAAGGGTTTCTTGCAAGATAAGGCCACTAGCTCAGACATTCACCTTAGAGATGTGATAGCTAGAAGTAATGTCATCTTGTTGGTGAGGGTAGAGAAAGGAATGTCTCTAATGGCTTTAAAATGGGTATTTTCGAAACAGAACCAGATTAGTTTTTAATTATGGAGTGAGAAACCAACGGTCTCTAAAACAAGATAGAAGGGGAAGAAACCTGAATTTCGAAAGTGCTAAGAGACAGGTGCTGGCCAAATCCAGCCATTTTCCTACTCACTTTCACTATTCAAAAATTATTTATAATTATACTTTTTTTTTTCATTTTTTTTTTCTTCATAAGGCAATGCTGATCATCAAACAAGGCAGGGACTATATACACTATATACTAATGGAGGGAAGCTGACAAAAACAGGGTATGAGCAGGACTGGGACTGGTTACAAAATGGAGCAGAGATGGGGGTAACAGGATACAGGGTACTGGGTACTGCATCAGGTGAATACTAATTGCTAGGAACTTCAAGCAGCTTATAGACAACCAATGAGGGACACTGGAACTACAACCTTCAGGTCTGAGAACCACAGTGCCACCAGCAAGCAAACCAGTTCTGGAAATTTTTTCTCCAAACCCATTGCTAAGCAACAACTTATTATGGTGCTTGTATGTTTTGATTTTTATTATTGTTTAATATATTTCCATCCTGCAGTATGAACCAATGAATAATTAGCAATCTTTTCTACACAGTAAGCAAGCTGTTTGGTCCTTATCCCCCACTTATTGCAGCACCCCCACCAGCCCTGAGTACATGCTGCAGCACAGTTAAGAATCATATAATTTCCTCATTTTCACTTGGGTCCCAGGCACGTAAATCCATTTAGCTGCCTATGATCAGAACAGGACAGGCAGCTCCAATAAGCATTATTTTCCTGCATGTCAAACACAACCCAGCAAAATCGAATGGACATTAACAGGTGAGTACACATGTAAAGAAAATATACAGAGTATATACCACGCGCCAAGGATGAGTTTCCAAATGAATAATTATTTAAATAAATACGGAATTCTAATAAATATATAAATATATAGGGGACATTTCTAATGAATAGAGAGCAGCTGCTGTACAATAAAATGTAGTATACAGGAGAAATTGCCTTTTTTTTGAAAAAAAAAAGGCCAAATACAGCGCTTGCTAGCTAAAAAATACACTGGATGTTATATAACTCCTAAAATTGATAATACCAATTGCATAAAACTATTATAAAAATCCACAATAAACAGCAGTAAAAGATATAAAGGTGATGTAGTGCTCACATTATTCCTTAGTGCATAGGTGACTGTGATATAAAATATAATATAACTGGTATGGATTACCAGCTCATATACACGTAGTTTAAATACAATATAAAATAGAAGAAACAATCCAATGTTAAAAGTGACTTTGTGCTCAAAAAAGTGCTTTAAAAAAAGTCCTTAGTGTGAGTGATTCTTCAAATTAAAAAATGTGCAAATGCTGTGGCTTGATTGATTATGGTGTTGATTCCTTCTCCCAGGTGAATGAAAGAAATGGATCACTTACCAGATGCAGTGGGTCTCATATGTCGTATGACATTGGGACCATTCAGGCTTTGGTGACCTCCTGGGCCAAAAGGTTCATATGGGTTAATATGACTCCTCTGGGCTCCGGGGTATAGTCAGCCCAATAAACATGGCCTGTCACTAATTCGGCTTCTGAAATCCAATCTAATTTCAGAAGCCGAATTAGTGACAGGCCATGTTTATTGGGCTGACACACACACATAAACTTACTGTACATACACAGTCACCTTTCTGGCATGATAATCCTCTTGACAGCATGACTGGCTGTCCTTCCAGTCTTTTTATCTCCCCCTTGTCCCTGCTTCTGCTGGTGGAATAGTGTGGGTGTGGCAGTGTGGAGGAGAAGCACAGAAGACTTTATTATTCTGGAAGCAACATTTTGGGAAGTCCAACCCCATCTGCAGAAACATAGGTGTTGTTGGCATCTAGGGGACCAGGAAAGACATGCATAGCATGTCCTCCAAGTGCCCAGGAATGCTATTGATATGCTAGTAGAGTTTTTGCAGGTGCAATTGCATTATCAGGCGCCTTCCATGCTATTGGTGTATGGGGCTTAAAATGTGGCTTCAGTAGTGGTGTCTGAGTTTAAAATGGTTAAAATTTTTCAGATGTAGTGTTTTTAACAATTTACCTTGACAATGTTTAGGTAAAATATGATTAGCGGCATGTTGGTGGGGAGTGTGACAGAACCGACCCACACTGTGCTTGAGTGCTTTTGTCAGTATACATCTTCCTCAAGTCTTGAAAATAGATATCAGATATTATAGCCAATTATTGCAACCAAGAACTAGGCAGAACTCGTTTTAGCTGCAAACCTGGAACTGATTATTGAACAAACTCACACAGAATATATACCCCACAGGAGGACAGTCCCCTCCTGGTCATATTACCCTAACAATACAAACTGCACACAGGAATAAAATTACCATAGCTAAACAATAACCACATGACTAACCCAGATATTTACCCAAAACATCACACAATGGTTTAGATAAAGAGGTACAGCTGATACAAGGCTAATCCCATCATAGAGGATCCTCCAAGAATTAATCAAATTAGCCACTAGATAGCAACAATATGAATGAATGAATGGGAATCCACACATAGACAATGCTTTGATTAATCAGGATCTCACTCCAGGTCAGACTGCCAGCATTAAGCTCATGAAGGGCAATACACATTATTACAAGTATAAATACAGAACACCTTATTAAACAGACAATAGAAGGAAACCCCAGTAGCAGACTCTCCGGCTCCTACCTACAATAGTCTTTAATGCAAAGCTCATACAAAGTTTCATCATTCTGATACAGTGGAATTAATATATCACAGATTTATTGAGGGATATTGTTGATACATTTTACTGTCCCATTTGAAGTAATCCAAGCCATGTCCAGTGTCCATTAGGTAGTTGTCCATCATTTTCTCAGTCACCCTGTGTCCCTAATAGACACAGGGTGACTTACACAAGGGGTCTGAGAAGCTGAAACAAGAGTTTCCCGACCTCTCTAAGGTAAGCTGGGTTCCACAAGTCTCCCACCCAAAGTAACTCCCATCACAAGGAGGTGGGTAAACTTCTGTAGAAATGCTGTGTAATGGAAACAACAATTCTTTCACTTCTGCTTTCCATTAAAATATAGCATTCTGCGAGACTGCAATTTCAGACCTCACCACCTATAAAAAATGTTAACTTTCTGGCTATCATGCTGATTAAATAGCTTCAATATTTTCTAAGTCAATAATCCGTGACAAATATGCCAATAATGAAACTCTGCCCTCTCTAGCCAAATGTCGGTTTAAGGTGCAAGATTCAGAAAGCACTGCAGTCAGAAGATCATGTATGTCTGCCAGACAATTACCATTTTTAGAAGGATGTCCGTAATGCTTCTCTTGGCACAGAATACCATTAACAATGTAAATACAAAAGCATTGTATTCCAATGGTCATATTTCATTTTTTAGACTAAAGAACGCTGAAATTGGATTTCTTTCATTACTATGAGGTACTGCATACATTTAAATAGCCCGCAAATGAATAGTCTATATTTGACATGTATTTATCAGTTATTAAAGAGTTAGATAACATTGAAGAAAATTAAATGGATTGTATGTTCAGTAAAACTGGTCCTACATAGATCAAAATTCTGCCAGTCCAGCAGGAACCAGGCAAATTTTGATTAATCTATAGGCTAGCTGGTTGTACACAAGTAATTAATTGTGTATAATCGACCTGTTGGGTTTTTCCCAAATGATCAGTGCCACCGGCTATAGCCAGCAAAACTGATCATTGCATTCTATGGATGGGAAAGGCTTCCGCCTGAAGAGCACAATAGCGGTTTGGGAATGATTTCCTCCTCAGCACACAGTGTGTTGATGTGGAACAGCACCAAGTGTGTTAAAGGATGAATCAGCACATTCGCTCGTTGAAAAAAAAAATATATATATATAATGTATGGTCGGCCTTACATTAGTCACGTGTGCATATTCATCTTTATTTCTCTGCAATGCCTCTGAGTCAGTTTTATATCAATATGTGAAAGAAAAACAATAGAACTATTGTATATGGTATTTTGGTACATTTATTCAACTGACATAGGGGGAGCTCTAGTACTAGTCATTTCTTGTGCTGTATCCATAAATCAGTACACTGAGAGACTGTCATATGATTCATAATAAGGGTCATTTTTCAGGCAGAATGTCAAAACTAGTATCAAAGGACCATCTCTGAGTCACAATAATTTGGTTTCTTGTTAAATAAGCAATGTCTAGTACACAAAAATGGCAAACAGATAACAGGTCAATTTATACAGTATGAGGGCATTAAGACCTCTAGAGTAATTTACCCTTTGGGATTTTTCTGACAGTTTGTAAGATAAATTATCTATATGTTGTGAAATAATTAATGAAAATAAAATCTGTTGTATATCTACAACATTTTCCATTTGTATATAAGGAAAACAGGTTCTAAATATAAATTCTATTTCTGGAAAATTGAGTACATCCTTCAAGCTCAGTGCATACTATACGCAAAACCAAATATTTAGCACAGCAGCAAGCTTGTCAATGTCATCCACGACCAATGAATCTTATTATGCTATTTTTTTTCCCCAGAAAAACAGGTGAGGAAATAAAATAACTGATTAACATTTAAACAATGAAGTAGGTTATTTCTGGCGTTCAGTAGCACCGAAAGCAAAGAAGGAGGATAACCTTTGCACATAAGCATATTGATTCTCATACCTTGGTATATCTATAGCAATTAAGGTGCTACTGTTTGAGTGAAATATAGTAGGTGGTGAAAGTGTATTGGATTTATTGTCAAGTTAATACTGAATTTGTAACTCTCTCTAGATAAATTAGCTGGAGCATGTGCTTTGTTCGTCTTCGTTGTTCTTTCAATGTTGTTTGACACCTTTAAGTGAAGTATCATAAATTAAATATTTACCACTTACCCTTCTATATTTCACTGTAACAGTGATTGACAGATCTTCACACTAGTGCTTTACCCTTTAGAAAAGTACCAAATTGACACTGCCTGAACATTTAAAAGGTCAGTGTAATGAATACAGAATTGTTACATATACATGCATATATATACTTGATACAGTTCTTTCTGTATTCAATGGAGTAAGGGTAATAGGATTGATAATATTAGTAAATCAGGGGCTAGATGCTGTGAATTTTCACTCATGGCTGTCATTCATTACAGTATCATTTAATTAAAGAGGTTGCTGTGATCTTGGGTTTCAATGTGCAGGGCACGCCATGGCAGTTTGTGGATACATAAATACAGTATTTGTGCAACTTGATTACATGGGTCAACAGAATCTGAGCTTCAAAGCCTATATGCCATTTGTCATAGAAGAAGGAGAGGAAGGAGAATAACATCAAATACAGGGTAAAAACTAACATGAAACGGCAAACCAAATAGAGTAGAAAAAATCTTTAAGGTGTATCATTATGGTTGTTAAAGGCCATACGTGCATTATTCCATTAAAATAGAAGTATAGCCAAATCTCTTTTAGCCATTATTGTTTTTTGGGTCACAGAAGTGCACTTATTCATGCTCTCCTGTTACCCAAAATCAGCCAACAGCAGGCTAAATCACATGGCTAAAGCCTGCTGTGAGCTGACATCACAGAGCCGATCCAGGCTCTGTTGGATCCAGACAATAATTTTGGGATCCATCTAGATACCTGATTGGCAGCTGGCTCATCCTCCCAGTGCACCACTGAGAGCTAGAGACAGCCACTCCCACCCCTCTCCATTCCGGTACTCCAATGAGCTTTAGAGGGGCACAGACTGACAGTCACCACTCTCTGCCAAAGCAGGCTGAGAATTGAGCAATCAGCAGTCATGTGACCACTCAGTTCTCAGATTTAGAGCAAGCATGGAACAGCTGCAGCATCACAGAATTTGTATATACTGTATATGTAGGAGTTTTTTTTTTTTTTTTATTCCCTCACTTCTCCATTACCATTGTAACAATGTAAAATATCAAATTCCAAGCAATTATACAGCTGAAAATCATGTAAGTAGGCGAAGCCTTTACCAACTGGATAATAGTTGGGGTCTTTTTCAATTGAAATCCTTAAATCCATTGTAAGGGAGAAGGTTGCATGCTGCCCAGAAACAAAGGTTTGTATGTCTGTCTTAAAAAAATTTCATTTGCCACATGGAAAAATTCACACAATGCGTTATTACTCACAGGGAAAAGGGCACAAAAAAGCCATCAATCACATGGCAAAAGCTGCACAAACTGTCAGGCATACTGGTCAAGCCACATGAAACACCATAGGTTACAGGAGCAAAACGAGACTGCGAGAAGCATAAAAAAGCCATATAAAACACTATGAGGTACAGAAAAAAAGCAACACAGCATGTTGTAAGTCATCAGGGAAAATGGTAAAAAAATTACGTTAGTTATAGGGGTAAAGCCATGCAGAAAGGACATAAAAACAGGGGAAAGCATCACAGAATTACAAAATTCCTATTTTCAGAGGTGCAAAGCAATATTGAATGGAATTAGTCACAGGGGAAAATCCACACAGAACAGCATCAGTTATAGGGGGAATGCCCAACAAAATATTGGGGGGAAATGTTGCACAAAACATTAAATATATAGCATGAAGACTGAACAATACACCAACAGTCACAGAGGAAAAAGTTATACTGAGAAAAACAATAAAGAGAAAAAGTGGCACAATGCATTACTTCCACAGGGGAAATGCTACAGGAACCATTGTCATTCCAAAGATAAAAGTCCACAGAACAAAATCAACTACTGGGTTAAAGCTGCAAATAGGGATGGGTGAACGGTTCGACCCAAACATGAGTTTGGGCCGAACATTTGCCTGTTCGGCAGTTCGCAGAACACCCAAATTTGCAGGGTGTTTGCCCTGAGTGCTGCACAGTTCATTCTGCGCCCTGATCAGGGTGCAATATAAGCTGGCAGGTGATGAGCGGGGCCAGGAAGCAGGCCACAACGTCCTTAACAATTGATGAGTCATCAGCTGTCAATGGATTTCCCCACTGACAGCTGAATAAAAAAAAAGTGCCAGTAAAAAAAATAGAAAGAAAAAATGGTGTGGGCCCCCCCCCCCAGTCCATACCAGGCCCTTTGGGTCTGGTATGGATTTTAATGGGAACCCCAAGCCAAATTTTTTTATAAAAATGGAGTGGGGCCCCCCCCCAGAATCCATACCAGGTCCTTATCAGAGCATGCAGTCCATCAGGTCAGGAAAGGGTAGAGGATGAGCGAGCGCTCCTCCCCCTCCTGAAACATACCAGGTACCAGGCCCCATGCCCTCAACATGGGGGGCATACCAGGCACCAGATGCCTTTTGTGAAGGGGTATCGGGTACATCGTACCCCTACCCATTCACCAAAAAAATTATTAAAAAAGTAATAACCACAAGAGACAATTTTGACAAATCTTTTAGTAAAAAAATAAAAAATAGTGTCCCTCGATGTAAATCCATATTTATTCTCACTGCAAGCCAGACCCAAAAAATGGAAAAAAAAATGCTCTTGCCTCTTGGGAGGCCTTTCGTCGTATGCCTGCTCTGCGCTTTAAAAGTTCTTATATAGACAAGGGTGGCACGCCTCCTTCTGATTTTTTTTTATTTTTCGGGTCCGGCGGGCAGCGTGATCGACAATAGATTTACATGGAGGGACGCTATTTTTTTATTTTTTAATAAAGGACTTGTCAAAAACTGTTTCTTGTTGGTAATATTTTTGACAATTTTTTGGTGAATGGGTAGGGGTACGTTGTGGAGGGCTTCCAGATTCTGATAAGCCCTCTGCCCGCAGACCTTGACAACCACAGCTCAGAGTTGTCAGGATGAGGCCCTTGTCCCCATCAACATAGGGAAATGGAGCTTTGGGGTGGGGGGGCAGAGCCCCTCTTGCCCCAGAGCACCCACCCCCTGCGTGTTGAGGGCATGTTACCTAGTATGGTTCAGGATGGGGGGTGCTCACTCGTCCCTGCCAGGCTGCATGCTTGGATAAGGGTCTGGTATTGATTTTGGGGGAGACACCATGACGTTTTGGCATTGGTTCCCCTAAAATTCATACCAGACCCAAAGGGCCTGGTATAGACTGTGGAGGGGTGGGGGCCTAGGCAATTTTTTTTTCTTTATTTTTTCAATAGCCAGGTGCTGGCAATTGTAACCACGTGTCAAATTTGATTTTTAAAACAGCATGTGTTATGCATTCTACAGATGCACCACTTTACAGGAACATTAGAGTGACCCCCAGGCACTTTATTTTTCATTTTATATTCTTGCACTTTAAGCATAACTAAAATCCCTGCTACTGAAAAAAATGATTGTTTTTACAAATATTTGTTTTATTTATATATGTCCCTCAGGGCAGTTCCCAGACCCCCATCCCCCTTTTATGACCAATAGCTTGCAAATAAACCTTCAAAATGGGCAATTTTTTTTTCATAGTTGGCTCCTATAGACCTCAATGGGGTTCGCCTTTTGGGTTAGAACATTTTCCCTGTTTGGGAGTTCTGCTGCGAACCAAACAGTGGGGTGTTCTGCCCATCCCTAGCTGCAAAGTATGACATAAGTCACAGGAAAAAGGCCACACAAAACACCAACTGTCATATAAAAAGCTCCAAAGAACACAGACATTTGGCAAGGTCACACAAAATTGCATTAGTTTGAGGGGTAATGTTCTACACTATCTTCTTATTCATGGGTTAAAGCCTCACAGAATACCATCAGTCATGGGATAAAGTGACATTAAAAGTGAGCCACAAGACCAGAGCTACACAATTTCATTAGTCATGGTGTAAAGATGCACAGAATGCCGTATGTCCCAAGACTAAAGCCACACAGAACACCACACACAGTCACATGGGTGAAGAGAGTGACATCAGTCATAGAGATAAGACATCAAGAAAATCAGTCGCAAAATAAAAGCTAAATAGAATGCCTTTGATCAGAAG
The DNA here is from genome assembly GCF_965119305.1 of Pelophylax lessonae. Classification (NCBI taxonomy): domain Eukaryota; kingdom Metazoa; phylum Chordata; class Amphibia; order Anura; family Ranidae; genus Pelophylax; species Pelophylax lessonae. The sequence continues at coordinate 231,171,255 of NC_138771.1, forward strand.
GCTTAAGTGATACAGAATATCATTAGTCACAAGGGTAAAGTGACACAGATTAATATTAGTCATGGGATAAAGCCCTGCAAGTTAGGGGAAAAAAATCATGCAACACTAATAGTCACAATGGTCTATGGCAATAATAACACTAATAACTCCAACCATCACAGGGAAAATGCCATTGAATATGTATTTCTCATTGATTAGGGAGAAGAAGCACTCTATTGGTGAGTACTGTATTATTTTCTATATGTACTTGCACACAAGTGTGGCCAAGGATCAGAGGTGGTGCAGAGGCGGTAGCAGGCTTCAGATATGGGGCAACAGAAAGGCAATATATGGCATGTGCCCCCATTGCCAACATCTAGCAAAAAGCTTTGAAGTTAATTGATTCCAGTAAGACTAATTAGGTCACTCATACCAATGTGACACTGTCACAGTATCATGCAAATATTGAAATTAACAAATGAATGCAAAATAGTATAGTCAAGCATGGGGCAACTTCAACTTGATTAGCATCACATGCAAAGATTGTGAAATGATCAAGCTGTGTTCTGCTTCCCTAGGGGGTAACAATATGTGTTTCTTATCTTTGAAAAAGCATGTTATTACACAGATATATTTTCCCAACTTGGTAAAAATTATCTGCGTAAGCAGGAAAAGCCAACTCTTTACTATGAATAAAGAAAAGCTCAGTAGATTGTTTTTCTCTTCAATAATTTTTATTGAAAAAGTTATAGGCAATACAGAAAAAGCATCAACAATATTGTCATGTTGACAAAAAACAAAAATCCACATACTGTTCACAGAGTGGAGATCAAATGGATCAGAAATATATCAACAGAATTTAAAGTAACCATGCATACAGTATTTACCATCATATTTTTAGTAGAAGATAATAAAGGTTTGATTAAGTTAGTGACTAAACAATATATCGGTGTGCTGTGCACCAGAAAGTATGCATCAAGAACACAAACAACAAATATAGAGAGAGCATAAAAGAAGTAAATTAAATGAAACATATGAGCTTCCTTACGTAGTCCACATTTACCAGGTACAATTCAAGATGATATTACTCTCTAAATCAGTATTTTACCATAGTTACATAGCTAGGTTGAAAAAAAGACACAAGTCCATCCGGCTCAACCAATGAAACAGTTTTACTTGACATTCTCAAGTGTAAATATTTGTAGCCAAGGCTGCCATTCTTGTCAAAATCTGAGCCTCTATCTCGTGACTAGGATAAGGCACATTTATAAGAACATTGTAAATGTACTCTGTGGATGACCTCTGATAGGTTAGGTGCCAGTGTTTATTTGCATTTGCTAGTGATTGTAAACCGTGCTGAAATTAAAATATGAATGACAACCATATGGAATTGGCTGCCAATACCATCAATAGAAATACCCAGAAGGGCTAGTTGAGGAGAGGGGTGAATGATCATGCCCGGATTTGGAAAATTAGGGAGAAGACTGCATTCCAGAAACTAGTCAGGGATTTGCAATGCCACTATACATGAAGCAATTTGCCAATTTGTCCACACCTTTTCCAACAGCTAGCAGAGGCAGTAGAGTAGATAATAGACAGTTTGCAAGGGGTTAGATACCATCTGTATATGATTTGTAATGCATTTTCCTTATGGGAAACACAGTGAGTGGCTTTGTGTGTATGTCTGATAGCAGATAGCCAGTCCTCCAGCAGGTACACTTGACTGAGCTCTTGCTCCCACTGAAGGAAGGCGGGAATCTTAGAGGAGGAAGTGGAATTTTGTAATCTGGCATAGAACCAAGAGATGCCTCATTTTTGGATGTGAGGTGATTGATAATAGTTCCATCCCTCCTCGTCCATATCTAATTGCCAACAGGAGTATTTACAGTGGAAATTACAAATTTGAGGTCAGTAACCACATCTTTAATCCGCACATGACCTCTTTGCAACCAGGGTGTGACAGAATAAGAAGGTATAACAAACTAATACATTTGGAGTGGAATCTCCAGTTTCTTAACAGTAGCAGAAAGGCCCTCGGTTACTAATATTCGGTTACTAATATAGTATTCCCATGCTGCCAAGGAGGCCTCTGTAAATGCATGGTGCGGTAGATACACTGGCTGCAAAGTGGTTTTAGCTAAGAGCAATGCCATGAGGTCCCTATTCAAGAGCAGGGCCTTTTCCAGTAGTACCTAAGACTTAGGCTTTGAAGGTGCTAGCCAATCTTTAAGTTGGACCAGGAGCGCTGCTCTATAATAATGCTTCATGTTTAGTAACGCTGCTTCTCCCAATCTAACTGGTCATGTTAAAGTTATGAAGTTAACTCTAGCTTTTTTTTCTTCCCAGGAAAGGAGCAAAAAACTAATCAGGTAGTGTGATGGGAAGTGTATGGAAGAAGTACAAAATTTTGGGTAAAAGTATCATCTTAAAAGCGGCTATGTGTCCCCATCCAGCAGATTTCATATTTAGCTAACTGCACTAATTCCGACTGTATAGTTTTAAGCAAGGGGTTATAATTGACTTGGTATAAGCTAGATACAGGGGTCGTCAGCTGGGTACCCAGGTAAAAGACAGACTTTGTATCCCAACAGCAAGGAAATTGTGATTTCAAGGAAAGTAAGAATTTATGTGAAATATTGACAGATAAGGCCGAGCATTTTGCGACATTCACTTTATAATAGTATACTTTTCCAAATTGGTGAATTACCGACTTAACTGCTTTTAGCGAGGGCCTAATATTCGTTAAGGATCGGATGACATCGTCGGCAAAGAGCCCTATTTTGTGTGAGGTATGATTAACTGTAATCCCTAAGGTGAATGGTTGGGAATTAATGTCGCAGGTCAAAATTATATATAGACCGTTGGGGTCAATGGTGGAGCTGTGTAAATGGAAATCAACAGTGTCTCGCACCACAATGAGGACTCCTTTCGTTTTGGTTTCTGAGCAAGAGAAGAACACTTGTGGAAACTGAGGGTGGGTACAGGGAGGCATTTGGGAAGAAGCAAAGTGTGTTTCTTGAACGCATAATACATCTGCTTTATGTTGTAAGGCATCAGCCCACATAGAGCATCTCTTGGTGGGGTGGTTTAGCCCCTTAACATTAATGGAGAAGCATGTAACAGTCATGGGTGATTATGGCAAAAAGTGTCGGGTGAATAAGCGTAGCGGCTTACGTATACCACGGAGGGCCAAGCAAGATGATGGTGGAGCTGGGCGGCTGGTGGGCTGCAGTGGAACGGCAACAGTGCACTTGGATCTGTAGAAGAGTACCTGAAAAATAAACTGAAGCAACAAAACAGGGAAAAAGAAAAACAAGAGAAGGGAGAAAGGGAGTAAAAACAGGAGCCGCAGTCGGTTCTGGGGACATTGGGAAGGTCCTTATGGTCAAGGGGTATGGTGAGAATCTCACCAATGGTCCGCCAGGACCTGCGCAGAGGTTGAAGATTGGAGGTGAAGAGCTTTGGCCGCCTTTTTCGTAAGTGAAGACTAGTCACTGTCTGCCATTCAGGTGACGTGAGGTGTTGCGGATGGTGCTGGGAAGATGGAGGAGGTGGATCCGGGAGGATACCCCATTGGCATAGCCAGGAGATCCCTTCATCCAGGTCTGAAATCAACACAGAGGATCCATTGTGTGATATGGAAAGTGTCGCAGGGTATTTCCACTTATGTGGGATGCGGTGATTTCGCAGGGCCTTGGTTACTGTGGCCAGGTTCCTCCGGCGTTGGAGAGTATGTCTAGATAGGTCGGGTAGTATTTGTATTGTGGCATAGGCTGAAGGGCGTTGATCCTGTTTGCGGAACTGTTCCATGAGCAATTCCTTAGTCTTGGAAGCAGTGGACTCTTAAGAGTACATCCCGCGGAACATCATCAGCCAGGAAGGAGGGTTTGGGGATTCTATGGATCCTGTCAGTGAGCTCCAGATCTTTTAGCATAGATATAATAGCAAGAAACAAATCTTTAGCATACTAAGGAAGCTGTTGTGATGTGACACTTTCAGGGACCCCTCTGATCTTCAGGTTGTTTCTGCAGGATCAATCCTCTAGATCAGCAAGCTTGACTTTAATCCATCCTATGTCTTCAGTGTGGGCAGTATGGGCATCTACCAGTGTATTATAGGAGCTAGAGAAGTCGCTCATGGCTCCCTCTACCTGATCCACTCTATCCCCAGGGCCTTCACTTCTTTGCAGCATTGTTGGACTGATGAAAATAAGTCCCTTTGCAGTGACTCCCTGAGGGACATCAGCATGTCTTTTAAGACAATGTCTGAGACCAGTGTTCCAGTAGTGTGGAAGCCCGCTATGGGATCTGGGGATAGTGCTGTAGCTGGCTGGGGAGACAGGATTCCACTCACCTCCATGCCATTTATCCATGTGCCGCCTTCCTCAGAGCCAGTGTGGGGCCGGGATTTCATGGGGCTTCTTGTGGAGGGTGTTGTTGCCCCAGAGGATGACCTGCTGCCCGGGATGGATGCGGATGTCCTTATTTCAGATCCGGATGGCGCTGTGTCTACATAGGCCGCGAGCACGCTCGCATTCCGCTGGCCGCCACCATATTGAGATCCCTGGCGTGGAACTGGGGGGAAGAACCCGGTCAGCTTGCGGGGCTGAACCAGCGGCTCCTTCCTCCTTCGTGGCATAGTAAGGCACTACAAGCTCCGGTCTTGCTGTGGGATGATGTCTCGGGTGATGTAGGCGCCGTTGTGAGATAAAAGTCCTGGCGGTCCGGCGGAGCTCCTGGCTTAAGCGGCCATTACAGAGCTTGGTCACCACGCCCCCCCCCCCCCCCCTTAACTGTAATCCCGGAAATGGAAGGATTATTTCTTATTGCTCCATCACTAACAAGAAGACGAGTGGGAATAAAGGGCATCCCTGTCAGGTGTTAGATATGGCAAAACTATCCGAAAGGACAGACGATGTATAGACTCTGGCAGACAGGTTAGTATATAGTGTCATAATAGCTGAAAGCGTAGGACCTTTGAAACCAAATTCACCTAATACAACTTACAAGTAACCCCAGTAAATCTATCAAATTATTTTCGCATCGAGTGTTAGAAGAGCCGCTGGAATCTTACGGGTATCAGCAACTTTATTTCGATTCAGCATTCGCCTGGCACCATTCGGGGCCTGGCACCCTTTAACAAATCTCACTTGATCTAATGCGATTAAGAAAAGGGTTGTTCAGTAGATTGTTTTAAGAAAGGCCTGGATTCTTTCCTAGATACACATAATATAACTGGATACTAATATTTATAGGTAAAGTTGCTGCGGGGAACATCCGAGTACCTCTTGAGGGATCAGGAAGGACTTTTTTTCCCTTGCTCTAGCAAATTGGATCATGCTTTATTGAGTTTTTTGCCTTCCTCTGAATCAACTGTGGGTAAAGGATTGTATATACAGGATTGTATATATATTTTTTTCTTTCTATTGGTTGAACTGGATGGACTTTTTTCAACCAGACTAACTATGCAACTTTGTAAAAGGAAGGATATAAGAATGTTTCTGCCTTTTAAGTTCATAAGCCTTTTTGCAAAGTACATCATAGCTTGACCTGGTGGGCTCTAGTGAAATGGGCAGTTTCAACTGTTGTTATTTTATTATGCTAGCGTATTTCAATTTATTTTCCAGGGATTTGCTTACATTGTAAGTACTCTACAAGGATTATTGAGTTTATTTAAAAAGAAGAATGTTGTAGAAGATCTTAGGAAATGTTTATGTATTTATAAGTGTTTGTAATAATCTGTTTATATAATTAGTGGCATTTGATTACAGCTCTGGTTAGAGCTATGGTGTCAGTTCAAATCTCATATGTTCTCTCTTATTACTTTAGCACCTCTAGTAATGTTTTGACACCATTCTTGTAGAATAGCATGGTATACAGCAGATCATCATAGCCATGAAGTCCTTGGATTTTGATAGAAAACTCCAGCTAAACAGCTTGATTACTGGGTCTTAATGCTGCTGGGAGTTACCTCTGCCTCACACACAAGTTGCCTGACTGAAGTAACAACATAAATATCCCAACTCCAGTCACTTAGCATCTGCAAGAGCTAAGGCAGTGAGCTGGAGTTGAAAAGGTGGAAAGCCAGAAGGAGATGGGCTCTGTGATCTTTCCTCTTCATCACCTTTTTCTTGCCACTGAAAGATGTGTGTGATAAGAGGGAAAAGGGGATTCCTGCATACAGCTAGAGATGGGGATTGTGGGTGAGTGGAGATATAAGCAAGACTTTGCCTCTATAATGTCTCTAGATTTTGTTACCAATTAATGAACATAATTGCCAGTTTGGTGCTCATGTCTTATAATTTCCCTCTGTATTGTAAAGGAGGCAGGTTTGGCTATTCTTTAGAGTTGTCAACATTCCTTTAATTTTGCAAAATCCACTTACTATGTTTTTCCAATGATTTTAAAGGCAACATTTTCTGTTAACATTCAAACAAATTTCTCTTTACTTTATGTTCATTCTAAAACATATCCATTAAAATCAAAACAGTAATGGCTTAAGGCCCGTACACACGTGCAGATTGTTGGCCGAAAAGATTCGGCCGACGACCGATCGGCCGATTTTCGGCTTGTTAGTATGATGCTTCCGACAGCCGACAGCGCACTTTTGGCCGAACAGAATCTGTCGTGCAAGCATTAAAATTTTTGTATGCCGACACCAGAACGGCCAATTGTTCGCCAGTCAGTACAGAATTCGGCCGACAGACAGCAGATTTGCAAGACTGGGCATGCTCAGAAAAGAAAAAACACAGGGAAAGTTACCCATCACATGATATCACTTCTGCAGTCGGCGGACAAAATTCGTGCGCAGTCTTTTGCACTTTTCAGCGGACACAACAGCCCGGGGACAAAAGACGGCCGATCGTTCGGCCGACGATCGGTACGTGTGTACGGGGCTTAAGAATAATCAATCTTAAATATTAATAAAAACACTACAAACAAGTGTTCAATTACTGTGATAGCGCTAAAATAATTCAAATATTTTCTGCAAATTATTGGGTGTACCTCTAAAATATTCAATAAAAATTATACAATAAATAAAGCTTCATAAAACTCTCTTCAAAAGTATATATATAAAGTGCACCAGTGCTTAAAGAGTTAATCTCTATATATATAAATAAACACTATCGCTCTTATTAAAATAAATATATGTGAGTGACTACTAATTAAAAAAACTCATATAGGTGACAATAAAGTACTCAGTGCTCAATAAATATACAGGTGAGTGAACTTGTTATACAATCCTAGTGTTCAATTTATATAAAGTGCTTAGAGTGTCCAAAAAAATCAATATTATATGTAGTGTTCTTCTTGTTCCGGGTGTTGAACCTCCACCTAACACCGTTAGGTGAGCAGTTAGCACGCCCTTAGGGGTAACGAGTGAGAAGAAACACCCCACAATTTTAGACGGTGTTAGGTGGAGGTTCAACACCCGGAACAAGAAGAACACATAGCCATTAATGTCTAAACCGCTGGCAACAAAAGTGAGTACACCCCTAGGTGAATATATCCAAATTGAGCCAAAAGTGTCAATATTATGTGTGGCCACCATTATTTTCCAGCACTGCCCTAATCCTCTTGGGCATGGAGTTCACCAGAGCTTCACAGGCTGCCACTGGAGTCCTCTTCCACGTCTCCATGATGACATCATGGAGCTGGTGGATGTTAGAGACCTTGCCCTCCTCCACCTTCTGTTTGTGGATGCCCCACAGATGCTCAATAGGGTTTATGTCCGGAGACTTGCTTGGCCAGTCCACCACCTTTACCCTCAACTTCTTTAGCAAGGCAGTGGTTATCTTGGAGGTGTGTTTGGGGTCATTATCATGTTGGAATACTGCCCTACGGCCCAGTCTCTGAAAGAAGGGGATCATGCTCTGCTTCAGTATGTCACAGTACATGTTAGCATTCATGGTTCCCTCAATACACTGTATCTCTCCAGTGCCGGCAGCATTCATGCAGCCCCAGACCATGACACTCCCACAACCATGTTTGACTGAAGGCAAGACACACTTGTCTTTGTACTCCTCACCTGGTTGCTGTCACACACTGAACCAAATAAGTTTATCTTGGTCTCATCACACCACCGGACATGGTTCCAGTAATCCATGTCCTTAGTCTGCTTGTCTTCAGGCAACTGTTTGCGGGCTTTCTTGTGCATCATCTTTAGAAGAGGCTTCCTTCTGGGATGACAGCCATACAAACCAATTTGATGCAGTGTGCTGCGTATGGGTCGGCAGAAATCATACGTTTATTTCCCTAAGACAACCTCTGGATAGGATGCTGAGCACTTGCACTCAGCTACTGTGGTCGACCATGACGATGCTTGTTCTGCGTGGAACCTGTCCTGTTAAACCACTGTATGGTCTTGGCCACCATGCTGCAGCTCAGTTCGAGGGTCTTGGCTATCTTCTTATAGCCTAGGCCATCTTTATGTAGAGCAACAATTCTTTTTTTTCATTTCCTCAGAGAGTTGTTTTCCATGGGGTGCTATGTTGAACTTCCAGTGACCAGTATGGGAAAGTGAGAGCAATTACCACACCTGCTCCCTATTCACACCTGAGACCTTGTAACACTAACGAATCACATGACACCAGGGAGGGAAAATGGCTAATTGGGCACAATTTGTACATTTTCAATTAGGAGTGCACTCACTTTTGTTGCCAGTGGATTAGACATTAATAGCTGTGTGTTGAGGTATTTTGAGGGGACAGCAAATTTACACTGTTGTACAAGCTGCACACTCACTACTTTACATTTTAGAAAACTATAATTTCTTCAGTGTTGTTGTCACATAAAAAGTTATAATATAATATTTACAAAATATAATATATACAGTTGTGGCTGGGTTAAATTGGGGTAGACTACGATGTAAGCGAAACAAATGTAGAAAACTTTCTGCGATGATTGTTTTTAAGGCTCCATGCACACAGGGCGTCATAAAAACGTGCTCCAAAGCTGTTTACTTAACGCCGGGAAACAGCAGCTGTAAAAACGTGCTTTCAGTAGCTTTTTCAATTAGCGTTATTGCACGTTTGGCCACAGTAGCTGTTAGCAGCGTTTTTTCTGCCTCCATTCAAAATCAATGGTTCCCTATGGGAGCCTATTGATTTGAATGGAAGTCGCACCGCAGGTCGGATCAGGGTGATCCGACTTGCGGCGCGACTTGCGCTGTGAGAATCTTGAGGGGGAACTCCACGCCAAAATGGGAAAAAAACGGCGTGGGGTTCCCCCTAGGTTCCAAACCAGGCCCTTCGGGTCTGGTATGGAATTTGAAGGTAGCCCCACGCCGAAAAAATGGCGTGGGGTCCCCCCCAAAATCCATACCAGACCCTTATCCAAGCATGCAGCCTGGCATACCAGGAAAGGGGAGGGGACGAGCGAGCGGCCCCACCCCCACTGGATAATACCAGGCCACACGCCCTCAACATGGGGGGGTGTGGGTGCTTTGGGGCAGGGGGGGCTCTGCACCCCCCAACTCAAAGCACCTTGCCCCCATGTTGATGAGGACAAGGGCCTCATCCCCACAACCCTGGCCGGTGGTTGTGGGGGTCTGCGGGCAGGGGGCTCATCGGAATTTGGAAGCCCCCTTTAACTAGGGGGCCCCCTAGATCCCAGACCCCCTCCCTATGTGAATGGGTATGGGGTACACTGTACCCCTACTCATTCACCACATAAAAGGCAGTGTATGGAAATAACGACAGGAGACGTTTTGGAAAGTTTATTAAAAATCTTCATCCGGCTCTTCTTGTCTTCTCCTCTCCGGGGGTCTTCTGCTGTCCGCTCCTCTCCGGGGTCTTCTGCTCTTTTGCTGTCCGCCCTTCTGCTGTCCTCTCTTCTTGTCTTCTCCTCTCCGGGGGTCTTCTGCTGTCCGCTCCTCTCCGGGGTCTTCTGCTCTTTTGCTGTCCGCCTTCTACTGTCCTCTCTTCTTGTCTTCTCCTCTCCGGTCTTCTGCTCTTTTGCTGTCGGCTCTTCTTCTTCCTCCGGTCCTCCTCCGACGACATCTCCGGCGATTATGCCGGTCTCTGGTCTCTGCAGCTTATTATATAGCCATTAGGGGCGTGGCCGGCAGATGACGTCATCGGGAGACCCCGCCCCCTTGTGTCACATGTGATGTCACATGTGACACAAGGGGGCGGGGTCTCCTGATGACGTAATCTCCTGGCCACGCCCCTAATGGCTATATAATAAGCTGCAGAGACCAGAGACCGACATAATCGCCAGAGACGTCGTCGGAGGAGGACCGGAGGAAGAAGAAGAGCCGACAGCAAAAGAGCAGAACACCCCGGAGAGGAGCGGACAGCAGAAGACCCCCGGAGAGGAGAAGACAAGAAGAGAGGACAGCAGAAGGGCGGACAGCAGAAGACCCCGGAGAGGAGCGGACAGCAGAAGACCCCCGGAGAGGAGAAGACAAGAAGAGAGGACAGCAGAAGGGCGGACAGCAAAAGAGCAGAAGACCCCGGAGAGGAGCGGACAGCACAAGACCCCCAGAGAGGAGAAGACAAGAAGAGCCGGATGAAGATTTTTAATAAACTTTCCAAAACGTCTCCTGTCGTTATTTCCATACACTGCCTTTTATGTGGTGAATGACTAGGGGTACAGTGTACCCCATACCCATTCACATAGGGAGGGGGTCCGGGATCTGGGGGGCCCCCTTGTTAAAGGGGGCTTCCAGATTCCGATGAGCCCCCTGCCCGCAGACCCCCACAACCACCGGCTAGGGTTGTGGGGATGAGGCCCTTGTCCTCATCAACATGGGGGCAAGGTGCTTTGAGGTGGGGGGTGCAGAGCCCCCCCCTGCCCCAAAGCACCCACACCCCCCCATGTTAAGGGCATGTGGCCTGGTATGATCCAGGGGGGGTGGGGCCGCTCACTCGTCCCCTCCCCTTTCCTGGTATGCCGGGCTGCATGCTTGGATAAGGGTCTGGTATGGATTTTGGGGGGACCCCACGCCGTTTTTTCGGCGTGGGGCTACCCTCAAATTCCATACCAGACCCGAAGGGCCTGGTTTGGAACCTGGGGGGAACCACACACCGTTTTTTTCCCCATTTTGGCGTGGAGTTCCCCCTCAAGATTCTCACAGCGCAAGTCGCGCTGCAAGTCGGATCACCCTGATCCGACCTGCGGTGCGACTTCCATTCAAATCAATAGGCTCCCATAGGGAACCATTGAATTTGAATGGAAGAAAAAAAACGTATAACGTGGCTTAACGCACGTTAAGCCACGTTATTCAGCCTTTAGCAGCGTCAGACGTTTTTACAGCTTGATGCTGCAGCTCCAGAACGCACAGTTCCTGGGTTTTTTTTTGGAGCTTTAAAACGCCTATGCCACTTGGAGCTCCTAAAAGCTCTATGTGTGCATGAGGCCATAGAATAACATGGATGGGCGTTCTGCAGCTGCAAAAAAAAACGTCTGACGCTGCTTACAGCAGCTCCAAAAACGTCCAGTGTGCATGAGGCCTAATGGATTTGTTTTGGAATATACATAAAATAAAGAAAATTTGGCTTTAACTGTAACATAAAATTTGTTGCCATTAAAGTCCCATTGGAGAAACTTGATAAGCAGATTTCGGTTCCTCCGTATTGTAACAATTGCTAATTTTTTGCCCACATATTATAGCAATAGCTTAGTGCCAAGGATTTAGGGTGTTAAACGGTCAGTGTTTTTTGTTTAGTGAAATAATAGAATCCCCTGCAGGGCTGTCCCTTTCAAACCATGCTCCTAAGGGCTTGTTTCCACTTGACTATTTTTCTAACGCTTAGTAAACACTCCTATAGCATTAGTATGGGCATTAGAATTGCTTGAATGTGCTTTAGTATGGGCGTTAGACAGGAATTTTACAAGCATCAATGAGGAGTTTAAAATGCTCCCCAAACACCCTATGGGCAGTTCTGAAGTGTTTGATGAGCATTAGGGCGTGTTAAACCTGCTACACAAATGCCTATTCCATTACAGTTAATAAGCTAATCTTAATGCCCCGCAACTGCTCTGCAACTGCCTGCCAGAGCATTTGCAAAGTGTTACCATAGACCTGAATAAGAGTTGTTGAAGGGCCTCCTGACTCGACATGAGGCTTTAATTTTGAAGCGACGCAACGCTAATGCTTCATGTTTTCAGAGTGTGAACAGCACATACTGTATGTCCAATGTATCTTGTGCATAGGTGTTTGAGGGGCGTTTTTAAACGCCTGCTTCTAATGCCAGTGTGAACTCAGCCTAAAATCAATGCTATCCACTTCCAGATAATCTCAAATCAATGTAGCTTTAAAAGTACAGTTATAAGGGTTAGAATACTTTGAACAGTCCTAAGGGTTGTAGGGTGTTCTGTAACATTGTTGTTAAAGCAAAAATAAACACTGCAATACTGTAATCGCCTCTCTTCCACCAATGAACTTACTCAACGGTCTTTCATCTGGGTTCAGAATTTTTAGCCATCTTGATAGACTAGCCTAGGATGTCATAACTCCCATGCATGCGCAGCTTAGTGTACATTATAAAGATGTCTGTGAGCAAGAAGGGAAGAAGCCTTCATTGCAGAATAGATTTAAAGGCAAGATACTGTACATTATTATAAAAACATTTGCATAGCTCTTCATCCCTCAAAACTGCATGTAAATAATTTTTGTGAAAATATAGCAAAATCAAATGTTCTCAGGCTATGCGTTCTGCAGTTTGAATGTGTAAATGCCAAAATGACTAACAGGTACAGGGCGCTTTCATTTTTTTTCCAATTTATTTTATCTATTTTTTTTTTTACACAGTTTTTTTAAAAAAATTATCAAAAAGACCTCAGACTTCACATCTACACTAAAAATCGGGGAAAAAAGTCATTTTTTTATGATGAAAAACTCTTTAAATGGAGACGACTACTTAAAAGGAGATGACGTTTGACGTCGCTCCGGTCCTCCAAGACCACAGAGTTGAGTGGGGGCCATATTGCCCTTTCTCGACTTCCTGCCTTTGAGGAGCGTGGACCGGATCAGTTTCCCCCCTGCCGGCGGGTCTGATAAGCGGGGAAAATGACCGGGAAGTGGCAGGGGAGGTACCTCTCCCGCCGCACCATAAGGGTTATCCCTTCGGCGAATCCGCCTTTGGGACCACCCTTATGTGAAAGAGAACCGCCCACAGTTTAAAAAAATACCAATAACCCCGGGATTTAACGTCAAAAGTACCGATGTAAATCTGCGGTGGGCGGTCCGGAAGTGGTTAATGAGCATACTTATTTCCAATGATGGTCAGCACCATCTAGTGTCTTTAGTGCACATTCTCATTCTGCAGAGAATATACCTTGAAAATAGTCTTGTTTGCTCTTATTGCACAGAATAACTTGCAGCTTCAATGGACAGACAGAGGCATCTAAGACCTTAAGACTTTAAGTAGACTTTAGATAGGAAAATAGATAAAAGCAAAGGGTAAGTACCCTAGGATCAGGGAAGGACTGGATTAGTAAATATACCGGTCCTGGTTCCAAGCACTGACTCACCAATTAAAGTGGCATCTAACCCTTCAACTCCTGAACACGAAAAGCTATGTGTGGAAAACAGAGAGGAAAGACCAAAGGTGTTCGATAAAGGAGGAGGGGAATAGAGCAACATGGTTTTCTTCTTAAAAAGTTGAATATCAAAAAAAAAAGATAAGACCCTGTATACCAAAACCTTCATCAATCAAAGAATAAATGACAGGGTATATGTCTCTACTCTCCTCCTCAACATTTGTGTGGTACTTAGTCTATGTACAGACATGCTTTAGCACTAACCCTGCAACTCTTTTTATATTAAACACACATGTTCTGACATATTGTTAAACACATTTCTTTTTATTTTCACTATTACAGAATATAATTAAAATATACATGGTAATTATTCTTGCACACTCAACAGAAATAATACAGCCACTAATTAGTTATCTTACTCATCTAAGGCAAAGAAAGCCTATGCTCTTATGAATTATGAACATGAGAAATGGCATTGGACATACTAAAAGGGCATTTCCAATGGATTAAAAATTTGGTACCAACGAAAAAATGTAAAATGCTCCTTTTTCATGTGAGTTATTCTGACTTGATGACCTGGGTCAGACCTAGTTGATAAGATATGATTGCAGTTATTGAAATAAACTTAAATAGACTGTTGTAGAGATGAATGTAAGGAAGGCAGCTAGTCTTGGATGTATAACATTATCAGCATGGGTTTGATTAATGTCTATCATAGAGGAAACGAAAAACATTGTTAACACTGTAAATTTTGAAACAGTATAATTGAATATTCAGCTTCTCTGATGATAATTATCGACACAAAAATATGTAATTGCATACAATATTTATGAATTCTCTGAGTCTATGTTAGCATTTAGAATTGAATGTTTAAAACCCTAAAAGTTCACTGTGATAAAATTTACCATAACGATAAATACATCAGAGGCAAATTTAATATTGCTGTTTTGAACCTGAAAGGGATGTGCTAGCTTGCAGACACCTAAATTGATGTATCGCCACATTTAGGCCTCATGCACACATGTTTTGGAAACTCTCCTAAAAGCCTTTTTAGCCTTTCGGAAACTCTCCTAAAAGCCTTTCTAGCAGCAACGTTTTGGCAGAAAAAAACACCTGACGCTTGTAAAAGTGTTAGACAAAAAATGGGGTTCCCCTTGTGGGACTTTATAGGCACATAAAATATATACTATGTATGAAATTATATGAAAAAGGTATTTGAAAAAATATAAATTTTATTATAAACACAAATAATGATTAAAAGCAGTACAGGCAAAGGAGAGACAGATAGATCAACCGTAGTAGTCTGAACTGAAACCCAACATGTTTCGAAGCCAAAGGGAAAATTTTGCTTCTTCTTCAGGGGAAGGGTTCAAACGGTACTCTAATGAATAAGAGAATATAGACAATGCAAAAACCATGAATTTTTGAAGGTTTTTTAAGAAAGAAAACATTCCAACATGACTCTTTTGAGTTTTACATAGTAATTATGATAGCAATAACGAGTACTTACAGGGTTGGAAAATAACTGTGCTCAGGTAGCCTGCACGGTTAAAAGCATCTGGTGGGTGCGAGTGTCCTTGCGATCAAAATGCAATAAGTAAGATGGTAAGTGGGTATTCTAGTCGGTAAACCAACAGCTGTTGACATCAGGTGTGCAGCCCCCAATCAATGGACGTCTGAAGTCCTTAATTAGGAGAAGCCAGGGACAGCCTTTAAGCATAGGTGAGTGGCAAGGATGTAGGTAGCGCCGGTCTGAAAAATGAACAGATCAGAGCTAAGTACATTGATATGTGTAGCGAAATGAGCAAAAAAAGGGAAAGAAATTCATATACTAATGAGTGTCGGCATATAAAGTAGCTGCATATCTATGAATGATATAGTAAATATATAAGGAGCATTATAAAAATATGTACCAAAAAGGTAGCCCAACATAAAGCGGGCAATAAGGTCGCAATAGAGTATGACTAGAAAAGCAGAGCCGATCAGGAAGAAATATGGGGGTTTTTTGGAAGGACTGGGTAAAATATATAGAGTCAGTACCTGAATGTAGATGATGGTAAGGCAAACAGCGTCCTCTCAGCACCACAGCCAGCAAACAAATGCGCTGGCTGTGTATTGCGAGAGGCGCACTATAAAAGTGCTAGTTAATTAGTGCAAGACGTAGAACAGCTGGCTTCAAAGGAAGGGCTTCCCGGAACGCCGGTGCCGAGCCCGCCCACAAACAGCATGCGTCACCCATGACGCAACGTGGGCGGGATCGGCATCTGCGCTCCACCGACACGGGGGTCAGAGCCGGAAGTGCAGATGCACTAAGGCTGCCGATTGGTCCGGGCTGAACCGCAAAGGGCACAGAGGATGGAAAATAGGACCAAGCTACCGCGATAACGCGGTATATGTCTCCCCGTGTCGGGACGCACATTGGAGGACCTTATTGCCCGCTTTATGTTGGGCTACCTTTTTGGTACATATTTTTATAATGCTCCTTATATATTTACTATATCATTCATAGATATGCAGCTACTTTATATGCCGACACTCATTAGTATATGAATTTCTTTCCCTTTTTTTGCTCATTTCGCTACACATATCAATGTACTTAGCTCTGATCTGTTCATTTTTCAGACCGGCGCTACCTACATCCTTGCCACTCACCTATGCTTAAAGGCTGTCCCTGGCTTCTCCTAATTAAGGACTTCAGACGTCCATTGATTGGGGGCTGCACACCTGATGTCAACAGCTGTTGGTTTACCGACTAGAATACCCACTTACCATCTTACTTATTGCATTTTGATCGCAAGGACACTCGCACCCACCAGATGCTTTTAACCGTGCAGGCTACCTGAGCACAGTTATTTTCCAACCCTGTAAGTACTCGTTATTGCTATCATAATTACTATGTAAAACTCAAAAGAGTCATGTTGGAATGTTTTCTTTCTTAAAAAACCTTCAAAAATTCATGGTTTTTGCATTGTCTATATTCTCTTATTCATTAGAGTACCGTTTGAACCCTTCCCCTGAAGAAGAAGCAAAATTTTCCCTTTGGCTTCGAAACATGTTGGGTTTCAGTTCAGACTACTACGGTTGATCTATCTGTCTCTCCTTTGCCTGTACTGCTTTTAATCATTATTTGTGTTTATAATAAAATTTATATTTTTTCAAATACCTTTTTCATATAATTTCATACATAGTATATATTTTATGTGCCTATAAAGTCCCACAAGGGGAACCCCATTTTTTGTCTAAACATTAGGGATGTGGCACACATAAAGCGCTAGGCTGAAGCACCCCATTCATTCATTTTTGGTAGTAGATACCGCCCCCGTCGCTTTCTTTAGCCTACCGCTTATTTTAGGTTTTGCTTTTGTAGTTTATCCTAGAGTTCATTCTCTAAAAAACTAAATATTTGTTTATTAATTTGATTATCTGATTTTCTGTTCTGATTTTCATAATGACACAGGATACCATTTTGTCAGGTTTCATCGGGGATAGTTGGAACAATCTCATGCAACAATATCAACAAGATTTCGAGGACAACGAATTTATAGAGACAGAATTGTCATCTATGTTTTTTCAGTTGTCCAAAATGTTAGAGAAAAAATCGATGTTCTTTTGGAACATAAGATCCTTCCAGGAACACATAAAAGAAAATGTCAGCCCGTTTGGCCTAAGAGCCCAAGTTTTTCCGATACTGGAGGATCCAACTCCTGGTTTCAAAATCAAATGGGAACAGGCCTTACAACAATGCTCTGTGGCTCTTATGAACCTCCTCATTGAGGAATATTCTTTAAGAACCACAGAGCTGGATAAACACATAGCTTCTACATGTGAAAGACTAAAAAGATATAAAAGCCACATTACTTTTTCCCATCGGGAAGCCAAATTAAAACAACAACTAGACACCTTCAACAAAAATACCCTTGTGAAGAAACAAAAAATTCTTAACAAAGACAAAAACACCTATATACAAGGGAAGGCTTTTCATTGGACAAATAACCAACACTATACTCGACCACTTAATAGGGACTCCAATGCCCCAGCACCTAAACCGAATACTAAGTTACCACCCTTTGTGAAGAATCACAAGACACCAATGGAACGTACCAAACGTCCCCATGCTTTCGGCCCAGACCCAATATCTAAAAAGTCTAACACCCAACCCCAACACAAGGAGGGTCTATCCCTTTTTCCTACATCATCAATACCTTCACTGTCCAATATCCCTCCCTCACAACAAACACCACCCCCTATCAATTTATCTAATCTACCTACACATCACTCCTCTATCACTCATTTAGACGACCAAACTTTTTTAGATGTGGTTCACCAACGAGCTTCACAACTCACACTTGCACTCCCATCACCTCTTCCCCTCACTTAACCTCCCCCACTGTAACCCCCCTTTCCCCCACTAATTTGGCACAAGATAATGTGGACTTCTCTATCATTAATCTGTCCAGTTACAAGTTATCTGAATCTGAATTATCCATATTACAAAAAGGCCTCAATTTTTGCCCCACGAATAACATCAACAAATTTGATTTTGTCAAGGATCTCCATCTATTTGCCCGTAAATTAAATTTTAAATATATTTACCACAAAGGCAAACAAAAACCACATGAACAGGACCCCATTTTAGACACTTTAATTACTCTCCTCGAAGAAAACGAGGACCTTATAGATCGTGTGGACCTCCCCTCTTTACTCGCTGGTATCCCGCCTGAACCCAGAGAACAAAAGACAGTAGGCACTGATTTTCGCAAAAAATCTGATGCCTACCCTCCCATTCAGAATGCGAATATCAACGCCTTCTTAAAAATAGTGTCAAAGGAAGTTGAAAAACTCAATACACGTCCGCTATCCCAACCTAACATCTCTCAAGCCCAAAGAGAGGCAATTAACAATTTGGCAACTAATAAATCTATTACTATTAAGCAGGCTGATAAAGGAGGGAACATTGTGATAATGGACAATTCTCAATACATCAAAATGTGCACCAACATTTTAAATAACACCAATTGGTACAGGCGTATCACACCAGATATAGTTACCAAGTATAACTTGGAATTTTATCAGTTGATAGACACCGCCTACCTCAATAATGTTTTTTCTAAAGACACCTGGAATTTTGTCCGCACTAAATTCCCTGTCACCCCCACATTTTACGGCCTCCCAAAGGTACACAAAAGTACCACAGACCCTCCCGGCAGACCGATTATTTCGGGATGCGGATCTATTACAGACAACGCAAGTAAATTAGTTGATGCATATCTTCAACCCCTTGTCCATAAGCTACCTTCCTTTACTAAGGACACTATTCACTTTATTAATAAAATTAAGGACCTCTGGATACCCCCCACCGTGATTTTAGTCACCATCGATGTGGAGGCTCTTTACAGCTCAATCCCCCACTCTAGGGGTATTGCAGCTGTAAAGCATATTATATCTGGTCAGGACACAGTGGACGCCTATGGCGAGTTTATACTAGATTTATTGTTGTATATCCTCACACATAATGTGTTTACATTTAATGGTTCCCACTACCTCCAGGTGCAGGGGGTAGCGATGGGCACTTGTTGTGCCCCATCATATGCCAACCTGTACCTGGGGGAGTGGGAACATTTTCTCTTGGATGATGACGCGTTGTCGATGTACACTGGTCACATCCTTTTTTGGACCAGGTACATCGACGACGTGTTCCTCATCTGGGACGGCCCCACGGAATCCCTCCAAGCCTTCTTAGTTCATTTGAACAAGAACGACTTTAACCTTTCATTCACAATGAACATGGACCCCGATCGGATCACCTTCCTCGATGTCGAGATTATGCGTAGTGAAAATGAAACCCTACAGAGTAACCTTTACCGCAAACCCACCGCGGGAAACACAATATTGCACGGATCAAGCTTCCATCCTACCCCTCTACTTAGATCAATTCCCACCAGTCAGTACTTGAGGCTAAGACGAAATTGTTCAGACCTCAAACTATTCCAAGCGGCTGCTGACGCCCTCCAAAAACGTCTATTACGTAGGGGTTATTCTAAGAAATCGCTTAAACAAGCTTACCAACGTGCCCTTAATAGTGACAGAGACATACTACTAGCCCCAAAAACATCAGTGGGTTCTAATAAGGAAGATATCATAAGGATTATAACACCTTATAATCAGCAACATCAAAAAATTAGACGTATTGTCTCCAAACACTGGCACCTACTGGCCTCGGATCCTATATTGGGCCAATATGTGTCAGATACACCTAACTTTACTTATAAAAGGGCCCCAGCATTAAGAGACAAAATAGTCCGTAGCGAGTTCCGCGACACTGTCACGTCCACTTGTTGCAAATATAGAGGGACATACATGTGCGGCAGTTGTAAATACTGTGGCTACATGTTTACACAAAAATCCCCCATATTGCCGAATGGAGATGTTCATCGACCTAAGCATTTTGCCAATTGCCGCACGATAGGCGTGGTTTATCTCCTGCTTTGTTCTTGCCAGTGTTTTTACATTGGTAAGACCAAGCAGGAGTTCTGGCAACGCGCATACCGCCATCTTTTAAGCATGAGGAAAGCAGACCCTGAGCTACCTTTAGGTAGACACGTGGCTACTGTACATGCCGGCAAAATGCCTAAGGTTAAGTTTTTGATTCTCGACCGAGTCCATCCAGCCCCTAGAGGAGGGGACTGGAATAAGTCCCTCCTCCAACTTGAACTAAAATGGATATATTGTCTCAGGGCCACTGAGCCCCCAGGACTTAATGGATCTTTATCATTCAAGCCCTTTCTTGAGGGTTTTAACTCTGGAGGAATGGAGATTTAATTCCCTCTGCCTTAACCAGACGGCCATCCACCCCTAATCACACTTCAGGGCTCTCTCATAACATCATACTAGTCCCAGTATCCATATACCTATATGCTCTACTGCTCTGGCCTCAAGTATGTTCTGTATTGTACGATATTATGTTAACATGCAAATCTTCTTTTTACAAAAATTATATAACAAAATTAATTTCTTTTGATATTGTTATGCATAACTATATGTACATGCTTCGATGTTTGCTGTATTGTTATTGACATAAATTGCATGTATGTTCCTCTTCCCTGTATGTTGACCCTGTCATTTTATATTCCAGTGTCTGCAACTTGTCTACATCTGTGGGTCGTGTCCTTGCTGATATTTACATTTAAAAACCACAACCTCTAATCATGCCTAATCGATATAATTATGATACATTCTTTCTTGCATTCTTCTTTGCAATTTTTCCCAATTAATTTGGTTTGTAGATTCTTTCCAGCAATCTATGTTGACTCCGGGTGTTGCCCCTCCTCCAATGTGCGTCCCGACACGGGGAGACATATACCGCGTTATCGCGGTAGCTTGGTCCTATTTTCCATCCTCTGTGCCCTTTGCGGTTCAGCCCGGACCAATCGGCAGCCTTAGTGCATCTGCACTTCCGGCTCTGACCCCCGTGTCGGTGGAGCGCAGATGCCGATCCCGCCCACGTTGCGTCATGGGTGACGCATGCTGTTTGTGGGCGGGCTCGGCACCGGCGTTCCGGGAAGCCCTTCCTTTGAAGCCAGCTGTTCTACGTCTTGCACTAATTAACTAGCACTTTTATAGTGCGCCTCTCGCAATACACAGCCAGCGCATTTGTTTGCTGGCTGTGGTGCTGAGAGGACGCTGTTTGCCTTACCATCATCTACATTCAGGTACTGACTCTATATATTTTACCCAGTCCTTCCAAAAAACCCCCATATTTCTTCCTGATCGGCTCTGCTTTTCTAGTCATACTCTATTGCGACCTTATTGCCCGCTTTATGTTGGGCTACCTTTTTGGTACATATTTTTATAATGCTCCTTATATATTTACTATATCATTCATAGATATGCAGCTACTTTATATGCCGACACTCATTAGTATATGAATTTCTTTCCCTTTTTTTGCTCATTTCGCTACACATATCAATGTACTTAGCTCTGATCTGTTCATTTTTCAGACCGGCGCTACCTACATCCTTGCCACTCACCTATGCTTAAAGGCTGTCCCTGGCTTCTCCTAATTAAGGACTTCAGACGTCCATTGATTGGGGGCTGCACACCTGATGTCAACAGCTGTTGGTTTACCGACTAGAATACCCACTTACCATCTTACTTATTGCATTTTGATCGCAAGGACACTCGCACCCACCAGATGCTTTTAACCGTGCAGGCTACCTGAGCACAGTTATTTTCCAACCCTGTAAGTACTCGTTATTGCTATCATAATTACTATGTAAAACTCAAAAGAGTCATGTTGGAATGTTTTCTTTCTTAAAAAACCTTCAAAAATTCATGGTTTTTGCATTGTCTATATTCTCTTATTCATTAGAGTACCGTTTGAACCCTTCCCCTGAAGAAGAAGCAAAATTTTCCCTTTGGCTTCGAAACATGTTGGGTTTCAGTTCAGACTACTACGGTTGATCTATCTGTCTCTCCTTTGCCTGTACTGCTTTTAATCATTATTTGTGTTTATAATAAAATTTATATTTTTTCAAATACCTTTTTCATATAATTTCATACATAGTATATATTTTATGTGCCTATAAAGTCCCACAAGGGGAACCCCATTTTTTGTCTAAACATTAGGGATGTGGCACACATAAAGCGCTAGGCTGAAGCACCCCATTCCTTGTAAAAGTGTTTAACGGGTTAAGGTGCATTTAGGCAATGTTTACAGGAGTGAAGCGCTTGGTTGTTAATTAAATTCATTGGCCAAAATAATCATTTATTCTGGTCATTTAAATTTTTAATGCTCAAGTGCTAAATGCGCCTAACGTTAACGCACTTTAACACGCGTTAACAAGTGTGCAGCATTTTTTTCTGCCAAAATGCTCCTGCTCTTTGACACTCTGGCAGGGTTTTTTTTTTTTTTTTTGATCCTCTAAAAGCCCCTGCCACTAAACTCTGCTAAAGCCTATGTGTGCATGGACACATAGGTTCACATGCTGGGGAGTTTAAAGGCAGGAAAAAAAACCCTGACGCCTCAAAGAAGCAGCTGCAAAATTGGCCAGTATGCATGAGGCCTTATGAAGCTTAATGGCTGTCACTAATCCAACATAGCAGCTCAGTGCAGAAATGTAGGATTCTTGACAGTAGTTGGGAGTGTGCCACAACTTCTAAAGAAAGGAGAAGGGGAAGATTGTCAGCTATGTAATTAACAAGTTTGCATGCATCTTAATTGTGCAAATTAAAGTACTTTGCAGTCTGAAAAAAATATTAAAATAATCTTCCAATCAAAAGAAAAATATAAACTAGTGGCCATACCCATTGGTGGCTTTGAGTTAACAATAATATTGGTATTATTCCATTAAATGTTAAATGTAATGATATCTTAAATGTGATGTTAAAGACGTCATCATCGTCTGAGATGCAAACGCAACATCCCCAGTGAGGAGGCGAGTGGGGATTTTGAAGGCTTTGCGCAGCCAGCAGCCAGCGGAGGGAGCGTGTGGAGAAGGAGCAGTGTTAGCCCATCCGACCCACTGTCACGGCATAGGTTACAGCCTTTTGGATGATTGTGCCCAAGGTCATTACATAGCCTGCAAGCCCAGGAGAGCATTTTCATCTTTCCCAGGACAAACTTCACCAGGAAGGGTAAAGTACCCTAATTATAGGCAGCCACCTTGCATTTGCTAAAGGTAGCAGTAAAATGTTACTGACTTGCCATTTCTATTGAGCTACACGGCTACACAATGTAATTTGACTTTTCTTTGCACAGAACCACTATATCCAGCATTACTTGCTTAATTTGAGTCCAGTGCTTACCAATTTATGTATTCAGCACTTTATAAAGACTTCATTTGTGTTTTGGAAGTATTAAGTTGTCATCCAAGTACGGCTAGTTTTTACATTTTTACCATTATAGCATCAGTACTTATCATGGATTGACTTCATCCTGTCCAATAGAAGGATATTCTGTTGCCAGCTTGGTCGGAAGCGGCTCCACCCACATCCAGTCTGTCCCCTGCAGCACCCTTCCCCTCTTTCTCTGCTCCCGAGCTCAAGCCCCCCCCAGGGGTCCACACAAGGCCACTCCATCCTTTCACATTTGTGCTTCAATACGGCACTGCCGTTTGGAGTTCCCCTGTGTGGAATTTTTTTCGCATCCAGATGTCTAGGTTGTATGTTTTATGTTTTTGTATTTTGTCGTGTCCTTTGTTTCCTTGGTTAGGTCATCTTTACATTGAAGGTTTTAGAGTGAGTCACACAGTATCCGGGTCCATTTTGGATCTAATTATTACAAGCTTATTTTGGTGTGAATAATTTTGATACTTTGAATATTGATTTTATCAATTCAATAAATGTTTATACTTATAATGCACCCACGTTTTACTCATTTATCGAGAGAGAGAGAGTGAGAGAGCGAGAGAGAGATAGATTCCTGTATGCCATAGGAACTATGGGATGTGTCACTGGCAGTGAGACCATGAGCTGCTGGTCTGGAGGAGCCCAGTACAGGCTCAGCAGTACGGGACTCAAAATGCTGCAAACCTGGGAGTGATGTCACATGACCACAGTTTCCTGCCTGAAGTTTAGACATTAGCTAGTGAAGTTTCACTTGTCCCCATATGGGTGTGTAAGCCCTGTCCACATGCACACTGCTGCTGGCTTTGAACCCCTTTTTTCACTGTCTACTGACTCTTTGACACATGCCCATCCTTACCCGTCCCCGCTCCACTACATGCTGCTTCCAGCTCTGCACGCCCCAGTTCATACTCTGTCCGGGCTACCATGCATACATTCACCTCTCTCTCATCACTACTTCTCAACACACTACTGTGAGCTTTCTACTCTTTTCTCCCCTCTACAATGCATTTCTGTAGTGCTGCCTGTCCCTGGGCCCCAGATGTCTCCAAGACACCAACATAATCTGTACCATCACTTAAAAACCATATAATATAATGCACTCACAATTTGCCAGTTAAAAAGCACTTGTCACAGTATCGCCAGGAAATCTTTCCGGTATGACGATATAATAAAACCTCGTGCATATCGTTCCATGGACTTTCTCAAAGGTAGACTGGGCTGTATGCTTGTCTCCATTGAATAGCTTATAAATATTGTTACAGTGCAGTGCAACCAAAAATCACCATAAAAATATAATAAATAATAAAAAAGGGTGTGTCTTCAAAGTCCTTTTATATCAACAATACATTAAAACTACCCCCCAAAAAACATTCAAGTCCATGTGTGAAAAAAATGCAATATAAAGAGTGATCCACTGCAGTGTTCTTCAATCACTTTATGACACCAAAAAGTGCACACCACCACCACCAGCTGGAAAACCTGCTCACCTCACAGATGAGATCAATCAGCTTTGTATATAGACACTCCTGCAATCTTCTGCTACTGTCTACTTTCCTGGCATCTGGCTCTGCAAGCTCCTCTTACTGCTCTGCAAACCTCATGCAAATACAAAGGCAGACTACATAGTGCTCTCCATTTAAACAAAGTTTTTTTAAAAGCCCCCATAGAAAAAACACTTTCAAAATGTAAAATCAAAAGTGCTTGTAATCACATTCACATTCGTCTGCTCATCACTCCGCACAGATCTCTCAGTGGTTGAGTGACATCACGGGCTCGGCCCCTCCCTCCTATACCAGTGTCGCTCACTCATTGGGCTTCTTCAGTAGGTGGTTGGGCCCCCTTACCTGAGCCTTTATATATGCTAAACATTGTCATGGTAACCTCCTGATCTTCCCCATGATAGCATAGAGTTACAAAGCCCAGCCCACTTCCTGTAGACTACGGAAGGAGGAATTCTATTGCAGCTGTGATGTGTTCCCTACCCACCACAAAGATCACTAGTTTCTCCACATTCCCCACTGGGCCACTGGGCTAACAACAATTTAACTCATTCCTGGCCACCGGGGTGAGTGCTCACATACATTCTTAAACTTTACATTTTACAAACTAGAACATATACAGTAAGTACACAATTATAATACTAATCTCAAATACTAAAAAACAAACATAAAAGCACTCATTTTTTTACACCAAATATATACATTAACCCTTAATAAGACTCTATATAAAAATCAAGAGATCTCTCCACTATATAATTATAAACCTACCACTGGATACCCTATTGCTTTTTTACTCTATGGAGCCCATTCAATCGCTAAAAAGCGAGTGTTAATATCTTACTACTCCTATCTAATTAAAGACCATTCCCTATATCTTTACTGTGAAATCACACCACAGATATGTTCATATTCTATTACCAACCACTATCACGACCCCCTACAAGATGATTATATTACTAGTATTCTCCTATACCCCTTAATCCAAATCACTGTACCCCAATTGACTCAAAGATCTAATTTCATGTTACCCATTACTAATAAAACAATTTAAATTAAAATCAACATTAAGTCCTCTGGGTACCAAAACCTGTGTTTCATAGATCCAAAAGGACTCACGTTGACTAAGGGAGTGTACAAAGTTACCCCCTCTTCAATGATTACTTACTTTCTCTACTCCCCAAAATCTGAGACCCTCCGGATTCCTATCATGGGCCTCTCTGAAGTGTTTTGACACACTGTGATCCCTTTTACCCTTTTCAATATTAGTTGTATGTTCACGCAATCTTACCAAGAGGGGTCTGGAAGTCCGACCCACATATTGCATCTTGCAAGGGCACTCCAACATATAAATAACCCCCTCTGTCGTGCACGTAATAAACTCTTTTATCTTATGGACCCTCCCAGTGATTGTTGCTGTAAATTCATTTCTCCTTTTTTTATTATGCCCCTTTGTTGTCCTACATGCCAGACCTCTTCCACATGAGTAGAAATCAGTTAGTAGAGGTGTTAATGTTCCCATCCTACTCACAGGTGGGTCTAATACCCCTGGAGCTAGTCTATGTCTCAAACCAGGGGCCTTTTTATACATGAATTTTGGATAGGAGGGGAGTACCTCCCCTAGCACCCTGCATTTCTTGAAAATGTTCTCCATCTTTCTCCTTGGGACATGGTAACCTAATAAAATCCTAAACTCATCCCCTTCTTTTATTTGACCTCCTGCCTTTTCTTTTGTTACCATTAATTCATTTCTTTCTTTATTTCTTACTGTTTCTATCTCCTTTTTAAAAAAACAAACTCTCATATCATTTCTGCATTAATTTCTTTTCAAATGAAGATGCTTGTTCTCTATATTCTCTCTCTGTAGTGCAGTTCCTCCCTAATCTTATAAACTGTCCCCTTGGAATAATAAGAAGCCAATTTTTGTGGTGGCAGCTGTCCATCGCAATATAGCTATTTCTATCTGTAGGTTGACAATAATTTCTGGTATAAATCTCTCTTCCCTCAATACATATCTCCACATCAAGAAAGACCATATGCTGTTGGTCATGTTTCCATGCCAACACTATGTTTTTATCATTACAATTTAAACCTGTCCATGTTAAGAGCTTGATTTAAAATTTTACATTTTGGGCAATATTTAATAAAGATAATTTTTACAGTCACACTGTCTGCACCTAAAGATGTACATACAGTACTTTTAGGAACTTTATTTCTGATCTTTTTGATATTTTTTTCTGTCTGGGTCCTTGGTCCACACTCCCTCTAATCTAGTGGGTGATGCGGCGTACATATACAATATTTCCTCCATATATTCTGTAAAGAATATGACACATTTTTGATTTATTTAAGGGAACACAAGGACCTGACAGTGGCCCTCAGGACATCCAATGGCTTAGACTCAATGCCCAAATCCTACTTAATATTGAAGGAGCTCTTCAGTATAGCTAGTCCAGGCACCCAGGTATCAGGTCCAATCAGACAGGAGCATCCATTTTCCATGACGATGTTCTCTGCCAATGAAACACACTGGGCAGTGGCCAGACTGAGTCAGAGCCCATTTCCTCTTGGTCCCTCTTCTTGACCTGATCTTCTGATGCTTCATTCATACTGCCTTCTTCCATCTGTCCAGTTCCCAGATAAGTAGCGCATTGCTTTGAATACTATTGTTTTAGACACAACATCTAAACCTTTTTATTTATGGTTGGACCAATTTGACACTTTGGGTGTTCTTATAAAATTACCCTGTTTAATTTGGTCCCTATGCTTATGCTTCTTCTAACCAGACCTGTCCTACATATAGTGCCATGAACACTGAATGTGCTTTGGTAGATCTCAAGAAGAGATGTATGAGTTTCCTATGTGTTGCCTACACAACACATCACAGTATGGTTAGGGATATTGTGTAGAAGGGTATCTTGAATGGCATTCCGCTATTCATGTGCCATCAATCACTATGCTAACATGACCTTTTTATCATGTACTCCCACTGTGCATTACAAACATTTACTGAATTTACTTTAAAATGGCTTGTTGTCTGTTTGGCCTCTGACTTCATGCACTGGTTATTTTGTAGGAGACCATGATGATATCATATCTTTGGTATTTAAAGGCACATGCAGGATCACTGAATAAAATAGCTATTTTCTCCCTTTAGTATACATAGGCATTTTAATGCCAATCTTATGGGTTAGCTTGCTGGGATTTTTTCTATATTTCTTGCTTATGCTCAAGGTTCCTGAAACTAACTCTGGTCTGTATAGATTATTTATTATGCTATCTCATGATTTCTCATTTTAAGCTGTTATCATTGTTATCGGTGTCATTACTGTTTATCAATGCTACTGCCCTGTAAATGAAAGCAACTTTTAGGTGTAAAGGAGGGACCCAGGTTTGAGTTGTTTCCACTGTACCTGATGAATAATGCCATAGCCCTCCCATATTATTTGCAGAACTAATAGCATTAACTATGATAAAACTGGGATACTATTGTGGTATACAAGATTTTTTTCTCTTTGTCTAACCAAACAGTTATAAAGCTGTTGGAGTGAATACCCACTATGTTTTATGCCTAGGTTGAGTTTATATATCTCTTATGGGTCACTCGCAGACCCCTGGCATAGTTGGTCCCTTTTTAAACATACCTTAGTCAGGAGGAGATTAGTCTTAACTTACAACTTTATGATGCCATAGACATATATTTTATTCCTCGTGTAATCCCTTGCCCCTACCTCTCTTTTTCACCTTAAGCAGCCTTGTACCCTTTGAACAATCTTCTGTTTGGGAAATTTGCATTAGACCAATCAGTCTACAGTATGCTGTATATTGAGATATAATATCAGTAATTTAAGTTCCTTCTGCCCTCTTGTGCTCTGTCACTGTGACTCTGAACATTATTTAGTTTAGAAGTTTAGAGCAGAAATTACCATGTATGCTCCTATCCATCATTATCAGGAAGGCCTTTGAGATGGTATCCTGGGTATATTTATTCTATGTTTTGAAAAAAATTGGGATTTTGGCCCATTTTTTGCAAAGGGGAGCTCTTATATGCTTCTCCATCTGCCCACATAAGGTACTATGGCTTTCTTTCCATTCCCGTTTCCCAAAGACTGCAACGTGAAGACAGATTTGCCCTCTATCCCCTCCTCTGTTCCCATTGGCCATAGAACTGCTGATGCATCTGAACAAAACTATTCTAGATTTTCAATATATTGATATAGTCGGAAAACATTATACGTTAGGAATTCACCTATGACACATTTACCTTGGTTACTAATCCGATGCTGTCCATGTAGAACCTTTTTGAACTCCCAGAAATGTTGCACTTTTTTTGCAGTTGGAGGTCAGTATTGGTAAGTATAAGATCCTGACTATTTCATTCCCATCTTCTAAATTGTAACATTCTTTTGACTTTCACTGGGAACCAATCAAATTGCTGTACTTGACCTCATGGTCTCTTGTGGCTCATTTTATTTGGCCAACTATCCTTCAATCTTTAAGAAAGCTATGGAGCTTTGGGCAACCAAAGGCAAAGAGCTTCTGTTAACCTGGAAATCCTAAAGCTTGTAACCAAAACTTCTCTGCGCTTACCTGGTTCTCACAGTTCCCTTAACTTTCTATATTCTCCATATTATACAAAGGGAGATAAATAGTTTAATATGGAGATATAATAGATTTTGACTGCCCAATCCACATTATATCTGCCTAAACTGTTTTGGGGCTTAAGCCTCGTACACGCGCACCGATTGTTGGCCGACCGATCGGCCGTCTTTTGTCCAGTGTTGTTGTGTTGGTTGAAATGTGCTCTAGACTGCACACAAATTTTGTCGGCCAACAACAACCAACTGCAGAAGTGATGTCATGTTCTGGTTTACTTTCCGTGTGTTTTTTCTTCTCTGAGCATGCCCAGTCTTGCTCATCTGACTTTTGTCTGCCGAAATCTGTACTGACTGACGAACAATTGGCCGTTCTGGTGACGGCCAACAAAAATTTTATAGCATGCACACCAGATTTTTGTTCGGCCGAAAAGTCGCAGTCGGTTGTCGGAAGCATCATACTAACAAGCCGACAATTGGCCGATCGGACGTTGGCCGAAAATTTACGGCCAACAATCGGTGCGTGTGTACGAGGCTTTAGAAGCTCTACATATTAGAAAATACTTCAATGAATCATAGTTGGCACAATTGCCAAAATATCATGCAACCCAGAAAACCCCACGTTGGGTGAGTCTGGATTTCCTAGACATCTATCCATTCTGGACTGACAATCTTCTTTTGCTCTTGCTCAGGGCCAACCCCTTTTATTCACATTCACTTAAAATGTAGGATGACCCTGTCATGTACCTGACTGGAGACTGAAATTATGAGGGTGGCCTCTCTTGTATCTTCAGCCCAGGTACCGCTGAAGGTGGACAGAGGATACCAAGGGACAGGAGGAACACGAGTGATGGCAAGTGTTGACAGGAGTGCTTGCAGCAGAAGATGCAGACTCTTAAAGGCTGGCAGAACATCAGGCTAGGAACGGTAGCTGATCCAGCTGAGGTTAAAGGGCACTCCACACAGGCTGCGGGTTCAGATGCAAGGCTTGTCAGAGCTCCATGAAGGCTTGAAACAGGAACTTGCTGTAATTAGCAGAGCCGATACAGATGACAGCCGGATATGCACTTGATCCAGATGTAAGAACAGAGCTGGGAATAGCAGTATGGTCACAGGGATAGCAGAGGTGAACAGCAGGCGGGCAGCGGGGTACCGAGACATAAGACAGAGATGTGGTCAAGAACAGAGCCAAGATCAGGAACTGGCAACAGAACAGAAGCAGGATCCAAGTTCAGGTCAAATGCAAGCCACGTCAGCAACAAGAGGACATGCAGAGTAATAGCAGTATACAGGAAACAGCTGAAAGACCAGTCAGACCTGGAGCATTAGCAGGAGCCCCTTTAACTAGTCTGCCTGGCACCAACATGCATTAAGTGCGAGCTCATGTGCATTCCTGTGCGCATGCGTGTGCCGTCACCATTCTGCCAATAATTATGTGCGCATGAGCATTTCTATTAGCTGTTCTTCGTGCATGCATATTTCTTTTAGCCAAACACTCAGTAGGCATTCTCTGACAGACCCTAAATACTGGGGAGCTCTTCTCTCCCAACATTTTACCCTTCAGTAAATATTACATAACCTGCCCTTCTTACCTGAGTAGCTACACACTGTGGTTTGCTCAAGATGTTACTCACATTTATACATTGGAACAGGCTGTAAAACTTTTGCTACTCTGTAAAGTGAATTGAAACTTCTGAAATGTTTAGCTATTTTTAGGTGAAGAACTACCTTAAGCTTGTATAGTCCATCCTCGAATGATCTTCTAACCTTTCCAACTGCAGAATGTAAGTGTTTAACAGATCCTCACTCCAAAGGAATGTTATCTCTTATATTCTCCTCTCTTCTTAATCTGCATACCTCTATTGTCCCAACCTATACTGATAAGTAGGAGGAGAAACTGGATCAGTCTCCGGAGGTGGAAGACTGGTCCCCAATTTGGCAAACAGCTACGTTGGATTTCAAATGCACTGGCCTTGGATAGTTAATTCTCTGCAAACTCGTTGTTGTGTTTCTGGGGCTGTAATGAAATGGGCATCTTTTTACATATCTGGTGTTCCTGCCTCATAGCAAGAGACTTTTAGCAGACTGTTTCTGATATGATACAACCGTTTTTTTTAAATTGCAATTTCACTGCAAACCTAGTAGAGGGACCCTTAAATAAACCATAAGCTGCACCAAACTCAGTTTAAGCTAATGCAAGGGTCCCTAGTGCTCATCAGGATCCCATGGGATAGTCCAAAGGGCCAAGGTTTCATCTCTCCCTCTCTCACTCTAATTGCAGGTTGCTATTGGGGATTATAGCAGGTTTTTGTCCCCTAAGAACAAGCTGCCATTGGTCTAAATCAGCATGCACTATTCTGCTTCTATTTAAGCCCTCTGCCTCAGCTTCTTTGGACCAGATCATGGATCAGCAACACGTCAGACCCCACCTAACTCACGATGGAAAGCCTCCTTTCCTGCCTCATTCAGAGAGCCAAGAGTTCCAATGGAGAGGAATGGCTGTGGCGCTGTCCCCAGGAAGACTCCAGTGCCCCTTTTGCTCCAGAGACAGCAGAGGATGTCCTGGCAAATATGTAGGATGTTGCCTTTGACATGCACACTCCACTCTGCTGTTCATCAAGGAAGAGGAAAGAGCTGAAAATGGATTCCTCTCCTCCCTTGTGCAGAAACAATGACGCTACCACTAGTTCAGCAGGAGAAACAGCAAAATCCCTTCTTAAGGTCGCCACTTAGCAAGCTAATTTGACAGCTACTAGTGGGCAACATTCTTCTCTTTCCTCTGGTGAGAAAGATAACATTTCCAAAATTACTGACCTTATATCTACAAGTTTTAGTGCAGCTCAGAATAACTTGCAAAATTCCTCTCAGTGTACTCATTCTCAAAGAGCACATTCTGGTGGTGCCTTTCTCTCTCACAGTGCTAAATCTAAAAGAAATTTTGGAAATGTTATTAATAGGCAGAACATGCTGGAGATAAGTTCAATATGGTATGGTTCTACTAAGCCTGTAACTACTGGTAATGAAAATGTGATTAGTGAACATATGCAATTTAAAGTGGTTGTAAATAGTGATAGGCTGAACAACCCTCTGTTCGTTTCCCACCAGAACATCTCGAATAGGGAAAAAGTTCTAGCGAACATGCGAACTCTATCAAAGTCTATGGGACATGAACATGAAAAATCAAAGGTCCTCATTTTAAAGGCTTATATGCAAATTATTGCTATAAAAAGTGTATGGGGACCTGGGTACTGCCCCGGGGGACATGCATCAATGCAAAAACATTTTTTTTAAAAGATAATTTTTACAGGAGCAGTGATTTTAATAATGCTTGAAGTAAAACAATAAAAATGAAAAATTCCTTTAAATATCGTGCCTGGGGGGTCCCCTTAATGTGCCTGTAAAGTGGCGCATTTGTACGATATATGTAGCCTGCTGCAGCAATACTGACATTTCTAAAGGAAAAAATGTAATTTAAACTTGCTCGCGGCTGTAATGTATTGTCAACTCCTGGCAATACAGATTAAAAAAAATGAAAAAAAAACCACACCAAAATTGAAAGAAAAAAAAAACAGCGTGGGGTCCCGCCAAAACCCATACCAGACCCTTATCCGAGCAAGCAGCCTTGCTGGCCAGGATGGGGTGGGGAACGGGTGAGTGCCCCCCCACTGAACCATACCAGGCCGCTTGCCCTCAACATGGGGAGGGTGTCTTGGGGTGCATTTTGCAGCTCCCCGAAAATACCTCTTTTTCTTACTTGAATCCGATCTGATCCAGCAATGTGCACGAGCAGATTGATAGTAGCAGGAGCCATTGGCTGCTGTCAATCAAATCCAGTGACATGGGAGTTGGGGGCAGGGCCGAGTCCCCCTGTCTGTGTCAATGGATGCAGCAACGGGACTTGGGAGAGAGCCCCAACAGATGCCCCCAGGGAAAGTGGGTTTCATTTGTGGCACCCGAGGATGAGGAGGGGCCTGGAGTGTACTATGTACTCCCTGCATCCAATTAAGTGCTATGTACTTACCATGCCTTGTACCCAGCTGGGTAAAGTTGATAAGAAGCATGTGCAAGGCCCCAGGAACACACATAGAGGGATGGAGCCTATGTGCTCTCTGGATGAAGCAAGTTGCTGTGGAAAATTTAATTTTGGATTAGAGGAGTTTGCATTCCATATTGGCTAGCGCATCCATGCCTCAACAGCAATAATTATAACAACAATTATCACTCCTCATCTCTATATCATAACAGGCAGTGAGAGCACAGCTCAACAGTGGGGATTTACCTCCCCCTAAACTCACATGTGAATGAGCCCTAAGGACTCATCCACACAGGAACTCTGGCCATGTAAATGAGTGAGTTGTTCATATGGCTGGAGCTGCATGTTACTCTAAGGGGAAGCAGCAGATGTACAAAGACAGCAGGTCCTAATTTGTCAAGTGTGCAGGTGTGGATGAGTGGCCCCAAATGCACATGGCCTGTGTTCGGAGCTGTACACCTGCAACCACATGCCTTTCAAATTAGGACCTGCGGCTGCTGCATCCCCATAGCATAACATAGGCTACCTGCACACAGCTCCAGGAGGCTCCAGCCACACAAACTAACCACTGATTCACATTGTACAGGACACAGTACCCATGTGAATAATGATTTTAGTGAATTTTCAGTAAACAATTTGATATTTTCAGATGGGGGTGGGCTGGATGGGCCCCCATGATTTCTAATAGCAGCCCTGTTACTGAGTAGTAACTTTGGTCAGCCACAACAATTCATGCCCCAGCATACACCCAATGGCTTTCAGTGTAGCAAATTGCTTATTTTTTTTCCTGAGTCTCTTGAAATAATAAAGTACAAGCTACAGATGATTTCTAGGGATTTGTCAATTAGTGTTAATATTTTAATTAAAGCAATCAAATTGCAACCATAATATGTAACAGCTGTTTTCCTTTTCCTTTTTGTTTTTTTCCCCCCTACATTAAACAAAACAGCCTGGTGCATTTTCAGTACCAGAAGCAATTTTGTTAAGTCATGAAGTGAACATATGTTGTCTGCAAGCCTTCAGGCTCTCGCTGCAAAAAGAAAATATAACACTTCAAGGCAAATACTGTCCCAGCAGAAAATGTGCCAAAACGAATAAGTCTGTATATTGACAAGTCTCTTGTGATATAAATCATATGGTGATTTGTACATGGGAGGCACAGCTTTCTATCTCTTCTTATAGGAACAGATCATAAAAAAGTAAAATTATCATGAAAATGCAACCATACTACAGATGTACTGATGTCAAAGCAAAAACACTTGTATGCAGTTTAGAAGATGACTTAATTTGTCATTTTTGGCTAAATTATTCATACTCACAGTCAAATAAACTGATGGGCCTGACAATCTACTGGTAAATATCTTAGAACTTGGTTTGAATTCAGTTCATATATAGAGTACATTTTTTTTAAACATTTGGTGAGAATTGTGTAGTTTTTCTTAAATATTTTTTTTAAAGGCAAACTCCACTTTCATGGAGGAAAAAAATAGCAAATAAAGAAAAAAATAATATAACATATACAATTGTGACACAAGTCATATTGTAATTGAATGTTATTAAAAATTACCTTTCCTTTTCAATCTGCAGCAGCTGTAATTTTCTGAAAATGCAATGCAATATGGCTACCTGTAGTTGTTCTGTACACAGGATGTGTACAGAACGCCCCCGTAGAAACACCATTTCCTGCTTGTGTAAATTGCTTTTCCCAGAAGTCTGCAGTAAGATACAAGTCAGATTTCAGGCATTCTCTGGAACAAAAATGTAATTTCTGGTGAGATACTCCAAATAGGAACACATCTAAAGGGATGCAGGCCCAGCAGCTTTCCTCCTTAGTGCTTTGCAGGTGCACAGCTGATTGATAATTATAAAACCACTCTCATTAGACTCACTTTCCCACATGGACACAAACACACAGGGATTTCTTCAAAATAACAAAAGGTAGGAATCTGCAACAAAGGTTGTTATAATCCTTGCAATGTACATAGATCACCCAGAGGTGAATGTTTTTTTCTCAGCAAAAGTGAAGTTATGCTTTAAATATATCTAAGCACATCTCACCAACAAAGTATAAATAATCATATTACTACATATTCATATTCTATGTACAGCTTGTAAACAAATAAGTACATTAGAGCAGCCATAATTGACATTTACATATGCAAATTGTGCTTCTTGCACAATAGAGAATGCATTTCTCTCAGTGGAAAACAATTCATTTGCTGAGTGCACACAATGGGTTGGATTTACTAAAGGCAAATAGACTGTTTTCTTTGGAAGTGCAGTTGCACTCTGCTAGTGCAGTTGCACTAATTTTCCCTAGAGCTTAGTGAATTTAATGAAGCTTTGCTATGTAGAGAATACATCAACAACCTGGAAAGGAGCTTGGACATCACTCAGCCGGGGGCCAGTAGAGAAGGGGTTGGGAATATGGAGGTACAGGAGCCAGAGGTAGGTAGCTGGGTGAAAATTAGAAGGGAGGAATAGAGAGGCTAGTCCTGAACTGGTACATTCCAATAAATATGCCAAGTTGCATGATGTTGGTTGGGGATATCAGCAGAGGCCTGGAATTGCTGGAGCAGACTCCCTACCCTAGCAGCCAGGGGAATGACTGCTCTGGTAAGGAAGGGGGCAAGGATACAGGTAAGGTTAGGCGGATACTGGTGGTAGGGGACACAATTATCAGAAGAACAGATAGGGCAATCTGTCACAAAGACCAGGATCACCAAACAGCATGTTTACCAGGAGCTCGGGTTCAGCATATCATGGATCGGATGGACAGATTGTTGGGTGGGGCTGGGGAGGGCCGAGCAGTCTTGGTGCATATTGGTACCAATGAAAAATTTTGAGGAAGGTGGAGCGTCCTTACAAATGATTTCAGGGACCTAGGGTTTTTATTGAAGAGAAGATCCTCCAAGGTGGTATTCTAAGAGACACTGCCTGTACCTTGAGCCACACCAGAGAAGTAGCAAGAGCTCAGGGAACTTAACAAGTGACTGAGGAATTGATGCAGGAAATATGGCTTCAGGTTCCTGCAGAACTCAGGTCAGTTACTGGCTCTATAGTAGAGATTGACTCCACCTTTATGGGGAGGGTTCAGCTCTGTTGGGGGAGAGGAGGGGCTTTTAAACTAGGTGGGGGGGAGGAAGCAATAGCCAGCAGTGAGCGATGAGCGAAGGTCAGAGGGTTCTAATGGACGCATTAGCTGTGGTATAAAAACAAAATCACAGCCACAGAAAAACTAAGGAGGAAATAATATGCTCCCATCCAAAACTGAGAGACATGTACACAAATGCTAGAAGCCTAGCTAACAAAATTAAAGAATTGGAGCTGCTGAAACACGAGGAGGATTTTGACTTTTTGGAAAAATCAGAAACTTGGTTTTACAGCTCACATGGCTGTCTGGCAACTATCTAGGGTTTCTTCCTTGTAGTGGAGGGTGAGAGTAGAAGAGGAGGAGGGGTGTGGCTGTATATCAAGAATAATTTACTAGTGAACGTGAGGAACGACATTGCAAATGGGGCAAGGAGGGAGGTGGAATTCCTGTGGGTGGAACTTCAAAAGTAAGAAACAAGCAAGAAATTAATTATGTATATATCATAGGTAAAAAGGCGCTGGTAATCTTAATATATCACGTGTTATAAAAATTAATAGGTGATTTAAAGTGTAATATATGTGATTAAAAATTGCTACAAATATATATATGATCTACTATTGGTGCAATTAGCAAAGAAAAGTGCATACCAGTGCAATTTCAATTCAGAAGTGTTTGTGCTTCTCAAAGTAAATTAATCCACAAAGGTGTGGATCAGTGAACCAATAAATAGATATATAAAGAATTCCATACAAAAATCACATAAGAATATATAAAAATATAAATATATAAATGTGCTCCAAGTAGTGTTTAAAAGTCCAGGCAATAGCATGCAATCAAAATTGTGCTTGGTGGATTCTTATTAATCCCTTCACAGTGCTCCAGGTGCTGGGATGTGACAACCGTCAATTAAGAAGTGCTTGTGCTTCTCAAAGTAAATTAATCCACAAAGGTGTGGATCAGTGAACCAATAAATAAATATATAAAGAATTCCATACAAAAATCACATAAGGATATATAAAAAAATCACATAAGAATATATAAAAAAATATAAATATATAAATGTGCTCCAAGTAGTGTTTAAAAGTCCAAGCAATAGCATGCAATCAAAATTGTGCTTGGTGAATTCTTATTAATCCATTCACAGTGCTCCAGGTGCTGGGATGTGACAACCGTGGCCTCTTACCAGCTAGCAGCAGGTCACAAGGACCCCCAACGCCTGTGATCCCTTTATTGGGTGGATCAGACCTCTCCTCGATTGCTTGGATCTCTGGCTCCTATATTACTCGAGTTGGACCATGTAGTCCCCCCATACACATAAAGATATAGAAGAACAAATAGCCTCCAATAGTGAAATACTGTTTTATTCTCCAAAAAACATACACTATAAGGTGACAATTAGCCTCTTACTATTTGTTGTGCCCTCCTGGCACTGGGCAATTCGGCAGTACAAAATCGTTTTTTTGGGGTCTTAGGAAGATATTCTCCGGGGATCTGCAGCACCCTGTATCTCCTTTCCCCCTTTCTTTGTATTGCAGCGGTGGATGTGTATCCCAGCCTCTGTTCCGAATGCTCTGTGTGTTACTTCCGGGTTAGCATTGACCACAATGCATTTCGCTTAACGAGCGTCCTCAGGCAGTCTGCCTGAGGACGCTCGTTAAGCGAAATGCATTGTGGTCAATGCTAACCCGGAAGTAACACACAGAGCATTCGGAACAGAGGCTGGGATACACATCCACCGCTGCAATACAAAGAAAGGGGGAAAGGAGATACAGGGTGCTGCAGATCCCCGGAGAATATCTTCCTAAGACCCCAAAAAAACGATTTTGTACTGCCGAATTGCCCAGTGCCAGGAGGGCACAACAAATAGTAAGAGGCTAATTGTCACCTTATAGTGTATGTTTTTTGGAGAATAAAACAGTATTTCACTATTGGAGGCTATTTGTTCTTCTATATCTTTATGTGTATGGGGGGACTACATGGTCCAACTCGAGTAATATAGGAGCCAGAGATCCAAGCAATCGAGGAGAGGTCTGATCCACCCAATAAAGGGATCACAGGCGTTGGGGGTCCTTGTGACCTGCTGCTAGCTGGTAAGAGGCCACGGTTGTCACATCCCAGCACCTGGAGCACTGTGAATGGATTAATAAGAATTCACCAAGCACAATTTTGATTGCATGCTATTGCTTGGACTTTTAAACACTACTTGGAGCACATTTATATATTTATATTTTTTTATATATTCTTATGTGATTTTTTTATATATCCTTATGTGATTTTTGTATGGAATTCTTTATATATTTATTTATTGGTTCACTGATCCACACCTTTGTGGATTAATTTACTTTGAGAAGCACAAGCACTTCTTAATTGACGGTTGTCACATCCCAGCACCTGGAGCACTGTGAAGGGATTAATAAGAATCCACCAAGCACAATTTTGATTGCATGCTATTGCCTGGACTTTTAAACACTACTTGGAGCACATTTATATATTTATATTTTTATATATTCTTATGTGATTTTTGTATGGAATTCTTTATATATCTATTTATTGGTTCACTGATCCACACCTTTGTGGATTAATTTACTTTGAGAAGCACAAACACTTCTGAATTGAAATTGCACTGGTATGCACTTTTCTTTGCTAATTGCACCAATAGTAGATCATATATATATTTGTAGCAATTTTTAATCACATATATTACACTTTAAATCACCTATTAATTTTTATAACACGTGATATATTAAGATTACCAGCGCCTTTTTACCTATGATATATACCTATTTATTGTTTTATTACAATTAAAAGGGCAGCAGGTTCAACAATCTTTTATTTAAAGGGCCAGGCGCCTTCTCTTTTCTTTTTAAAGAAATTAATTATGGGGGGTATGCTACAAACCCCCTATCCTGAAGGATGAGGTTATCACCCCCTATCACAGTTAAAAATGGCAGTAATGACATCATAATAGGGGACTTCAACTCTCCAGATATTAACTGGGAAGGAGAAACAGCTCACTCATATAAGGTTCGTCATTTCTTAAGTGTCTAAAAATACATTCCAAATGTCCACACTCAAGTGTATGGTGATCATGAATTCAAAAAGTGTTATAGTGTAGAAGAATATTCCAATGTGCAACTAAATTTTCTCTGTGATCACACAGCACCACGTGACCTCTACCTAAGGACATCAAGTACTCACCACAACTCAAGAGAATAAAAAAACATGCATTCAAATGATAAAAAAAATGTCACACTCTAAGCAGTATATCCATTATTTAAATGAACACATTCCTCACCAGCATTGCACAGGTTAAATTGATTGTAATGTCCTGTTTTTTTTTTTTTTTTCTATTAAAATAGCAAACATGTTATTCTTACCTCCTCTGTGCAGTGGTTTTGCACAGGGCAGCCTGAATCCTCTTCTTCGTGGGTACCTGGCTGGAACTCCTTGCTCTCCCTCCTGTTGAGTGCCCCCACAGCAAGCAGCTTGCTATGGGGGCACCCAAGCCGAGCTGCACCTACCTGTATCCATTCAGAAGCTTCCGTTTGGCACCACCCCCCTCTCTCTCCTGATTGCCTTCCGCTGCTGTGTCTGAGCCAATCAGGAGAGAGTCCCGAATGGCTGAGGCACTCATGGATATCGCTAGATAGAGAGGGGGCTCAGGTAAGTATTAGGGGGGCTGAAGAGAGATGCTGCGCACAGAAGGCTTCTTATGTTAATGCAACCTTCTGACTTTACAACCCCTTTTATCCTTCTTATCCAGTCCCATCCTCATCTCCCAGGGGGGAAAGAGAAGCACTTATAGTGTAAAATGCCTATAATGTATTTACCTGTTCATAAAAATTGCACTTACAATAGGTGAGTGTCAGCTCGACACTAAGGAATCTACACTCAAACACTGTTAGTGCTGTCAGCTCTGGCCATGTCTCTAAGCAGCAAACAGATAGCCTGTGCAGGATGATGTTGATTTCCAAACCACACCTTATGCGTTTCAGCATCAAGCCGTCATAGTAGCTGAATGGATGTACTATCGCCCGCACATTAATAGGGATCTTAACATTATTTGCATATATAAATAAATGAATGAATTATCAAACACAATAAAAACAAGCAGCATTTTCTGAGAATAGCTCGCTAAACTTACTAATGTTACCACATCTTCTACTTGCACAACGGAAATGTAAAGGTCTTAAAGGGTCATACATCCATTAGGGTGGCTCTCAACCTAGAGGTAAAAAATGTAAAATAAATACAATCTATCATATACAAATTTCTAATCTATCATCAATAAAACTAATGGTGTCTCTTTTTTGATATTTCAATCACTCTTTCCCCTTTTTTCCAATTGGGGCTTACACAATCAATTCCACAAAAGATTATGCAACTGGCGTCTCTATTGCACTTTTTCTTTTTTTTTTTTTTAATGTCTCAACACACTGTTTATAGTGTAACCATTTTTTGTATTAGTGATATGTTCTCTTACTCCTACATTTAAACTCTTCTGTGTCCTGTCCACATATTGGAGCCAACAAGGGCATAACAATATGTAAATGATATGGGTGGTGTTACATGAAATGAAGCCATTAGTTATCTATTCTGTATTCGTCTGACACGACACAAACTTTTCTTTTCTCTTTTGTTGTTTAAGTGTCATCCTACATGGTTTACACAAAAACACAAAAACCCTTTCTTTAAAAAATGGAAGCATCCTCTTTGGGGGATCAATTATGGTATGAACTATTTTTGCACAGAGGGAGGGGGATTTTCAATAAATAAACCTGTGTTTTCTTGGGAGTATTTTTTTCAATTCCTTATCTCTAAGCAGGATAGGCCAGTACTTGGTCATGCTTTTTTCTACTTCTCTATATTGGACATTGTAATCTACACATGTGCCCCACCTACAGCCGTTGGGACTTGGAGCGCCGAGACTTCGGGCGGCCGGCCGAAAATGTTGAATCGGTGGGTGTGCGCGGGCACGCGGCAGGTGCGCGCTCGCACTTGAGAGCCCCTCGGCTAGCTCTACGCATGTCCCCGATGTTGCTAGGGCAACAGGGACGCTATGCACAGAGCTGGCTATGTCATGCGGCTCTCGCGTTGTTAGAAAAAAAAAAAAGAGATAAGCGAGAGCCGCTCAGTCAGCTCTGCGCATGTCCCCGACGTTGCTAGCTGACAGAGGCTATAGGACTAAACCAAACAGATACATATATACAATTCAGAAGGAGAGTGTTAAACTCAGCAAAATGAGTTAAACATTACAAAGGCCAAAAGACAAAGAATAGAAAATAGTTCTATTGAAGAACAGGAAAATGATGTTAGAAATTCAACATAACCCCCCCCCCAAAAAAAAAAAAACAAGAACAAATATTTTAAAAAAAAACTCTACTGATTTTGTATATTTACAATTGTTTGAAAAGGTTTGCACTCAAGCAACATTTACCATACCTTAATTGTTTTTGTTTACTACATCAAAAAAAAAAAAATTAGAAAAGTGAAATTTTTCACATTATTCTTCTTAAACATTTCTAAAGAATAAATACGACAAGATAGAAGTCAACTGCATGGTTGTCCACTTTTTTTTGTACTGGAACAAGTCTGTTTTTACAAATGTTTGACCACATATGTTCTAGCGCCCGTTAATTTAACGGGCTTAATGTCTAGTCAGTAATGAAGTTTAAATCTTTACATTCATTATTTTTTCTTACTCTCCTGATTCATAACTTATCTCGATCCTTCAAAAAGCTTGTCTCCTCGTATTCTCTAATTCAAATCTATTCTGAGCTTTTTCTTCAGAGCGCTCCATCATCAGATCAGTCTGTGTACATAAATCTGTGTAAACTGTACTCTTGGAATACTCCAGATCCAATTTTGATGAAAGCAACTCATAGTAGGGATAAAACTATTACAATCAGTATCTTTTAAAAAAATATTTTTGTATAAATCATTTAATTTTCCTTAAAATGTGTTAAACCTAAAAAGCTAACCTTTATGTTATTCCATTTCCAATAAAGGAAACCAAATTATTTCTAAATCATATACTCCAAAAACCTTTTAAAACCATTTATTGTCCCTTCCCATATCACTATGATGTCATCTACAGTATGTAGTGCTTGTACAAGTTAATCTTTGGCCATCTGTCATAAATTGTTTCCTCTTCCTGTTTTGAATTTACTAGGTTAGCAATGAAGGGAGCATATTTGGCTCTCATTGCAACACCTTTTCATTACATAGTTAGTGAGGTTGAAAAAAATACATCAGTCCATCCAGTTCAACCTATGATGTGTGTGTGTGTGTGTTTGCTTTTAACCGTACATTGTATACCCCTGTATGTCTCTAAGGTG
Source organism: Pelophylax lessonae (assembly GCF_965119305.1). Taxonomy (NCBI): domain Eukaryota; kingdom Metazoa; phylum Chordata; class Amphibia; order Anura; family Ranidae; genus Pelophylax; species Pelophylax lessonae. The sequence goes on from NC_138771.1 coordinate 231,214,123, forward strand.
CCCATCTAATAGTTTTGTGAAACTATCAATGCTTCCTGCTGATACGACTGCTTGTGGAAGAGAATTCCACATCCTTACCGCTCTTACAGTGAAGAACCCCTTACGCATTTTAAGGTTAAACCGCCTTTCCTCTAGTTTTAGTGAGTGGCCACGTGTCTTATTGTATTCCCTTACTCTGAATAGTTTGTTCCTTATGCTAGGGTCGCCAGTACAGTATTTGTACATTGATATAATACCCCCCCTCAATTGTCTCTTCTCCAGAAAGAATAGGTTCAGTGCTTGTAGTCTTTCCTCATAGCTGATGTCCTCCATTCCCCAAATTATTTTTGTTGCCCTTCTCTGGACTCTTTCCAATTCCAGCACATCCTTCCTGAGGACAGGTGCCCAGAACTGGACAGCATACTCCAGATGTGGCCAGACCAGAGTCTTGTATAGAGGGAGAATAATCTCTTTATTTCTGGAGTGAATCCCCTTTTTTATACATCCCAGTATTCTGTTGGCTTTGATTGCAGCGGCTTGGCATTGCATGCCACTGCCAAGCCTATTGTCTACCAGTACCCCCAAGTCTTTTTCCATCCTAGACTCACCCAGAGGTTCCCCCCCCCTAGTGAGTAGCTTGCTTTCTGGTTTCTGGCCCCCAAGTGCATTACTTTACATTTTTCAACATTAAACCTCATCTGCCATGTAGTTGCCCACCCCATTTTTTTGTTCAGGTCCGCTTGTAAGGTTTCCACATCCCGCATAGAAGATATTGGCAAGCTTAGTTTAGTATCATCCGCAAATACTGAGATTGTACTCGATATCCCCTCCTCTAGATCATTTATGAATAAATTAAACAGGATTGGTCCCAGGACAGAACCCTGGGGGACCCCACTTTCCACACCCGCCCAATCCGAGTACTCCCCATTAATCATCACCCTCTGGACTCTCCCCTGGAGCCAGTTCTCTATCCAGGTACTCACCTTATGGTCCATACCTACCTTCCTTAGTTTGTACAGTAAGCGTTTGTGGGGAACGGTGTCAAAGGCCTTTGCAAAGTCCAGATACACCACATCCACAGGCTTTCCTTTATCTAGGTGGCAGCTTACTTCATCGTAGAAGGTTAATAGATTGGTTTGGCAAGAACGATTTTTCATAAATCCATGCTGATTACTACTAATAATACAGTTTTCATTACTAAAGTCTTGTATGTGGTCCCTTAACATCCCCTTCAAAATCTTGCAGACTACAGATGTTAGGCTGACTGGCCTATAGTTACCCGGGATACATCTCGCCCCCTTTTTAAATATTGGTACCACGTTGGCTTTTTTCCAATCAGCTGGCACCATACCTGTCTGTAAACTATTCTTAAAGATCAAAAATAATGGTCTGGCAATCACCTGGCTGAGCTCTTTAAGAACCCTCGGGTGCAAGCCATCCGGTCCCGGTGATTTATTTATGTTAAGTTTCTCTAGTTTAGTTCTAAGTCTATCTTCTGTTAGCCATGGCGGTATTTCCTGAGGTGTGTTGTTTAGTTCGGCCTTACAAGCTAGGTTCGTGTAGCCCCCCGATTCTTTTGTGAAGACTGAAGAGAAGAAATTATTTAACACTTCCGCCTTTTCTCTGTCCTCAGTGGCCATATTTCCTTTGTCATCTTTTATGGGGCCAATGTGTTCTGGCCTCGCTTTCTAACTGTTTATATACTTAAAGAACTTCTTGGGGTTCTTTCTACTCTCCTCCGCTATATGTCTCTCGTGTTCTATTTTAGCCGCCCTGATTTCGTTTTCACATTTCTTATTACACTCTTTGTAATGCTTAAATGCTGCCAATGACCCCTCAGTCTTGTATTTTTTGAAGGCCTTTTCTTTAGCACTAATATGCATTTTTATGTTGGAGTTTAGCCACCCAGGGTTTAATTTTGCTCTTTTAAATGTATTTCCCTTTGGAATGCACTGGTCAATCCCCTTGTTAAGTATGCTCTTGAAGCACTCCCATTTTTCCTCCGTGTTCTTTGTTCCCAGAGTTCTATCCCAATTGATATTTTCTAGCAGCGAGCGCAGTTTTGGGAAATTGGCTCTTTTGAAATTCAGCGTCCTTATATTACCCCTCTGCTTCCTATAACTGTAATTAATACTGAAACTTATTGACCTATGGTCACTGTTTCCTAAGTTGCCCCGTATTTCTATATCCGTGAGCAGGTCTGTATTGTTGGTAATCAGTAGGTCAAGTACCGCATTGTTTCTCGTCGGTGCATTCACCATCTGACCCATGAAATTATCCTGCAAAACATTTAGGAACTGCCTAGCCTTGGCTGAGTGTGCGGTTCCTTCTGCCCAGTCTATATCAGGATAATTAAAGTCCCCCATTATAATGACATTTCCCATCCTTGCTGCCAATCCTATCTGTAAAATGAGGTCTGCCTCCCCCCCTCCCTGTGGTTGGGGGGCCTATAGCATACGCCCAATATTACCTTCCCCACCGTGCCTTCCCTTTGAAGCTCTACCCATAGGGATTCTGCCTCGTCCTTTGCTCCATTATTAATATCATCCCTCATATTTACCTGTACACTGTTCTTAATAGACAGACATACCCCTCCCTCTTTTTTACCTTCTCTATCTCTGCGATAAAGGGAATACCCCTGAATGGTCGCCATCCAATCATGAGAGCTGTCGAACCAAGTCTCTGTTATCCCCACAAAATCTAAGTCCTCCTCAAACATCAGCAGCTCCAGCTCTCCCATCTTGTTGGCCAGGCTTCTGGCATTGGTATACAAACCTCTTAATTTTGACCGGTTACATGTATCCTCATTTGATGTTTTTAGGCCGCTCTCGATGATTTTTCCCCATACCCACCCTGGGTATAGGAGCTCCGAACACCCTACCGCTAATGCCCCCATTTCTGCCCTCTGAATCTTGCTTTCCACTGGCTAATTCTACATCTGTACCCTCCCCCCCATCACCTAGTTTAAAAGCCCCTCTAACTTTTTGCCCATCTTCTCACCCAGTACGGCTGCACCCTCCCCATTTAGGTGTAATCCGTCCCTACCAAAGAGCCGGTGGCCGACTGAGAAGTCCACCCAGTTCTCCAGGAACCCGAAACCCTCCTTACTACACCAGCTCCTCAGCCACTTGTTAACTTCCCTAATCTCCCGCTGCCTCTCTGGTGTGGCTCGAGGTACAGGTAGTATTTCGGAAAATACTACCTTGGAGGTCCTACTCCTCAACTTAGCGCCTAAGTCCCTGAAATCGTTTACGACTCTCCATCTTCCTCTACCTATGTCATTGGTACCCACGTGTACCATGACAGCTGGGTCTTCTCCTGCCCCACCCAATAATCTGTCCACCCGATCCGCGATGTGCCGAACCCGAGCGCCCTGCAAACAACAGACTGTTCGGCGCACACGGTCTTTGTCACAGATTACACTGTCTGTCCTTCTAATAATTGAGTCCCCTACCACCAGCACCTGTCTTTCCTTTCCCTTTCTCCCGGCCTCACTGGAGGAGTTCTTCCCCTGGCAGCTAGGGTGTCGCTCTGCTCCAGCAATGCTGGTCCCTGACTGGGTTCCCCAACATCACACAACGGGGCGTATCTATTGGGGTGCTCCAGCCCAGGATCAGCCTCCTTGCCTTGTCCCCTTCTACCCCTCCTTACTGTCACCCCTCTACTCTGCTCTGATGCCTGCACCTCCGATATTCCGCCCACCTCTGTGCAGACCCCTGCCTGCACCTGACTGGTACGATCCTGGCTCTCCTCCGGTATTGTTAAAAAAAAAAACATATTTTTATACCAAAAATAGTTATTCTGCACTGCTAATTCCAGTAATTCTACAATAAACTGTCAATGCTTCTTTCTCAAGGTAGTTTTCTTCTCCAATGCCCACCTCGCTGCTTCCTGTGCATCGTCCTGTCTAATACAAGTGTATAGGGAATTGACATCCACTGTCCCAAGCAAATCCCCTTCTCCAACCTTAATTTTTTTTAAATTTTGATCAACTCTCTACTATCCCTTAAATATGCCATATTCTTTGTTACAATTCCTTGCGTGAAAAAAATCAATATATTCTTCTACCCTAGAAGAGTGAGTCCACCCCACTCACAATAGGTCTGCCCATGGATTGCCTCTTATTTTTATGAATCTTTGACAAGTACTATATAGTGGGTACTTTTGGAGCTCTAAGTACCAAATACCTCTCCTCCTTGTTAGTGAAAATCCCCAATCGCTTTCCTATTTTGACAAATCTTTTACATTTTAGCTTTAACTTATGCATGGGATTCCAATACAGTAATTTGTAAGTATCTGGTATTGCTAACAACCTGTCTATCACCTTCTCATAATTCATTTTTATCCAATATAGTAATCCCAATACCCTTATCGGCCTAGTGGATTACCACTGTCTTGATGAACATGCCGGTAGACAAGATGGTTCCTCTTGGTGGATTTCTGTGCATTTTCAAAGATTAATCTACATTTCTTCTCGTGCACTCATGACTCACATGCATTTCTGACAGACAGTGGCACCAAATGGGCTATTTAAACTGAGCCAGTGTTCAGACTCAGTGCTGCTTTGTCTTCAGCCTTCTGTGTATCCTGAGAACCAGTGATCCTGTATCCTAACTCCAGTTGCTGACCTGGCTCGCCTTGACAACTCCCTGAACTCTGCCTGTGTGGACCTCAGCTTGCCTTCTGACCACCGCTTCTTCCTGCTCCATTTGCTACTGCTCCACTGACCAGCTGCTGACCTGGCTTGTATCTTGACCACGCTTTTGCCTGTGCCTGCTTATCTACTGTCTGCTACCAGTACATGTCTTGCCTGCCTGCAGGGGCCAGTACCAGCCTACTTAATTTTGCTGCTCACCAGCTGCTACCCAGCCTGCTTCACTGAAGACCACTGATTATTACCCCTGCCTGGAGTGGACACCTGCTCTGCTAGCAAGACATACAGCACTTGTGCAATCCTGTTCCTTCTGTTCACACTATCAGGGGCCCCCGAATCAGAGGTGTAAGAGTGGCCTTCCTCATCATATCAGGCTCTGCTACGAGATACGTGATAACCACATTCTTCTTTTTCTTTGGTTGACAAATTCCTTTCTTTACAAAACCAGAAGTTTTCTAATTATACACTTTAATATTCCTGATTTTATTCTCTACCATATTTTTAAATACTTTTAAAAACCAATTCCCTCCTAATTTAGGATTACAAATGGACACATTCTGCAAACTGCTGTGTGTGTATATTCTTCTTCTATTAAGAGGACAGTGTCCTTATTGATCTCAAAATATTTTTTCAAATTAATTTTTCTCACAAACTTTTGTAGATCATAAAAAGTGTTAGGGTCCTTTCACACAGGCGGTCCGTATGTCCGTTTTTCCTCCCATCCGTTTTCATGTTAATGGGATTGCGGTTGTCAGAGGATGACCATCCGCTGACATCCGATTTGCGTCCTTTCCATTCAGTTCCATTTTTTGGAAAGGAAGAGAACCCTATTTTTCTTCCGTTTAAAAAACGGAACGGACACAAAAACGGATGTCAGCGGTGTCATCCTTAGGTAATACATTGTATAGTATAACCATCCAGGCTCAGTGTGTATTCAGTTGCTCACTCCCTATTCATTCCATGTATCCAGACAGTCCTTAATAGAAAACAATCCTCATCATCATATACTGGTCACCCTGATCCTGGATGTCACCCAGTAAGTGATCATTGCTGGAAGGACCCCCTGTATTCCTCTCTGACATGTACTGAACCCTACCTGGTCCCGTGTCCTCCTCCCGGCCCCCGGGGTGGGCCGCAGCCGGCCCAGACAGTTTGGGAGGGACAGACAGGGAGGGGAGAGGATTGCTCTCCAGAGATCCCCCAGTCATAACACCGGCCGACCTTGTCACTGAGTCACCGGCAGGAGAGGAGACGCTGTCACCCAGGGACATGTGCAGGGGACACCACCTGTCACTAGAGGGGAGCTGAGCTGAGAGTACAGGGGACCGATCACCCGGGATTATATATACTGCCTGGAGGGGAACTATTACCGAACTACACAGACTACACTACACAGAGCTCTGTCTGCAGAGGGGACACCCTGCACAGGTAGGTGACACTATTGGGGACTGATCACCTGGGCATTACTATGTACTGGAGAGAACTTATTACCTGGACAGAGCAGGAGGACTAATGTCCGTTTATCATCCGCAAACGGATGGGATGATAAACGGACAAACAGAATGGACCCTCCAAAAGTACATCCGTGTCCGTTTAAAAAAAAAAAAGTCACTGAGCGGAGGAAAAAACTGAACGGACCGTGTGAAAGGACCCTTACAATTATTATTATGTTGTGTGGGAGCATATTTCAAACCTAAATCTAAAACCTTTAGTTCCTCTTCAGACCCTCAGACTCTCACAATCACTTGCCCAGGATTGTGGAGAAGAGGCTTTTGTTCCTCATCAACATTCATTAGCTTTTTTTTTTTTTAAGTGTCAATTTTGATGCAGTTTATTGTTTATAACATACAGATGTGCCACTTTACAGGCAGATTGTTCAGGGCATCCACCAGGAATGTTATTTTAAAGAATTTAGCATTTTTAATATTACCCTTTAGGTATTATTAAAAATGCTGCTTCCCACTAACAAGAATTTAAAAAAACATTTTTTTGCTTTGGTACATGTTCACAGTGCATTGCCCAACCCCCCTAATGCGATTTGTTTGACAATCCCTTGCCTTTTTAGCCTAGAAAGTTGCCATTGCTGATTCTTAACACTGTAAAAATTCAACACATCTACTTTTATTACGTTTGTGAACTTACCCCTCATCTGTTGTCCGCAATTTGTCTCTGCAGTTGCTTTTCCCTTTAGTCTACATGAAAGTCACTAGAGAAAGGGGAAAGGAGAGGAAAAGGGAGAAGTAGATCAAGAGGTGTAAAACAAAGGAGACAAGATCCTCTTTCCATAGATTTGAGAACAAAGTTAGTGGGTCATCTACCAAGATGCCAGTTTGAAGGATAAAAAATATAAGAAGGAGTTAAACACTGAACTTCTAGAGAAGGTGATTTGTTAGTGGGCTATAATATTTGGACATCTTATTGTTCCAAATCAATAAAGGCAATATGCATTTGCAATAAGTCACAGAATAAAGCACTGTCACCAACACAGATAAACAGATAAAATAATTATGAAAAGACAGAATATTATACGGCATTTTTTAAAGTATATGATAGATAGATAGATAGATAGATAGATAGATAGATAGATAGATAGATAGATAGATAGATAGATAGATAGATAGATAGATAGATAGATAGATAGATAGATAGATAGATAGATAGATAGATAGATAGATAGATAGATAGATAGATAGATAGATAGATAGATAGATAGATAGATAGATAGATAGATAGATAGATAGATAGATAGATAGATAGATAGATAGATAGATAGATAGATAGATAGATAGATAGATAGATAGATAGATAGATAGATAGATAGATAGATAGATAGATAGATAGATAGATAGATAGATAGATAGATAGATAGATAGATAGATAGATAGATAGATAGATAGATAGATAGATAGATAGATAGATAGATAGATAGATAGATAGATAGATAGATAGATAGATAGATAGATAGATAGATAGATAGATAGATAGATAGATAGATAGATAGATAGAACAGTGCAAACAGTTTAGGCAGGTGTGAAAAAATGCTTTAAATTAGGAATGTATTAGATATAGTAAAAGCTGTATTTTTATCAATTAACAAAATGTAAATTAAATCAACAAAAGGGAAATCTAAATCAGAATAATATTTGGTGTGACCCCCCTTTGCCTTCAAAACAGCATCAATTCGTCTAGGTACAGTTGCATACAGTTTTTAAAATAACTTGCCAGGTAGATTGTTCAAAACATATTGGAGACCTAACCACATTATTCTTATGTAGATGTAGGCTGCCTCACATTGGTCTGTCTTTATATAATCACTGCTAGACTCAATAATATTAAGTTTAGGGCTCTGTGGGGGCCAAACTATCAATTCCAGCACTCCTTGTTCTTCTTTATGCTGAAGATAGTTCTTAATGACATTGGGTGTATGTTTGGGGTTGCAGTCCTGCTGCAGAATAAATTTGGGGCCACTCATGGATAAGTACCGTATTTATCGGTGTATAACACGCACCTCAATTTTAGGAGGGAGATTTCAGGAAAAAAGTTTCAATTTGAAATAAACAGCTTTGAACTCAGAACTTTTTTTTTTTAATCAAATGCAGCCTCACCAGTGCCCATCAAAGTAGCATCGCCAGCGCAGTGTCATCAATTGCAGCCTCGCCAGAGCAGTGTCATCAATTGCAGCCTCAGCAGCGCAATGTCATCAATTGCAGTCTCAGCAGGGCAGTGTCATCAAGTGCAACCTTGCCAGCGCCATTACACAGGGACGGGCCAGGCCGAGGAGTGGGAGGACGAGCAGCCTCTGTCATCTAAAGTCCCGGCGCCTATGATAGACGTCACACATCCCGGCCATCGTGCTGTCTATCATAGGAGGCAGGACTTCCTATGACAACGACATCCTTCCTTCTCCTCGGCCTGGCCCACCCCCCTCTATATCTCGGTGCTGCCTGTTTTTTTTTTTATATATATATATATATCGGCGTATAACAGGCACTGCTGCTTTGCCCTCCATTTTTAGGAGGGAAAAATGTGTGTTATACGGCGATAAATACGGTATCTGCCTGTATTTCTCACAATTGAGAACGTTGTTGATCCTGACCAAATCTCCAACCCCATTTGCAGAAATGCAGCCCCAAACTTGCAAGGAACCTTCACTGTTGCCTGCAGACACTCAATTATTGTACGGCTCCCTAGCTAGCAAGTCACTGGCCAGTCCTCTGGTGAAATGCATGGCCTACATCATAATGTAGTCATGCAGAGTACTGGTGATTGAACTGGAGTTCGAGTGTCTGCCCAATTGGATTTTACAAGGCAATTTAATCTATTTTAATGTAAATGCATGCCTTTCTTTAATATAGTAGATTTAAGTGAAGTAATCACTTTGGCCTGCAATTTTTATCTTTTATTCTGGCCTATTGTGAGCATCAATTAATGGGAAGAAATGCTGACACCTGGCTGCCAGTGGGGATAGTATTCACACAGAGTGCTATTTGAACATTTCATTTTTAATGGTCAACACCTTCTGATAAGACATCTGGTGTTCAATTTGTGCACATTTGGACAGGTTTACTTGTGGGAAGCTGTGTTGGAAATTGATCAATATCCATATATTACGCAGTTTGATCATTTTATTTTTAATGGTCAATATTTTCTGGTAAGAGGCTTGGTGTTTGGTTTTTGGGCACAGTTTGGTCACATGTTTACCTTAAAGGGATCACAGGACATCAAATAAATTTACTAGACATCGTTTTTTGTGGACTTATGAGCTGATTCATATTCACAGATGAATTTTGTGTAGGAGTGTATGAACTTTACGCATTTTAATTTTAGCACTTTACTTTATTTATTTGCGCTTTGATTGGATCCAGATTTCACTTGAATAATGTATAACAAACTATATTTTCTTCTTTGCTTTATTTTCAGATTTTGCTTTTTTTTTTTTTTTTTTTTTGCATCTTGATTGAGCGTTAATTTGAATAATTTATGTATGGGCCTTCAGATTTCTATAATATTTTTTGCACATTTTCAAAGTGATAATTTATTGAATTTATTTTATTTTATGGGTTTAGTGCTGCACTTTTTGTTTTTTATTTCTTGAATTTGGTATCACAAATTTGAGTGCTGACTGCTTTACCCATTAGTTGCAGTATTGCTCGAAAGCTGATTTCTCCTGATTATATAGTAGATGGGTGGTCCTGGGTCACATTTGTTTCCACAATATCTGTCCTGATGCCACTGCTGTACATCTTCTGATGTTGAAGGGAAGTAAGCATGATGGCTCTTTCATCTGCTGCATTAAGTTTCCTTGGTCCACCACTGTATCTATGGTTCTCATCATTACCTTTTTCTTTGTGCTTCTTCAAAAGAGCTTAAACAGCACATCTTTAAAACCCAGTCTGCTTTGAAATCTTTGCCTCGGAGACACCTTGCTGATGCAGTATAACCACTTTGTGTCTTGTTTCCGTGACATGAAATTGTCTTAAACAACCTCACCTTAGTAGCAGAGTTTGGCTGTTCTTCACCCAGTTTCAAGCCCCCTAAACAGCTGTTTCTGCTTTAGTTAATGACTGTTTCCACCTACACATAAAATTGATGATCATTAGCTCCTGCTTGGTATAATTGGTTAATCATACAACCGACTCTAATCCTGAAAAATCCCTGACTTTGTGCAAGTGTGCAAAGTGTGTAAGTGTAAGAATTGATGCTGGTTTGAAGCCAAAAGGTAGTCACACCAAATATTGAATTGATTAGATTTTTTTCTTCTGTTTGCTCACTTTTTGTAAATTGATAAAAATAAATCATTGTTATCTACCGTACTTGCTGCTTTACAGCATTTCTTTACTCCTGCCTAAACATTTTGCACAGTACACTGTTTTTGTATATATATATATATATATATATATATATATATAGATAGATAGATATATATATATATATATATATATATATATATATATATATATAGATATACTACCCCGAGAGATCTCAGCTTCTCTAGGCCTGGTATTTGGGTAATGAGGATGGAGGATAAGATGCCTATGGAGCTAGTTTTTCTATGCTTGCTATAAAAAAGTTTGCTAAACTAGTGATGTAATACATTTTTAAAAATTCAAATAATTAATTTTGAATTATTTGAGGAATAGCTACATGTTGCTCATGTTACAGTATACTCCAGCTTTTTGCTATAATACAGTACTAAAATGCAGGAAATGATGCCACTAGTATTTTATTTTTTATGTACTGTACTAAAAATAAACATCTGCTCATATCAGTTTGTCATAATCACAAGTAATGTTCACGCAAGTTTGATTTCAGCGTGTATCATGTAAAGTGAATTAAACCCATAGTTGGTTTTAAAGAGTAATTGCTTGTAAATTGTGATTGCTACCTGCATGTGTAATTATCCATGTTTACCTTTTTTGAAATGCTGTATTTCTTTTCTAATATATCAAATTTGTAGTTTGTAATTGTTAACAGTATGGGTAATTACCTGTGTTTACCTCATTTTGAAAAGTGTTTTTCACCCCCTCCAAATATAGATAAATGGTAATTGGTGCAAGCAGGAGTAATTATGCATGTCTACCTCCTTCTGAGCAGCACACACAAGGCAGGAGTAACTATGTCAGAATAGCAGGCATTTAATAGATGAGATGATGGCAGAGCATGCATGTGAAAGAAATCGAATTTGATATTCATATCTACAAATTAGACTCAAAATACAACTATAATATGACTTTATAAACACACAAGACATGCACGCACATGCAATGTTAGTAGTAGGAAAAAAAACTTTTGTATATTCACTGAAAAATTAAATAAGCTAGCCATATTTCATTTAAACATGGTTTACTTGATTGTTTTAATGTTAGCAACTAATAAACTAAAATAGGAGTGTTGATAATAGACAGGGCAACATAAAAAAGGCAAAAAAGGGGGGAGAAGGTGGAGGAAGATAATAAGAAACATGAGGTAGAAGTATGGCACTTAATTTTATTTTACCAGCGGCTTCAAATATTAGTTTGCAACTTTAAAACAATTCATTTTGCAGGTTGTATTAAAGTTGGTAGTATTTTTTCAGCAATTGATTTTGGAATATGCTATCTGGCCAACTGGTCATCTGAGATGAATATAGTACTTTTCAGAGTAATATAAGCATAGAAACATGGGAGCTACCATTGCTCCTGATTTGACAATCTCACCTTTGCTACATTAGCCAGAAATTTTTATTTCTAAGAACTTTGTCATTGGCAGTAAGTCACCCCTCTCCATTTCAATTAAATTCTGCTGTGCTGCTTGACATGGTTTGTGGCTCCCTCCTGAATGAGAAATGTAACATCTGTATACTAATCATTTGTAAATAAATATAACCTCTGTGTTGCAGTTCTTATGTGCACATAAAAGCTTGCCTTTTGTTCTTCGCATGAAGACAATGTTACAATATGAGGCTTATGTAAAATCTTCATTGGTAGATGTACTGGGGTTTGGACAAAAATGTGGAAATACTACATGATTTGCAGGTGTGAAAATGACAACACGTTTCACATTGAAAGCAGAAGCGATGTAACATTCTTTTGCTTCTACTGTGTGATGAGAGACATCTAGCTAACAGGTGGGAAGCCTCACTTTGGTCATTTACTGCATGTGCTGCTTGTAATATAGAGTCATGTCAGATTCAAAGAGAGCAAATTGTTGATGGCCGCTTAGTTGGTGCCTCTGTGACTTAAATTGCCTGTTTATTTGCTGTGTCGCGAAGTACAGTATCAAAGGATATGATGGCATATGCAGTTTAGGAAAACGTCATCTGATAAGCATAAGCGTGGTCAACATGGTCAAATGACAGTGCCCAGGATTATGGTTTGGATTTTTGCATGAAGAGTGGTATCAGATTTCATTATCCACCATCCAAGACTTATATTTGTTAATTCCCAAATGAATGCAGGCTGTCTTGAATGCCAAAGGCGGTCTAACACCATATTAGGTAACAGTTTTCTCCTTTTACCATACTTGCTTTAATAATTTTGTCCAACCCCTGTAGATATAATGCACATAAATATTTTACTAGTGTGAATTAATTGTATTTACAATCTCCCTACCATGTATTTCTGTCTGTTTTTGGGACAGTAGTAATGTAATATAACACAAATCCCAGGGCTTATTTAGTTCCAGATGATATGGTAATTATGATAGGTTGGGAGAATTAATGCAGACTGTCAGTGCCAGGTTCCCTTATCCAAATTATGGATGCAAACTCTTTTTTCTGGCCAGCCTCACATCAGCGCACATGTGTTAACCTCTCCCTTTCAGGACCACCTTCTCCTAGCTACTAAAAGTGAGCCTCTCCTCCCTCCCCTTTGTTTTCCTTTTTTGGTCAGACTCCAGTCAACCATGCTCAAAGCAGGATCGACTTCACCCCCCTACAGAACCCCCCCCCCCAAGTTCAGCCTCTCCTGGGGTGGAAGGTCTAAAAGAATAGAGGTAAACCCTCTTAAAAACTGGGCTTTCTATTCTTCTTGTCCCTAGGAGCTGTGCCTGCCACTCTCCCTGTGTTTTCTGTGGGCTGGTGCTGATGTCACGGGGGGGGGGGAGCTGTGGAGGGCAGGGTTGACAGGCATTGCTTAGCAACGCCCAGAGCTAAAGCCAGGAGCTGCAATAGCTCCTGTGTTGTATTCCACAGATAGAGTGGACGAGTTACTGGTGAGCTCCCTCCTGTGCATTGTAAACTGTAACTGCTCCGTGACCCTAATGCATCTTTGTAATTTACAGCTTGTCAGATATATCCTGAGTCTGCTTCCACCCTGAGTAACTCTCTACCTTCTGAAAGGGCTGGTAAGAAAAAAAAAATGAAGAGCTAGAGGAGCTTGCTTCTTTTCTAACTCTTCCTTTTATTACTTTAGCCATGAGCTCACCACAGCCACAAAAAGCATGAAGATCATCAGAAAGGTAGGAGGGGGTTATATGGCCCGCAAAGAAAAAAGTGCTGTACACCAGACTAACAAGGTGTCCTTTCTTTTTAGAAGCAGAAGCCCTAAAAAAAAGACATTTGCAGAAGGAAAAGTCCTGCCACTGCTCAATATCTCCACATGCACAGGGCATAGACCCCAAACAACTGCCATTCCAGGCTGGAGTACATTTCTGGGGGCAGAGCAAAGAACGACAAGAGGTCATCCTTCTCAGGGCTTTTGCTGGGCCTGTTCGGCACCATCCATTCCCGCAAATCTCTTGTGCCTAGAATGCATTAGAAATGTGGCCATGGTCTGGACAAGGAGGCAGAGGTGCTTAGGATAAAGGATTATATCCACGACGCGGTGGCTTAGAGTATGCATTTTATCTCTAGTGCAAATACTTCCAAGAGTCAAAAGCATGTCTGAGAACCACTGGTACGAAGTATCCTCAGGAGTTTCATCAGAGTTTGAGGAACCAACCAAACATTTATTTGACTTCCAGCTCATAGACGCTTATATTGTGACAGTTAAGGAGGCCATAGAATGGGAGAAAGACTCCCAGCCACTGGAGAAAATAAAGAGATATTTTCCAATAATGAAAAAGCAGGGGGCCACATTTCCGTACATGATGGAAATTCACAAATTATGCATGCTTTTTTGCATGTCCCAATCAACAGACATCACCAAAGATATCTGAGATTCATGGTAGGAGAACATAATTTTCAATTCAGGTGTCTGCCCTTCAGAATCAGTACGACACTCCGAGTCTCCCCCAAGACTTTACTAGCAACCATTGCAGTAATACATATGATTAAGATAAAAAATCTTCCATTACTCAGACGACATCTTACTGTTGACCCACACAAGCGAGGAGCTGGTGGCACAACGCAATGTAGTGCTGAAGATTCAAATTTGGCTGGATTATCAACCGACAGAAAAGCCATCTGGTTCCCTCCCGGGAAATGGAATACCTAGGTCTTATATTCAACACAAGGAGGGGGCAGATCTCGCTACCATATTGCAAAGTGGCTAGTTAGAAGCTTGCATCAACAGCATGCTGGAATCCTCGTCATTTTCGGTGAGAGACTGTATGACAATCCTGGGGATGTTCACAGCCGCGACTCCAGCTGTTCCCTGAGCAAGATTTCATAAAGGGCATTCTAAACATCCTTTCTAGACCAATGGGACGGTCTATCGCTGGACCAGAGTATCTTCTTGTTGTGATGGATCCTCCAGGGCCAGGGATTTTGTCACAAGGTATGCATCTAAGTCTTTGAGACTTGGCCCTGATAACCTCGGATGCCAGTCTCCGGGGTTGTGGTGCTCACTGCCTTGGCAGGCAGGTTCAGGTCAGATGGAACATGATGGTGACCAACCTTTTTGAAGTTACAGGCAGCATACCTAGCCTTACTGACATTCAAGCATCAGATTCAGGGAGCCCAGGTCAAGTTTATGTTGGACAACCTGATAGCGTTTGTCTATATACGCAAACAAGGAGGAACAAAAAGCCTGCATTTGCTGAAGTTGGCAACCAAGATATTCGTCTGGGCTAAAGCACATGTGGAGTCTTTGACAGTAGACTACATTCCAGGCATTTAAAATCACATAGCAGATCAGCTGAGTTGAAAAATTTCCAGCAGCAATGAGTGGCCACTCAACAGGAGTTATTTGAGCCCAATCTTTGGCAAATGGGGAACGCCCTCTGTGGACCTAATGAACACCCCAAGAAATGCACAAGTGCTCAGGTTCATGTCAAGATTCCGTTACAATGAGGCACTAGCTCAAGACGCCTTCTCAGTTTCTTGGAAGTTTCCCTTGGTCTATCTCTTCCCGCCATCACCTCTAATCCTGAAAGCCCTGCTGAAGATGACGAGGGAGAACGTTCATGCAATCGTAATTCCACACTTCTGACCACGAAGGCCATGGTTCCCGCTGCTCCTGCAGGTGGTGTCAACCCAGCCAATACGGCTGCTGCTAAAGAGAGATCTACTACAACAGGCCCATTGTATTTATCCCAATCCAGGGAGATTGCAATTGAAAGCATGGCTTTAAATCAACCAGACTGCAGTCTTAAGGCCACTCAGAGAAGGGGATTTCTACACGATTGAAGGCAAGAAAAGCTACAACCAATGCTACATACATCAGGATTTGGGAAAAAGTTTACACCATTTGCTTTACAAAAAAAAATTCTCTTCATTGACCGCAAGTATTGCAGAAGTTATAGAATTTTTACAGACAGCACTAAGGATGGGCCTGACATATAACACAATAAACGTACAGGTGCTAGCCTTGTTTTGCTTCATAGGCCACAAGTGAGCAGACAATCCCTTATTAAGACAATTCCTTAGAGCAACCATAAGAATACAGCCTCTGAATAGGAACCTTTTCCCAGCCTGGGTCTTGACAAAAGTGCTAAAGGCTCTGCTCCAACCCCCGTTTGTCCCTACTGAAGCATGCTCGCTATGGTTCCTAACAGTCAAATTAATCTTTCTCAAAGCCATTACGTCAGCGAGAAGAGTCTCAGAGACTGCAGCTTTATCTTGTAAAGATACTTTTTTGCATAAGTCTTCCAGACAAAGTCATTCTGTGGCCTTCACCTGCCTTAGCTCCCAAAGTGGTCCCCAAGTTTCATGTAAATTGGGAGTCGGTTCTACCAAGCTTCACCCAACCTATGAAACAAACAGATGAGCTAGATCTCAGACCACTTGATATGGTCAACTTGTTCCTAATGTAACTGCATTGCTTTTGACAGATGCACAAGACTGATAGTTTATTCATTCCTCCATTAGGGCCTAAGAGAGGGGAAGTGACATCAGCAAGAATCATAGCTACCTGGATCACCAAGGTGATAGGCCTTGTTTATGAGAAACAGGGGCTGGCACCTCCACAAGCTATACAAGTTCATTCAACAAGAGGGGTGGCAGCCTCGTGGGCAGCATCTGCAAAGGTTTTGGTGGAAGATATATGCAGAATGGCTAGTTGAAGCTCCTGCGAAACATTCCCTTAACATTACAAACTGGATGCAATATCCGCTAGTTCATTGAAGTTTGAAAGCGCAGTGGTGTCAGTACTCTTTCAAGCAAAATTAAATATTCACTAAGCAGCATTAATGGTTGTTTTAAAGCGGAGTTCAGGCCACAGAAAAAAAATTTCAATGAACATACCCCCGGGACAGTCAGGGTTAGTACATGCCACAATGGATAGCCTCTGATCTGTCCCGGTTCGCACTTACCTTTTAGAAGAAATACTTACTTTTAAAATTTCTTCTCCAGCGCTGCCATCTCAGGTGTGGGCAGCTTGAAGCCAGCGCGATCCTCTTCTGCGTCCTCTTCCGTCCTCTTCGGTCCCACGATGCACTGCGCCGGCCCCGCCGTCACTTCTGGGTCTGCAGCGTCATCCCTGCACAGCTTCTGGGCATGCCCAGAAGCTGTTTAGCAAGGTATGACGTGCCTACACCGGAACTGACGTCGGGGCCGGTACAGGCGCATTGATTGATTGAATCATTGCAAAGCGGAAGTGACGCGGCCGCCGAGGGAGGAAGTGGAAGAAAGGTGAGTATATTTTTCTGCAATTACAAGGTAAGTAAAAAAAAAAAAAATCGTAACTACCCATTTCTTTTTCAGGTGAGCTATAGCAAGCGGATGGCCCAAAATCGACTATGTCGATTTTGTGGCCGGAACTCAGCTTTAAGTTTGTTATCCTGCCCTATATTATCTATGTCAAATCCCAGGTGTGCTGATGTGAGGCTGGCCAGGAAAAAATTCTCACATCAGCACAACTTTCTTCCCTTCCTAGAAGCCTATCATCGCTGGATACGGAACAAGGGGAGGGATTTTATTAGCTAGGAAAATGTGGTCCTGGGAGATTGAAGGGAGGGGTTAACCGAGACATGAGAACAGGCCAGGAAAGAAAAATTACGGTAAGTATTGGTAACAGTTTTCTATTTTTTGTCTTCAGATCCCAGATTCAAAGCCCTCCCTTGTTTATATAAACAATAAGGGTGGGCATCTTTTACTTGTGCATAAACTGAAATCCTGCAATAAGCTGCACATTTTCATTTTACCTCCAACGTCTTACAGTTAGTTCATAAATACTTTGCATGAAAAGGGGAAGGGTTTTGACAATAAAGAATATTTATAACTATCCAATTTATTGCAGTCAAATGGGAGTAAATGGGGGTCATTTTGATCACCAGAATGTAGCATTACGCATAATAAACTTGTAATTATTAGAATATATCTTGCCACTTGTATATGTTTGTATATGTCTTGTTCATATTACTGTTATACATAATAATATGTTATAGCATGCTTAATAATTTCCTTGTACATAAACAGATTGCTGGTTTGCTATATGTAGGTCCTTTTATTGTATACCAGTAAATTTCTGTGGTGTTAAAGTGTTTACTCAAGTATCTAAACCCTATTTACCACATTATTAAAATGTAGATGTGGGCCTTATAAAGCAGACATATCTTTAGTTAAATTAACTTCAGGTAACTGTCAGCACTAGCAAACCCTGATGTGAAAAACATATGCTTAATGAACTGCTTCTTCTCTTTTCGCCTATTTTGTAGTTTTTTTTTTTTTTATCATTCATTAGCAAATCTTTTGTTCACATTTTTGGCTTTTTAATTTGCTCCTTATTTTCATTTTTATAATTTCTTTTCACAGTAGTAAAGTTAAAAAAATCACACAGCATTTAAACAAAATGTATTTATTTTATTACTATGCTTTGACGCAACAATATTTTTAGAACATAAAAAAAATAAAAAATAAAAAAAATTAGAGGATAATGCTACCAAAATAAAGTGTATATGCATCAATTTCATATTAAAAAAAGCCAATATTTTATTTTCAAATATATAGACCAATATAACTCCAAAGTGTAGCGCTATAAAAAGTGCATATAACAAAAACTTTCCATTTGGTGCGAAAGTCAACCCACAGAAAATACAGAGCCAATATATTAATCTCTCAGCCTGTAATGCTAGGTGTAAATACTGTATATTTCACTAAAATAAAACACAACTCTCCATGAGCATATTATGACTCCCAAAATTAACTGCAGCAAAAAATAAGAATATTGTAAAACAACATACACAAAAAACTGGATATATCTTAAATAAGCATACAGTGTACATATAAAGTTTGTATAAATAGCCCATATAATAAACCTGTGTGACAAGTGCCTGTACACACACCCTTACAAAAGTGATATAAATATACAAAATGAAAGTGCAAACTAAAGTCCATACAGAGACTAAAGCTGGCCATACGCGGTTTGAAACTCATGGTTTGGGGAAGACCGAGATTTGAACTGTTATTAGGCAGGCTGAATGTACCAAATTGATGGATCGATCAACTTGGGTACAACCAGTCTTCCAGATTCTTATGCAATTATTGCAAGTGGCTGCTATAGCAGCTACCCCCCCCCCACCCCCACCTGCTTGGCAAGAGGGATTCTCCTGTCATCACTGTCTGTGTTGATGGGGGAATTGTGCAAATTTCTTTCCAGCAGATTGCCGGAAGGAAATTTGCACCGTTGTTGGCTTGCCTTAACGGTAAGTTTTAAAGGTGACACAATCTTGCAATCAGTCCTCTTGCTGGCACCAGTGAAAGGATATCCAAAACACAGATCAAGTGCTTCACACCCCACAATGTGTATAAAAGACTTTCCAGAAGACTATAACCCTCACAAAAAGAGTGGTCATAAAAGCTTTGGGCAGCAAAGCGACTTCTCCGGGGCTCGAAGCACAACTTAGAGCTCCTCCAGTGTCCTCATACCTGCAAGGCACAATGAAGATCCCAATAATTTTCCCCAGCTCAGAAGGACTGATATACCATGCAGGAATAAAAAAAACAAATGAAATGTCCCATAGTGTAAAACATAAAATGAGCAATTAGCTAATTGGCATCTCCAATCTTCCAGTACACTGTATCACACACGTGTAGTTCAAATTTGATATACCCAGTTTTAATGTATGTTATTTTAAAGTATTTTTATTTTTTATTTGAATTAATGTATGGAGTCAAAATATGCTGATGGGGCTTTGTGTCTTATTTTAGTGTAACCTAAAGTTACACTTTCAGAGTTTACCTACTTGTGGACCGCCCACGGTACATTTACTGCAGCAGGGCAGCCACTCTGTGCCTGATCACTTCCAGGTCACAGCTCCCGCTGTGATCACACATAGCAGGACCCCAGCGGGAGGTACCGCGGACTCGATGTCTGCTGGCACCCACCGATTACACAGAAAACAGGCAGAATCAAAATCTGCCTATGTAAACAAAGCAGATTGTTGTTCTGTCAGAAGTCAAGGTATTGAACCTGTGCTTCTGCAAACAGGAACACAAATCTTTGCCTTCCCCTAGTCAAAGCACCTCCCCCACAGTGAGTAAGCACAGTCTAGGCACACAGTTAACCTGTTGATTGCCCCTGATGTTAACCACTTCCCAGCCAGTGTCATTAGTACTGAGAGTGCATATTTTTTAGCACTGATCACTGTATTAGTGTCACTGGTTCCGAAAAAGCATCAGTTAGGCGTCTGATTTGTCCGACGTAATATCGCAGTCCTGCTATAAGTCGCTGATTGCTGCCATTACTAGTAAAATAAATAATAAAAATATCTCATTGTTTGTAGATGTTTTAACTTTTGTGCAAACCAATCCATATACGCTTATTGGGATTTTCTTACCAAAAATATGTAGCAGAATACATATTGGCCTACATTGGTGAAGAAATTAGATTTGTTTTTACATTTTATTATTGGGTATGTTTTATATCAGAAAGTAAAAAAGTTTTTTTTTTTTTCAAAATTGTTAGTCTTTTTTTTTTATTAGCACAAACAGATAAAAACTGCAGAGGTGACCATATACCATTAAAAGAAAGCTCTATTTATGGGGAAAAAAATTACAAAATGTTTATTTGGGTACAGTGTCATATTGCAAACAACGGTCTGGTCATGAAGGCAGGTAAACCTTCTGGAGGTCAAGTGGTTAATATATTGGCTCTATATTTTCTGTGGGTGTTATTGACTTTCGCACCAGATGTAAATTCTTTGTTAAATACACTTTTTATAGCGTTACACTTTGGAGTTATATTGTTTACCTATCTTGTATCAGAATATAGATAGCTGCTTTTAGTGGATCCCTGTGAACATGAGTGTGGATTTCTCACTACTTGTAAATAGACAAATAGTTGGCATGGGAAAATGGCACAGGTAAAGAAGCTCAAGAAGTTTAGATCAAAAGTAGAACAAAAAATATCTGGGTAAAGTTGCCTTTAGGGAGATGTATAAAAGCAAAAAAAAAAAAAAAACATAACAAAAGAAATAACATGTATGTGTGTATATATATATATATATATATTTATAAACAACACGTGCAATTGTCTCAAAATTAATTTTGTATTTAACATTGCAGCCTGAACATGTGCATAATTAATCTTGTAGACAATTAAACATTCTTCAGTTCACAGCTGAATGCAATTAGCATTAGGAAGTTTACATATGCTGGCAATAACACAGATTAGCAACTAAAGTGCTTGTTAAAAAAATTAACCCGAGGCAGTCTGAGTAGACCTTTCTTAATGATCTAGTAAATGTTGTTGATGAAGTAATAATCAATTTTGTTTTATAAATAGTAAATCAAGATTTTTGGCCTAATTAGGAAAGATACAGATCACTTCACATAATATCATTTCAGATGCTATGAATGTGTATAAATGTGATGAACTTACTTGAATATGGAACAATCCCTTATTGACATTCATGCCATTTGTGGCTGAAAAATACAATCATTAAGTGTTAAAAGCTAAAAGTTTTCACACGTTTTATTCTGTAGATGTCAACTAAAAGAGCAGTATTTGTAAAACAAATGTGGATAGTGCATTTTGGCGTTAAGGATTTTAAACAAAAATACAGAAAAAATAAAATGTCCATTTTATGAAAAAGTTTGAAATAGGATTGTATAGGTAACTGTCCCACTTTTACTTCTCTACAGTATTTATATATCGCCCTAAGTTTTTGAGTTTTCTGTTTTTCAAAGCTGTTATTCTAGCGATGGTCTTATATAAAGATGACTAGAAGCAAGCTTTAGAGCAAAACTCTTCCAAAAATGTAACTTTTAGTGGTAAACGGGATAATCCTTTTATTCAGGCATATTTCAATTAAATTTTATGCACCCTTGTTATTGCGCCATACCACAGCAAACAGTAATCTGGATTTTATTCAGTGGATTTTATTATAGTAAACTTTCTGTATGATTTTTTTTCCCTTTTGGCCATAAATGAAGCACGTGCAAGCTTAGTCATGTCAAGATCATAGTTCACTGAAATATGTCAAAGTACTGCATAATGAGCCTTTGCTTTAAATAGATATGATCACTTTTTGGACTTGTGCCATCAAATACTTCTGTCATTTTTCTTCTAAGTAAATCCAATAGAATAAATCCAACATGTATATATATATATATATATATTTATATACAATGAATTGTGCATAATAAAAATAGTTAATACTATACATATTTTTTCTAAGAATTCCTATTTATACTGATTGATTTTAAAGTCAATTTTTTACTTGTTCCATTTCTAGTTGCCAAATAATCATGTTTTTCTTTTCTCTAAATTAGAACTCAAGCCGAGATTCTGCCTGTTAATGTGCACGGTATGACTCTTTGTGCAGTGAATTTTTTCTAAAAAAAAAAGTGTGAACTGCAGTCAGCAGCAGTGCTTGTGCAGTACACCTAACCATTTACTTCTAACTAAACTTCTATTGTTGGTGGGAGGCAGGGGGGGGGGGGGGATGCTCTTCACGGTATATTGTTCATTGTATATTATGGATAGTTTATTGTCTTTATATTAAAATTGGTCTAGCATCTCCCTGACTGGCAAAAGCAATGTTGTGCATTTAAACATACCCCTTTAAGGTGGGGCAGGATATCTGAGAATACTGATATATAGGAATGCAGGTTATAGCTAATGTTTACAACTTGAAAAAAATCCATGGGGAACTGGAAAAAACGTGCTTGGCCAGGGGTGTGGTCTGGACATGGCCTAGTAAAGACACATAGCAACTGAGCTCCTAGCCCTCCAGCAGTCTTTTGAGTGATCACACTACTTGCTAGCAGCGGCATGTAATAGAGAAGAAGGAAGGTTAAGACATCTCTCAAGACACCTAAGAGCGAGATCCAGCAGTATTTTCTGAGTGCACACAAGTATAGTGCAGGGACTAAAATAGAGTATACAAGAAATCAAGTAACCAGGTTAGCGTTGCTACAGGCAACTCTGGACTCGCCTACACTCTCAGTTGGTTCAGACAGTGCTTTGGAAGCCTGGCGGACATTAGATTAGCTTAGGACCTTGCTGCTTATTGCCTCAATCAAGTCAGGGGGATCTACGTGCTCTTATACAAGCGCTCCCAGCAGGGGAAGATATAGAGGCTCTCATATGTATGGTAAAGGAAGCCCACCATAGAGAGCTTCAATCGGTTCGGACCAATGAAAACTCAACCACGGCTTTGGAACAGCAGGTGGCAGCCTTGGAAAGGGATCAGAATTCTCAAGCAGAGACAACTGTAGTGTTGCAATTACATCTGGAGGACCTCGGAGACTGGAGCCGCAGGAACAACGTGCAGCTTCGGGGTCTCCCCGAAGCTACAGGACAGGAGAACCTTCCAGATACGGTTTTGGTTATCTTTCACAGGGTCCAGGGGGATACCCCGTCTGTTAATATGGAGTTCGATAGGGTCCATAGAGCATTGGGCCCTAAATCTTTAGACCCAAATCAGTATCGGGATGTGGTATGCCACCTTTACTAATATGTGCATAAGGCAGCAATACTCCAGAAGGCATGGGAGGCAGGTATGGTGGATTTTGATGGTGCACAAATCAAGATACTACTGGACATCTCCCAAGCTACACTGTAGTGAACCTCCACCCAGTATTGGATCGGGTGCACCAGATGGGACATACCTATAGACTGCTAGAGGGCTGGGAGCTCAGGTGCTATGTGTTTTTACTAGGCCATGTCAAGACCACACCCCCGGCCAAGCATGTTTTGTCCAGTTCCCCATGGATGTATATACGCTAAGCAGGGAGTAAAAACTGGCACATCGCTCAGTAAAAACTGTACACAGTGCACACAGTAAACATTGTAGGACCACAGTTAACACTTGATTGCACCTAAATGTTAAACCCTACCCACCAAGTGTCATTAGCACAGTGATAATGTAAAATATTAGCACTGGTCACTGTATTAGTGTCACTGGTGATGTCAGAGTTAGTCAGTCAGTTCCCCCCTCCAGCATCAGTTAGTGTCAGATTGCCCACTACACTACCGCAGTCCCAATAAAAGTCATTGATCGCCGATATTACCAGTAGAAAAATAAATAAATAAAAATTCCAGCATATATCCCATCAGTTGTAGAGGCTATAACTTTCACACAAACCAATCCATATACACACATTTTTGGGTTTTATAACCAAAGACATGCAGCAGAATACATTTTGTTTTTTTATGTTTTTTAATTGGATATATTTTATAGCAGAAAGTAAATAAATAGTTTGTTTTGTTTTGTTTTGGTTTTTTTTGTATTTTGTAATCTGTTCTGTTTTACTCTTAATTAGTGTTGAGCGAACACGGACTGTATTATTCGTGTTCGTACCGAATAATTGGATTTTTGTTACCCGAACACGAACACGGACACTTTACTGTATATTCGGGTAAAAATCCGTGTTCGGTCGTTTTATTTCCGGGTTTTGCATGCTTTGGCGCTCTTTTCATGGCGGGCTTTCAACAGCCAATCAACAATCGTTTAACTGGTGTGCCTTAAGCCATCCCAGCCATGCCTGCAAATGTCTCAGTAGCTGTGATTGGCCGTCTGAAGCATGTGACCAAGTCTTTATAAGTTCGAGGCAGCCACAGCGGCATCATTATGCTGCTTAGATCAGGGACAGAGCACACATCAACGTGCTGGCTGCTGATTAGGGAAAGATAGGCAGGAAAAAACCATTTGTGTCCGGATAGAATTGAGGGACAGGTCGGAGTGTTTAGGCAGGGCGAGTTGTAGGCATTTTAGGGATAGAGTCTGCTGAATTATAGGGTCAGTGTGTTCTACAAACTACAATCGATATTGCTGTGTGGGGTGGGGTCTGCACTTAGTTCTCCTGATCTACGATCTCTTCTCAATCCTGTTAGGGACAGAGTCTTCTGAATTTTAGGGAAAGTGTGTTCTACAAACTACAATCGATATTGCTGTGTGGTGTGGGATAGGAGATAGGCAGGTGTCAGTGATCAACATCCATTTTTCTGTGTGTGGGCTGCAGTGAACACAATCTTTTTGGGGTGCAGTGAACACAATCCTTTTGGAGTGCAGTGAACAAAATCTTTGTGGGGTGCAGTGAACAAAACCTTTGTGGGGGTACAGTGAACACAATCTTTGTGGGGTGCAGTGAAGACAATCCTTGTGGGGTGCAGTGAAGACAATCCTTGTGGGGTGCAGTGAACAAAATCTTTGGGGGGTACAGTGAACACAATCTTTGTGGGGTGCAGAGAAGACAATCCTTGTGGGGTGCAGTGAACAAAATCTTTGGGGGGGTACAGTGAACACAATCTTTGTGGGGTGCAGTGAACAAAACCTTTGTGGGGTGCAGTGAACACAATCTTTGTGGGGTGCAGTGAAGACAATCCTTGTGGGGTGCAGTGAAGACAATCCTTGTGGGGTGCAGTGAACAAAATCTTTGGGGGGTACAGTGAACACAATCTTTGTGGGGTGCAGTGAACAAAACCTTTGTGGGGTACAGTGAACACAATCTTTGTGGGGTGCAGTGAAGACAATCCTTTTGGAGTGCAGTGAACACAATCTTTGTGGGGTACAGTGAACACAATCTTTGTGGGGTGCAGTGAACAAAACCTTTGTGGGGTGCAGTGAACACAATCTTTGTGGGGTGCAGTGAACACAATCTTTGTGGGGTGCAGTGAACAAAACCTTTGTGGGGTGCAGTGAACACAACCTTTGTGGGGTACAGTGAACACAATCTTTGTGGGGTGCAGTGAACAAAACCTTTGTGGGGTACAGTGAACACAATCTTTGTGGGGTACAGTGAACACAATCTTTGTGGGGTGCAGTGAACAAAACCTTTGTGGGGTACAGTGAACACAATCTTTGTGGGGTGCAGTGAACAAAACCTTTGTGGGGTACAGTGAACACAATCTTTGTGGGGTGCAGTGCAGACAATCCTTTTGGAGTGCAGTGAACAAAATCTTTGTGGGGTACAGTGAACACAATCTTTGTGGGGTGCAGTGAACAAAATCTTTGTGGGGTACAGTGAACACAATCTTTGTGGGGTGCAGTGAAGACAATCCTTGTGGGGTGCAGTGAAGACAATCCTTGTGGGGTGCAGTGAACAAAATCTTTGGGGGGTACAGTGAACACAATCTTTGTGGGGTGCAGTGAACAAAACCTTTGTGGGGTACAGTGAACACAATCTTTGTGGGGTGCAGTGAACAAAACCTTTGTGGGGTACAGTGAACACAATCTTTGTGGGGTGCAGTGAAGACAATCTTTTTGGAGTGCAGTGAACACAATCTTTGGGGGGTACAGTGAACACAATCTTTGTGGGGTGCAGTGAACAAAACCTTTGTGGGGTACAGTGAACACAATCTTTGTGGGGTGCAGTGAACAAAACCTTTGTGGGGTACAGTGAACACAATCTTTGTGGGGTGCAGTGAAGACAATCCTTTTGGAGTGCAGTGAACACAATCTTTGTGGGGTACAGTGAACACAATCTTTGTGGGGTGCAGTGAACAAAACCTTTGTGGGGTACAGTGAACACAATCTTTGTGGGGTGCAGTGAACACAATCTTTGTGGGGTGCAGTGAACAAAACCTTTGTGGGGTGCAGTGAACACAATCTTTGTGGGGTGCAGTGAACAAAACCTTTGTGGGGTGCAGTGAACACAACCTTTGTGGGGTACAGTGAACACAATCTTTGTGGGGTGCAGTGAACAAAACCTTTGTGGGGTACAGTGAACACAATCTTTGTGGGGTACAGTGAACACAATCTTTGTGGGGTGCAGTGAACAAAACCTTTGTGGGGTACAGTGAACACAATCTTTGTGGGGTGCAGTGAACAAAACCTTTGTGGGGTACAGTGAACACAATCTTTGTGGGGTGCAGTGAAGACAATCCTTTTGGAGTGCAGTGAACAAAATCTTTGTGGGGTACAGTGAACACAATCTTTGTGGGGTGCAGTGAACAAAATCTTTGTGGGGTACAGTGAACACAATCTTTGTGGGGTGCAGTGAAGACAATCCTTGTGGGGTGCAGTGAAGACAATCCTTGTGGGGTGCAGTGAACAAAATCTTTGGGGGGTACAGTGAACACAATCTTTGTGGGGTGCAGTGAACAAAACCTTTGTGGGGTACAGTGAACACAATCTTTGTGGGGTGCAGTGAACAAAACCTTTGTGGGGTACAGTGAACACAATCTTTGTGGGGTGCAGTGAAGACAATCCTTTTGGAGTGCAGTGAACACAATCTTTGTGGGGTACAGTGAACACAATCTTTGTGGGGTGCAGTGAACAAAACCTTTGTGGGGTACAGTGAACACAATCTTTGTGGGGTGCAGTGAACACAATCTTTGTGGGGTGCAGTGAACAAAACCTTTGTGGGGTGCAGTGAACACAACCTTTGTGGGGTACAGTGAACACAATCTTTGTGAGGTGCAGTGAAAAAAACCTTTGTGGGGTACAGTGAACACAATCTTTGTAGGGTACAGTGAACACAATCTTTGTGGGGTGCAGTGAACAAAACCTTTGTGGGGTACAGTGAACACAATCTTTGTGGGGTGCAGTGAACAAAACCTTTGTGGGGTACAGTGAACACAATCTTTGTGGGGTGCAGTGAAGACAATCCTTTTGGAGTGCAGTGAACAAAATCTTTGTGGGGTACAGTGAACACAATCTTTGTGGGGTGCAGTGAACAAAATCTTTGTGGGGTACAGTGAACACAATTTTGTGGGGTGCAGTGAAGACAATCCTTGTGGGGTGCAGTGAAGACAATCCTTGTGGGGTGCAGTGAACAAAATCTTTGGGGGGTACAGTGAACACAATCTTTGTGGGGTGCAGTGAACACAATCTTTGTGGGGTGCAGTGAACACAATCTTTGTGGGGTGCAGTGAAGACAATCCTTTTGGAGTGCAGTGAACACAATCTTTGTGGGGTACAGTGAACACAATCTTTGTGGGGTGCAGTGAAGACAATCCTTGTGGGGTGCAGTGAAGACAATCCTTGTGGGGTGCAGTGAACAAAATCTTTGGGGGGTACAGTGAACACAATCTTTGTGGGGTGCAGTGAACAAAACCTTTGTGGGGTACAATGAACACAATCTTTGTGGGGTGCAGTGAAGACAATCCTTTTGGAGTGCAGTGAACACAATCTTTGTGGGGTACAGTGAACACAATCTTTGTGGGGTGCAGTGAACAAAACCTTTGTGGGGTGCAGTGAACAAAACCTTTGTGGGGTACAGTGAACACAATCTTTGTGGGGTGCAGTGAACACAATCTTTGTGGGGTGGAGTGAACACAACCTTTGTGGGGTACAGTGAACACAATCTTTGTGGGGTGCAGTGAACAAAACCTTTGGGGGGTACAGTGAACACAATCTTTGTGGGGTACAGTGAACACAATCTTTGTGGGGTGCAGTGAACAAAACCTTTGTGGGGTACAGTGAACACAATCTTTGTGGGGTGCAGTGAACAAAACCTTTGTGGAGTACAGTGAACACAATCTTTGTGGGGTGCAGAGAAGACAATCCTTTTGGGGTGCAGTGAACACAATCTTTGTGGGGTACAGTGAACACAATCTTTGTGGGGTGCAGTGAACACAATCTTTGTGGGGTGCAGTGAACAAAACCTTTGTGGGGTGCAGTGAACACAATCTTTGTGGGGTGCAGTGAAGACAATCCTTGTGGGGTGCAGTGAAGACAATCCTTGTGGGGTGCAGTGAAGACAAACAATCCTTGTGGGGTGCAGTGAACAAAATCTTTGTGGGGTACAGTGAACACAATCTTTGTGGGGTACAGTGAACACAATCTTTGTGGGGTGCAGTGAACAAAACCTTTGTGGGGTACAGTGAACACAATCTTTGTGGGGTGCAGTGAACAAAACCTTTGTGGGGTACAGTGAACACAATCTTTGTGGGGTGCAGTGAAGACAATCCTTTTGGAGTGCAGTGAACAAAATCTTTGTGGGGTACAGTGAACACAATCTTTGTGGGGTGCAGTGAACAAAATCTTTGTGGAGTACAGTGAACACAATCTTTGTGGGGTGCAGTGAAGACAATCCTTGTGGGGTGCAGTGAAGACAATCCTTGTGGGGTGCAGTGAACAAAATCTTTGGGGGGTACAGTGAACACAATCTTTGTGGGGTGCAGTGAACAAAACCTTTGTGGGGTACAGTGAACACAATCTTTGTGGGGTGCAGTGAACAAAACCTTTGTGGGGTACAGTGAACACAATCTTTGTGGGGTGCAGTGAAGACAATCCTTTTGGAGTGCAGTGAACACAATCTTTGTGGGGTACAGTGAACACAATCTTTGTGGGGTGCAGTGAACAAAACCTTTGTGGGGTACAGTGAACACAATCTTTGTGGGGTGCAGTGAACACAATCTTTGTGGGGTGCAGTGAACAAAACCTTTGTGGGGTGCAGTGAACACAACCTTTGTGGGGTACAGTGAACACAATCTTTGTGGGGTGCAGTGAACAAAACCTTTGTGGGGTACAGTGAACACAATCTTTGTAGGGTACAGTGAACACAATCTTTGTGGGGTGCAGTGAACAAAACCTTTGTGGGGTACAGTGAACACAATCTTTGTGGGGTGCAGTGAACAAAACCTTTGTGGGGTACAGTGAACACAATCTTTGTGGGGTGCAGTGAAGACAATCCTTTTGGAGTGCAGTGAACAAAATCTTTGTGGGGTACAGTGAACACAATCTTTGTGGGGTGCAGTGAACAAAATCTTTGTGGGGTACAGTGAACACAATTTTGTGGGGTGCAGTGAAGACAATCCTTGTGGGGTGCAGTGAAGACAATCCTTGTGGGGTGCAGTGAACAAAATCTTTGGGGGGTACAGTGAACACAATCTTTGTGGGGTGCAGTGAACACAATCTTTGTGGGGTGCAGTGAACACAATCCTTGTGGGGTGCAGTGAAGACAATCCTTGTGGGGTGCAGTGAACAAAATCTTTGGGTGGTACAGTGAACACAATCTTTGTGGGGTGCAGTGAACAAAACCTTTGTGGGGTACAATGAACACAATCTTTGTGGGGTGCAGTGAAGACAATCCTTTTGGAGTGCAGTGAACACAATCTTTGTGGGGTACAGTGAACACAATCTTTGTGGGGTGCAGTGAACAAAACCTTTGTGGGGTGCAGTGAACAAAACCTTTGTGGGGTACAGTGAACACAATCTTTGTGGGGTGCAGTGAACACAATCTTTGTGGGGTGCAGTGAACACAACCTTTGTGGGGTACAGTGAACACAATCTTTGTGGGGTGCAGTGAACAAAACCTTTGTGGAGTACAGTGAACACAATCTTTGTGGGGTACAGTGAACACAATCTTTGTGGGGTGCAGTGAACAAAACCTTTGTGGGGTACAGTGAACACAATCTTTGTGGGGTGCAGTGAACAAAACCTTTGTGGGGTACAGTGAACACAATCTTTGTGGGGTGCAGAGAAGACAATCCTTTTGGGGTGCAGTGAACACAATCTTTGTGGGGTACAGTGAACACAATCTTTGTGGGGTGCAGTGAACACAATCTTTGTGGGGTGCAGTGAACAAAACCTTTGTGGGGTGCAGTGAACACAATCTTTGTGGGGTGCAGTGAAGACAATCCTTGTGGGGTGCAGTGAAGACAATCCTTGTGGGGTGCAGTGAAGACAAACAATCCTTGTGGGGTGCAGTGAACAAAATCTTTGTGGGGTACAGTGAACACAATCTTTGTGGGGTACAGTGAACACAATCTTTGTGGGGTGCAGTGAACAAAACCTTTGTGGGGTACAGTGAACACAATCTTTGTGGGGTGCAGTGAACAAAACCTTTGTGGGGTACAGTGAACACAATCTTTGTGGGGTGCAGTGAAGACAATCCTTTTGGAGTGCAGTGAACAAAATCTTTGTGGGGTACAGTGAACACAATCTTTGTGGGGTGCAGTGAACAAAATCTTTGTGGAGTACAGTGAACACAATCTTTGTGGGGTGCAGTGAAGACAATCCTTGTGGGGTGCAGTGAAGACAATCCTTGTGGGGTGCAGTGAACAAAATCTTTGGGGGGTACAGTGAACACAATCTTTGTGGGGTGCAGTGAACAAAACCTTTGTGGGGTACAGTGAACACAATCTTTGTGGGGTGCAGTGAACAAAACCTTTGTGGGGTACAGTGAACACAATCTTTGTGGGGTGCAGTGAAGACAATCCTTTTGGAGTGCAGTGAACACAATCTTTGTGGGGTACAGTGAACACAATCTTTGTGGGGTGCAGTGAACAAAACCTTTGTGGGGTACAGTGAACACAATCTTTGTGGGGTGCAGTGAACACAATCTTTGTGGGGTGCAGTGAACAAAACCTTTGTGGGGTGCAGTGAACACAATCTTTGTGGGGTGCAGTGAAGACAATCCTTGTGGGGTGCAGTGAAGACAATCCTTGTGGGGTGCAGTGAAGACAAACAATCCTTGTGGGGTGCAGTGAACAAAATCTTTGTGGGGTACAGTGAACACAATCTTTGTGGGGTACAGTGAACACAATCTTTGTGGGGTGCAGTGAACAAAACCTTTGTGGGGTACAGTGAACACAATCTTTGTGGGGTGCAGTGAACAAAACCTTTGTGGGGTACAGTGAACACAATCTTTGTGGGGTGCAGTGAAGACAATCCTTTTGGAGTGCAGTGAACAAAATCTTTGTGGGGTACAGTGAACACAATCTTTGTGGGGTGCAGTGAACAAAATCTTTGTGGAGTACAGTGAACACAATCTTTGTGGGGTGCAGTGAAGACAATCCTTGTGGGGTGCAGTGAAGACAATCCTTGTGGGGTGCAGTGAACAAAATCTTTGGGGGGTACAGTGAACACAATCTTTGTGGGGTGCAGTGAACAAAACCTTTGTGGGGTACAGTGAACACAATCTTTGTGGGGTGCAGTGAACAAAACCTTTGTGGGGTACAGTGAACACAATCTTTGTGGGGTGCAGTGAAGACAATCCTTTTGGAGTGCAGTGAACACAATCTTTGTGGGGTACAGTGAACACAATCTTTGTGGGGTGCAGTGAACAAAACCTTTGTGGGGTACAGTGAACACAATCTTTGTGGGGTGCAGTGAACACAATCTTTGTGGGGTGCAGTGAACAAAACCTTTGTGGGGTACAGTGAACACAATCTTTGTGGGGTGCAGTGAACACAATCTTTGTGGGGTGCAGTGAACAAAACCTTTGTGGGGTGCAGTGAACACAACCTTTGTGGGGTACAGTGAACACAATCTTTGTGGGGTGCAGTGAACAAAACCTTTGTGGGGTGCAGTGAACAAAACCTTTGTGGGGTACAGTGAACACAATCTTTGTGGGGTGCAGTGAACACAATCTTTGTGGGGTGCAGTGAACACAACCTTTGTGGGGTACAGTGAACACAATCTTTGTGGGGTGCAGTGAACAAAACCTTTGTGGAGTACAGTGAACACAATCTTTGTGGGGTACAGTGAACACAATCTTTGTGGGGTGCAGTGAACAAAACCTTTGTGGGGTACAGTGAACACAATCTTTGTGGGGTGCAGTGAACAAAACCTTTGTGGGGTACAGTGAACACAATCTTTGTGGGGTGCAGAGAAGACAATCCTTTTGGGGTGCAGTGAACACAATCTTTGTGGGGTACAGTGAACACAATCTTTGTGGGGTGCAGTGAACACAATCTTTGTGGGGTGCAGTGAACAAAACCTTTGTGGGGTGCAGTGAACACAATCTTTGTGGGGTGCAGTGAAGACAATCCTTGTGGGGTGCAGTGAAGACAATCCTTGTGGGGTGCAGTGAAGACAAACAATCCTTGTGGGGTGCAGTGAACAAAATCTTTGTGGGGTACAGTGAACACAATCTTTGTGGGGTACAGTGAACACAATCTTTGTGGGGTGCAGTGAACAAAACCTTTGTGGGGTACAGTGAACACAATCTTTGTGGGGTGCAGTGAACAAAACCTTTGTGGGGTACAGTGAACACAATCTTTGTGGGGTGCAGTGAAGACAATCCTTTTGGAGTGCAGTGAACAAAATCTTTGTGGGGTACAGTGAACACAATCTTTGTGGGGTGCAGTGAACAAAATCTTTGTGGAGTACAGTGAACACAATCTTTGTGGGGTGCAGTGAAGACAATCCTTGTGGGGTGCAGTGAAGACAATCCTTGTGGGGTGCAGTGAACAAAATCTTTGGGGGGTACAGTGAACACAATCTTTGTGGGGTGCAGTGAACAAAACCTTTGTGGGGTACAGTGAACACAATCTTTGTGGGGTGCAGTGAACAAAACCTTTGTGGGGTACAGTGAACACAATCTTTGTGGGGTGCAGTGAAGACAATCCTTTTGGAGTGCAGTGAACACAATCTTTGTGGGGTACAGTGAACACAATCTTTGTGGGGTGCAGTGAACAAAACCTTTGTGGGGTACAGTGAACACAATCTTTGTGGGGTGCAGTGAACACAATCTTTGTGGGGTGCAGTGAACAAAACCTTTGTGGGGTGCAGTGAACACAACCTTTGTGGGGTACAGTGAACACAATCTTTGTGGGGTGCAGTGAACAAAACCTTTGTGGGGTACAGTGAACACAATCTTTGTAGGGTACAGTGAACACAATCTTTGTGGGGTGCAGTGAACAAAACCTTTGTGGGGTACAGTGAACACAATCTTTGTGGGGTGCAGTGAACAAAACCTTTGTGGGGTACAGTGAACACAATCTTTGTGGGGTGCAGTGAAGACAATCCTTTTGGAGTGCAGTGAACAAAATCTTTGTGGGGTACAGTGAACACAATCTTTGTGGGGTGCAGTGAACAAAATCTTTGTGGGGTACAGTGAACACAATTTTGTGGGGTGCAGTGAAGACAATCCTTGTGGGGTGCAGTGAAGACAATCCTTGTGGGGTGCAGTGAACAAAATCTTTGGGGGGTACAGTGAACACAATCTTTGTGGGGTGCAGTGAACACAATCTTTGTGGGGTGCAGTGAACAAAATCCTTGTGGGGTGAAGTGGAGACAATCCTTGTGGGGTGCAGTGAACAAAATCTTTGGGTGGTACAGTGAACACAATCTTTGTGGGGTGCAGTGAACAAAACCTTTGTGGGGTACAATGAACACAATCTTTGTGGGGTGCAGTGAAGACAATCCTTTTGGAGTGCAGTGAACACAATATTTGTGGGGTACAGTGAACACAATCTTTGTGGGGTGCAGTGAACAAAACCTTTGTGGGGCGCAGTGAACAAAACCTTTGTGGGGTACAGTGAACACAATCTTTGTGGGGTGCAGTGAACACAATCTTTGTGGGGTGCAGTGAACACAACCTTTGTGGGGTACAGTGAACACAATCTTTGTGGGGTGCAGTGAACAAAACCTTTGTGGAGTACAGTGAACACAATCTTTGTGGGGTACAGTGAACACAATCTTTGTGGGGTGCAGTGAACAAAACCTTTGTGGGGTACAGTGAACACAATCTTTGTGGGGTGCAGTGAACAAAACCTTTGTGGGGTACAGTGAACACAATCTTTGTGGGGTGCAGAGAAGACAATCCTTTTGGGGTGCAGTGAACACAATCTTTGTGGGGTACAGTGAACACAATCTTTGTGGGGTGCAGTGAACACAATCTTTGTGGGGTGCAGTGAACAAAACCTTTGTGGGGTGCAGTGAACACAATCTTTGTGGGGTGCAGTGAAGACAATCCTTGTGGGGTGCAGTGAAGACAATCCTTGTGGGGTGCAGTGAAGACAAACAATCCTTGTGGGGTGCAGTGAACAAAATCTTTGGGGGGTACAGTGAACACAATCTTTGTGGGGTGCAGTGAACAAAACCTTTGTGGGGTACAGTGAACACAATCTTTGTGGGGTGCAGTGAACAAAACCTTTGTGGGGTACAGTGAACACAATCTTTGTGGGGTGCAGTGAAGACAATCCTTTTGGAGTGCAGTGAACACAATCTTTGTGGGGTACAGTGAACAAAACCTTTGTGGGGTACAGTGAACACAATCTTTGTGGGGTGCAGAGAAGACAATCCTTTTGGGGTGCAGTGAACACAATCTTTGTGGGGTACAGTGAACACAATCTTTGTGGAGTGCAGTGAACAAAACCTTTGTGGGGTACAGTGAACACAATCTTTGTGGTGTACAGTGAACAAAACCTTTGTGGGGTACAGTGAACACAATCTTTGTGGGGTACAGTGAACACAATCTTTGTGGGGTACAGTGAACACAATCTCATACTTCTGAAGCTTTGAGGGTGCTGCCTGTTCTATACTCCTCCTCCTCCTCCTCATCCATCCTTTTAGGTGTACAAACAATAGTAATTGGGGCCTAGTGTGCTTCTGTACGTGTGAAAAACATACACTTTTTTTTGATCATATTTCCTATTCCGCTTTTCAATAAAAAACCTTTGGGGCTCAATTAAATTGCGGAATAGTCTGTGTCGGTACGTGTGAGATCCACCTTTCCAAGTTTTTGGGGTTCATCTCATACTTCTGAAGCTTTGAGGGTGCTGCCTGTTCTATACTCCTCCTCCTCCTCTTCCTCATCCATCCTTTTAGGTGTACAAACAATAGTAATTGGGCCTAGTGTGCTTCTGTACGTGTGAAAAACATACACTTTTTTTTGATCATATTTCCTATTCCGCTATTCAATAAAAACCTTTGGGGCTCAATTAAATTGCGGAATAGTCTGTGTCTGTACGTGTGAGATCCACCTTTCCAAGTTTTTGGGGTTCATCTCATACTTCTGAAGCTTTGAGGGTGCTGCCTGTTCTATACTCCTCCTCCTCCTCCTCATCCATCCTTTTAGGTGTACAAACAATAGTAATTGGGGCCTAGTGTGCTTCTGTACGTGTGAAAAACATACACTTTTTTTTGATCATATTTCCTATTCCGCTATTCAATAAAAACCTTTGGGGCTCAATTAAATTGCGGAATAGTCTGTGTCGGTACGTGTGAGATCCACCTTTCCAAGTTTTTGGGGTTCATCTCATACTTCTGAAGCTTTGAGGGTGCTGCCTGTTCTATACTCCTCCTCCTCTTCCTCATCCATCCTTTTAGGTGTACAAACAATAGTAATTGGGGCCTAGTGTGCTTCTGTACGTGTGAAAAACATACACTTTTTTTTGATCATATTTCCTATTCCGCTATTCAATAAAAACCTTTGGGGCTCAATTAAATTGCGGAATAGTCTGTGTCGGTACGTGTGAGATCCACCTTTCCAAGTTTTTGGGGTTCATCTCATACTTCTGAAGCTTTGAGGGTGCTGCCTGTTCTATACTCCTCCTCCTCCTCCTCCTCATCCATCCTTTTAGGTGTACAAACAATAGTAATTGGGGCCTAGTGTGCTTCTGTACGTGTGAAAAACATACACTTTTTTTTTGATCATATTTCCTATTCCGCTATTCAATAAAAACCTTTGTGGCTCAATTAAATTGCGGAATAGTCTGTGTCGGTACGTGTGAGATCCACCTTTCCAAGTTTTTGGGGTTCATCTCATACTTCTGAAGATTTGAGGGTGCTGCCTGTTCCATACTCCTCTTCCTCATCCTCCCTTTAGGGTAGGAAAAAATTTAATCGGGCCTATTCTGTGTTTGTACGTGTGAGATACACAGTTTTTTATCCTATTCCGCTATTCAATACACACCCTTTTGGTGTAAAAAACATTAAATTGCGGCATAGTTTGCATATTTGACTGTGAGATACACCCGTGCGATACTGTTGTTCTTTTGTTCCGCTATTCAATAAAGACCTTTCTAGGGCAAGATCTTAAATTTCAGAAATATGAGGAGAGCGTCAAATAGGGGCCGTGGCCTGGGTCGTGGTGGTGCTGCTGCTAGAGCTCCTGTTGCAAGGAGAGGACGTGGTCGATCTGTGCCAGCTACACGCACAAGTGAAACACCTTCCTCAAGTGTGAGTAGGCGACAGAACCTGAATCAGTATTTGGTAGGGCATCATACGCCTCTAGAAGTGATGAGGCCAGAACACAGAGAGGCGATAGTAGATTGTTTTGCTGCTGACAGTGCCTCCAGTTCCTTCACATTGTCTCCCACCCAGTCTACTGCAGAAAGGTCAGAGTTGGCACCTGCAGCCAATGTCCAACCGTCTTTCACCTCACCCCCTTGCAAATCAGGCAAGCAGTCTGAGCCCCAAGCCATAGAGCAGTCTCTTATTCTTTTTGAGGACTCTGTCAGCAGGGTTTCCCAGGGCCATCCACCTAGCCCTGCCCCAGAAGTGGAAGAGATTGAGTGCAGCGATGCCCAACCACTTATTTCTCAAGATGAGTACATGGAAGGACCATCACAGCACGTCTCCGATGATGACGAAACGCAGGTGCCAACTGCTGCGGCGTTCAGCATTGTGGAGACCGACAGGGAGGGCAGGGGTGAAGACTGGGTGGAAGATGATGTGGAGGACGATGAGGTCCTCGACCCCACATGGAATGAAGGTCATGCAGGTGACCTGAGTAGTTTGGAGGAAGAGGCAGTGGTCGCACAGAGCCACCAGCACAGCAGAAGAGGGAGCAGGGTGCAGAAGCGGAGCGGCCGTGCCCTAGACACTACGCCTGCTACTGCCCAACGCAGCAAGGGAACGAGCGCACCAAAGTCAGCTGAAAAGAGTTCTCTAGCGTGGAAGTTCTTTAGAAAATGTGCTGATGACAGGACACGAGTGGTTTGCACCCTGTGCAATCAGAGCCTGAAGCGAGGCATAAACCTTCTCAACCTGAGCACAACCTGCATGATCAGGCATCTAAGTGCAAAGCACGAGCTGCAGTGGAGTACACACCTTCAAAACCAAGAAACGTCTCTGGCTCATCCTGCTTCCTCTTCTGCTGCAGTCTCGGCCGCTCCAGCCACCTCTGTAGTCATACCGGCACCTGCCACCCCGCAAACAGACGATCTGTCAGCAACACCACCACCTGGGTCACCAACAACCATCTCCACAATGTCCCGTGGAAGCGTTCAGCTTTCCATCTCCCAAACACTTGAGAGGAAGAGGAAGTACCCCCCTACCCACCCGCGATCCCTGGCCCTGAATGCCAGCATTTCACAATTATTGGCCTTTGAAATGCTGTCATTCCGTCTGGTGGAGACGCCCAGTTTTAAAAAGCTTATGTCGGTGGCTGTCCCACAGTACGTCGTGCCCAGCCGCCACTACTTTTCCAGGCAAGCCATCCCTTCCCTGCACAACCAAGTGGGGGAAAAAATCAGGTGTGCACTGCGCAACGCCATCTGTGCCAAGGTCCACCTAACTACCGATACGTGGACCAGTAAGCACGGTCAGGGGCGTTATATCTCCCTAACGGCACACTGGGTAAATGCAGTGGCGGATGGGCCTGAGGCGGATAGCAATTTGGCACATGTCCTTCCACTACCGAGGATTGCAGGGCGCTTCAGTTTGCCTCCTGTTCCTAACTCATCCTACTCCGCTACCTCATCCTCTACCGCCTCCTCGTCCGGACAGCGTAATACCTTCACCACCAACTTCAGCACGGCCAGGGCTAAACGACAGCAGGCAGTTTTACAACTTGCCTGTTTGGGGGACAAACCACACACCGCGCAGGAGTTGTGGAGGAGCATGGAACAGCAGACAAATGAGTGGTTGCTGCCAGCGAGCCTCAAGCCCGGCCTGGTGGTGTGCGATAACGGGCGAAATCTCATAGCAGCTCTGGGCCTAGCCGGTTTGACGCACATCCCTTGCCTGGCGCATGTGCTGAATTTGGTGGTGGCGAGGTTCCTTAAAAACTACCCCGATATGTCAGAGCTGCTGCAGAAAGTGCGGGCCGTCTGTGCGCACTTTCGGCGTTCTCACCCTGCTGCTGCTCGCCTGGCAGGGCTGCAGCGTAACTTCGGCCTTCCCGCTCACCGCCTCATATGTGACGTGCCCACAAGGTGGAACTCCACCTTGCACATGCTGCAAAGACTGTGCGAGCAGCAGCAGGCCATAGTGGAGTTTCAGCTGCAGCACGCACGCGTGAGTCGCTCTGCGGAACAGCACCACTTCACCACCAATAACTGGGCCTCCATGCGAGACCTGTGTGCCTTGTTGCGCTGTTTTGAGTACTCCACCAACATGGCCAGTGGCAATGACGCCGTTCTCAGCTTAACTATCCCACTTCTATGCCTCCTTGAAAAAACAATTCGGGCGATGATGGAAGAGGATGTGGCACAGGATGAGGAGGAGGAGGAGGAGGATGAAGAGGTAACATTTCAAAGGCTTTCAGGGCAGTCATTCGCAAGGGGCTCCGAGGGTGGGTTCCTGCACACACAAACGCCAGGGACACAATTGTCCAGCAGGGGCACAGTTCTGGAGGATGAGGAGGATGAGGAGGAGGAGGAGCTGGAGGAGGAGATGGAACCATGTTCACAGCAGGGTGGCACCCAGGCCAGCTCATGGCCATCACTGGTGCGTGGCTGGGGGGATACAGAGGACACGGACGATACACCTCCCACAGAGGACAGCCTTTCGTCGCCTCTGGGCAGCCTGGCACACATGAGCGATTACATGCTGCAGTGTCTCCACAACGACCGCCGAGTTGCCCACATTCTAACTTGTGCTGATTACTGGGTGGCCACACTGCTGGATCCCCGTTACACGGACAACGTACCGTCCTTAATTCACTCACTGGAGCGCGATCGCAAGATGCGCGAGTATAAGCGCACGCTGGTAGACGCGATGCTGCTGGCATTCCCATCTGACAGCGGGGCCACAGTGGAAGCACAAGGCAGAGGAGGAGGAGGAGGAGGTCGCCAACTCAACCAGGGCACCGCCAGCACCTCAGAAGGCAGGGTTAGCATGGCCGAAATGTGGAAAAGCTTTGTCAGCACGCCACAACAAACAGCAGCACCAGCAGCTCAGATGGAACGTCTTAGCAGGAGGCAGCATTTTACCAACATGGTGGAGCAGTATGTGTGCACACGCCTACATGTAGTGAATGAGGGGTCTGCCCCCTTCAACTTCTGGGTCTCCAAATTGGGCACATGGCCTGAGCTTGCCCTTTACGCCTTGGAGGTGCTGGCGTGCCCTGCAGCCAGTGTATTATCTGAACGGGTATTTAGCACGGCTGGGGGTGTTATAACAGACAAGCGCAGCCGCCTGTCCAGAGACAATGTGGACAAGCTCACGTTCATTAAAATGAACCAGGCATGGATCCCACGGGACTTTTCCGTACCTTGTGCAGAATAGCAATGGATACCGACCTTACCCAGCCATTGTTCCATTTTTGCTCTTTCTCACTCTTTTGGGGTGTACCCTCATTTAAAATTTGTGAAAAGAAGCAGTGTTGGCTACCTCGTCCTCCTCCTCAGGGCCAGATTAACGTAGGGGCTATTGGAGCTGCAGCTCCATGCAGGCCCCTACCTTTTATATAGGCCCGGGTTGGCCATATTCACTGTGACCGCTCTTCTGTCACTTGTAAACACAGAAGTCTGGCTTCTATGCTCGCTTCCCCAGGCAGCACCCTCAGAACCTCCCCACACAGCGCGAAGGCCGGACAAGGAGGGACAGTTGCCGATGCATGGATGTGTTTATGGGCTTCAGAGACAGCATCCCATGTTGAATTAGGCATGCATGGCTGCACCCTTCCTCCTCTGGGTGCATGCCAAGGCACGGCCCTTAAGGCCCTTCAAAATCCTCAGCACCAAGACCATGATGCTCTTAATCCGGCCCTGGTCCTCCTCCACCGCCGCTTCCACCTACACCGCCCATAGGTGTGTGCAGCCTATTGCATTAGGGTGTGCACCCCAAAGTTGAAATACACATGCATGTGTTTGCCTACATGTACATGGCCCCGATACATTACTCTCCCTGCTGGCAAAGAGAAATAGAGCAGAGCAGGTGCGAGGGAGATCTTTCCCATCTCCTCACTGGCAAACAGAGCGATAATGCTATGTGCCCTAGGTGATTAGGGTGTGCCCAGGTACACCAGGCACACCCTGTGCGCACGCCTATGACACCGCCACATCCACCACCACCTCAACCTCCCTCCTACTCCATATGGGCCTCGTCCTTCAGAGATGAAGAACATTGTTTTATTTTTCTGTTTTTTTTTGTTGTTTTAAGTTATTTCCCTATCCACATTTGTTTGCAGAGCACTTGCCATGCTCTTAACTACGTTTTGCTGCCATTTGCAGCACTCTAGCCCTTTCCATTGGTGTTTTAGAGCCATTTTAGTGCCTTAAAGTTCGGGTCCCCATTGACTTCAATGGGGTTCGGTGTCCGGGAAAAGTTCGGTAAAAGTCCGGGACACGGACCCGGACTTTTTTTTAAAGTTCGGCCGAACCCATCGAACACGGACATCTAGGTGTCCGCTCAACCCTACTCTTAATATATTCCATTGTTTTATTTCCTATTCTCTTTTTTCCATTCTTTTTCTTTATTTTCTATTCTATTTTATTCTCTTCAGAAATTTCAATTTGATTCAAAAATGATTTGATTCAAAAACAATTTAAAAACTATTCGATTAAATTTGATTCGAAAACTATTCAAATTATGTCTGAAATGTTGTTTCTCTATTTCGGATTTGTTTAAATTCGTTATTTTTTATTCTATTTTATTCTTTTTGGAAATTCAAATTCAAATTTGATTCAAAACTATATAAATTATAAAACTATTTGAAAAATATTTAAATTTGATCCAAAAACGATTTGAATTGTGTATGAAATTTTGTCTTGTTATTTCGTTTTGGTTTGAATTCATTACTATTGTATTTCAGAAATTCAGACACATCCGAAACCTCTAAATAATGAAAAATTCGGAAACGAAACGAACTGAACATGTCTAAAATATTAGCTGGTCAATTCTAAGTATATTCCTGCTCATTGTTGAATGTATAAGAGGACATCAGTTTGTGGGGGTGACAACATTGTCACAATATTTTATTAACATGGTTGGAATTTTTTGGACAGAGATAATAATAATGCTTCATTTTCCAATGATTGGACTGAAATTAAAGAGGTAGCATCTGATTCCACAAAGTAAACTGGGTAGCTCAACAGCCGAACCAAGAAAGATTTGTTTTACCTATTTGATGATAGTGTGTTATTCATGTGGAATTACAAAAACAGCTGTAAGCATATATGTGGGTTAATGGGCATTTAGCTGTTTACCAAAGGTTTTAATTTAAGGATTTGGGAATAGGGATGATCGAGCGGTTCGTGTCGATCATCGGTTCGACCCGAACATTGACTGTTCGAAATTCGGCCAAATTCCGAACTTTTTGCGGAAATTCGGCAACCAGAACCGAACAAAATGCAATGGGACAGGAGCTGGGCTTTAAAAGCCCGTGATTGGACCAGAAACATTAGTAAAAGCCAATTGAGGGGGCAGGAGGATGCTAGGAATGTGATTGGAGTGACTAGGCTATATATATACATATATGTGTGTGTGTATATATACCCCTATACAGAAGTTCAGATGTTATGCCTGCCTCCAAAGACGCCCAAAAAATGCACAATAAATGCCTGCAACAAAAACGCCCAGGTGTGTTGTTGCAGGCATTTTTTTGAGCAGGAGTGGGGTAATTGTCTCTGTCCTGAGCTCCTTTCTCTGTCTCAAAAAAAATAGACATAAGGGGTTTGTTTAGAATCCTGATATTTTACCAAAACCCCCAACAAGGGTCCTAAAATTGTGCAAAAATGATAAAAAATAATATTGTAAAAAATAATAAAAAAAAAACAAAAAAAAAAACAACTCACACAGTTCACTGCCCTACTAACCAAGTCAACTGCCCTATTGACACCACCCACTGCCCTACTGACACAATTTACTGCCCTACTGACACCATTCACTGCCCTACTGACACCATTCGCTGCCTCACTGACATTGTCCACAAACCATCCACTGCCCTACTGACACTGTCCACTTCTATGTTTTCCTTATAATTTAGATAATTAGTTAATTTCCTAAAAAATATGACAGAGTCTGCAATTTTACCCAAACATGAATAGTCAATGCAGTATTTAATTATGCCTTCAGAAAGGAAGCTATTTAAAAATTAAGTTTTCTGCATTTAGTGTAGACACAATGCACTATATAAATTCTTGCAGTGAGGATTGACCCGACCCAAGAATAGTATGGCAAAAATATCGATTGATGGCTGTTGTTGGCACCCAAACTCCATGACAGAAAAAATCCTGCAGCGCATAGGATGGACCCTGAAACATTCACTGTATCTGCAACTGTAACAGCTGCTACAAAATTGGGTTTTGGGTGTTGGTGGTGTCCAAACACCATAAGCCCATAAAATGGGATCCTGATTTAACAACCATTCACATATAAATGTAACTGTTTTTCTTTAGGTGTGGATGGAGCCCAAACACTGGCCCCCCTAAGCCCATGGATAAAATCCTCAGTGAACAGAATTAATCTAGATTCATGGCTATTGCATTTGTGAAACAGCTGCTATAAAAATTGTGGGCACCACATTAAAGTGTAAAGTCCACCCTAACACAAAAATCTCTGCATTTATAGACCTCCACGATCCAACACTAACCTATCTAGCCCTGTAAAGAAGAAATCAGTATACATACCTTTTTTGAAGCCAATCCAACTGATTACACGCTGAGCTGTCAGCAAAATGCGTAATCTGTGAACCTAAAGCTTTCCTCTCCTGTGAGTTAGGATGTGCTTTGGGTCGGATATTTCAGACCCCATCTGGCACTATCTAATTCGTAGATGGGAGATGGTGGATTGAGACAGTTCTGCAGTTTGAAAGACCTCAGAGGTCTGCAATGGCTCTGGTGGGGGTTCGACTTCCAATACTTACTCATTTCATGGGCACAAAGCCAGCATTCACTACTCTGTCACATGTTTTCTATTAGCAGAGTGATTCCTCTGAGTTGCACTGTAGAATTTGCAGCCAACGTCTCTCCATTACTTGAATGGAGCGTTGAATGCAGGGCCGGATTTACATCTCAGGAGCCTATAGGCAGAGAATTCTGAAGCGCCCCCCACAAAAAAAGACAGTAAGGCCGGGTTCACATATGCGCAGCCACTGGTTCCTGCCTGAGGTCCCATCTAGCCCTGTAAAAAAGAAATCAGTATACTTACTTTTTTTGAAGCCAATCCGACCAATCCCATGCTGGGTGCAGAGGACACATCCGACAACAGAAGCCCTATGTAAGTCTATGGGTGGCATCACTCCCAATTCATTTCACAGCCATTGTCGGCTGTGTCCTCTGTAAAGCTTCCGCCTCTAGAGACCAGACCAGATCGACTTCAAAAAAAGGTATGCTGATTTCTTCTTTACAGGACTAGATAGGTTAGTGTTAGATCAAGGAGGTCTATAGCTGCAGGGATTTTAGTTTTAGGGGGGACTTACACTTTAAAGAAGCTGTTGCAAAGAACAGCAGCTATTACCCTATTTAAGACTGTAATGGTAGCAGGCCCACAACAGTAGCAGGTAGTGGCAGGGCAGCCATCAGGGGGGGACAGCCCATACACATGTAGGGGGCCCAGGTGTTCCGAGGGGCCCAGCTGCCCAGGCCCTAGCCAACGAGATTAAGTTGTTCCTGCTGTAGTAACTAGCAATTGCTAAAGCAGGGCGGCTGCAGAGTAAGCCGATGCAGGTGAAGGGATGTCTCTTTGCTGGATTGCGCTGTCTCTTTGCTGAAAATATGAGGCCTTCTCTTTGCTGGATTGGGATGTCTCTTTGCTA
Source organism: Pelophylax lessonae (assembly GCF_965119305.1). Classification (NCBI taxonomy): domain Eukaryota; kingdom Metazoa; phylum Chordata; class Amphibia; order Anura; family Ranidae; genus Pelophylax; species Pelophylax lessonae. The sequence goes on from NC_138771.1 coordinate 231,258,600, forward strand.
AATATATGAGGCCTTCTCTTTACTGGATTGAGATGTCTCTTTGCTGAATATATGGGGATGTCGCTTTGCTGGATTGGATTCATTTTCATGTATTAAGTTGTAAGAGTGTTAAAATAGAAGTGGGTGCACTGAAGGACTTGGTGGATTGGTCAGTTGGCGGATTTGGTGGGACGGCCAGAGGGTGGGCCCTGCGGAATGTTGGTGGTTAGGCCCCGAGGGGCCCAGGCCTAAAGTTGTTTAAGGGGCCCCAAAATTCCTGATGGCTGCCCTGGGTAGTGGAATATACTATAAAAATGTATACTATATCCTGCACTGTGGAAAAATTCAGGGTGCTATTGATCTAAATGTGTTTCTAAAAAATAATAATGGATACATTTGTGTGTGTGAAATATATGTGCTGTAAATATTACTTTATTATGAGCTGCAGCTGAGACAAGGCAATCAATTGCCCTAAAATAAAATTTATATATACACAGTGCTGTACACTACCCAAATCCTTCTCATACACAAAAATATATCTCAACAAACGTCCATATATAACAAAGTGTCTATCAAATCAACTTGTGTAGGTTAAGAGTCGGCTCACACTGGGGCGACACGACTCTGCACGACTTGGGGAGGCGACTTGTCAGTCCCGTGCACCACGACTTCGGAGCGACTTGTAGGGACTTCACATAATGGAAGTCTATGCAAGTCGCTCCGAGGTCGCCCCAAAGTAGTACAGGATCCTTTTTCTAAGTCGGAGCGACTTGTGTCGCTCCTATTAGAACGGGTCCTGTACTACTCAAAGGACCGCAACCGAGCGGTCCATTGAGTAGTCGCCTAGTCTGAATGGGCTCTTAAATAAGAAAAACTTAATGAAATAAATAAGAGTTTCAGACTTTAAATCATCAAATGTGTTCCCTCATATGGTCCTACACACTCACCAAGTTGTTAACCCCAACAAATAAATGTTTGAAGTCAAGATTGCAGACATCTTGGGGTTGCTGGAGTTTATAATCCTCCTCTCTATGATGTTTCTTCAACTTACTCCTCCAGGCATATAGGAATAAAGAAAACACTGGTGCTTGTGTCCTCCACAGTGAAAACAAATTGGAACTGCTGGGCTTTGTAGTTCTCCACCACTTGGTCCTATCTCCTCATTGTTTTTCTCACATATAGCCAGAGGGGCAGACATAGCATGACTCCTTTTACTAACGAGTTTACCTAAATTAGTTTACACTCACCCTAAAAAATGAGATAAAAAATATTTACCCACTTGACCTCCGGAAGGCTTTACCCGCTTCATGACCAGGCTATTTTTTGCGATATTGCACAATTGCGCAGTCATACAACACTGAACCCTAATAAAAATGTGTGTCCTTTTTCCCACAAACAGAGCCTTCTTTTGGTGGTACTTGATCACCCCTGCGGTTTTTATTTTTTGCGCTATAAATAAAAAAGAATTTAGAAAAAAAAAAAAAATTTTTTTTACTTTCTTTTATAAAACACATCTAATAAAAAATGTAAAAAATCGAATTTCTTCATCAATTTAGGCTAAATGTTTTCTGCTATATATTTTTGGTAAAATAAATCCCAATAAGCGTATATTGATTGGTTTGCGCAAAAGCTATAGCGTCTACAAATGTTGGGATATATTTATGGAATCTTTGTTCATTTTTAATTTTGTACTAGTAAAGGCAGCAGTCAGCGACCTATGCTGGCCATACACTAGCCTAAAAATTGTTCAAACTCATTTTCAAATAACGAACACTCGGCTGTGAGAGCAAACGATTTTGCCATTGTGTATTGACCGAATTTATGATCGATGAATCGTTCAATGAATCGTTCAATGGACATAAATTAATCTTTTCATTTGTTTTGTCACATATGCCCAGTGCAAACAGTTTAGGTGAGAAACACCTTTCAATTTATTGTTCGCCTGGCAGAATTTTAAAAACTGTTCCTTCAATTTTTTAGCTCTGAAAAGTTAAAACCGATTTTTTATTTGTGCCCATTAAATATTTTGTGGTACTTAGCTCCAGTTCTAGTTTTCATTTATGTATTTTTTTTCTTTTACTGCTACCAACGACCTTTCATCTTATCTCTGTCTATACCTTTTTACTGAGACAAATTCCTATCTTCGTGGGCCTTGGCTTCCCTGAAATAATTGGCACCAGTTTGCACCACTTTTTCAAACTAAACCTTTCTTGTCTCGTTACATGAGGTTTATATCATGTAACGTCAAAGGGCTGCCTTCACCAACAAAATAAATGAAGGTTCTTAGGCATTTGAGGTGTCTCTGGGCAGATGTGGCTTCAGGAGACCTATTTGTCAGTTGATGACTCTTATCGCCTACGCAAGCTGTGGGTGGGGGAGGGTCTGGGGTCTTCTGCTGTTGGCTGGAAGGCTGGAGAGGTGATACTTCTTCATAAAAACTTACAGTACACTCTTCGCTCTGTTGATGCCGATCAGTTAGGTCGTAAACTTACAGCCCATCTAACAATAGCCACGCTTGAGATCACTTTCACGGACAAATATGCAGTTAACTCTCCTTGAATATCTTTTTTCAAAGACCTTTCATCTTGGGTTCTACGAGCCGCTGAACACCTACATATCCTGGGGGGGTGACTTTAATATAGTTATGGACCTGTTAGAATATCGGTTGCTGCCACGTCAGGTGCGTCGACAGGTAATAGACCCAACCCCAGCCTGACCCACTGTATTGGCCCATACGATCTCCTCTATGCACCTGAGGAATATCTGGCACCTATTCCAACCGACTAATAGAGAGTTTTTATTATACTCACCTTCTCATGACTCATTTTAGAGAATTGAATACTTTTTTTCTTTTGCACATCCTCCCTTTTGCCATTAACCCATAGACGAAATTGTCATTTCCGACCATTGCCCTGTAATCATCACATTAGAAGATCTATGCCCTCAATCAGGACCACGTATGTGGTGCTTCCCTTCTTACTTTGCCCGAAATTAGGACTACCGCCACACAATTTATTCCACATGGGAGGAATACACTCTTTCTAATAGTGAACATTCAACTGATCCCAATTTATTTTGGGAAGCTGAGAAAGTGTTTCTACGGGCAAAATTATTTCATATATGACACAATTTAAAAAACACTTTCTCTAACTATTTTGCACAGCGAGCAATACCCTTCGACAAGCTCAGGCAGACTTGATACAGGCCCGTTCTGATGACCACAGAAAGGGTTGGTTTGCTGCAAAGAGACAGTTTAATCTTTGGGCTGACCACTAAGAAAGGATCAGGGCCTCCTTAATGTCCCTGCAGTACCAAACATTTGGGAATAAGTCGGGTCGTCTCCTAATGAGACTGCAAAGGGTCCTACCAACCTACCCATATCTTGGCCCTGCGCGACTCGATCGGGAATCTTAGGACTTCCACTCTAAAAATAACTTCTTTACTTTTTGATTATTAGTTACAGCTATACTCTGCCGATCCAATTGACCAAGACAAAGCCACCACACTTTTAGCTGGTATCCGCCTGCCTTCTCTAAGTGTCAAGCAGCTTGAGACACTAAATTCCCTAGTCTCCATAGACAAGATTCTTTTAACTATTAATAATATGGCTAATAACAAAGCTCTGGGCCCAGATGGTTAGACACCAGAATTTTTCAGGTTAACGCAGGAGTATATCCCGGACATACTCCTACATGTCTACCAGGCTAAGTGGGAAGGGGGCCTGTATCTCCCTACAAGGGTCGCAAGCCTATATAAAATGACTCACTAAGAAAGGGAAGGACATATCCCTACTGGCTCCTATCGTCCCATAAAATTAATTAACATAAAGGCTAAGATCCTATTTAAAATTGTAGTCTCCCGATTTGATGGGGCTGCTTCCAATCCTTCTTCAACCAGTGCAAGCAGGCTTTGTCTCTGGTAGATTTGTGGTATTACATATCCACAAAGTCTTGATAGTGCTGGAACTTACCAAGCTCCATCCTCATGAAGACACAGCTTTCGTAACCCTAGATGCTGAGAAAGCCTTTGACAATATTCATTTTCAGTGAATATATTTTTGGTGATAGAAAAATGTGATTTCTCGGGACCCATACTAGACTTGGTCTGTAGCGTGTACTCCTCTCCCACTGCATGGTTTGTCACATCGGGTTCTATGTCTGCCCCCTTCAAACTTAAGAAAGACACACGGCAAGGGTGCTCTCTCTCCCCCTTTTTTTTTCAATTCAGCTATAAAACCTCTTTCTAGCCTACTTCTCTCCCATCTGTCACCATGGATGACGTGCTGTTTTTCACATCCTCAGTGTCCACTGATCTCTTGACCACCCAGGACATCTTCATTACCTATAGGGCCTGCTATGGCTTACGCATCAAATTTTCGAAGAGCTTACTACTGAACCTGTCTGCTTCCAGGACATGGATTCAATCCTCTCCTCCCTAAGTTGCTTCCCACAGCATAACTTATTTGGGCATTAGTATAGGTCAAGAACCATCTTTTTTATATCAACTGAATTTTCCACCTATATTTACTAAAATATGTCGTGAGTTAGAAGTGTGGACATCCCTACCCCTGTTGCTCTTCGGGAGATGCCATTTATTTAGAATAATTTTTTTTGCCAGGCTCCTTTATCCTCTCCAAACTTTACCTACACTGTTGAAACATGCTGATGTCTGGGCCCTACATAAAGCCTTAGTGGCATTTCTCTGGCTTTCCAAACGGCCACTTATCGCACTCCTGAAACTATATATCCTGCAGAGCGAAGGTGGAGCAGGCCTGCCCAATCTGAGGCTATACAAATTGTCATGCCTGCTTCACCAGGGTGTAGATTGGATCCTCCAGTCATTGGCATACTCTAAATATGCACTGGAGTCAGCTTTGGTCCATCCGTACAACCTTGCGGTGGTGATACATGCTAAATCCACATCTCTGCTGACCACCCCCTGCAAAAATATCCTGATACGGGACACAGTTGTAGCCAGGAGGGAATCTCACAAACTTCTGAAACTACCGGGTACCATATCACATTTCCTACCCATACATGGTAAACCCATGTTCCCTCAAAGTGCAGACTATAACGCTTTCAACATCTGGAAGTGTATTAGTCTACAACAAGTGAAGTCCTTGTTTCATCTAAGTTTCGGCCAGCTGAAGACTTTCGATGAGCTCTCAATGGAATACAAGCGCCCTCGCCACCATGTGTTCTATTACTATCAACTCACAATCTATATTAAGGTGTGTTAAGGCCCTGCAAAAAACCCTCTGCAACAATCTTTGATACGGCGGTGAGGCTAAATCCACATCTCTGCTGAACTATACTATATCCTACTTATATGCACAACTTCTGCAGACAACATCCCCTCATCAAACCAACTCTAAAGACCTCCCTGATGCTGATCTACCTGCCGTACTTTGTCAAGGCTACTGCACAATCCTTAAACTGGTATATAATGAAAACTGGTGGGAGACACAGTTTAAACTGCTGCACAGGGCCTACATACCAGTTTATATAGACTCAACGAATCCACTAATCAGCTATGTGCCCCTGGTGTAACCCAATTCGCCCAATGCTCATGCACCACCTCTGGAACTGCAATGTGATTCGTTCCTTTTGGGGTCAAGTCCTGGGATACGCTCAAAATGTCAAATTTACCGGTTTACCTACAGACCCCCAGCTTTGTTTGTTCAGCTGTGTCCCTCATGGGGACCCAAGTTCCTCCCAGAGAGTATGTTACCTACCTCAATGGATCCATATTTGTTTATTAATGACCCACAGAGCTATCCTATAGTCCTGGATATCAGCTTCACCTACTTCTCTCTACACTGTGATACGTTAATGTAAGTCACTTCTTTGCCTGGAAAAATTGGACGTCATGATTCAGAACTTTACTACAACAAAGCATTTTTTTCACATGATGAACCCTTATTGATGAACCCTTATTGAGTATGCTTTCACCACCTCAGAGATAACCTACACTGTCATTGAAGTTCACTGAATGGTATGCCAAGGGCAACTTATTGAACTCATTAGGAAAAACTAAAGCACTTGCTTATGGAAGACTCTGTTGGATCTTTGCCCCCCTAATACCTGTGATGTCACAGGTATTTTCTTTTCTTTCAGAGTTGTTTAAGCATTCTTCTACTTTCTGATCTCAGAGGACTAATATCAGCTTTCTTCTGTAAACCTCTAGCTTAGTGCTCTCGGCTTCATATGACTAGCTGTCGGGATTCGAACCCATGACCAGCCACATCCCAGGCGGTAGCCCTGCTTACTAGGTTACCGTCCTCTCTGGACATTCTTCCCTGAAGCCTGTTATTTCAACCTTAGTCTTGCCAAACCTTGCTCATCACCCTTGATTCCCCACACCTGGTACTTCCCTATATAGGTCCAGCCCCTTGCACTCAAGCTTGCTGATTATTGAGCTCCTGAGCCTTGATCAAGCTTCTCCTCATCTGCTGCTATTATCTACTACCACAAATCCACTGCTGACCAGGAATTGACTAACGACTACTCTTCTGCTTTGTCCCTACCTACTGAACTGCTACCTCCATTGCCGACCTGGATTGTCTGACCACGCTTACTGCTGCCCGCCCTGACCTTTGGCTCGTCTGACTTCTCTCTGGTTGTCCCTTGTTTGCTTCTCCACCTCCGGACCGAACCTGCACTCTGCCTGGCTGGGTGATCCTGGGGATCGCAAACTGGTGTTAGCTTGCAGCGCAGTCTATCCGCACCATCAGGGGCTCTAGTGAAAGCAAGCTAGCACTTAGTTTCCGCACCTCAGGTGAACCCGTGTCCTCATCAGAGTACTACCTGGTGTCCATCCAGTATCCAGCACTGCTACCACCATAGCCAACCCGGATTGTCTGACCACGCCTCTGTCAGACTTCCTGCACCTACTACCGGCCTGTGGTTCTTGCCACTGGGCTCCACTCCTACCTCCGGCCAGCAGTCCTCTGACTCAGGTGAGCCTGTAGGATTGTTACACTAGCCTTGTTTTGGTCATATGCTGCAGACCTCTAAGGGCAGGTAATGTCCATGCATTCTAGGATTTCTTTGGATGTTCTTTTCATTTTAGTGTTTGATTTTGTTCGCCGCCATGTCTTTTCACTGGGGTACCGGTCATGATCATATGGATTGTTGACTCTAATTTTAATGGAGAGCTTGTACCAACAATGTCCTTACCACTTGTCTTTATTCTTTTCGCTTATTTTCTTGCTGTATTGACGATTTAATTTTAGATTAAAAAATATATAAACAAAATAAAAAATTAACTTGGCAATCATACACTTCTCCTCTCCTCCTGTAGCTGCTGTGGCCTCACAGGGATAGTGTCTGGATAGAGCGGCTCCTGAGATGCTTGAGAAGTCCTCCTCTTCCTCCTTTTTTTCTGCCTCAAGTGCCCTGTCCATAATGCCAGCGGAACACGACTGGTGCAGTGTCACTGATGCATGTATCATCACAGCTGAACATTCCTGTTGTCTTTCTGAATGATGACAATACAGTACATGCATCCTGTATCAGCTCAGCCGCCACTGGCATAGGGGAAAAAAGCCCTGCTCTCCTCAGCCTGTCCTTATGCCATACTCTCACAGGTATGTGTTGATACTTCTGCTGCATGTGCTGCCATGGCAGTATGTCCATAGTTGAATTACATCTGGTGGGAATGGCACAGGTCAGGCAGTTTGCGGGCAGATGGAATTCCTGCTGAATTTCACATAGTCTAACTGGCTGGATAGGACCACCTGAAGTTGCCCTGACTCTCCTGGTCTGCCCTAGAACATTTTGTAACCCTGGGTACCTACCCAGAAACTGCTGCACCACTGGATTGAGGACATGTGCAGGTATGGAATATTTGACAACCTTTTCTGCAAGTTAGTGCTGTTGTCGCACACCACCATTCCTGGCACGAGTTGCCATGGGTTTAACCACCTCTGAGCCTGTATCTGCAGAACTGAAAAACTCTTTTCCCCAGTTTGGCTCCTGTCCAATAGGCATACCATCTTTAGAAACACTAGTAAAACAGAGGATGACTCAGGGGAAGAGGGCAATGAGGAGGAGTAGAAGAGGCTGGAGGAGGTAGCTCCAGCACCATCACCAGCAGCTGTAAGGATGTGAGTTGGCTAAATAAGGAAACATTGTCTTCCATGTGATGATAAAGGGCAGGTATGTCCATACAGGCAAATAAATGGCAGCAGCAAAACAGCAACAGAACCTACTACTTACACACACACACACACACAAATGTACTCCTAAAAAGTACTGCTGGGTTTAGGAAATCACATGAATGCAAGTGGGGCTCACACTCCACTCTCCCTAGCCACATAAACTGCAATTCAACTGCAAGGTATCAATAACAAATATACAGTACAATATTGTATTGTATATAACACTGACAATGTAAAGCACAAGCAACCAACTCTCTCTCCCTAAAAGCAATCCCAGCTTTCCCGCACTCTCACTAAACTCCTATACAATGACGAAGGGCTGCCGGGAGAGCAGCTTTTTGTAGCATGTGAGCTGCCATTTAGGTCAAAACCATCACTGGTCAAAGTTTTGCATCTGACCAATGATGACCTTGGCAATGCAGTATGCGGTGTTCACTAGAGAAATTAACAACAAATTGAAAAAAAAAACATTGTGGGGTTTATCTTAGAATTCAATCAGACCCTCATGCAATCTGAATGGCAAAGATGGGGATTTCATGGTGGTGTCTGCACCCACATGGACCTTTTAGCTATGGGGTAAATGCTTCCCCAGAGAGAGATGGTAGGCGCACACAAGAAGTGTAGATAAACAGGTAGTTTACAGTAAATCTGGGCACCACAGGGCAGGTCAAACCTGGAAGTAATATTATGACTCACATAGGTGGGCAGATCATCTCAGGTGAGATTAAATAATGCGGGATTCCCCAGGAAGTGGAGTCTATGGGCCAGCCAATATTCACCATAGCTCCTGATGGTGGATATGGATTTTTCTGCATGCTGACTTCAGGTTTATTCTAATCAAGACCAGGGACTCAGAGACACGAAGGTACCAGGAAAGAGGCAGAAAGGTATACTGCAGGTAAAGTCAAGGGGTCAGAGATTGTTAAAGACACAATAGGGAAGGTACTTGTCAGAAATCAAGTCCAGCATCTCTAATAATGGTTACAATGAGTAATAAAGCTTGGCAGCTAGCTTGTAAAAGCATTGTTTAGGCAGCAAGCCAAGAGCTGCACAAGATAAGAGGAGGAAGCCTTTCTGATTGGCTCCCCCCCTGACAATAAGAATGATCAGCTTTGATTGCTGTGAATTACTCAGAGACAGAGAGTCAAGTTGGGCAGGAAGTAGTTTTTTAGCTGATGCTGGCGTTACCCGAGGTGCAGGGTCTAAGCAATAACCAATATTTGGTGGATGCATAGGGGGAGGTAGCATGTTCCTCCACTGGCTCTCTTGACTCACAATTTGGCTTGCTCATTGTGGTCACATGTGGTGGATCTTCCTTTATATAACTGGATTGCCTACAGTGGTGGTTTGCTCCTGTGCTGTGTGGACCATGCTGACGGGCTCTGTGATCATGCTTTTGTAATATTAGTTGGCAGTAAGTAACTCAATTTGCAATATTGGGTTCTATTTTTAGTGGCTTTTGCTGCGTGTTAGTATCATGGTCCTCAGGATCGCCCCACCAGGAGGTGAGCAAACCAGGGCCAGTAGCAGATATAGCAGGTAGGGATAAAGCAAAAGCGTAGTCAGTAAACAAACCAAAAGTGGTAACAACAAGCGGTTGCAGGTTGGGATAAAGTGGAAGCATAAATGAAGAATTTTCACCAAAGCAAGTACAGTGTCACTATGGAGACATTGTACTGCTATAGAGGATATCATGTACAATGGCTCACTGCTCTGATTTCTTTGTATGTCAGCCGAGCCAGCCAATGTCTCTGATCACCTCCACAGCCATATAATGTCAACAAACAGTGTTACAAAATGAGTTTACCTGAAATTTCCATTAACAAATGTAAATAATATTGTAATTACCAATATATTTTAGCTTTAGATTAATATGGGTAAGTAATATTCCTTTGTATCCCTGAAGATAGTTGAGAATGCTTTAATCTAAATGTAAGCTTCCAAAAGGAATCTTCTATTATTTACCAGTCGTACTGTATGTGAGAAGGCATGATAATAGATTGAATGACTAATCACAGACTGTTCAAAGGCAAAGGTAATTATCAATGTAAAGATCAGGGGATTCAAATCTCTTTGTTTTCTATTTTACTTTCTTAAAGGATGCCTTTGCTTAGATATGCAAGGAGAGTGGCCATCCTTTCAGAAATGCATAACTTGAACTTTGGAGACCCTGTCCAATCTGTGCATATGTAATTTTCCTTCCAATAAGGTTGTGCTAAGGATTTGCATGGAAAGGGGTTGAGTCATGGTAACAAAAGCATATTGGAATCTGCCAATCATGAGAGTCTAATTTGAATAGATGGAATAGATAAGCCCACCAATCAGTACTACTGCATGAAAGCCTTTAGAAGAGAGGCCTATAACAATACACACACATGAGGTAGAAGTTAGGAGGGAAAGTTAGGAGTAGGGTTGAGCGGACACCTAGATGTCCGTGTTCGACGGGTTCGGCCGAACTTTAAAAAAAAAGTCCGGGTCCGTGTCCCGGACTTTTACCGAACTTTTCCCGGACACCGAACCCCATTGAAGTCAATGGGGACCCGAACTTTAAGGCACTAAAATGGCTCTAAAACACCAAAGGAAAGGGCTAGAGTGCTGCAAATGGCAGCAAAACGTAATTAAGAGCATGGCAAGTGCTCTGCAAACAAATGTGGATAGGGAAATAACTTAAAACAACAAAAAAAAACAGAAAAATAAAACAATGTTCTTCTTCATCTCTGAAGGACGAGGCCCATATGGAGTAGGAGGGAGGTTGAGGTGGTGGTGGATGTGGCGGTGACATAGGCGTGCGCACAGGGTGTGCTGGGTGTGCCTGGGCACACCCTAATCACCTAGGGCACATAGCATTGCCAGTGAGGAGATGGGAAAGATCTCCCTGGGACCTGCTCTGCTCTATTTCTCCTTGCCTACAGGTACATGGCCCCGATACATTACTCTCCCTGCTGGCAAACACATGCATGTGTATTTCAACTTTGGGGTGCACACCTTAATGCAATAGGCTGCGCACACCTATGGGCGGTGTAGGTGGAAGCGGCGGTGGAGGAGGACCAGGGCCGGATTAACAGCATCATGGGCTTGGTGCTGAGGATTTTGAAGGGCCTTAAGGGCCGTGCCTTGCCATGCACCCAGAGGAGGAAGGGTGCAGCCATGCATGCCTAATTCAACATGGGATGCTGTCTCTGAAGCCCATAAACACATCCATGCATCGCCAACTGTCCCTCCTTGTCCGGCCTTCACGCTGTGTGGGGAGGTTCTGAGGGTGCTGCCTGGGGAAGCGAGCATAGAAGCCAGACTTCTGTGTTTACAAGTGACAGAAGAGCGGTAACAGTGAATATGGCCAACCCGGGGCCTATATAAAAGGTAGGGGCCTGGAGCTGCAGCTCCAATAGCCCCTACATTAATCTGGCCCTGAGGAGGAGGACGAGGTAGCCAACACTGCTTCTTTTCAAAAATTTTAAATGAGGGTACACCCCAAAAGAGTGAGAAAGAGCAAAAATGGAACAATGGGTGGGTAAGGTCGGTATCCATTGCTATTCTGCATAAGGTACGGAAAAGTCCCGTGGGATCCATGCCTGGTTCATTTTAATGAACGTGAGCTTGTCCACATTGTCTCTGGACAGGCGGCTGCGCTTGTCTGTTATAACGCCCCCAGCCGTGCTAAATACCCGTTCAGATAATACACTGGCTGCAGGGCACGCCAGCACCTCCAAGGCGTAAAGGGCAAGCTCAGGCCATGTGCCCAATTTGGAGACCCAGAAGTTGAAGGGGGCAGACCCGTCATTCACTACATGTAGGCGTGTGCACACATACTGCTCCACCATGTTGGTAAAATGCTGCCTCCTGCTAAGACGTTCCATCTGAGCTGCTGGTGCTGCTGTTTGTTGTGGCGTGCTGACAAAGCTTTTCCACATTTCGGCCATGCTAACCCTGCCTTCTGAGGTGCTGGCGGTGCCCTGGTTGCGTTGGCGACCTCCTCCTCCTCCTCCTCTGCCTTGTGCTTCCACTGTGGCCCCGCTGTCAGATGGGAATGCCAGCAGCATGGCGTCTACCAGCGTGCGCTTGTACTCGCGCATCTTGCGATCGCGCTCCAGTGAGTGAATTAAGGACGGTACGTTGTCCTTGTAACGGGGATCCAGCAGCGTGGCCACCCAGTAATCAGCACAAGTTAGAATGTGGGCAACTCGGCGGTCGTTGTGGAGACACTGCAGCATGTAATCGCTCATGTGTGCCAGGCTGCCCAGAGGCAACGAAAGGCTGTCCTCTGTGGGAGGTGTATCGTCCGTGTCCTCTGTATCCCCCCAGCCACGCACCAGTGATGGCCATGAGCTGGCCTGGGTGCCACCCTGCTGTGAACATGGTTCCATCTCCTCCTCCAGCTCCTCCTCCTCCTCATCCTCCTCATCCTCCAGAACTGTGCCCCTGCTGGACAATTGCGTCCCTGGCGTTTGCGTGTGCAGGAACCCACCCTCGGAGCCCCTTGCGAATGACTGCCCTGAAAGCCTTGGAAATGTTACCTCTTCATCCTCCTCCTCCTCCTCATCCTGTGCCACATCCTCTTCCATCATCGCCCGAATTGTTTTTTCAAGGAGGCATAGAAGTGGGATAGTTAAGCTGAGAACGGCGTCATTGCCACTGGCCATGTTGGTGGAGTACTCAAAACAGCGCAACAAGGCACACAGGTCTCGCATGGAGGCCCAGTTAAATTAAATAGCGGAATAGAAAATATGATCCAAAAAAAGTGTATGTATATCACACGTACACAACCACACTGGGCCCCAATTACTATTGTTTGTACCCCTAAAAGGCTAGATGAGGAGTAGGGGGAGTATGGAACAGGCAGCACCCTCAAACCTTCAGAAGTATGAGATGAACCCCAACAACTTGGAAAGGTGGATCTCTCTCACACGTACCAACACAGACTATCCCCCAATTTAACTGATCCCCAAAGGTTTTTGATTAAATAGCGGAATAGAAAATATGATCCAAAAAAAGTGTATGTATATCACACGTACACAACCACACTAGGCCCCAATTACTATTGTTTGTACCCCTAAAAGGCTAGATGAGGAGTAGGGGGGGTATGGAACAGGCAGCACCCTCAAACCTTCAGAAGTATGAGATGAACCCCAACAACTTGGAAAGGTGGATCTCTCTCACACGTACCAACACAGACTATCCCCCAATTTAACTGATCCCCAAAGGTTTTTGATTAAATAGCGGAATAGAAAATATGATCCAAAAAAAGTGTATGTATATCACACGTACACAACCACACTAGGCCCCAATTACTATTGTTTGTACCCCTAAAAGGCTAGGAGTAGGGGGTGTATGGAACAGGCAGCACCCTCAAACCTTCAGAAGTATGAGATGAACCCCAACAACTTGGAAAGGTGGATCTCTCTCACACGTACCAACACAGACTATCCCCCAATTTAACTGATCCCCAAAGGTTTTTGATTAAATAGCGGAATAGAAAATATGATCCAAAAAAAGTGTATGTATATCACACGTACACAACCACACTGGGCCCCAATTACTATTGTTTGTACCCCTAAAAGGCTAGATGAGGAGTAGGGGGAGTATGGAACAGGCAGCACCCTCAAACCTTCAGAAGTATGAGATGAACCCCAACAACTTGGAAAGGTGGATCTCTCTCACACGTACCAACACAGACTATCCCCCAATTTAACTGATCCCCAAAGGTTTTTGATTAAATAGCGGAATAGAAAATATGATCCAAAAAAAGTGTATGTATATCACACGTACACAACCACACTGGGCCCCAATTACTATTGTTTGTACCCCTAAAAGGCTAGATGAGGAGTAGGGGGAGTATGGAACAGGCAGCACCCTCAAACCTTCAGAAGTATGAGATGAACCCCAACAACTTGGAAAGGTGGATCTCTCTCACACGTACCAACACAGACTATCCCCCAATTTAACTGATCCCCAAAGGTTTTTGATTAAATAGCGGAATAGAAAATATGATCCAAAAAAAGTGTATGTATATCACACGTACACAACCACACTAGGCCCCAATTACTATTGTTTGTACCCCTAAAAGGCTAGATGAGGAGTAGGGGGGGTATGGAACAGGCAGCACCCTCAAACCTTCAGAAGTATGAGATGAACCCCAACAACTTGGAAAGGTGGATCTCTCTCACACGTACCAACACAGACTATCCCCCAATTTAACTGATCCCCAAAGGTTTTTGATTAAATAGCGGAATAGAAAATATGATCCAAAAAAAGTGTATGTATATCACACGTACACAACCACACTAGGCCCCAATTACTATTGTTTGTACCCCTAAAAGGCTAGATGAGGAGTAGGGGGGGTATGGAACAGGCAGCACCCTCAAACCTTCAGAAGTATGAGATGAACCCCAACAACTTGGAAAGGTGGATCTCTCTCACACGTACCAACACAGACTATCCCCCAATTTAACTGATCCCCAAAGGTTTTTGATTAAATAGCGGAATAGAAAATATGATCCAAAAAAAGTGTATGTATATCACACGTACACAACCACACTAGGCCCCAATTACTATTGTTTGTACCCCTAAAAGGCTAGATGAGGAGTAGGGGGAGTATGGAACAGGCAGCACCCTCAAATCTTCAGAAGTATGAGATTGTGTTCACTGTACCCCACAAAGATTGAGTTCACTGCACCCCACAATGATTGTGTTCACTGCACCCCACAAAGATTGTGTTCACTGCACCTCACAAAGATTGTGTTCACTGTACCCCCCAAAGATTGTGTTCACTGCACCCCACAAAGATTCTGTTCACTGTACCCCACAAAGATTGTGTTCACTGCACCCTAAAAGGATGTTGTTCACTGCACCCCACAAAGATTGTGTTCACTGCACCCTAAAAGGATGTTGTTCACTGCACCCCAAAAAGATTGTGTTCACTGTACCCCCCCAAAGATTGTGTTCACTGCACCCCACAAAGATTGTGTTCACTGCACCCCAAAAAGATTGTGTTCACTGTACCCCCCAAAGATTGTGTTCACTGCACCCCAAAAAGATTGTGTTCACTGTACCCCCCAAAGATTGTGTTCACTGCACCCCACAAAGATTCTGTTCACTGTACCCCACAAAGATTGTGTTCACTGCACCCCAAAAAGATTGTGTTCACTGTACCCCCCCAAAGATTGTGTTCACTGCACCCCACAAAGATTCTGTTCACTGCACCCCACAAAGGATTTTGTTCACTGCACCCCAAAAAGATTGTGTTCACTGCACCCCAAAAAGGATTTTGATCACTGCACCCCAAAAAGGATGTTGTTCACTGCACCCCAAAAATGATTTTGTTCACTCCACCCCAAAAAGATTGTGTTCACTGCACCCCACAAAGATTGTGTTCACTGCACCCCAAAAAGATTGTGTTCACTGTACCCCCCAAAGATTGTGTTCACTGCACCCCACAAAGATTCTGTTCACTGTACCCCACAAAGATTGTGTTCACTGCACCCCAAAAAGATTGTGTTCACTGCACCCCAAAAAGGATGTTGTTCACTGCACCCCAAAAAGGATGTTGTTCACTCCACCCCAAAAAGATTGTGTTCACTGCACCCCACAAAGATTGTGTTCACTGCACCCCAAAAAGATTGTGTTCACTGCACCCCAAAAATGATTTTGTTCACTGCACCCCAAAAAGGATTTTGTTCACTGCACCCCAAAAAGGATGTTGTTCACTCCACCCCAAAAAGATTGTGTTCACTGCACCCCAAAAAGATTGTGTTCACTGCACCCCACAAAGGATTTTGTTCACTGCACCCCAAAAAGATTGTGTTCACTGCACCCCAAAAAGGATGTTGTTCACTGCACCCCAAAAAGGATTGTGTTCACTGCACCCCACAAAGGATTTTGTTCACTGCACCCCACAAAGATTGTGTTCACTGCACACCAAAAAGGATTGTGTTCACTGCACCCCAAAAAGATTTTGTTCACTGCACCCCAAAAAGATTGTGTTCACTGCAGCCCAAAAAGATTGTGTTCACTGCAGCCCAAAAAGATTGTGTTCACTGCAGCCCAAAAAGATTGTGTTCACTGCAGCCCAAAAAGATTGTGTTCACTGCAGCTCACACACAGAAAAATGGATGTGGATCACTGACACCTGCCTATCTCCAATCCCACACCACACAGCAATATCGATTGTAGTTTGTAGAACACAGTTTCCCTAAAATTCAGCAGACTCTGTCCCTAACAGGATTGAGAAGAGATCGTAGATCAGGATTGAGTGCAGATTCACCCCACCCCCCACACAGCAATATCGATTGTAGTTTGTAGAAGACACTGACCCTATAATTCAGCAGACTCTATCCCTAAAATGCCTACAACTCGCCCTGCCTAAACACTCCGACCTGTCCCTCAATTCTACCTGGACACAAATGGTTTTTTCCTGCCTATCTTTCCCTAATCAGCAGCCAGCACATTGATGTGTGCTCTGTCCCTTAGCTAAGCAGCAGAATGACGCTGCTGCGGCGGCTGCCTCGAACTTATAAAGACTTGGTCACATGCTTCAGACGGCCAATCACAGCTACTAAGACATTTGCAGGCATGGCTGGGATGGCTTAAGGCACACCAGTTAAACGATTGTTGATTGGCTGTTGAAAGCCCGCCATGAAAAGAGCGCCAAAGCATGCAAAACCCGGAAATAAAACGACCGAACACGGATTTTTACCCGAACATACAGTAAAGTGTCCGTGTCCGTGTTCGGGTAAAAAAAATCCAATTATTCGGTACGAACACGAATAATACAGTCCGTGTTCGCTCAACACTAGTTAGGAGGAGTCTTTACAACACCAGAACACCAGCATGGGACTCTCATGTGCAGTTTAACAGTAATTATGTAATACATCTCTGGAACTTACCTAAACATTTATCTTATGCTTTTCTGTCTTACGATTTGTATATTCAAATGGAAATATACTCCCCTTCTATATCCAAAAGGAGCAAGTGAAACGGACACAAGTGGGGACTACAATTACTTACTCAACCGGCGCTAATTACCAGGTACCTATAGTATATAGAGTGATATATAAAATGCTAAAACAAATGATATATCTAAAAGCTGCTGCTATAAATATAACTGCATAAAATAAAGGTGCATGATAGTGACAATCAAATCAGAAGTACTAAAACACACTAGCAGCGCTAAAATTCATGAATAATAAATGAAGTGCAGTCCATTGGGATAATGTCCATATGTTCATATAATCATGCAATGTGCCCAGAAGCCGTGAATAGATATATTGCACTGGACCCTCCACCGCACCAACGTGCTCCCCCTAATGAGAGACACTCACCAGAAATCTGGTCATACAGGGACTTGTAATGCCAGCCTATCTCAGGCTCAGAAAACGATATCCACAGGAATTTCCCAGGACAAACGGCCCTCGATCAGTCTCAATCGGATCAATTCATGTGGCCGACCCACAGGAGATTCCAATTACATCAGGGGTAGTACATGTGGAAATAATAGCTCACATAGGGCAATATTGCATGGCTAAAATCCGACTTTATTACCCACAACAGGATCCCCAATAGCTGATGCACTTACAACATATAAAACAAAGCAAGCTTGTCATATAAAGGATGAGGCATAAACCTGCGTGTAGAGGCCAATCCCCGTGATGTCAGTTCGCCGCCGGTACCAGGCTGTAGCGAGCATCGGGTTCAGCATCAGACGCCGGGTCCAACCTCGTGACCGCGTGACCACGCCCTGACGCGTTTCGTTAGCAAGTAACTTCAACTGAGGGCGTGGCGTGATGCTGAACCCGATGCTCGCTACAGCCTGGTACCGGCGGCGAACTGACATCACGGGGATTGGCCTCTACACGCAGGTTTATGCCTCATCCTTTATATGACAAGCTTGCTTTGTTTTATATGTTGTAAGTGCATCAGCTATTGGGGATCCTGTTGTGGGTAATAAAGTCGGATTTTAGCCATGCAATATTGCCCTATGTGAGCTATTATTTCCACATGTACTACCCCTGATGTAATTGGAATCTCCTGTGGGTCGGCCACATGAATTGATCCGATTGAGACTGATCGAGGGCCGTTTGTCCTGGGAAATTCCTGTGGATATCGTTTTCTGAGCCTGAGATAGGCTGGCATTACAAGTCCCTGTATGACCAGATTTCTGGTGAGTGTCTCTCATTAGGGGGAGCACGTTGGTGCGGTGGAGGGTCCAGTGCAATATATCTATTCACGGCTTCTGGGCACATTGCATGATTATATGAACATATGGACATTATCCCAATGGACTGCACTTCATTTATTATTCATGAATTTTAGCGCTGCTAGTGTGTTTTAGTACTTCTGATTTGATTGTCACTATCATGCACCTTTATTTTATACTCCCCTTCTATCCAGCGCTACAGTATCTACTGGAAATTGTCATCTTCGGCAAGATTGACTTCCTGTTACTGATCTTTGTCCATTTTTACTGGCCCAGCAGTGATTACATCACTCTCATTTGTGCTCTGAGATTATTCATCTCGGCATTGATAAAATTTGCACACTGAGCAGCACACAGATCCCTCCAAAGGCCCCCATTGGAAGGGTCTGTGTGTGTGTGTGTTTTTTTTTTTTTTTTAAGTAAGCCAGGAATTAAATTTAATTTTTTGGCAATTTTAAATACTTTACCCTTGTAAATATCATGGCTGCTGCAGTACAGTACAGTATTACAGCACCACCAGACATGTTATTTATAGGTATTAGGCATTTCTAGTTTTTCACTTTAAGCATTAAAAAAAAATACCACTCCTGACCAAATTATATTTTTATTTATTTATTTTTGTATTGGTACATGCTCCCCAGGACGGTGCCCACATGCTATTTTAGACACCACTTGCCTATTAGCCCCAAAAATGAGCATTTTCAAATTAAAAGATTCAGATCCCTCTGCTGTCAAAGGGGGTTGGGTTCAGCATCTTGATGTCTTTTGAGTTCATCGAACCCTGCTCAAATTAAAACCCAGGGCAGCTTGGCTCATCACTAGCCTTGTGGTGCCTACTGTGCTTGCGCAGTGGGGTTGCAATCACATTGAATTGCACTACAACATACTTAACAGCATTCCATGTGCTAAGGTAATGTGCAGTAAAATAAACATTGCTGCAATAAAAAAAAGTCTGAAAGGGGAAAAAAGCTTAGTATAAATAATTTCATTCCAATGACTCCTACATAACCATGCTAACTAATCCCCTCTCCACTTGAACTTTCCTTAGATCATTGAGCAATGGGATTGAAAGAACAGCATTGAATTAACTAAATCAAGCCCAGGGGCCTGCATTGCATTGTATTGAGTGCTGCTCAATTAAAGACTTCCTGCAAGCAAGCCTTCCTGCATGCTTACTGCACAGCTTTTGCATTCAGGCTTAAAAATAATCCAGTGACCCTGGCACTCTGCAACCTGACATTGCATCTCACTGTCACCCTACCATTTCACTCTCCTGCACCTCGACTCTGATTCTTCTGGCCTCCCAACACCCCTGACACTGCAACCCCCTGTACCCCTGACTCTGAACTTTTCTGCCTCCCAGCAGCCATGGCACTGCAACTCCCTGCACCCCTCTCTCTGTACATTTATGCCTCTAAGCACCACTGACATTGCACCAAAACTCCCCAGACACTGCAACATTCTGTCTGCCAGCACCCCACTGCCCCCCAGCAATTCTATCACTGCATACTCCACCACTGCACCTTTTGTCTCTAATAACCACATGTCCCTGTGTCCCTCTCATCACTTTTGCTGGGACTTGCTGAGAGGAAGTGAGTCTGGATCTGCAGATTCTGGGCTCTCTGTTTACTTGTCATTTGACTTTATTGATTCCATTCTCCCTCTGGTGACATTACCTCCTCCCCAGTGCACTCTGTAGATGCAAGTCATCTCCCAGAGACTCAAAAGAATTGCTTCAACAGCAGGGAGACCTAGGAGTAGACCCTCAAAGCTTAGTGTCTCCCAAGACACTATGGTGAATGGACAGCTATGCATTTGGCAATTATACCTTCTACAGTCAGGCAGTCAATCCTCAAGCCTCTGATTTGTTTATATTCCCAAGGGTAGGTGAAGGGGATGCACACTTACAGGCTGAGAGGAAGTTGGAAGTCAAACAGAGATGTTACTATAAACCAGCCCACTGCCTACATTACTATGGCATCCTTTCAATGCAACAGCCATCATTAATAAGTCCAACATAAAAAAATACTTTATTTCTTTTAATTTCAATGTAAGCATTTTATTTGGAATATAACAATGCTATTTGTCACTCCTTCTTCCTAAACTATTGAACCTTCTACATTATTTGTTTGAAAATGCTGTCTCCATATCAGCAATAGGAGAGAAACTAAGACTTTTTTTTACTTTCTATACTCTTATTTTACAATAATAATAGGATATATATTTGAGGGTTTGTTTATCAATTACATTGTATTTGCTAATTTTTTAAATAATCATTGATTGAATATATTTATTCATTTTGTGAGTGATGTCAATGCTTTATCTTTTCCTCTTTCCTGGACCTACTAATGTAGTAATTAAAGTTTATGAAATTTACACTCATACACATATACAGTGCACAGTACATATAGGGTTACATTTCTTTGCTCACATATTTTTTATTAAAGCATTAATTAGCATCAAATTGTTAAAAAAATACACAATATGGCAATTTAGTACTATTTCTGTAACAAAAAGTAGGAAAACAATTCAAGGCAAAAGTATTTCCTTTGTACAAAAAGATAACACATGACATGCTAAAGAAGATGGCCAAGAGGGAACCAGTGATGTTAGTCATTAGAGCAGGAGACAGTTTATGTGAAAAGATACGGAGTGAAAAGTGGAGCATCCATGCATAAGTCTCAGAGATGAACTCTGTGAAGTGCTTAATAATGCTGTATGAACCTGTCACCCAGCTAGTTTCTGTAGAAGGACAGAAATAGCATATGAAAAGAACAAGCAGTAGCTATAGAGGAGAAATCGGATGTAGCATTGATAACTGTAGATATTGATGGTGGAGCTGCCTAATAGTTCAAGTACATCAATGTACTTGAAATGTGAACAAACCAACATAAATATAGTTATGTTATGCACACAAATCTAAAAAGAGAAAATATGCACTGGTAAGGAGGATCTAGCAAGTATGTATATGAACAAAATCAAACATATTATATAATTTAAGTTGTTGAAAACATGAAAAGAGCTCCTGGATCCTAAGATCATGTAAAATTGTCTCTCTTGGAAGGTTGTGTATATATTTTCAGATTTCACCACCTAAAAGATTCTAAGTTTGACATACCAGGATTACTGGCTGATATGTCCACAGAAAAGAAAAGAGCAGCAAACACTGGAGCCCCTACTGGCTTGTCAATCTTTTATTAGATAGGTACTGTAGGAGAGGGACCCAAAAAACTGGACTTCTCTCTAAAATCACAAATATCACAAGCATAGAGTTTGTTTGTTCTATCCCTGTTTGCACAGAATTGCTTAGAATGGTCCAATTTTCTAACAATTCAGTAACATAATGATAGATTCTTGGCTTTCCTCCAAATTGGCTCAAGTCTACTTATGAGTGGCATATAGACACTTGACTGTAAGGTACTTTGGAGGGCCTGGACTGATGTGAATGCTCACATGTATTTTTGAAAGTGGTGAATATAATGATTACAATATATAAACCTATATAACTCATTATGCAATTGAAATGTTAAATCTCCCCAGTAGAGACACATACAGCAGTAAAACCTAGCTGAGATTTCCATCTACAAAATGTGGGTAGAAATTCACTTGAAGTAGCCATTAGACCCTGCCAAATTATTCTCCCTACAAAGATGAGCACCACCCTTTTTTTTGGGGGGGGGGGGGCAATGTTTTCTCTGCTCACCTCACTCTGAATGGCATGCTGGCTTCAATAGCAAATCATACAAAAATGTGATGCGCCAGAAATATAAAATCAAAAAGTGATGACAATAAATCATATCCAGTTCATAAGGCACATAGCAATGTGTGTGCTTCCAATAAAATGATATAAAGAGTGTCCCGTGTTCAGATGAAGAAAATCCAGTGATGAAAACAACTTGTAATCACCAATATAGTGAATCCCTCCACCAGGTGAATCAGCCTCTCACCTTTCTGAAGGACCCAAACGGGCCAGCAATCACATGTATCATTGATCAGACTTCCAGGAAAGAGCCACACTATATTGCACCTCGAGGGATCCCGGGACATATAGAAAACAGATGAAGAAATCTAGTGCTCTCCGCTTACTAATGAGGGTATGCTTTATTAGAGAAAGGCAGATCAACTCACATTTGTCGGGCACTCAGCTGTGCCTGCTGTATAATCGATGTCAGCGATCTGTTACCAGAGAGAGACTCTGCGTCGGCCACGCACGCTCCGCCCCCCTATACGCGTTACGTCGAGCGTAATGCTCCTTTGACTTCCTCGGTAGGCCCCTAACCAGAACCTCTTCCGGAGTGCCCTTCTCTAACACTTCAGGCAGACCCCCGGGGGCAATCCTCAGTACTCACGACCTGTGTAGGCTTTCCTGGGACTGGACCCCTCTCGCTCTCCGCTGGTTCTCGGAACACCGGATCCCCTCAGCTCAACTCAGCACCCTCTGGATTCTCAGGCGACACCGCGAGATATCCGCTTCCTCAGACAGGAGGAGAGGCAGCCATTCTCTCCCTCCTGGGACTCTGCTCCCGCCAAAGACACCCAATCACGCACTTCCCTCAAACGTATACCCACTCCCAGAATCCCTTGCGGCATAATCTGCCTTCTGGGGTAGTTACAAGCCTGAATGTGTCCCCTGATTAGGTTTCCTCCACTGCCCTATGAGAAGCCTCTCCCAGGAACCAGTGGGGAGACTCCCCTGTCAGCAGGCACACCTGGATGACATGACACCCTGACAAAAAGTAATCATGGCCCTGTTGTTAGGCAGACAAGGCCCACTATACATTTGCCTAGCACCTACCTGTAGGGTGCTACATTAGTTTGAGCAAAAATAAGATAAAAATATACCTGGTATCTCCCCACTACTGAAACCATTATGATTAAAGCCAGCCCAGCCATCACTAAAATAAAATGTCCCCCACAGACGTATGGCCCTGAAATCCATTGCCACTCATTTACTGAATTGAATGGCACTCAGAATCAATAAACCTGTGCACTGATGGCATGTCATCATGCCATCTTGGACTCATGAAAGAATGCTTCCGAGAGCAACGGCACTCAATGTGTCATGTGACTGGAGCAAAAATACCTGAAAAGTAGGTATGTTTTTTCTATGCGGTGTTGCTTTGAGGGATAAAGGAATATGGGATGAAAAAGGGGGACAATAGAGATTTGGACTTTAATGCAAGTAGTAGTTGGTCACATTTCAAATGGACTTACTTGGTAATGTTGAAGATGTTTCACCACTCATCAAGTGCGCTTCTAATGAGTATCAAAGATAATGTTAGGGACGGGATGTATTGGACTGCCAACATCCAAAGTAAACATAGAAAATGATGTACCATGTGCTTTGTAGGGTAGCCCCCATGGACGAAGGTGAAGGTGGGCCGAACAGGATTTCCCAATGCAATGACACACAACATAGCCCTGCACACGCTTGCGCAACACCAGCATGTAATATGTCCAGTCACGCTAATAGCTAGCACAGTGTGGGCCGAAGAAGGCTCCTTCCCATAGTGCAGGCTGGAAACAGGAAGTTGGGATGACTCAAGGCCTCCATGCATGTCTTTGCCTGCCGAATGGGGAAGGAGCCTACACGCAGGGTGGTGTATGTTAAACCCCACAGGGAGCCCAGGATAGAGCCCCCCAGTGGGTCTGATGCAACCCTATAAAAAAGGCTAAATTGGAGAAGAAAATGAAGATAGAAAAAATAAAAGGAAAACAAATAGAATACAATAAAAGGGAAATGAAGAAAGAGGAAGGAGAAAAAAATGATGGATAAAGATGAAACATAGGATGAGTATATTATGAATATAGAGAAAATACAGTACATGTTGAATGATGACACATACAAAATTGCATTCTCTATATTGTAAACTATAGATTAAGTTTGCAATCCTCTGATGTAAATCCTGGTAGAAAGGGTTTAAAGTTGAATGCCTCCTTGAGGCCGGGTGGGTAGATGGCCTGGAGGTCAAAAATCCATCTAAGTTCACACTGTAATAAACTTTTGCTGAGATTGCCTCCTGTTGTATTAGGTTATATGCGATTTAATGCCAGAAATTATACGTTAGGAATTAATTTGCCATGGACAAGGGCCATATGTTGGCCTATTGGCACTTCTGGGTCACAGATACATATACATGCTATCAGAGCTTGCACTGCCCTTTTTTATGATTGTACTAATAAAAGTGGCATTACTGCCTTTTAAAGAAACGTATTTTTCATACAATTGTCTGCCTTAAAAGTCCATGGAGGTTACCCTACACTGCACTCGGTGCATCATTTTTTCCACTTCTAATGAGTATCAGGAACATTCTTTAGCATTTATAGACACATGTGTTACACAGATACTTTAATCTAGTCACCATGGAATGTGCTAGGGAAGGTGCTGATTGTCCAGGGACAATCACCACCCTTTTACAGCTAATTTTGTATAATAATTTTATAAAAATTTTGCTATAATAGCCAATTGCAAAGGAGGAATGTAGGAAGCTAAAATAAAAAGTAAGGTAAATGTTTATGCATCAGCTATCTATGAATTGCTTGAATAAAGATCGACCACTATGTACGAGTACTATAAGGTAGGATAGCAAAGGGTATGGAATTGCTACATGTTAACTGTTTCATTATCCACAAGATTATGACCCTGCACAAGTTTATGTTTGGGTTGCTTTCAAACTGTCCCCAAAAACAATAATGGCATGTGAAGACAAGTTATGCTCAGAAAGACTAAAAGGGTTAGGGTCAGGCATGACTGGGCAAGACCCGATTAACCTACCCAAAGGTGATTTGAACCTTTCATGAGATACACTTATAAAATGTTGATTTTCTTAAGAAGAAACTAATTTTCGATGTATGTATTTAGATCCTCTGTTTTTATTCTCATACATCTTTGCATGATGATTATTGTGTGCACCAAAAGAGACTGAAATTGGTTCATTTTCATAAAAAAATATTCTTTAAAGTAAATTTAAACCTAAAAAAAAAGTATCACATAGTAGCTTACCAGAGTTTAGATGTGGCGCTGTATAAAAATATTTTTTTCAGGTAAAAACTTTTCTTAAGAGTACAGAAAATACTACCTACCAGGTCTGTCCTTCCTATATTCTTCTGTAGATTACAAAACTCCTGCCCATGAAACAGAGACGCAAGGAGGGGTTTGTTGTTCAAATCCAGAAAACAGCCTAAAATGATAAAGTTGCTCCAACATAGATACAAGATACAGCGGAGGAGTGAGTATTGTCCCCCTAGGGCAGGAAGTGTGTTTCTGGTATGTTCACAAGGTGAAAATAAATTGAAACCTGAAAAAGTATCATATTGCAGCCTACCAGTGTTTAGGTGTGGTGCTATATTCATTTTTTTTTTTTTTCCAGGCAAAAACTTTTTTTTACAAGTACAGAAATGACGACCTACTAGAAATATACTGTCCTTCCTGTATTCTTCTGTACACTACAAAACACCTCCCCATGAACAGAGATGAGAGGAGGGGGGAAGTGTTTGTAGTCCAAGTCCAGAAGGCAGCCTAAAGTGTTAAAGCTGCTCCAACATAGATACAATATACAGTGGAGTGAGTATTGTCACCCTAGGGTAGGAAGTGTGTTTCTGGTATGTTCACCAGGTTGAAATAAATCTAAAAATAATACTAATCCAGCCACCACAACTAAACACTTCTAAACTGCAATATACAGTATTCAATTATGTTTTTTTGGGTTTTCATACTGTTTACATTACTAGATTCCTATCCTGATAATGTCAGACAAATACACAGACTGAATTTAAGCCTTTTGACAATTTTTACTGTGCTAGTGTAACAAACACTATAACAGGTTAGAGAGTCGAGACCAAACTGCTTGTCATGCAAACAATTGCTAGTTATCAAAAGCAACCCTCACATCTTTGTCACATCTGCTAACAAAACTGTGGATGTATTATTTATCAGAACTACTATGCTGATACACTGTAACCATTGCAAACAACCTATAACAGAGCTATCCCAATCTTTTTGTATGTCTGGAAAAACAAGCATCAATGTATTATAGATCATTTGGAAAATATTCTCTATTCTACTTATTTTGTTGATCTGTATAATCCTTTCACTGGTAAAAGGGATGGAATGTTCCATCCTGATAGATAATTGCTGCCTTATTCGCATTTTTACTTCTTTTTTCTGCTAACTGCATGTCTCCCTAGTGCATTCTGAAGAAATGTAGAAATAGGGAAATTTTCCAATACGATTAAATAGTTACCAAATTACCTACTAAATCAGGTTTAAAAAAGACACCAGTCAATCTAGTTCAACCAATAGAAAATAAATACATAGAAAACGTCCATATACACAATCCTATCCCACATATTCAGATAAAGGTAAAAAAAACAAAAAAAACAATAAAGCATGATCCAATTCACTCCAGTGGGGGGAAAAATAATCCTGATCCCCAGAAGGCAATTAGATATTCCCTAGGTAAACTACCCCCTGGTGTTACTACCTCTAAATGCTAATTTAGTTCACCAGGTGAACACCAGGTCCAGCTATTTTTTGTCCATTATGGAATGCATCCAGCTCTTTTTTAAAACACCCTGCATTCACTACATCTGGTATCCAATGGTACATAGAACATAGAAATGCAATAGTTTTAGTAAATATAAACTGCTAAATACCTTTTCTCATTAGCAATACAGTATATAGCAGTCTTGTGACTCCTATCAGTGTCTGGTTAAAGGAGGAGTCTTCATTTTCCCACGATTGTCCTATGGGAATGCAGGACCCCTGACCCTCTGTCTGGGCAGTGCTGATTGGCCCTGTGCTGATCACATGCACTCTCTTAAGAAAAATTAAAAACTCTCTAGTAATACACACCAAACTGTGCATTGACAGTTTGTCCCCTGGCTCTGTAAATATCAGGATTTTTATTGGAGCCAGGGGAAAAAGGAGATGATCAGAGGAGACAGGATCAAAACATTTTTTTACACAATGCAAAGGATTACACCTTAGGTTCCACAGTAAGTATAACAAACAGACTGATTTTACTATTATGGGTTTAGTAAAACTTTAAGGGAGTCTCTTCCACATGTTCACAGCTCTTAGGCTACATGTACATGGGACGTTTTAAAAAGTCCTTTGAACGCTGGAATTTTACAGCTATGTAAAGGACATTGTGTCGCGTTTGCAGCCGTGTTTAGCGGCATTTAACGGGTGTTTGTGCTCAGATCCGTTTTTAGAGGTCAAAAAATCATTCCCCTTTAAAATGGAAAAACGCAAGCGCTAAACGTGGGTGATCGCGTTCGGTCACAGTAAGCAATTGGTGCTGATCGCTCCTGCTTCAGTTTATGAATGAACAGGAGTCTCTGTGTCCTGTTCATTCATTTTCAGTGCAACTGTGGCTACAGGGAAAGGAATTGAAAAATCTGTGTCCTCCATTCCTTTCTCTGTCTCAAGGGTGAGATGTCAGAGGTTTGCTTAGACCCCTGATACAGTATCTAACCAAAGCTTCCCCCCAACAGTGTTGAAAAAAAATATGTACAAAATAATTTTAAAAAATGTAAGGGTTCATTCACACGGGTTCTCTGGCCCATACAGTGTGAATGAGAAATTTGCTGCCATCTGTTACTCTATAGGGATACAGCAGCTGCATTAACTCAGCTGCAGGTCCTAATTTATTAGGTGTTCAGGTGTAAGCGAGTGGCCTCAAATACATACTGTTGTGTTTGGGGCCATGCACCTGCATCCACACGCTTGTCAAGTTAGGACCTGCAGCTGTGTTCATACAGCTGCTGCATCCCCACAGTGTAACATAGGCTGCCTGAACACAACAATAGCCACATTAAAAAAATATATATTGTTTGGATATTTTCAGAGGGTGGGGGGGGGGGCTGCCAGGTAGGGTGTACAGGGCCCCATGATTTCTGAAAGAAGCCCTTCTCATAGGCCTCATTCACACTACCAATTGGAGTTGTGGTGCAGCCAATATCAGCGTACAGATGCAACGGGGGACCACAGGAGCTTGTGATCAGCCATGGCCAAAAAGCCTAACCAAATCAATAACAGGCCTATACCCACCACAAATACCTACAGCTGTTCCAATGTAACTGCACATGTGATTAAGGAGAGATGAGAGGCCCTGAAAGTAGACAGTTTGCATCCAGGGCCAGTCATCTTTTCCCAACTGCATTTAATTACTTAATGTGTAGTTACATGTGAAAAGCCATGGACAATCATGGTGGCGGTCAACCAACCGCTGATTTTTACAGGCTTCCTTGCAGCAGGAGATTACTTTAGCTCTTTTTTCTCTCTATGTCTAGTACGCTCTTTCTTTCTTTCTTTCTTTCTTTCTTTCTTTCTTTCTTTCTTTCTTTCTTTCTAAATCTAAATCTAAATAAATAAATAGTGGTTGTTGGTGCCCATAGACATTAGCAGTGTCCCAGGCCATCCTTTTATGGATTATCCAGTGTCTGTAGAGAAGCATATGACAACCCCGAATGAGCTTCTCAGAAAATAAAGAAATTAAGCAAGTGATAATACTTTGATATTCTGGTATTAGAAAATAAATTGCAATATTAGCAAATGTTTGCTAGCAGGGTGTAAGAATGAATAGTAGTGTTTAGGGAATTCAATTTTAATTATTTTAGGATACTTTGTCAAATTGTTCTTGTTTTCTTTGGGGCTGGACTGTCTATTGCCAGCCTAAGGCTTCATGCACATAAGCAGTTTGGCCTTTACAGGATGTATGCTTTACCAAACTGCCAACAGCCACAAACAGCTACCATGTATTCAACCTGTCATTGATTTTGACCCTAAAAGGCACTTCACCTGTGCCTTTTAGGGTCCAATTATTTTTTGTTGTTTTTACAAACCACTCTAAAGCCTCAGGTCTATGTACAGACAGAACTTTTATACAGTATTGGATGGAGTAGAGAAGGATTAGAACCGCTGTTGGGTTTTTTTGCCATTCAGGGCTCTATATATTTAAAAGATTTTCCTTCACCTATTGTCCCGGAGACAACAATTTCACCATAAAAGAAGTGAAGAAACATCTCCAACAGAAACGCAAACAGCAATGAAAAGGTTTCAGCAGAGTAGCTATTGATTTTGACTGTGTCTCAGTTATAAATTATCTTCATTTATGAAACTTCTGTATGTGGGACAATAAATGGGGAGATATATTCTAGCAGATCACTGGATAGCAGTGAAAACTTGATAAGGCCCCTTTTACACGGGTGCCCCTGTTATGTGGATTATGCATTATGCTGAGCAGGCAGATGACAGGTCCTGTCCACTCTTGCTGTGCTCTGTGTTTCCTCTATGGGGAAATCAGGTGGAATTGGACCGCCTGTCTGTTTTCATCTGACCCTATCCAAACTGATTCGCCAGGCGGCTGGAAAATAGGACCACCATCCATATGGATTTTGTGGGCAGGATAGGATCAGATGGCTGTGGGGATCAGATGACGCCCAGTGGGAGGGGCAAAACGCATCAAGCAGGGGACTAACGTCTGACGTAATTTCCGGTGGTTGGAACCCACGCCACCGCTCGGACACCACGAGATTTCTTATGCTGAATTTGGTAAATTTTACCTGTAAGTATATTGTATATACAATTTTTAATAAAGTAAGTAGTTTTACACTATGAGGATCTCTCTCTCAATTCCATGAAACCTACTATTGGGAGTCATAAGGAGAAGGAATTACTCCAGTCGAGTATTACAGGATTCACTGGCACATGATTTATACCCAGTTCAACTAGGAGGAAGATAAAGAGTTCATATACTATCCATAGTGCTTTTACAGCACCAGGTGGCATTTTTTTCTAATTGTTCTGGTGAGTGGGGACACAAAAGGGGAGCACTAAGTGATTCACCTTTTTTTGGATTTCAAGCACTGGCACTTTGATGCACTTTATGTATTCATAAATTTATCAATTTTGAGATATTAGGACTTTTGCACAAAGCACTTTATTTATTGATTTATTTATTTATTTATTTTGTATATGATTGTATAGCACTTTACTGTTTAAGTATATGTAGTTTAGCAGTGCTGATACCTTACTTATTTATATTTAAAGGAACATACCTTTGTTATCAGCAGCAGCTTATTATCAGTTGTTACACTATATTTTTTTTTATTCCTAAGCGCGGGTGTATTCCCATTTTTAGAGGTGCCCGCAGACATCCGCCGCTACATAGAGGAGACTGGAGGTCCGTCTGAAAAACTGACAGGCAAACCTGATTGGAAAGTCCGTGTGAAAGGACCCTAAAGGTTCTCATCCCACTCTATCCAAAACAAATAAGGCCAAGTTCCCACTGTTACACTATGACAACACGCAATTTACCGCAACATGAGAAAATGCATTTACTTTGATGTCATTTGTTTTGGCACTCTATCGCAACTTCCCAATTTCCAAGCGTTGTGATATGATAAAAAAAAAAAAATAGTACATAGAATTTGTTGGTGCATTTTGGTAGATTAGGCTGTCCATTCATTGGCTGCCTTTGCAAAACACACAATAAAGCACAGCCTAAAACCCATTAATGTGCATGCAATAACAAAGCGCAAGAGTGTGAATCCAGCCTAAAACGTCTGCCATACATTTTAGAGTACAAACTTCCATTTCCAATGAAATAGATTGTGGTATACTGATGGCAAAGAAAGAATATTTGCATGGGGAATATTCAACAGTTTAATTTTTTATGTAATATTTTCTAGAGAGTTTACTTTAAAAAAACAAAGAAAGAATGTGTAATGCATTCTGTGGCTCGTCTTTTTGATATGCTAATGTATGGCAGGATGCAAGCTTACAATGCTTAATCATACTTAATTGTTGTCAAGATTTTTCTCTTTTGCTAGATCCAAGCAAAGCATCAAAATCACATTATTTTTAAAGTGCAATTACAACAATGTGTTTTCCATAGTAGTGTTTTTAGTACAGAATTGTGGGCCTTAACTAAAAGTGAAAACATACCTTGCAAAATTAAGCTTTTAATACTGAAAACATAATTCCCTTAAATCTATGTAACAGTTCGCACATCACTGGTAATGGCATGAGGAAAATAAGATTTGAATAATTTTATGCATTTGTGGCAGGGCTAGGATGAAAGAAGAAATGGAAAATATAACCACTTTTTGAGTACACTTAATATCAGTTATAATAGCTTTGATTGCTTAGAATTATCTAGAGGTACAAAATCTGTAATGGCATGAACAAAGACAGAGAAAAACAACCAGCACTGTGTATAGTACATTAAGAAAGGGGGAGAGGATAACAGGATGAAGGAAATTAATAGAAAAGCAAGTAGCACCAGTTAATTATTATGAGGAAAATAGTCCATTTCAACTTCTTTTGTGACTATAATTATCCCTTGTATTTCTATTCACCCTAATCATCTGGCCCACTTAGACTGATATTATTGCTTCTTTTACAACTTTCCCATGGTGTTTTTTTTATAACTTTATCATAGGCAAATAGACCCTACAAACAGCATTATAACCAAATTTTACTTTTGATAAAAATAGATTAGATTAGACTATACTTTTAAAGAGAGTTTGTCTCGTTTCTGCATATGGTCATTTGCATTGTATTTGCTCTCTATCTATTTGTTCCATCATTTTTCTTTAATATAATTAACATGCCCATTGGCTAGTAGTCCACTTTTATTTTACTTTATAGCTGTCATGTATGTACAGCATGCATGTAACATGCTTAGAGATATATCTAACGCTCAAAGTATAGGCACTCAGAGTAGGATCTTCTCAGATAAGACTCATGTGATATGTGCTTTCTGCTATAAGAATAAAAATACATAATTCATCCACATGTGGTTTGTTTTTAGATGCCTCAGATTTGTCATTCTGTTCAGCCATTCTTGAGATTTACTTACCACGCCCAGAAAGCATAGTCAGGTCTCAGGCCCTGCTTTTCGTTACTGCAGCTAAAGCCATACAGCGTGGGTGCTCAACCTGTGACCACCCACTATTGTGGAACTACAAGTCCTATTATGTCTCTGCCTTTGGGAGTCATGCTTGTAGCTGTCAGCCTTGCAATACCATATGGAACTTCTGTTCTGCAACAACTGGAGGGCCACAGGTTGAACCCCCATGCCATACAATTTAGTTTTAAACAAGTTTGTTGACTTTCCTTCTTACAAAGAGATTACATCTTTGACACAATTCTGACCCATGTAACTAGAATGACATGAAGATTGGAGTTACATATTCTTCGTTTCAGCATTTAGATGACTTAACCTCCCTGGCGGTATGATTCTTTTGGATTTTAGGTGCTGAAAGCGGTACCATTATTTTGCATGTAATTCTTGTGAATGAGCAGTCCAAACCAACTGTATACATTTATTATATATATTATATATATATATATATATATATATATATATATATATATATATATATATATGTATGTATGTATACATATATTATGTATATATATATATATATATATATATATATATATACATATATATATATATATATATATATATATATATATATATATATATATATAATGTATACAGTTGGTTTGGGCTGCTCATTCACAAGAATTACGTGTATATATATATATATATATATATATATATATATATATATACGTGTGTATATATATATATATATATATACATATATATGTATATATGTATATATATATATATATATATATATATATATATATATATGTGTGTGTGTATATATATATATATATATATATATCTATATGTATATATATACGTATATATATACTGTATATATATATATATATATATACATATATTTACATAAAAAGTACAGTAAAACTGCACAAAAAAAGGGCACTGGGGGGCAATGTAATGTGATTTTATTTTATTTTGAACGGTATCAGTGTGTTTGGTGCATTTTACATTTGAATTTGCCGCCGGTTCCACCCCCCGGCGGACGTCACGTCGCCGGAGACGGAAGCCGGGGCTCGCAGACGATCGGGAGGAAGCTCCGCCGCCGCACACCGCCCGCAGTCTTCGCTGGATCCAGGAGAAAAGGTAAGTAAAACCTCCTCCAGCATCCAGCGATCTTCCTAGCGCTACCCCGAGTGTGACTCGGGGTTACCGCTTTTGGCACTAAAATCTTACCCCGCTAGGAAGGTTAATTGAAATAATTCTATATGTACACAATATTAATCTTTTATTATGTAACCAGTTCCGGAAGACCCTGCATTTTTGATACATGTCATAACTTGTTGTACTACTTGGTACTTTTCAATCTTTGAACATTGTTACATTGTTATTGTTTGTTCATGCACTTCTTAATTTTTTTCAATAAAAATTTTCTTGGAAAAAAATAAATTAAAAATATATTTAGGAATATTTTACCTGAATGCATAGATTTTATATTTGCTTACAGGTTAATTGCCACAATTAAACGGATGGTAATAAGCCTAGTCTTACATCTTCCAGCAAAACAGATAGAAAGAAATGTACAAACATAAATATTTTGACAGCAGTTCAAAAGAATATGACAAAAATAAAGTTTACAATTATTATTATGAATAAATCTTTAAAAAAAAAATAAAAAAATCACATTTTATCAATAAATATATTGTAAAATGATCAGAAATAAATATAGTACTAAGTGGTACACATACAGTCATGGTTTCAATGCTCTATTAATTTCAGCACAAAATAAATGTTTTATTCGTATTTATATTATATATAGGTATAATTTTTGTACTTGTCCAAGTGATTATCAGCAGCATTGCCCTGACATTTCACAGTCATGTTTACCGTAATTTCAATAGGATAAATGTGTACAACGTGAAACAAAATTAAAGGGACCCTTAAAATCAGTTCACCAGGTAAAGAGGAACCAACTAGTTGGTGGGCAGGTCATGCATAAGTTTTTCCTCACTGGTACCTGCATCTGGGTACCAGTGTTCAAAATAATCTGTACTCATCAGTGCTGGTACTCTTGCTTTGAAGCAACCCTTTTTTTTAGAGCATCTCCTCTCAAAGCACCCTATAATGCTAAAGAGAGCTGGT
The DNA here is from genome assembly GCF_965119305.1 of Pelophylax lessonae. Taxonomy (NCBI): domain Eukaryota; kingdom Metazoa; phylum Chordata; class Amphibia; order Anura; family Ranidae; genus Pelophylax; species Pelophylax lessonae. The sequence continues at coordinate 231,292,939 of NC_138771.1, forward strand.
ATTAGTATAGCAGGACACCTTCATGCTAACTTCTTCTTTGTAATATAAATACCAGGCAGCATGCCCTTCATGCCAAGCTGATTATTTCTGGGAGTGGATGGACAATGTTTTATTTAAGAAATATTATTAGGAATGTTAGGACATTATAATACACATAGAAGTTACATTTTCATACCAATGGTTGAAGTTTTGGGGGTTTCTAATTTTAGAGATTTTAGCTGGGTTTTCCAAAATGTGTAGGAGTCATTGAACTCTGGTAAAGAATAAGATATGGGAAAACAACCCATCCCTTTAAAATGTAAACCTGTTTTGTCTTTATTTTAGGGTTACCATATTAAAGCCCACAAATCCTTTGGTCACTGTAACAAGAAACACACAGGAGAGGAAGAGGAGGTGGTGAATATGGGGATCAAACCTTTATATTGTGTTTTGACTTGTCAGCATGCCAAGCCCCCAAAGATGTCCTATTGAATGAAACACAAGTATGGTGAAGTTGGTGCCTGTTGACATCACACGATGCTGTAAGTGTTTTTGCCATCTTTTATACAAGTTACTGATGTTGTTTTAACCGCTTTTTGACCAGACACTGTACTTATACTGCGGCAGGTGGGCTCTGTTCCGACATGCCTGTATGTAATTTATAGGGACCGCTAGTGGGGTGCGCACACACCGATTGGCCACAGGGGGAGCCATACAGCTAGTCTGGCGGCCGTGATGTCGCCGTGGAGACCGAACAGTTGTAAACATGGCAGACCGCTGTTCTGTTGGTAGGAACACAGGTCTCTGTGTTCATTCAGAAAGCCCATCCCCATACAGTTAGAAACACCTCCTAGTGACACATTTAACCCTTTGATCACCCCTGGTGTTAACTCCTTCCCTGCCAGTGCCATTATTACAGTAACAATGCATATTTTTAGCACCATATATTTAGCAAATTTTTACCCCCCCCCCCCCAAAAGGGTCAAAAATGTCAAAAATGTCAGTTAGGTGTCTGATCTGTTCGCCGCAATGTCGAAGTGCCATTAAAAATTGCTGATCGTTGCCATTACTAGTAAAAATAAATAGATAAAAATTACATACAGTATCTTACAAAATTGAGTATGCCCCTCACATTTTTGTAAATATTTTATGATATATCTTTTATCATATTTTATCATATTCATTGACAACACTGAAGAAATTACACTTTGCTACAATGTAAAGTAGTGAGTGTACAGCTTGTATAACAGTGTACATTTGCTGTCCCCTCAAAATAACTCAACACACAGCCATTAATGTCTAAACCACTGGCAACAAAAGTGAGTACACCCCTAAGTGAAAATGTCCAAATTGTGCCCAAAGTGTCAATATTTTGTGTGGCCAACATTATTTTCCAGCACGACCACGCAATTGTCAGTTAAAATAACGCAGTGCTGTAACGCAAAAAAGGGCCTGGTCATTAAAGGAGTAAAACCTTCTGGTCCAGAATTGGTTAATGAAGAGCATTTCATACTACTCTATAAGGGCCTCTTTCCCTTTTTCTGTCCATTGTATGGTACTGCTTTACATTGGCAATATTGAGTCTCCTCTGGAGATGGATGGGAGGGCTGTGAGCTTTGCAGGGAGCAGAACAGGGAGCGATCCATCCAGCCTGGGATGGTTTACTTAAGCTGTTTACTTCTGATTGAGGTTATAAATTCTGGTAAGCACAACACTTACCTCCAAGTGGTGGGTGCTGCATTCCTGTTTCCTGAAGATCTGGACTACAGGAGCTATGGTGCACCTTTTCACTGTTTCATCAGTGGCTAAATTTATGTGACCTTGATGGTATTTTCGTTTGAGCTTTTGATGGACAGTTGCATTTTGCAATGGATATGTGTGGTTTGTACACATTGTTATGATATATATATATATATATATATATATATATATATATATATATATATATATATATTTGATTTACTTAATTTTGGTAAATACTGTGTTGGACATACTGTTTTTGTCTCTTGACATAGTTTGGCCGATTGCACTATTCATTTGTGTACAATCATTGTATGATATAGATAGGTGCTGCATTCAACCTAGATCTGTCGGGAAGTTCCATATATTGTAAAGCACTTCACAAACTGTTGATTCTATATAAATCTTGTATAATAATAATATTGATTCCTTAGCAAGTCGCCACACTACCTGTTAGCACAGACTGTGATAGTTATCTATCAAGAAATATAGCAAACATTTTTCTGGTTAAAATATTTGAATAGATTTGGTAGTTATAAACATGTTATACATTCAATTATAATACATAAATAATCCATTGAGGGTATTAATTAAAGCTGTCTGCCAAATAAAAGCACCTCATGTCTTGAAAATAATGAAAATCATTTGATTATGAAAAATAGTTAGAAAGTAAAATATTAATAGTTGCAGTTTTGGTAAAAGTCAGTTAGGCCCCTTTCACACTTGTCTCGCACGATTTTACTGAGATTTTGACTCAATTTTGACGCGACTTAAAGCAATGCCTATGTCTTTGGAAATCAGCTAAAAGTAGTGCAGGGACTACTTTGAAGTCGTTGCAGCTTGAAGTCGTACAGATATGAACGGTACTCATTTGAAATCATGGAGAATGACTTGTCATGTGACTTTGCACAAGTGTAAAAGGGCCCTTACTTAACAGTTGTTAATTTATCTGACACATAACAAAATTGCAATACTATTATCTAGTTACCCAAGGTTCAAAAACTTTTAGATGAAAAGAGGTTAAATACATATTGGGGTTGATTTACTAAAACTGGAGAGTGCAAAATCTGGTGCAGCTGTGCATGGTAGCCAATCAGCTTCTAACTTCAGCTTTTTCAATTAAACTTTGACAAAAAATAATTAAAAAAAAACCAGGAAGCTGATTGGTTTCTATGCAGAGCTGCACCAGATTTTGCACTCTCCAGTTTTAGTAAATAACACCATTCTTTTTTGAGCAAGTTTCATTGTACTGGAATTTTTCCTATTCATATGCTTTAAAAATAGTGTAGGCAATCCATTATAAATTCGACTGATATTACTGGAAGCCCATAGTCAGTTTTCAATCAAGCTAAAGGTACGCTTATACCAGCCACATGCGCCATTTTTTAATTTGACCTTTTTCAATCTGATCTAATAATTTAATCAAGTATAAAACTAAATTTTTGTTGGGTACATACTGTACATGGTTATGTTGCTATTTTTGATCACATTTTCAGTAAAAAAAAAAAAAGTGAAAGAAAAGTTAGTGGTTTCTGCTGATTACTATGCAATTCACTTTAGGTGGATTTGGAAATGACCAATTAAGGGATTTACCTGAAAATATTAAAAAAAATAAAAAATACCAAGCTCTTTGAAGTTTCTTCAAAAAGATCAAAAATAACAGAGGACTTTTTGTTTTATTTGACTTGGAAAAAAAATCAACTATATCAAAATAAACATCTGTCAAGTATATATTTAATTTTAGATTTTCTATATTTTATATCTCTGTGTTATTGTACCATGGGTAATTATATAGAACAGTACCTTTCCATCTGCATGAACATCAGTTGGTCTCCTTAAAAAACGTATTTACATACAGAAAAGCACACACATAATATATACATATTAGCTCATATATAAGGATTATTCTTTTATTTTCTTAGAAAACCTAACTAAGGCCAAGGGTGATCTTAATGGATTTCTTGCTGACAAAGGTCATATAATATTCAAATCATCACTTGCAAAGTTAATGTGACAATGTGACATGGATAGTGCTTCAAGAAGACATATGATATGTTAAATAATTTCACAATAGCCTTGGGAGAGCAAACACTGTTGTTGATATACATTTGATCTCCTATTTAATTATACTGCTTTGGCATTGTAAAACTAGATTTTGCTCTCCTTTTATGTGATCTTTCACCTATGTAAGAACCAACACCTGGCATCTTTTCAAATACATTTTTTTCTTACATCAGTGGCAAAAGTTAAAAAGGTAACATGAAAAGAAAGATGAAAAAGGAATACTGTTCAAATTGAAGGACGTTAGTTTCAAGTTTCAATCTTGTATCAAAACATCTCCGCCTCATCTTCTTTCTCAGTCATCATAAATGAGAAGTACAAAGAGGTACACAAACATCAGTACAATGCAATGTGTATACTGCTATCCAGAAATCAGAGTTACAAAATTATACCTGACATATCAAAAAACTGACAGTCACATCCTTAAGATTTTCTTCTGTGCGTTCCCATGGACTTCCTTTATTAATAAACCTGACACATAAAAAGCATCTGTATGACTAAAGTGTCAGTTACTCGAAAGGCTGTTTTGATCTGTTCCTTAACTTTTAAAAGGAATATTCTTTTTTTTTTTTCTTTCTTTTTTTTTTTTACAGAGACAAGATCTGCTCACTCACTGCCAGTTTTCAAATGACCAGCTCTTGAAGTTTAATTTTAAGTTTTAAATAAATATTGTATGCAAGACGAATAATTATGATGCTCGAGAGAGATATAATGACATTGATTCTTTTTTATCTAAAAAAATCTCACGCCTGGGGGCTGCAAAGTCTGTATTTTCTGCAGACGCATAAAGGTACATTCTACATATTAAATATGCTAGATGGAAATGACATGAATACATTGCATAATAATTGTACAACTATTGAAATTTATAGAATTCCGTACATGCATTCTACTTTAAAAATTAATAGTTTGGCAAAATGAAAGAAACTTCCTCATTTGAGCATTAAGCCATATGAAGTATTATAATATAGAAGAATAAGTGAACTACCCTCAAAGCTATTATTATTGATTTATACAGTGCATCCTTAAAGCACTGTACATAGAGAGGACATTAAGGGGATCTAAGTTTATACATGAAAAAAACACATATAAAACTCTGCTGGAGAAATGGACTTAATAAACTGGGTAACATCATTTTTGCATATCAGTCCTTTAAGGACTCATTCATACATCAACACGTATAAAAATGCTATCAAGAAAATTGTATGGGCATGAGTTAACAACCGTCTTTATGATGTTTACCTGCATTGTTTTACTGTGCATTATTTCCTCTGACATCAATTCCCTATCATGTTTGTGAGGAGAAAGAGAGGAGCACATTTTTTAGGATGTTTTTTTATTAGAATTTACAGAGATATTTTATTGGCCATTGCAACAAACTTAATTATTGTGATAGCATTGGCTATCTTAACCACTTTAAGACCGGAAGGATTTGCCCCCTTAATGACCAGGCCCTATTTTGCGATTCTGCACTGTGTTATTTTAACGGACAATTGCGCAGTCGTGTGACGCTGTACCCAAACGAAATTTATGTTTTCCCACAATTAGTGCTTTCTTTTGGTGGTATTTTTATAAACAAAAAAAGTAACAATTTTGAAAAAAAAACTATATTTTTTACATTCTGCTATATAACATTCTCAAAAAAAATGTAAAAATCAAAATTTTTTAACATTTTAGGCCAATTTGTTTTCTGCTACATATTTTTGGTAAAAAAAAATTGCAATCAGCGTATTTTGATTGGCTTGCGCAAAAGTTATCGCGTTTACTAACGAGAAAAATTTATGTAATTTTTATTTCATTTATTTTTTTACTAGTTTTAGTGGTGATCTGTGATTTTTTTGCGGGACTGCAACATTGCGGTGGACGGATCGGACCCCTAACTGTAATTGTTGATACTTTTGGGGGTACCAGTGACATTACTACAGTAATCAGTGCTACAAATATGCACTGATGACTGTAATAATGACACTGGCAGGGAAGGGGTTAACCCTGTGGGTGATCAAGGAGTTAAGTGTGAGCCTAGGGGAGTGATTCTAACTGTGGGGGGGAGTGGCTTCTGAAATGATCACAGGGACATGCGATCCTATATAGCAGGATCACATGAACTCTGTGATCATCCCAAGGAGAAGGACAGTCGGCTGTGTTTATAAAAACAGACCATCCTTCTCTCTCAGCCGGGAACGATCACTGGTGTTAGGTGGCAATCGGAGCCACCTGAAAACCGCATCAGCTTCACCACTGACGATCGGGGGCAGAAGCATGCCAGCGACGTGCGCTTGCCCCCTAGCTTCCCCCAGGTGAGCGACGTAGACCTACGTCGTTTTGCCTGTATGAGCCAGCCTGCCGCAGTAAATATAACGCAAGTGGTCCGGAAGTGGTTAAAAAGGAGTAGACAGATGAGTTAATTGTGGTAAGTCAAACAGTGCTATTGGGTGCTTGCACTGCTTACATAATGTGATAATAAAGGGCCATTTTAGGCCTTATACTGGGATTTGTAACTTCACCCAAACAATTTCTTGCTTGGACGTTCACTAAAAGATAGGTCTCCAAATGTTTGTAAACTGTGATGTATACAAGTTCCATCCTACTTATGTAGCGTATGGATCATATACACTTAAAACTCATTGGGGTTGATTTACTAAAGGCAAATATGCTGTTCACTGTATACAGTGCCTTGTGAAAGTATTCGCCCCCCCTTGAAATTTTTGACCTTTTGCCACATTTCAGGCTTCAAACATAAAGATATAAAACTGTAATTTTTTCTGAAGAATCAACAACAAATGGGACACAATCATGAAGTGGAACGAAATTTATTAGATATTTCAAACTTTTTTAACAAATAAAAAACTGAAACATTGGGCGTACAAAATTATTCAGCCCCCTTAAGTTAATACTTTGTAGCGCCACCTTTTGCTGCGATTACAGCTGTAAGCCACTTGAGGTATGTCTCTATCAGTTTTGCACATCGAGAGACTGAAATTTTTGCCCATTCCTCCTTACAAAACAGCTCGAGCTCAGTGAGGTTGGATGGAGAGCGTTTGTGAACAACAGTTTTCACTTCTTTCCACAGATTCTCGGCTGGATTCAGGTCTGGACTTTGACTTGGCCATTCTAACACCTGGATATGTTTATTTGTGAACCATTCCATTGTAGATTTTGCTTTATGTTTTGGATCATTGTCTTGTTGGAAGACAAATCTCCGTCCCAGTCTTAGGTCTTTTGCAGACTCCATCAGGTTTTCTTCCAGAATGGTCCTGTATTTGGCTCCATCCATCTTCCCATCAATTTTAACCATCTTCCCTGTCCCTGCTGAAGAAAAGCAGGCCCAAACCATGATGCTGCCACCACCATGTTTGACAGTGGGGATGGTGTGTTCAGGGTGATGAGCTGTGTTGCTTTTACGCCAAACATAACGTTTTGCATTGTTGCCAAAAAGTTCGATTTTGGTTTCATCTGACCAGAGCACCTTCTTCCACATGTTTGGTGTGTCTCCCAGGTGGCTTGTGGCAAACTTTAAACGACACTTTTTATGGATATCGTTAAGAAATGGCTTTCTTCTTGACACTCTTCCATAAAGACCAGATTTGTGCAGTATACGACTGATTGTTGTCCTATGGACAGAGTCTCCCACCTCAGCTGTAGATCTCTGCAGTTCATCCAGAGTGATCATGGGCCTCTTGGCTGCATCTCTGATCAGTCTTCTCCTTGTTTGAGCTGAAAGTTTAGAGAGACGGCCAGGTCTTCGTAGATTTGCAGTGGTCTGATACTCCTTCCATTTCAATATTATCGCTTGCACAGTGCTCCTTGGGATGTTTAAACCTTGGGAAATCTGTTTGTATCCAAATCCGGCTTTAAACTTCTCCACAACAGTATCTCAGACCTGCCTGGTGTGTTCCTTGTTCTTCGTGATGCGCATTTAACGGACCTCTGAGACTATCACAGTGCAGGTGCATTTATACGGAGACTTGATTACACACAGGTGGATTCTATTTATCATCATTAGTCATTTAGGTTAACATTGGATCATTCAGAGATCCTCACTGAACTTCTGGAGAGAGTTTGCTGCACTGAAAGTAAAGGGGCTGAATAATTTTGCACGACCAATTTTTCAGTTTTTTATTTGTTAAAAAAGTTTGAAATATCCAATAAATTTCGTTCCACTTCATGATTGTGTCCCACTTGTTGTTGATTCTTCACAAAAAAATGACAGTTTTATATCTTTATGTTTGAAGCCTGAAATGTGGCAAAAGATCGCAAAGTTCAAGGGGGGCCAAATACTTTCGCAAGGCACTGTAAGTGCTGTTGCACTTTGCAAGGAAATCATCTCCAGAGATTATAAATGAGGCAAAGCTCTGCTGACTCCATAAAGAATGTGTAATGGCTCATCTGAGGCTAATAGAAAAGATAAAGTAACTAAAGAATAGTGCTACGCTGTATTCTTTATCTTCTTCCCGTCTGCACTATAGCAGAAAGACGGCTACATCGCGGACCTTAATTGCCAGAAGGGCGTCCATGTACATCCTCCCTTGCATGAGCTGCCTGCACGGCTCACTCTGTGATCACTGAGTCCCAGCCCCTTACCACATGATAAGCTGTCAGTCAATGACAGCTGATCACGTGATGTAAACAGCAGCCGGCGATCAGTTTTTTTTTTCTCCTCGCACTGAAAAAAAGCCGGTTGCCAGCTGCTGTGAGAGGGACATCAGTGCCACCTATCAATTCCCATCAGTGCCACCTATTAGTGTTCAGCAGTGCTCATGAGTTCCACCTATCAGTGCCCCCTTTTAGTGCCCTCCAGTGCCACCTACCAGTGCCCTCCAGTGCCACCCATCAGTGCCCATCAGTGCCACCCATCAGTTCCACCCATCAGTGCCACCTATCAGTGCCCACCAGTGCTGCCTATCAGAGCCCATCAGTGCAGCCTATCAGTGCTGCCTTATCAGTGCCCATCAGTGTCACCTATCAGTGCTCATCAGTGCAGGCTATCAGTACCCATCAATGAAGAAGAAAAATTAACTTTTTGCAAAATTTTATAGCAAACTATAAAAACAGGTTTTTTTTTTTTTTTTTCAAAATTTTTGGGGGTTTTTTTGTTTGTTTGTTCAGCAAAAAATAAAAAACCCCAGTAGTGATCAAATACCACCAAATGAAAGCTCTATTTGTTTGAAAAAATTATAAAAATGTAATTTGGGTACACTGTTGACATGACCGCGCAATTTTCATTCAAAATGCGACAGCGCTGAAAGCTGAGAATTGGCCTGGGAAGGAAGGGGGGTTTAAGTGCCCAGTAGGCAAGTGGTTAACCACGTATATCTCTGCTGACTATTCATGTGCAATAAAATATGCAAAATTGCTGTTTTTATTATTTTCCTTGAACATGATTGGGTATCGTGCAAAGTGAAGCTTCACCGTATTCATAAAGCTCTGTGATAAATACCCTCTCAGAGTGTAACGTCATTTGCAAAGTGAACATTGTATTTGCCAACCACATTATGTTTTTTTTTTTTTAGTTTTTACAGCCCTCTAAAGATCCTGAGACCTGACCTTGAGCTGCAGGACATAACATACCAGTAGGCTGGGTCACCTTCAGAGCACCTGCTAGTAATACATTGATGACTGAGTATCCCATCTATAGAGCTAAATATTTTTTTGTACACAACTCCATACTTGTGCTATGTTTACAGACATATCAACATCTCTTGGCATATTACTCTATCTAATATTCCCAAGGACACTAAGCAAGATTTTAATGTATCTAAAGAACATACATTTATACCATGTCCTGCCAAACTTCTTTATTATTCAGTTCTCTATGGTTGGCAAAAAATAAATGCCAACCTATAATTACCAAGGGCACCTGAAAAGGGTGCCATGACAGCGTATATGAACTGGTAACATAAAAAACAATAACTTTAATAAAGTCACCAAGATCAAAGAAATATAAAGTAAATCAAAGAACAGTGGTGGTGTTAATGCAGGAGATTGCAGACTTTGCATGGAGCGGCTGCTCTCTTCACCATGTACCAGAGAATAAAGCTGCTGATTTGTGCACCTCTTGTCCTGCCCTTGCTGTTCTTTACTGCTGTGAAGGTGTTGCCATCCTTTGTTTTTTTTGTTTTTTGTTTTTTGTTTTTTTTTATAATTATAGTTTTTATTGAGAAAAAGGAGAAAGGAACAATGCAAAAAAAAAGGAAACAGGGAAAAACCAGTAATACAAAATAAGGGACGGTGCCCCCCAAAACACTGTAAAATTCATCATGGAATCAGCAATAAGAAGTATCAAATTCCAGAGAATCACATAAGTGTACAGAAGCATACAAAAAAAAACAAAACAAGGAGCCATAACAAAGGGAAAACGAGCACGGCTCAGCTTACCCCAGGTGAATGAAGATCCCAATCAGCCCAAATGGCATTAAATTTAGTCAGTTCATCATCATGGACCGTAGCTGTAAGGTGTTCCATACCCCGATCTCCGATACCAATCGTAACAAAATAGTTTTGTCAGGAGGCATTTGCTTCAGCCAGCAGAGCGAAATAGCCCTCCTGGCCGACAGGAGAAGGAAAGACAGTAATCTATTGGTCAACTTGGGAATACCGGGGAATGGAAGGCCCAGCAGATAATGTAGTGGGTCCAGCGGTACCTGTAGGCCAGTAGCATTTGAAAGTAGTGACATAACCATCGACCAAAAAGGTTGTATATCAGAGCACTGCCAGAAAATTTGATATAGTGTGCCCAATTCAACTCCACACTGCAAACACAAGGCGGAGCTGGATGGGTGAATCCTATGCAGGTATGCCGGGGTTATATACCAGAACAAAATAATTTTTAAAGTGGTCTCTCTCTGCACCACGCATCTAGAGGCTTTAAAGGCAGACGTCCAAATCTTACTCCACATGGGAAGGGTAATGGGATGTTGCAAAATCTTAGACCATTTCTGCATATAGGAATGGTAGTCTTCAGTCCGTGGTAAAGCATCATGGAGGATGTTGTATTTGGAGGATACCAAATGACCCTGGTGAGGACCAGGTGTGCACAAATATTCAAAGGCAGAGGGCCTCTCCAGGGACAAAGGGGTTGACAAAGATCTAAAAAAGTGGCGAACTTGTAAATAGAAATAAAAGGTTTGTTTAGGAAGGGCAAATTTGGCCCGCAACATCTCAAAAGAGAAGAGAAAGCAGGACACCAGATGGACCAGATTGCGGAGCTGGAAGAGTGGAGCATGTGTCCAGGTCCACACCCGACCAATGAGAAGACCATCCGGTAGTAATGGGTTGAATAAAACACTAGTCAGGGGGGGGCATGGCGAAGAGAGAGAGAACTTACGGTAACATTTGCGCCAGACCTCCATGGTAACCCTCATGGGAACCAAGCACATATCCCGCAGTACCCGATCCGTGTGCAATGCGGGAGACCAGAGCAATGAGCAAGGGTGAACCGGGAAGATCGCACCCCGTTTTATTTCCGACCATCGGTTGGGCGCCACCAGGGATGACCAGGAGGCCGCCACCCGGAGGTGGGAAGCATAATAATACTTGATAATATCCGGAGCCCCAAGACCCCCCGCCTCCTTGGGGAGAACACCACAGACGCAGCTATTCTGTGAGCCTTATCACTCCAAATAAATTTGAGAAAGGTCCTCTGTAATGCTTTAAGTTGGGTCAAAGGGATAGCAACAGGAAGAGTGTCATACAAGTAAAGCAATTTGGGTAAAATAGACATTTTTAAGACATTTATTTGACCCAAAAGCGTTAACGGGAATCCCGTCCATTGCCGCAGGGATCTGGAAACCTCGCTAAACAAGGTAACATAGTTAGAGGGGTAAAGCGTGGAATGAGAGGGGGTCAGCTTAACACCCAAATACGTGAGAGCCAATGGGCACCACCGATATGGGTAAGGACGTTGTAATTGAGCCAAGAGAGTTGGGGGCATTTGTAAGGGCATGGTTTCAGTTTTAGAGGCATTAATCTTATAGCCAGAGAAAGCACTAAAGGAGGATAATACTGAATGTAGGGAAGGCAGGGACAGAAGGGGATTGGTTAAAGTCAACAAAATGTCATCTGCAAACAATGAGAGTTTGTATTCTCTGTGTCGCATCAGGACCCCAGGGATATCCGGATGGGAGCGAATAGCCTCGGCCAAGGGCTCCAGACATAAAATAAACAGTAGAGGGGATAGAGGGCAGCCTTGTCGGGTGCCGTTTAACATGGGGAACGAGGGCGACACAAAGGCAGAGGACAGGCGTACTTGAGCCGTAACAGGAGTGTAAAGAGCCTCCAGAGCGTGGCAGAATGGACCCTTCAAACCATACCTCTTTAACGTGGAGAAAAGATAGGGCCAGCTGAGGCGATCAAAGGCCTTTTGAGCATCCAAGCTAAGGACCACCGCAGGGCGAGGAAACCTGTTGAGGAGATCAATCAGATCCACCGTGCGCCTGGTGTTATCACCTGCATGACGGGACATAACAAATCCCACCTGATCCCGATCAACCAGTTTGGGAATAATGTTTGCAAGTCTATTGGCCAATATCTTTGTGAATATTTTTTAATCAGAATTTAACAAGGCTATTGGTCTGTAATTATCTGGGAGTGAGGCATCCTTCCCCGGCTTGGGAATAACCAAAATAACTGAATGCATAAAATGGGGGTGTGGAACCTTTCCCTGAAGCAGGAAGGCATAAAGGTCAAGCAGGTGGGGGGCAACAGTAGGTAAAAAGGTGTTATAATAAAGATAAGGCAAACCGTCTGGGCCCGGGGCCTTGTGTGAGGGAAAATTTTTTACCGTAGCAGCGAGTTCATCAAAGGAGATATCCGCATTCAGCTTTGACAAATCAGCAGCAGAAAGCATGGGAAGGGATAGATCCTGGAAAAAAGCGTCAAAATTATCCTGAGTGAAATTAAAATGGTTCTCTGGAGTGAGGCAATTATATAGTTTGCTGTAAAAATCACCAAACACTTTAGCCATAGTATAGGGACAATGAGTGGGGGTACCATCAGATTGGAGCAGGAGATCCGGGATCAAGTGAAAGCGCAGAGGACAAAGCTTATTAACCAACATCCTATGAGGTTTATTAGAATATTCATAAAAGCGCTGGTGAGCCCACATCATGGACTTAGCCATTTTAGACATTTCCAGAGTTTTGATGCGATCTCTAAGGCATACCACTTTACTAAGTGTCGACACTGAGGGAGAGCCCACAAGTCGGGACTCCGCCAACCGGAGGTAGGCCATGAGAGAGGATCAAAGACTCTCGGCCTCTTTTTTCAAACGAGAACCCTCGGCAATACACAAGCCCGAAAGAAGGCCTCTCACAGCGTGGAAACCTCATCGACCGAACCCTCATTCAGGTCAAAAAATTCCTGTAGGCTCCAAGTCAGTAGATCCCGGATCTCCTGAGTCTGAAGAAGGCGGTCATTCCGACTCCAATGGCATGCCTTCGGGGGAGAGGAAGTCAGGGACACCTCAAAAATGATAGGGGCATAATCCTACCAGGTGATGGGGAGAATGTCAGAGCTAACTACACACGGTATGAGGGGGGCAGAAATAAGAAAATGATCGAGTCTAGAATGCATCTTGTGAGCTGTCGAAAAGGAAAACTGTCTGTGGGTAGGATGCTTGATTCACCAAGAATCAAACAGTCTATGAGAGTAAACACACCTGCGGAAGGCTTTAGTCTGCGACAAGAGTCGCCGGGAAGGTGTTTCTCTATGGAGTGAGTGACGATCCCTATGGGGGGACATGATAAGATTAAAATCACCACCTACCACCATAAATGGCTGCCAGAGATCTGGAAGACTTCATCCAGAAATCCCAATTGACCTGAGTTGGGGACGTAAAGATTGATCACCGTGAATGAAGTGGACAAATAATCACAGACCAATGCAATAAATCTCCCATGAGGATCAAGTAGGGATTCCCTGACCCAGATGGGGCAAGATTTTTTAATCAAGACTTCAACCCCCGCCTTACCGGACGGGTCAGAGGCAGTGTAGGAGGTGGGAAAGTATTTGGAGGCAAATTTGAAGGAACCCTCAGGGCGAAAATGTGTCTCCTGTACCAGAATGACATCTGCGCCAGAAGCGCGAAATTCTTTAAGTGCTAACCAACGCTACAGAGTTCAGACCATTCACATTACAAGAGAAAATTCTCAAAGACATGACAACAGAGACTCTGAACAGCGGACACAAGTGTTGAACAAATTATCAAATATATAGATTCTACATAGGGCAAACAAAGCATAAACATCTCCCAATGCAGTCTGTGACACGGCCTCAGATGAGGCACAGAGGCAAAGATCCACAAGCATATGATAACAAAGCCAGACCAAACACAAAAAAGGTCCAGCAAAAAAGCAAAAGAAAGGAAAAAACATTAAAAAAAAAACAACAGTGACACAAGGCGTGTCAGAAAAAAAGTCAATAGAAACGTCAGTAGAAAACCTGAGAGACCGTGGTGTCTCAGGAAACCAGGACTATACGCCTGGGTCTTGCATGGCAACATGGGTGCCTCCAGATGACGAATAGGGATGATCGAACGGTTCGGGTCTACCATCGGTTGGACCTGAACATTGACTGTTCGAGGTTCGGCCGAATTCCGAACTTTTTGCTGAAAAAGTTCGGAATTCAGGAACCAGAACCGACCAAAATGCAATGGGACAGGAAATGGTCTTTAAAAGCCCGTGATTGGACCAGAACCATCAGTAAAAGCCAATATAGGGGGCAGGTGAATGCTAGGAATGTGATTGGAGTGACTAGGGGATCCAGAGGCCAATCATTATTGAATACGCACCCCAGTATATAAGATAGCCCAGACAAATTCCTAGCATTGTAATACAGAGCTGTGGAAGAGAGTGGAAGCAGTTCTGTTACTTCTGCTTCAAAGTGTCATTTAGCAATTATTAGTGTGAGGAAAGGGATATCTAGTGTAGTTAGGGTACTATTTTCCACTATAGTTAGCTTTAATAATCTAGTTTCTTTAGGGAAAGTGTTAAGTGTAAGGGGACCGTAGTGTAGTGTAGGGTTAACTGACTCCGACTGCTATGGCAGGGTGACAAAACCCTTCCATGTCAGGGTGACCGCTATAGAGAAAAGATTGTTTCTCTTAGGTCACTTATAGAACAGCGATATGGCTTCTCACCTATCAGCCTGCTTTTTGCTGCAGGCGTTTATAGGGCTTTTTTGAGGACATGTTTGGAGTCAGGCATGACATCTGAACTTCTGTGTATGGGTATATATACACACACACACATGTCTGTATATATACACATACACAAATATAGGTGTGAAAGTAGCAGAACACTATGCTTGCGCTAATGAAATAATTAACAGGCATATGTCTCCGCTCCTATCACACCTATATGTGTGTATGTGTATAAATACATATAAGTGTGTGTGTGTGTATATATACCCCTATACAGAAGTTCAGATGTTTTGCCTGCCTCCAAAGACCCAAAAAAATGCCCAAAAAAACGCCTGCTGCAAAGACACACCTGGGCGTGTATTTATACACATGCACACATATAGGTGTTATAGCAGAGAAGCCATATGGGTGTTAATTATTTCATTAGTGCAAGCATAGTGTTCTGCTACTTTCACACCTATATATGTGTATGTGTATATATACATACATGTGTGTGTGTGTATATATACTCATACACAGAAGTTCTGATGTTATGCCTGCCTCCAAAGACGCCCAAAAAATGCCCAAAAAAACGCCAGCTACAAAAATGCCCAGGTGTGTTTTTGCAGCAGGCGTTTTTTTTGGGCATTTTTTTGGGGTCTTTGGAGGCAGGCAAATCATCTGAACTTCTGTATAGGGGTATATATACACACACTTATATGTATTTATACACATACACACATATAGGTGTTATAGCAGAGAAGCCATATGGGTGTTAATTATTTCATTAGCGCAAGCATAGTGTTCTGCTACTTTCACACCTATATATGTGTATGTGTATATATACATACATGTGTGTGTGTATATATACCCATACGCAGAAGTTCTGATGTTATGCCTGCCTCCAAAGACCCCCAAAAAATGCCCAAAAAAACGCTTGCTACAAAACCGGCAAGGTGTGAAAATAGCGGAGCCATATCCCTGTTCTATATTAATTCTAAGACAAACAATCTTTTTTTTTTGGTTCTGGACATGCTACAGAGCTGAAACTTCACAGGTACACTTTTTAGACCCACAGACACTAAATCCAAAGAAATCATTTTTTTTCTTTTTCAATAATTTTTTCAATAATTGGCTCTCTATCAAAAATGACAATTTTTAAGAACTTTTTTTGTGTGTTTATTAGTCCCTGGGGCATGACCCAGAACCCTAGGCACTTTTTAGGGGCATTTATTGGGTTTTAGGGCTTCAAAATGGTGTTTTTTGATTCCAGAAGTTCGGGTCCCATTGATTTCAATGGGGTTCTGAAATCCGAACCGAATTTTCAGGAAATTCGGGGGTTCTGGTCGAACCAAACTTTTCAAAAGTTTGATCATCCCTAATGACGAACTCCAGTGGGGGATGGACCCCGCCTATTCTCCAGCGGACATAAAAAGAAAAAGAAAAAAACATAAAAATGTAGAAACATGGTCAAACGACAACCCCCATGGGAGGGGGAAAAAATTACTACCCTAGCCAGGGTAGCCAAAGAAAAAAGGACACCAAAAATGCCGCAGTGGCAACAGGCCTAGAAGAAAACCACAAATGAGCCAAGTTGATCAGTTCAGGTCGGGGGGCTTGAGATGACATGGACGTAGGGGGTTCACAGTATTCCTCCGTTGTGGGTTCCTTGCAGGGGTCCACAGGCATCCCGGAGTAGCCGGGGCACGGCGATTCAAGACAGTCTGCGGTGCAAGATCCTCCTCAGGCACAGGTGGAAGGCCCAGGTTCCGGATAAAAGCCTCCGCTTCATGCAAATCCCGCATATGATGTTGTGTGCCTTCTTTGGTGACAACCAAGCGGAAAGGGAAACCCCAATAGTACGGGATGTGGTGTTTTTGGAAATGGGTAGTCACTGGCCGTAGGTTCCTCCGCTTGCTTAGGGTAATAGGCGAGAGGTTATTAAAGATTTGGATTTTGGCGCCTTTATAATCCACTTGTGATTTATTGCGTGTAGCCAGGGTCAAGGCCTCCTTACTGTCATAATAATGGAAGTGAACAATGACATCACGAGGTCTGGCGCCAGTGGGTGGTTTGGGGCCCAAGGATCTATGTGCCCTGTCCAAAACACCAATCAATGTCAACTATATTGGGAGCCAGTGTCTTAAACAATCCCAATAGATAGGAGTGCAAATTGATGTCCCCCACATTTTCAGGGATCCCCCTAAAGCGCAGATTTTGGCGCCGTTCCCGGTTCTCTAGGTCCTCCTGTTGTAATTGGAGTTGGGAGAGTGCTTCAGAGAGGAGTTTTCATCCTCCAAAACTTGTAAATACGGCACCAGATCATCAAATTTGGTCTCTAGGGCGTCAGTGCTTTCCCCAATATTTGCAATCTCCCCCCCTCAGTTCTAAAGATAATTTGCCCACCTTCACAGCCATGTTGCAGGTAATCTGCTGAAGAAATGCCTGCAGCTTCTCATCCAGGATGGCAGGGGTTAACATAGCTGAGTGGGCATGGGAGGTGAGGCACCCCGGATTAATGTGGGAATGGGGGGATCAGCCCAAGGGAAGGATCCATCAGAGTGAACGGGTCCGGTTGAGGGATTGAGGCCGGGGATTGTGGCCTAGTAAGGAAATGATCCATCGCAGCCTGAGAGCGCGGCTCTAATGGCGCTGAATATCCTTGTCGCTGCTGGCCAATCTTGCCCATGGGGACCAGTGAGGTGTAGGAGTGTCAAGCAGCTTACCCCTGTATGTGATGAAGCGAAGAGTAGCTAATAAGGGGCAGCGAAGAGCCAGCGAGGTCTGGAGCTCACACACTAAGCGTCCGCCATGTCCAGAAGCCGCGCATGCACCCCCTTTGGTTTTGGTTTTGTTGTCTATGGCCCATGGCATGTGAGTAGGACTCATGCAACTGGTATTGTAGGAGGGTAGGGTTTGTAAAATTATAACTGCTGGTAACCATGTAATTGTTGGGTCATTGATGGTGTTTTAGGTAGTGGCAGTGTGGGAGCATGTGGGGCACTTAGTGAGAGGTTGGGAATCTAGGTTTAAAGCACTTTGAAGAGCTCCATGCTCATGGTAGATATCTTTTCCAATGATGCTTGCCTAAAAAGTGGGACTATCCTCATAGCCAAATATTATTTATCTGTTTCTTCAATGCACTTTATTTCAACCAATATGTGTATGGCCCCAGAGCTACTGTTAGAAATTATTGGGCCCAGTACAGCCTACCTGACAGAGCCAGGACCTGAGTCCAACCATCCTTCCCCTAGCCTGCAGGGGGTATGCATTGTGGAGAAATTTGGGTTCGGCAACATTACGCAGTGGGGGGGGGGGGTTAAACCTGTATTGAGCATAGGGATCAAAAGTATAAAATTATGTGACATATAGAGTGCAGGTACCAGGTGTATATATTGTACAAAATACAGGTATCAGGAGTATGTAAAGTACAGAGTGTAGGGATTAGGAGTGGGTAATGTACAAGATACAGAGGTCAGAAGTGGGTAATGTACAGAGTTCAGGGGTCAGGTGTGGGTAATGTACATAGTTCAGTAACACACTGCACTATACCACACATCAAACTTCCACTGTGGTGTGAACAAGACACATAACAAATGATGGTTGTCTATTTGCCATAGAGGTAAACTGCATTGATACAGTGCAGCAACAATGCAGATCACTGCAGTATGTATTAACAGGCTCTAAGGGTATCTATTGTCAAGCTAAAAACCTTTGAGAGAAGGACTATCATCATTAAAATCTCATGGCCCATACACACAATCCAAAAACCAGACGACAGATTTTTTTTTTTTTTGCATGCTAGTCACATATTGAAAATGGAGAAGTTATTAAAGCTACGAAAATTCTCGTAAGACAGGATAACAATTCGGAAATGATGTAATGTGTTGTAGTATATTTGTTTTGTATTTTCGGACCACAACTGTACTGATTACACAAAATGGTCTTGTATTGTACGAGAAACATTTTCGTGCTTGTCCGATCGGATAATATCGAATGAACTGTCGTAATCAACTCTCAAAAGCTCCATACTAACAATCCGATTATTGAGCGATCGCTTGGAAAGCAGTATTTTTTGTCCGATTTTCGGATCGTGTGTATGGGCCATCAAGCTGCATGTTTGTCTTAGGGCAGTGAAGCACCTGTTTAGAATCACTGAAATGAGTTCACTTCCTTGGAATTAGTATACATCTTGTAGGTCAGCTTCCAGCAGACGTCTATTAATCAAAATTACAGATTCTATTTTGAAACAAATAAAAGTGTAAACAGATCAACAGTTGCATCATTTTCAGAGATCGTCCATAAACTTTTGAAGGAACTAGATGTTGCTATAAGCCAGTGACAGGTTAATTCTAAGTGAAAGCATCACATACTGAGTTTTTAAAGCATCACACATGTAAGCAGGTGCCTAATGAGGTACTGTTATTGCCTGTGTTAACTGAGTTAAGTGTATTTTCTGCTGTGTCAATTACACTGCTTAGTTAATGTTGCCTAGCAAAATTGGTATTGTCTGAGAGGTAAGGGTTAACACTGCTTTTAGGGTTTTCCCATTCTTTTCAGAAAAGTACCACTCTGTGCTGGACAAAGGATCTAAAAATGCAAACTGTACTTTGTTACTTTACCTCCCCTCGTGGGAGCCTAGTCAGGGTTCCAAGGGATATAAATGTTGCTGCTAAACATACTAAAACACTTTCTTATCTAATTTAGGTATGGCCACATCATGGGGCACATGAGAGTACCAGGGACACACAAAAAAGACACTTTGAGGACTTTGTACAGGAATATGTATTGAAGATGTTTATGTGAACTTTTTTATATGTCACATTTAACTACTCCATAAAAGAACTTTATTGTTTAAGTCAATCTGCCTGGTCTGAAGTCACTAAAGGGATGCATGCATGCTTTATGAAAGAATTGGGCTTGAAACAGGGAACAAAAAGAGTGGAGGAAGGAGCTGAATCCTTGTCTAATAGGTGGAGGTCTATCCAGGGAAAGCTGCAGAATCCTTGTTAATGACAACTGGAACAGCGCCAGGTGCATAAGCAGGTAGCCAGACAGGAAGCGGGTGGTATGGCCCAGGTGATGCGTGCCCTGGTAGTGAAGGAGTTTGTGAGCTTGGCTACTTCCCTAGTGATCGTTACTACCTATACTGGGTCAGATATTGTGGCACGGGCATCCTAGGGACCTTGCCTGTATGTCACAGTGGGATTAAGGGGTAAGACCTTGGGGATTAACAGAAGCTTGTATATGAAGTAAGAACAGATTCCTAGTGTCCAAAAATATTGCAGGCCAAATTTACTGGGAGTGAGGTGACTGGTATCTGTGCTGGTGGGATTTGGTGCAGGGTCTGCAGTACCACCCAGAAATGCTGCATCAATCAAGGGAGAATCTGCAAGGAGTTTCAGAGCATAGGAGGGACACTGTCTAAAGAGTTAAATAAACACAATGAGGAGCCTCTCTTTTAAGATAGAGTACTTCCTTTATCATGATTTCACATGATGGCATCCTTATCCTGCCATTGGGGGCACTGGTGATTATTCGTGCTGGGTCCCCGCACTTGGACATAGTAAGCCCCATCCACACAAAGGCTTTTGCCAAACCAAAATACCAACCAAACAACACCATTTTGCCTATTAGAACCCAAAAGAACAGCACTGCTGTGATGCTTCAAAATTTCAGTGAAATTACGTCTGTAGTACTTCATAGGTTGACCAGAACTACCATCTAAGACCATATATAAAAAACACTTTTTATGAATGCTTATGGGCTCTTTCCTACCCACTCATTACAACCTGCATAATAATGTGCAGTATTTTGCATGTTAACATACTGAGCATTAAGGAAGAGTATTCACTTAGAATAGTCTACCAACAAATGGAAATGGTACACAAATGGAACCTTGACATTTTTTTAATGCAGAGCACCACAACACATGGTGAATTGTAGGGCACTGAAGTGCAAGTCCACTTACTGTACTGTGTGTTGTAATGCCACTAAATTAATGACATTACACAGAATTCAATGCATTATCTTGCAATGCAGTAAAAATGTGCATTTCACAATGTGTAACCTGAATACATAATTGTGAAGGAGACCTAGTACTATTCCAGTATACATACAGAAATACATGAAGCAATAGGAACCCATATTTTTATAGTATGAAATGGTAAATTCAAAAAAGAGGATTTGGTAGCTATAGTTTGATAGTCTTAATTGTAGATGTGGGTAGGGACACAGTTGTGATGAACTATTTTTTTAGTCTATCTATAAAAAAAAAAAAAAATAAGCTTTGACATTACAATTAAAGTGTGTATATAGCCTTTTTGGGTATGGATAGAGCATAAAAGGGTTAAAATCCCTCCAGATTATTTTTTTGCTGTCCCTCATTGGAAGATTTATTTTTATCTTCTGCTCTTGGAATAACTCTAAAATGTTAGATTTCACCTCCATTTTTTCTTTGTGAAGTTAGAATTGGGGTATAATTAAAAATAGAGTTGCTAATCTCCCCAATAAAAGAATGATTTGACAGAGTCTAACCCTTCCAACTGTATCCAAAATCTAAAAATTATTTTGCTTTGAAATACAGTTTAAAGACTTGTTAATATTAGTAACGTTTAATGACATGCTGAAAGACATTCTAAAACAAGGAAGCAGGTGTGTATCTACAGCGGTCACAATTGCGACCCGGCACCATGCTCCAGGGTGCCTGGGCGGCTCTCCTGTACTCCTGGATAGGAGGGGCAGTGGGGGTAGCATGTAGAGGAACAAATTAAGAGAATCAGTTCCTCTATATGCCTCCCCCGCTGCCTTTTCTATCCAGGTCCTTCTGCCCCGGGCCCTTATGTGCTCTCCTACCTCCCCTTCTCCAGTGCTGCTGGGTTCCCCCTCCCCTCACCCACTGGCTGCTGTAGAGGGTGTGTCAGCCTGGGAAGTGGGGACGTGGCCGGTACATATGTGATTTAACAATCTCTTCCTTTTCTGAATGGATCGATTAAGTGATCGGTACCAATCACTGATTTTGTTCATTCATAACTGAATCATAAAACACAAAATTGCCGCGCTAAGGATATCAGACAAAATAAATAAAATTCTATAGCAGGAAAAGCAGCCACACTAATCTGGAACAATACAGATCATAAAAATATAAAACAGCATCTGTGGCGCTAAACCTTAAAATACAGTCCCAAATGAATGAGAAAAGGAACAGCAGTCCATAAAGGTGCATCCCAAACTTGTAAAAGGATGAGGCAGCTTCTGAACCGAAATCCCACCACCGGACAGCACACCAATCACCACTCCTTACCAACTGAAATGGATCCCCATAACAGAAATCTCACAAGCCCCTCTAAATGCGAACCAGAGAACCAGACGATCCCGCTCTCCAATCTCGGATAGGTAGACTTGGCAGATGATATATGTAAAAAAGAGCAGGAACACTAACATAGCGTAGACTGCTATTTATTGAAAATTGCACACGAGTGGGTAACACTTACAAGATCAAATGAAATACATCGCATCTCTCTGAATGGTGTGTAGTCCTCCCTGGATGTTCACTGGGCTGTCAATGCATGGATAACCATAACAATGGCCGCCGTGTCTCCTCCACGCTATGGTGAGCGTCACCTCGAGCGCCACCCGACGTACGTTTCGTCCCACGAGGACAACGTGGGACGAAACATACGTCGGGTGGCGCTCGAGGTGACGCTCACCATAGCGTGGAGGAGACACGGCGGCCATTGTTATGGTTATCCATGCATTGACAGCCCAGTGAACATCCAGGGAGGACTACACACCATTCAGAGAGATGCGATGTATTTCATTTGATCTTGTAAGTGTTACCCACTCGTGTGCAATTTTCAATAAATAGCAGTCTACGCTATGTTAGTGTTCCTGCTCTTTTTTACATATATCATCTGCCAAGTCTACCTATCCGAGATTGGAGAGCGGGATCGTCTGGTTCTCTGGTTCGCATTTAGAGGGGCTTGTGAGATTTCTGTTATGGGGATCCATTTCAGTTGGTAAGGAGTGGTGATTGGTGTGCTGTCCGGTGGTGGGATTTCGGATCAGAAGCTGCCTCATCCTTTTACAAGTTTGGGATGCACCTTTATGGACTGCTGTTCCTTTTCTCATTCATTTGGGACTGTATTTTAAGGTTTAGCGCCACAGATGCTGTTTTATAACTGAATCATAGTAAACTGTGTTTACTATGCTTTAGTTTGTGAATGAAAAGTAAGCTCTGTACAGAGCTATTTCTATCCATTCATTCTATGCAGCTGAAGCTGCAGAGATGGAGAGTGAGGGTCATGACCTCAATCTCCTTTCTCTGTCTGAAAGGTAAAACATCAGAGGTTTGTTTAGACCCCTGATATCTTACCAAAGCCCCCCAACAGGGCTCCCAAAAAAAATAATAAAAAGTACAATTGTAAAAAAAAAAAAGAATAAATGAAATAAAATGGTAAAAAAATTAAAAAAACTATTGGCATCGGTGGTGGAACTAACAGGATTACAATGGTGGCGGGGGGGGGGCTGGCATTTCCTTACCAGGGAGAGCCAAAGATGGCAGGAAGGGGGCACACTGTAGAACGTGTAAAAGGGTCCTACTGCTCTTGAATCATAATAAAGGGTTCTGGAACAGAAGTAAGGGGCCCTGGGCCTGGAGGGAAGGGTATTAGTTGGGGTACAGGGGGTCCTTAATGGTTTCTTGTACCGGAGACCTGAAGGTCAATTTATATTTGTGCTGAAAATTAACTTTTATGTGCTAATTTCTGATCCAGAAAGCCCACTAATCAAAGCATATGTCTGTGGTGGGGGTGAACATTAACATGGTTGCGTTCAACTCTGATACAGAAGGCACTCTAAAAGAACATAGTTGTCCCACCACTAAGAAAGGGCAGTCAGAACACTATTAGGGATGAGGTTTGAATTTGCTGCTACCATAAGTTCATGGTGGATTAAGCAAGTTTGAACTTTCAGTTCCGCAAGGCAGCAGGTATTCCAATGCTGGGATCCCATAGGCCATTCGAAGGCTTAGCACTAGAGTTCTTAACCCATACAGGTACCCGGATGCCAGGGTGTCCCACAACAACTGAACAATTCTAATCTGGATCACTAGTCTGGTTGCTAGAAACTGCACTGCATTTTGACAGCCATCCAGGTCTTTCCAAGGTACTGGTTACCTAACCTGTCCCCTAATGTGCCTGGAGTTGCAGAGATTATGTCTGTGTTAGGGAAAAGTAAGTGCAGTTATCTTATTCAGAGTGGATACCTGGACCACTGGGCTTTCATGCAACAGATACAAATGGCTGCTAAAGGAAAGGCAGGCTGGGCAGAAGGCACTGTATCAGCAGTAACAGGCTAGGCAGCAGGCACAGTATAAGCAGAGAAAGGCTGGACAGCAGGCACAGGATCAGCAGAGACAGGCTAGGCAGCAGGCACAGGATCAGCAGAGGAAGTCTGGGCAGCAGCCACAGGCTCAGCAGAGGCAGGCTGGGCAGCAGATACAAAATCAGCAGAGGTAGGCTGGGCAGCAGGCACAGGATAATTAGAGGGAAGCTGGCTGGTAGACACAGAATTAGCAGAGGTAGGCTGGGCAGCAGGCACATAGTTAGCCAAAGTAGACTTGGCAGCAAGCATAGGACAAGCAGTGACAGGTTGGGAAGCAGGCATAGTATCAGCAGAGATAGTCTGGACAGCAGGCACAGGATTAGCAGAGGTAGGCTGGGCAGCAGGTACAGGATCAGCAGATACAGACTGGTCAGCAGGAATTTCAACAGCAGAGGAAGGCAAGGCAGCAGGTACAGGATCAGTAGAGTGCAAAAGGTGTAAGACCAGTGTACAACCCTAAGGGCTAAATGAACAAGGGGTAATTAGTAATGATTCTTAAGGCAATTTTTATAAAATAAAGTCCATATATAAAATAATGAATCTCACAAAAGAAATACACTTTTACAGCATTAGCAGTCTCTCCTTCAAGTGAATTCTGGTGTCTTCCTGCCAGTGGTCATGTAAAAATGGAGGGGAAGGGAACAGAGAGTGCCGCTGTCAAAGTATAGTATTAGTAGGGAAATTAATAAACAAAACTGCATGATAGACAAAACACAGCAGATCAGTATGTTCAATACTTTTTAAGAATTCTCTCTGATGGATATAAAATGATAAAAAAGAGGAGAGGGGAAAGCACACCACTCTCAGGGTAGTATTAATAAAAGGCAATACAGTATATGAAAAATAAAGAGATGCACTCACATGAAGATTGTGAAATGCAGGTATTATTCAAGGTATTCAACAGGTGAATTCCTTCTGATGGTAACCAAAAGAGATGTGTTACGGGTTGATAAGGACCTGCTCCTGGTGGATGTTCTCATTAGTAGATGTAAATGATGTGGTGGCGAAAACCAAAAACAAAAGCGAGAACAGGCTTTAATTATAGTATATTTTATTTAAAGAGGTTGTAAACCCCCAAATTTTTTTTTTCTTTTTGCAAGAGAAACAAATAATGAGCTAGTATGCATCGCATAGTAGCTCATTACGAAATACTTACCTTAGAACGAGCCCCCGCCGTGCCGTCCGCTTACCTGTATGACGGGCGACATGTCTAGTCGTCCGTCTTCCGGGATCGCGGCATCCGGCCATCTGATTGGCCGGAGCCGCGGTGACGTCACTCCCAAGCACACGCGCGGGAGCCGACGGTCACGGCACGGAGCTCTGAAGGAACGGCACGAGCAGCCGTTCCTTCAGAGCGCATGTGCCAGTGACGTCACTGGCTGCATGTAAGGTAAATATCTCCTAAACGGTACATGTTTAGGAGATATTTACAGTACCTATAGGTAAGCCTTATCATAGGCTTACCTAAAGGTACAAGTTACAGAGGAGGGTTTACTTCCTCTTTAATATCATCATATCCACTAATTTGGATTGTTCCTGGTTCTCATCCTTTGAGTGACTATAGTGCTTCTTGGCATACTTATCCAACTATAACCACCCAGTATTGACTATCTATTGGAACCTATGATATAGTGCCACCTGACGGATGTTTCCCGTATATAGTTACATAGTCAGGTTGAAAAAAGACACAAGTCCATCTGGCTCAACCAATAAAAAAACAAAAATTGATATTGATATTCCCTGGATCAACTTTACCTATAAATATTAGTACCCACTTATATTAAATACACCCAGGAAAGAATCCAGGCCTTTTTTTAAAGCAATCTAGTGAACTAGCCAGAACCACCTCTGGTGGGAGTCCATTCCTCATTTTTACAGCTCTTACAGTAAAGAAATCTGTTTTCCTCTAGACATAAAGAGTGCCTCCTTGTCCTCTGTGTTGACCTTAAAGTGAACAACTCAACACCAAGTTCACTATATGGACCCCTTATGTATTTATACATGTTGATCATATCCCCCCTTAATCTCATCTTCTCAAGAAAGAATAAATTCAGTTCCTCTAATCTTTTCTCATAGCTGAGCTTCTACATGCCTCTTATTAGTTTGGTTGCCCTTCTCTGCACTCTCTCTAGTTCCCCGATATCCTTTTTAAGAACTGGTGCCCAAAACTGAACTGCATATTCCAGCCTATAGCCTATTGCTTTACTTGCTACATGTTGTGCATTTCTATAATTTAACTTTTTATTAAATAAATATTACTATACTTTTAGCAGAAAACTTTCCCTTTAGCTTTTTTAATACCACACCTTTACATCTACTGATGAGACCATCCAACAGGAGCAACTCCTTATCCATCCTACATATATCTCCATTAGGTACCATCAAAAGGATGCCACATGTTGGATGCCTTGAGTAATGCCTGTGTTACACAAACTTCATGTGTCATGTGCATCTCTTATTTTTTTTGTATATTGCATTTTAATAATGATGTACTGGGAGTGGTGATCTTCCCCTCTCTACACTTTCTTTTTGTTTTATACCCATCTGAGAATTTTTAAGAATCTGCTATCCACTGAGGTCTCTACTGAATATATATAGGCTGTATTTTGTTCATGTGTATGTAAGTGCAGTACTTATCATCCAGTTTTTTTTATTGATTTTCCTACTAATACTATGTTTAAACAGTGGTGCCTTCTCTCCCCTCCCTGATTCCTGTTTTTAGAGGATCAGTGGCATCAGACTGGATACCAGGTGGCAAATCTATGGATTCAGACAGGACAGTATGCAACATATCGGCAAAATCATCTTTTTGCAGTTTAAATTTACAGCAAATGCCATTTTAAACAAAGGCAGCACACAGGCTCCTTTAACCTCCCTGGCGGTATGATTCTTTCGGATTTTAGGTGCTGAAAGCGGTACCATTATTTTGCTTGCAATTCTGGAGAATGAGCAGCCCAAACCAGCTATTTACTAATGATTTCTTTTTACCGTGTGTTCTTCTTTATAACATCCCGAGTATGATAAAGTTTGAAACACAAAATCCTAAATTATAATATAATAAATAACTATAAAATAATAATATAATAATAACACTTTTTTTTTTTTCCAAAAAATAACACTTTTTATTCAATAAATGATAGTAAATCATGTAATCAAAAACACTGACATTTTTTTTGTCAATCAAGGATGCAATATATTTTTTTTTTTCCCAAAAAGGATGCAATATTACTCTTCATACTGCTTCAATAAACGTCCCGGGTGTGGAAAATTTTGAAACAGGGTACAGCGCAAAGTCCAACATCACAGTCTGGACAGTAGTACCGTGTTTCTTTTCTTATTTTCCGCCCGGTGTCGTCGTGCTTGGAACAGCACACCACACACATTCTTGTGGGTGCAGCCTTCTTCTCCGTCGGCGGAATGAGGTCCATAAAATGACGACCGGTCAGTCGTTCGGGGTTCACGACACCAGCCGCACGGCGTCCGGATCGACTTACAGTTGGTGTCTGGTGCCTGAGAAAAATCAGCTCCGCAATTTTCCACACAAAGTCCGCATGGATCATAGGCCGGTCGCTTTTCTTTTTCAGCAGAATGAAGGCATTCCATAAACACTGCTCCAGGAGGTGTCTGAAAATTTTTTTATAGTATTTCTTCTGCTGTTTCCGCATTGCTGGATAGAAGGTCATGGCCTGGTCAGCTCTGTCCACACCTCCCATGGTGTTATTGTAATCCAGGGCCAGTTGCGGTTTCAGCACATCTTTTCCCCCTTTTGTATGGACCATGACAGTGGCGGTGCTATGGATGGTGCTCATCAGGCAGACATCTTTTTTGTCGCGCCATCTAAGTGCCAACATTTTGCCTTTCTGCCAGGCAACTAACTCTCCAGGCTTGAGTTTTTTGTTGGCAAAGCTGGGGGGCATGTCACGCCGGTTTGCTCTGACGGTCCCATAAGCATCCGTCTTGTGCTGTAGGAGGAACTCAAACAGTTCTGGGGAGGTGTAAAAATTGTCTGTAGTGACACAGTACCCCTGATCCAGCAGAGGCTCAATCAGCGTCAGAACTGAAGCAGTTGCCATCCCATAGCTGCTGAACCTTGGGTTAAACTTAGTTCCTCTTCCGGTATATAGGACCGAGTTCCAAATATATCCAGAGCTGGATTCACACAGCATAAAGGATTTTATTCCAAAGCGTGCTCGCTTGGACGCAATATATTGGATCCAGCTAAGTCTCCCTTTATACGCCATAAGACTTTCGTCAATGCAAATGTCTCTTTCTGGGACATAGGACCGCTGGAAGTTTTTCAAAATTAATTGATAAATGTCCCAGATTTTTTTCAGCTTCGGAGCCGGATGAGATGTTTCATCAAACTCCTCATTGTTGGCAAAGTGCAAATATCGCATTATAAGGGAAAATTTGTACTCCGACATTATGGTTCCAAAAAAAGGAGTGGCCAATAATTTGTTGGTGGTCCAATACCACTTCTGCAGGGGTTTCCCCACCACTCCCTGCAGAATAATAAGGCCCAGGAATCTCCAGATATCCGCACTGGTAACGGGTTCCCACATCCTGCTCCTGGAAAACCGCCGATGTGCTGCGGTTTGTTGTTGCTGGTACCGGTTGGTCTCCACAACAATTTTTTCGATGACCTCATCGGTCAAAAAAAGCTGCAGATACGCCAAGGGGTTATCCTCCTCAACATCCACTTTGAGACCAGGCGTTCCGGTATACGGGAACCTTGGGGGCGCTACGTGCTCCATACCGCAGTCGATCACGCACCACGTACGCACATCGCTCGGCACATCATCATCACTAAACTCACTTTCGTCGGATGATGAGCTTTCCCATGCATCGCTGTCACTCCACTCTCCGTGCGATTCGGGATCGCTGTCGCTATCGCCCAGCAGGTCATACATCGCTTTTGATGTTGCGGCACGCTTGCTTGAGGCCATGGTCGCTCTGCAATAATCCAGATACAAAGTATGGAGATAATGCAGGAAGTGCAATGGAGAAAGCACTGGGGGGCATAAAAAGGTCACTTTATTATATTTTGGGAATGTAATCCAATAGGATTACAGTGTGTCAGTGTGTTTGGTGTTTATACTTTTTGAATTTGCCGCCGGTTCCACCCCCCGGCGGACGTCACGTCGCCGGAGACGGAAGCCGGGGCTTACAGACGATCGAGAGGAACATCCGCCGCCGGACACCGCTCTCATACATCGCTGGATCCCGGAGAAAAGGTAAGTGAAACCTCCACCAGGATCCAGCGATCTTCCCAGCGCTACCCCGAGTGTGACTCGGGGTTACCGCTTTTGGCTCAAAAATCTTACCCCGAGTCACACTCGGGAATACCGCTAGGAAGGTTAAAGATCCCCCAATTATTTTTGTGGGCCTATGGAGGGGTTTGTGTGTCCTTTTTCCTAAATAGAAGTCAGAAGGGAAATACCATTTGCCAACAATTTAAAATATGTTTTTTTTTTCTTTGTAAATGCCAGTGCTCAAAAAAAAAAAAAAACACTGCTCCCGGACAAATTACATTTTGTTTCACTGGTTTATTTTTCCCAGGGCAATTCCCCACTCCCATGTTATTTGCCATTGGCATTTTTGATTTGACTTATTTGGCTCCTATTGATTTTAATAGAGTTTGAGTTTGCTTTGCTGAACCCTACTTGAACCAAACCCAGAGCAGTTCAGTTCATCCCTACTCACCAATAAATATTTGGTGAAAGTCACATGCACAACTTTATGCAGAAGGAATCTTTAAATTTAGAGCACAGTACAACAGCTTACAGGCAAGTGCCAGTTTAAGGGTTCATCAAACAAAGCACAAACATTTGGGCTTCCCAACCAACAGTCTTCCGATTAGGCATATAAAAATGTTTACAGATTACCAGAATAGCTCTGGCCAAACACTGGCGATCTCCCGTAATCCCTAGCCTAACAGAAGTCAAAAAGAGAGTAAATTTGCATTGTGAAATGGAAAGAATGTTAGCTTATAAGGAAAGAAAGGCCAATGTGTTCCACAGGAGTTGGGACACGTGGCTCACTGTAACCTTTGATATTGATTAAAAGTTGTTGAAGGTTTGACTCAAACCCCTCAGGCTCTCTCTTAACAATCCAATGGTTCTCTTGAGAACTAACTCCTCCTCTAGTGGTAGGCAAATAACCTAATAAGCTGCTGCAGACACCTGATAATGTTCCCACAGCTATAAAGTGAATTCAAATAAAACAGGTGGTGCTGCGCTGCTATTATGTCTGCAAATCCAGCATTCAAAATATGTGCAGAACAAGCAATAAATACTGAGTATAAATCAAATCTTGCAATATAATAAAAATCAATATCCTCTGTGCATCACAGATAATCTACTATTTTGATGATCCATAATAAATCTTCATACAAATAATAAATATTCACCTGTTTCCATAATAATGTTCATGCAAGTGATAACAGTCTCTTGTGTTGTTTCTTTTCCCGTCACCTTTAGTGCAAAATTTGTATACTTTTCTGTCACTTGTAGCTATTAATATCACCACTGCTCACAGAACTCTCACCTTCTTAATACTTGTAACATAGCATGTATAAATAATCCCCCAAATGTGTTGATCCTACTATGTCTTTATCCACTAGGGACCCTCTAAATGTTTCTCCCAATTTCAGTTAGTATGGTGGGTTGGTTCTCCTTTAGGAAGCTTGTTTCTGTATGCCAGGGGTCTCAATCTGGTGGCCCTCCTGCTGTTGCAGAACTACAATTCCCATGATGGTGGTGATTCCCCATCCTTGGGGGGTGATTAGGACTATGAGGAGCCGCCCTTAGGTTGTAATATTTTTTGGAAGTAATCTTAATTAGTTCATGTTATATATCTGAATTACTGGGTGAAAATATAATCTGCCCTCTCCTTGCTGACTGGGCCACCCTTGTAACATTCTGGCCATGGATTTCCATGGTCCTTTACTATAATGGAAGGTCTTATGATGTGTGACATACGTGAATCATCATCATCTAATTGACAGGAATCAGTGTTGTGCGATTCCTATTTACCTTATGTTCTTCTGGCTCCTTTGGTCTCTCCCGCCTTATCGCTGTTTACAAGCAGAGTACAGAGTCACATACTGTATGTGAAACATGTTGAGTGTTCTATGTTCTAGCTCCAACTATATTTACTATATGTACCTGCGATGACCACACTTACAGATCCCTCTGGAGGATAGTTCTATCCATCTGCTCCCTCTGATGGATTCTTTTGATGTGGACCACATCACAGATAATTATTTAATTTTTATTTGTGTGTTTATGTTACTATGTATCATGCCCTTGTGTTTTTCACCAATTACACAACTGTTGGCAAATTGCAGCCTTATAGGTGTTGTTTCTATTTTTAAACTGTACAACAATAAAATGTCTATTTTTTATTATACCCTTGTGCCGACATAGTCCATGAGTTTTTTTATTTGAAATTCTAGCTTAATTATTAGGATGTGGCACTTTTCTACAGTTTATATGCACCCAGTGAGCCGCCATCTGGGAGTGCATTCCTCCATACAATTCCCATGAAGCATTGCAAGGCTGACAGTCACAAGACTCCCATAGGCAGAGGCATGATGGGACTTGTAGTTCCGCAACAGCTGGAGGGTCATCAGTTTGAGATCCCTGCTGTATGCTCTAAAGTTAACCTCACCTAGGGTATAGGAAAGTACATAAAAAACTTCCCATAGTGTAATATTGTAACGCCAAATGATTTATTAAATAGTAATATAAAAACCACGAGTACCGGACTACGCTTCCGCTTACGTCACTTCTGGTTTCCTCGTATGCCTCTGTCACGTGACTTTTTCAGCTCAGCTTCTGTCTGACTGGCTGCCCTACACACGGGCCGAATGTCGGCAGGTTTTTCTTAACTAGCCAATGCCGCCTGATATTTAGCCCTTAAATTTTTATCTTTCCACTATGTGCTTGTTGTTTAAAAATTAAATTAAATAAATTAAATCATGTTATGGTCACTGCTCCACAATTGTTTTTTTCATATGGATATTTGCCTTAAGCTCTGCACTGTTTGAGTTTACCAGGTCCAGTTGAAGCTTCTATAGACTATACCATACAATTGCCTTCTAAGTTTATATATTTTCACCATTCGTTTTTACAGTTCTAGCAGTGCCTTTACATCAATCAATTTCCATTTAGTTAAAATATACCATTATTACCACTGTCCCAACCCATGTATCCCTTTTCATCTATGTAAGGAGCTCTTAGGTCTTTTTTGGGGAGGAGGTGGAGGTCGTTGGAGGTGGTTCATCCATTTTACTAAATCTTCACGAGACTGCAGTTGAAAAAGACAACCAGCACCACATGTAAGAAATGGCAGGCATGCCTTGTCTCTTACAAGCTCTGATGCTGCATTTATCAGGTTTGGAGCTGTCCTGTTTTTATACTGCTGTTTTGATTTATCTGTTTAGTGTAATAAACACATCCATGGGTCATCCGTGATAATCACTCCTGTAATTTCCCTAATAAAATGTTGTACCTTTTGCCAGTAGTCACGGATCTTAGGGCAGTCTCACGAAATAAGAAACATTGTGCCCTGCACGTTTCAGACCCTCCAGCACAATGCCAATTTCTCTGGATGGCATTTATGTGCTTTTACAGGCGTTATATACCATCTTGATATGCATTTATAGTTAATTTCAATGGTGCCTACATCAATCGCGTGGCTGTGTATGACTCTCAGTATAGCATTCACTTTGTGCTCTTTTAAATGTGATCCTAACTCTTTTTTCCCATGTCTCTATGAATGGAGGTTTCCTCAGGCCCGCCATCTCAGTTAACAGTTTGTATATCTGAGATATACTATGTTTTATTTTTGTTTGTGGATTGCAAAGTTTTTCCACTAGATTCAAGTCCTTCTCGGATTTGATGGGTTGAGGCAGGGATCTCACAAAATGTTTTAACTGAAGATATCTCCTTTGAATCAATATAATTTCCCCTAGTGTTGTGTTTGTGATAAGGCCTAATCTTTCCACCTTGTGTAATATCTTTTAACTGCGCTAAAAACAGCAAGTGGGGCAATCCCAAAAAAAATGGATAGACGCAGGAAGCCCCACTCTTAGAGATTGGTTAAGAAGACAGGCAGAGTGCTTTTCAAATAAATGGAGAAAATGGGTAGACTTGAAAAAGACCAACAAATATACAGAAGTATGGGTAGATTAGGGGAGCGATTTGGGAGTAGGCACTGTGCAAATTTAACTGACAATTGCGCGGTCATGCAATGCCGTACCCAAACTAAATTGAAGTACTTTTTTTCCCACAAAAAGAGCTTTCTTTTTGTGGTATTTGATCACCTCCGCGCTTTTCATTTTTTGCGATATTAATAAAAAAAGAGCGAAAATTTTGCGAAAAAATTGACATTTTCTACTTTGACAGTTAAAAAATATCCAATGTATTCAATTTTGTCATATATTTAGGCCAAAATGTATTTAGCTACATGTCTTTGGCAAAAAAATTCTCAATGAGCATATTTTTAACTATGTTAAGACCGGAAGATTTTACCCCCTTCCTGACCAGGCCATACTTTGCGATTCGGCACTGTGTTACTTTAACAGACAATTGCGCAGTCGTGCGATGCTGTATCCAAATTAAATTTATGTCCTTTTTTTCCCCAGAAATAAAGCTTTCTTTTGGTGGTATTTGATCACCTGTGCGATTTTTTTTGTTTTTTGAAAAAAGGAGCGACAATTTAAAAAAAAAAAACAATATTTTTCACATTCTGATATACAACATTACCCCCAAAAAAATCTACAAATCAAAATTTTTTAACATTTTAGGCCAATTTATTTTCTGCTACATATTTTTGGTAAAAAATAAATCACAATAAGCGTATTTTGATTGGTTTGCACAAAAGTTATCTTGCTTACTAACTACGGGAAAGATTTGTCATTTTTATTGTTTATTTTTTTTTTACTCGTAATGACGGCGATCTGCGATTTTTTTGCGGGACTGCGACATTGCGGCGGACAGATTGGATCCCTAACTGACATTTTTGACACTTTTGGGGGGACCAGTGACATTACTACAGTAATCAGTGCTATAATTATGCACTGTTACTGTAATAATGACACTGGCAGGGAAGGGTTTAGCACTGTTGGTGATCAAGGGGTTAAATGTGTGCCTCATGCTTACTGACATGTGACGCTTACTGCTTACTGCTTACTGACGTGTGTGGGGGGAGGGGGTTGTGTGACACAGACAAAGATCGCAGATTCAGCTATGCTGAATCCTGTGATCTGTCCCTGCCTGTCACAGAGGAGATCTGCCCGCTTTGTTTACACAAGCGGGCGGATTTCCTCAGTCTTTCCCCGAAGATCGCCGCCTCTCCACCCCTGGCCCAACTCCCACTGTGTTTGAATACAGTGGGAGCGACCCTTCGGTGGCACGAGTGCGCCGCCGAGAGAGGGAGGAATCCAGCGACGTAGGTCTACGTCGCTGGACCCAGCTGAGCCGCTCGGCTGCAGTAGCAGCAACGTGAGCGGTTGGCTAGTGGTTATTATTTAATGTCATACTTTTAATGTTTTAGCATTTATTTTAATGTTGTAATGTCTCTTTGTAAAAATTGAGAAAACAGAAAAGATTGAGAGGTTCTGTGCACAAACCTTGCAGAGGGCTACAGCTGTTTACCTCTGCTGGCAGATGATTAATTTGCTACCACATGCTCATTGCCTTGGCCACATATTGTTTTTTGACACCCTGTACCCTCTCCTATCAGTCTAGGGTAGTATATGGACAGGCTAGTGTAGTATATAGACAGGCTATGGTAGTTTATGGACAGGCTAGGGTAGTATATAGAGAGGCTAGGGTAGTATATGGACAGGCTAGGGTAGTATATAGAGAGGGTAGAGTAGTATATGGACAGGCTAGGGTAGTATATAGACAGGCTAGGGTAGTATATGGACAAGCTAGGGTAGTATATAGAAAGGCTAGGATAGTATATAGACAGCCTAGAGTAGTATATAGACAGACAATGGTAGTATATAGAAAGGCTGGGGTAGTATATGGACAGGCTAGGGTAGTAAATGGACAGGCAAGGGCAGTATAGGGGCAGGCTAGGGTAGTATATAGACAGACTAGGGTAGTATACATGGACATGCTAGGGTAGTATATAGACAGGCTAGGTTAGTATATAGACAGGCTAGGGTAGTAAAAGGGAAGGCTAGGGTAGTATACAGACAGGCTAGGGTAGTATATAGACAGGCTAGGGCAGTATAGGGGCAAACTAGTGTAGTATATATGTAAAAAAAGAGAAATCGATCAGGCGCCAAGGTAATCAGAGGTTTGAACAATCAAATGGAGACAAAATGCTGCTAATCTACTGCAGGTGTCCTACATATGAATAGAGAGATAGGGTAATCAGCGCAAGTTTGTAATACTCCCGATTTGGCTAAAAAAAGTGCTAATGTGCAAATTAAATGTGCAAAATGCTAAATGAATTAAAAAGATGCTGTTATACAGGAGAAATAGATTCTACTATAAAAAGATAAATGTGTGCACCATATAAAAATGTTTTTAAATAATGTGTATACTAATGTGAAGTCCTATGTATAATGTGTAAAATTATCAATAATGTGATAATGAATAAAAAAATATATATGCAAGTGCCTGATTATAAAACACTCCTTAAATATACTATACACATGTAATAAGAGACTGTTATCCAAAAAGTGCAAGTGCAATAAGAAAAAAATATATAGCATGCAATGAAATTGCAATCAAATTAATCAATAATTCATCAAACTAGTGATAAAAAACCATACTGCATACATATATCATTAGATAAATAAATGCATAAATAAATAAATAAGTCCGTTAAAAAAAAAAAAATCCCAAGAGAAAAAAGTGTGTGAAGTATGATTCATGCGGTATTGCTCATTGTCCTAGCCCCGCCCAGCATCCCTCCCGGCGTCCTAGTCCCAGCGGGGCTAGGACGCCGAGCAACACCGGATGAGTCATACTCCCCGCTCACGGCTTGGAGCTAAAGCCGGAGTGTAGAAGTCGGATGTGAGCAATCCCAGTGTCAGGTAGACACTATATTATGTGAGTGCAGTACATTTACTTTTAAATAAATGAATTGGATTTTAGACAGAATTACATTATTTGGCATCCTTCCTTTTCCTATTTATTACCCTCACCTTGCAACATCCTGACAATAATATATCCATAAAGAGTGGGTGAAGACTTAAAGCGGAGTTTCGGCCAAAAAAATGTTTTTTAAATAAAAATACCCCCGGGACAGTCAGGGCTAGTACATTCCACAATTGATAGCCTCTGTACTGTCCCAAATCGCACTTACCTTTTAGAAGAAATACTTACCTTCTTAATTTCTTCTCCAGTGCTGCCATCTCGGATGTGGGCAGCTGAAGCCAGCACGTCCTCTTCTGCATCCTCTTCCGTGTCCTCTTCTCCCAGAATGCGCCTGCACCGGCCCCGCTCGTCACTTCTGGTGCGGGCGCGTCATTCCTCCCATGCCCAGAAGCTGTTTAGCAGGGAATGAGCACCCGCACTGGAAGTGACAAGCGGGGCCGGTGCAGACGCATTGATTCCTGGGAGCGATGGCGTTCAGCTCCCAGGAATCAATGCAAAGAGGAAGTGACAGTGGGGGCCGCAGGCCGCGGAGGGAGGAAGTGGAAGAAAGGTGAGTATATTTTTCTTCAATAACAAGGTAAGTAAAAAAAAAAAAAATCGTAACTATGCATTTCTTTTTCAGGTGACCAAAAGCAAGCGGATGGCCCAAAATCGATTATGTCAATTTTGTGGTCGGAACTCCGCTTTAAGGCTTGAATTTTCATAGTTAGACCGTTCTGTAAAAATAGGGAAGTGGGCGCTGGTGCAAGTGTATTTGGGTAAGTAGTAGTAAGTTGACAATGTGCACAAAGTATGTGAGGGTGTATACACCTCAAATGAAGTGTCTCAATAGACACAAAGTATATGGTGGTATGTAAACCTCAAAAAAGGAATGTACACCACAAAATTAACCACGTAAGCCCCGGAGGATTTGGCTGCTAAACGACCAGAGGGTATTTTGCGATTCGGCACTGCGTGACTTTAACGGACAATTGCGCGGTCGTGCGACGCTGTACCTAAACGAATTTGGAGTCCTTTTTTTCCCACAAGCAGAGCTTTCTTTTGGCGGTATTTGATCACCTGTGCGATTTTTTGATCACGCGCTATAAACAAAAAAAGAGCGTAAATTTTGCAAAAATAGCAATATTTTTCCCTTTTTTTTATATGAAATTCCCCCAAAAAAGAATGTAAAAATCTAAATTTTTTAATATTTTCGGCCAATTTGTTTTATGCTACCTATGTTTGGTAAAAAAAATCGCAAAAAGCGTATTTTGATTGGTTTGCGCAAAAGTTATTGCGTTTACTAACAAAGGGAAAGATTTTTGTCATTTTTGTTGTTTTTTTTTTTAACGCGTAATGGCGGCGATCTGCGATTTTTTTTGCGGTACTGCGACATTGCGGCGGACAGATCGGACCCTTGACTGACATTTTTGACACTTTTGGGGTTACCAGTGACATTTCTACAGTAATCAGTGCTATATATATGCACTGTTACTGTAAAAATACACTGGTAGTGAAGGGGTTAACTTTATTTGAGAGGGAGGGGCTGTGTGTGTCCCTAGGGGCGTGATTCTAACTGTGATTGGCTGTGGCTTCAACTGTATGCAGAGTGATCAATGGATCTACATAGTAGATCCATGTGATCATCTCTCATACAGAGAGGAGAATGACAGGCAGCTTGTTTACACAAGCTGCCTGACTTTCTCCCTCTCCCCCGCCGATCGCAGAGTGGCCGGCGGCGATCGGGTCCGCCGGTCACACGCGCGGGGGGGTCCGTGACCACGCGGGAGCGGGAGCGCGCCTCCGGCGGCGCGCGCTCGCTCCCTAAACCCTCACAGGCGAGCGACGTAGACCTACGTCACTTTGCCTGTGAGGGGCTGACCGCCGCCGTAGATAGTCGTGCGGCGGTCGGCAAGTGGTTAATCCTACACAAATAAATAAATACTTTCGTGGAATAGATGCATATACCATACAAAATAACAATAGGTGATAAATAAATAAATAGATTAAGTGTGTTAAGATAAGTGATAATAATTAATAAATTGACAATGTGCACAAAATATATGAGGGTATATTAACCCTAAGACAAGTGTCTCAAGGAATACACACTAAATGAGGATATGTTGAACCTCAAACAGGTTAATACCATACAGAATAAATCATACACAATAACATGGAAAGTGACAATGGGTGATGTGGAATTGTGCATATATTAATATATAAGGTGCTTCATACATATAGTGACTAAAAAGTCTGTATAAAATATTAAAGTGGCTATAGTGCTGCCATAAGGTGCATAAATCTTGTGCCAGGAAGTATCGACGTAGATGATGCCTTATGTGGGGATATCCATCCTGTGAGAAATATTGAAGATATGCACTCACCAGAAGGGAGCAGGTCACACAGACCTAGCAGGCTCTTCAAGCAAAGATCCTGGATGGATCACACTCTCCACTCCTCTCCTAACAGGATAGATACACCAAATCCTCCAGGTGGCAGGAAAAGGGGGGCAGGTGGCACAGACCTATCAGGCTCAGTATTCCTGGATGGGCAAAACTCTCCACTCCTCTCCTCCTAGCAGGATCAGTCCACCAAATCCTCCAGGATGCTCATGAGAGCAGTCCCGTATGGAGCTGGGGATCCCCTGATATCGGGTAGTGTGGCAGCGGGCGGCTTGCGTTCCACCGCTAACAGGATGTGATGTCACAAGTGTTGTAATTTCCGGGCATCGTGGAGAGTTTCAACCTCCTGTTGTCTAGAGTCCACATAGGTAGACATATTCCTCCACAGATAGTATTGCATCTCCCTTCTCTCCGAAAGCTGTAGGGTTGTTATGGAGGCCCATGGCAAAAAAGAATAGCCTGTCAAATCTTCCTGTGAACATCACAGTTGTTTGGTTTGGGCCTTTCCACATCAAATACATGATATTCAGGGAGCATTTTGTTTTTATCCAAACACAAATGACAGCACTACTTGGGGAGATCTGTTGATCTCCAGGAAAGGCCTGGTTTTATTTATCACAGCTCTGAACCTTCATCATATCAATGACTTCTTGCCAACCCATCTAAAATAGTAAGACTGTTTTTGGGTGAAAGCTCTAAAATAGAGCACTTTCAGGCATAAATAGTTAGTAATGCCAACTTTGAGAATAAAAAATAATAATGCACATAAATCATATTGATTCTGGACTGTTAATCTGTTGGCAACTGCTTTCGATTATTCTGATTTTGCATTTTCTGTCCTCCAGTCTAATAAAAGGGTTTTAACATTATGCCTAAAATAACAAACACCTAGGCATATTCCTTTCCATCTGTTAAAAACAAAAAATACATTTCTATCTTAAAAGGTAAGGCATACCCTTTTCAACTCATGAGAACAATATTCTACTTCCAATAATCCCAAATCCCAATTAGAAATTTAGATAATCAGCATTTCCATCATAAATTTAATTAAGCTGTTTAAATAATTACAAGCACCTTCAGTTTTATAACTCAATCTTTTGACAATGTTTAGTCTGTTTAAATTTAGCAGAAAATGAGATCCATTTCATTTAAGTGTCTTAAATTAAAACTTCCTGCTTGGAGATAACATGAAATTATTTGGGCCTGTGTTTCTGTTTTAAACATGCTTTTTATAGTTTAGAAATGCAGTTTATTTCAGAGACTCAGGAGCACAGAGACTGATTAAGTGATTTGCCACACAGGGTACTCTAATATTCCTGGGTTATTAAGAGCTCCAATCATACTGCTATCAGTTGATTACAAGCAGGAAATTATAGCAAAAGTGCTGAGTTGTGAGCCCTTACCCAAGCAGACTTTCTTTATTTTAATGGTTGTCAAATAGAACGTAAGAGCATTTTGGGAAGGACAATTAGGCTGGTTTGTGACACTGGGCTCCATGGTGACAGTCTCAGAACACCGCTGTGAGTAAACCAGTAGGACATGAATTCATGAAAACTATGTTAATTTATAAAGTTTTTTTTTCCTTTCTTTTTCTGAAACTGAACACAATACAAATTAGGATAGTGACATGTACGAAGATAGGTATGCAAATATTGTTGACAATAAGAGTTTGTTAATGAAAATGTGCTGCATTTTAAAAAAAAATATAATTGTTATAGAAAGTCAAATATTTGAAAGTCAAAATATAATAGTTGCAAAATGCAGGCCAAATTTATTTTTAACAGTACTGTTTATCTTCTGCAATGCACAACCTTGAAAGATGGAGAAACAGCCAATTATTTTGGTGTTTTTTTTTCTCCACATCACTGATGTGTACATTTCTATTGTTCCCACCACCGCAATGATGGGTCTTATTAGTCAGTCAAAATATGTGGATCACCATAAAACCTTTCAGAAACCTTCTTTCGTAAGCTATTAAAACATCTCATGCCCTTAGATGACAACAATTTCTCTGCCATTTGAAATTTCTTTTCTACCCTGCAGAGTTCATAGGGATATGCTTGGTTAAAATCAACTTATATAAAACTATGCACTATAAATTTTGACACTTCTGTTTGAATCTCTTTTCAAACACTTGTCTTTACTTGCCATAATAGATGTCAGTTCTTCTGATGTAGTTCAAGCATGAGCTTCATATGAAGACTCAGCTATGTCTATTGCATTTCTGAAGCTACTAGTCACTGAAGTTTTGTGCTGTTTGACATCAAAGTTAGGCAAGAATCACCTGCTGAGTTCACATGCATGGAGCAAAACATCTTCAAATCACTAGTGCTAGACAAAAGTTTTTATATTATGGTTTCACCATCAGAGGGGCTCTTAGATAAATGAAGTCCTTGTTAAGAGTGTTATATTAGTGCATGATTAACCACATTGCTGCCAAAGTAGTCTGAAGCGGATTTATATTTTGACTAAAGATAAGTGAATTAATTTACACAAACCAAGATTTGACCCAAACCACAGTGATTCACCAATGGGGATACATGGAAACCTTTGGCAGTTTGAATCGAACATTTTCACCATTTTATATTCTTAGCTGGCCTTATGCTAAATACAAATACAATCAAATTTGGGCTAATTAATGCTCAGACAGAGTCTTTTTGTGTCACCTTCATGTAGAAAGGTAATGAGTCATTTGGGTGCACTCCATAGATATCTCCAACCACAAACAAAATAAGACAGACAATCATTATGTATTATTTTATTTTTAGCTACATTTTGTGCTCACCACTAGTAGCATTATAAATGAATATGTGTCAGCTGCTAAAAGATAAAATTGTGCTATAGTGCAAATATTGGGTCATAAATATAAATAAATATTATGTGTATAAATATACCTCTATATAATGTGTAATATAAATATGACAAATAACTACAAAATAATGCTCATAAAGTGCAAAGTGACACTTCAATAAGATAAATCAATACTATATATTAATATTACATTTCCTTTAAATTATAGTTCCTTTGAAACGTCTCTCCCAAAAAAGTGCTCAGTGCTCTGTATATATATAATGCTGGCGATTCCACACCAATTATACAAAGGTGCTCTGTACTCTGATATAAATTGCTGACAGTTCCACTGCAAGTGCTTTGTGCAAAATGTCTCCGCTGCGTGCTCCCCTCTCAGTCCCTCACTCACCGGACAGACAAGATGAATCAGCCCATATATCTCACTCCCTCCACGGGTGTAGTAAATGGACGCCAGATGGTGTGTGGGTATCCACATGCACTGTGATGATATCTGTAGCGTGGCAATGGTGTGGCTCTAGGGTCCTTGGGTCTGCTTTACTTAGCTCCCCCCTAAGGATATAAGAAAGAGAATCTCCATAGTGAAGTACCTTCTAAAAAGTTTATTAATTAAAAACAATAACACACTTACAAACATAGAATATCAAATTGCCTATCTCTCTTCCGGGTGGTGAACGCTGCTTCCGCTGTCTGCGCTCCAGCCACCGGAACCGTAAGTGACGTCATTCGTGCGTGCAACGGCTTGACGTGTTTCGCTCCTCCTACCAGAGCATTCTCAAAAGCTATTCCTGCATTGACCTTTATCTCTGGTGAGTCCCACAATAACATTTAAAGAAGCAGTATTAAAATAATATGTTATATTGGCCAGAATTAAACATTAGAATCAGGTTTGCTGCTACCATGGGTTTGAGAGGAATCCTGCGGGTCAAGTGAGGTTATGTGCTAATTCAGGAAGAATTTTATTAAACCATACCTTTGAACTTTGAACTGTTACTAGAAGGTTTGGAAGGGCCAATAAGGGGGCTTTTGGTTTTGCCAGCCACTATTACTATAAAAGAAGGGTACACAAAGCAGCCATGATGTCAGTTAATTGGAAGCTGTTGAAAAGCATAATAAAACCTGACAAATTGCATAGAGAGAGATTAAGATAAATTAAGAAACTGTACTTCAATTCTGATTGCTAGCTGTTTGGGCAATCAACCCCTTTAATATCTTTTCTATCTTTATTTTTGTTTGTTTTTTGTCATTCATTTTATTTTGTGGTTGAATTGAGGTAACGGTCCCTTTTATCTGGATTCCTATTCCTGTCTCAAACTTCTTTTTGTTTTTGCTGCAAGATGTCCCTTAGAAGATTTCCGTTTGTATTTTGGAGTTTTTATTATTTGGTGATATATTCATTTTTATTTTATGTTTTTAGGGTATTTATTTTTGGTAAAATTATTTTTCTTTTGTTTTAGGAGATGTATTTTATATTTAGATCTTTTTTCAGAGTATCTTTCCTTGCAGTATCCTTTTGTTCCCACCGTGATGCTATATCATTTCACAGAAAAAAGTGTGAGAACAATGTGAACCTAAACCATACCCCATTATATCACTCACATTCACCACACCCTTTATCCCCTTAGATAAAAAAACAGATAGACCACTATCTCCAAATTTACATTGCTGTCTCCTCTGCAGGATTTTATTTTTGGAGACAAACCCCTGCCTGTGCTATTTGTTTCTAGAAAATGCGGGTCTAGTGTTGATATTTAAAAATGTAATCCTGCTAGACAGTTTCACACTGCTGTGTCAACTACAGTCTTTTTTATGGTCTTTTTTCTTGAAATAAAACACCTGCATGTATTATTTTTCTCTAGTACATGTTGGAAATTTCTCCCTCATTAAAAGTGTTTTTTGATGGCCATTTTTATACTTTTGTATCATCTGTGGTTAATGGGAGTTTATTAAAAATTGGCCAGTAGTAGGTTAATTTTACACCAGTGGTAACAGGGACAGCCACAGTGAACTACTGGCCAATTCCTATTTGCCAGTCAAAGTGGGTTTATTATTGAAAAAGCATGTGCCATGCCAAGAATGAAAATTACTTTTTGTTACTGTTACCTTTATTACCTATCAAATTCACATCTAAACATGCAATATTTTCCTTGTGTATCTGCCCATTCATTTTCACATTTAATTTATTGTTATAGAAGTATGACGAATCCTGAATCTCAGTGGTGCATATAAACAAAAGATTATCAATATAACACAAAAAAGTCTAATGCGAGATATAAATGGCTTGTTACCCCCAAAATGTGGGTTCTTTCCTACCATTGCATATAAATATGGGCCAGTGAGGAATACAACTTGGTCCCCTTCACTACCCCGCATTTCTGGAGGTATCAGCTAACATCAAAGTAGAGGGAGGTACAGTACTATGTGAAAGTTTTAGGCAGGTGTGAAAAAATGCTGTAAATTAAGTATGCTTTCAGAAATAGAAGTGTTAA
Source organism: Pelophylax lessonae (assembly GCF_965119305.1). Lineage (NCBI taxonomy): Eukaryota > Metazoa > Chordata > Amphibia > Anura > Ranidae > Pelophylax > Pelophylax lessonae. The sequence goes on from NC_138771.1 coordinate 231,337,019, forward strand.
TAGTTAATTTTAATCAATTAACAAAATGGAAAGTAAATGAACAGAAGTGAAATCCAAATCAAATCAATATTTGGTGTGACTTCCCTTTGGCTTGAAACCAGTATCAATTCCTGTGCACACAGAGCTTGTGCACAAAGTTTTTGAAGAAACTCGGCAGGTAGGCTGTGTCAAACATCTTGGAGAACTAAACACAGATCTCCTATTGATTTAGGCTGCCTTTAATCCTTCTGTCTCTACATGTAATCCCAGACAGACTCGATGATGTTGATATCAGGGCTTTGTGGGGGCCAAACCCTCACCTCCAGGACTCCTTGTTCTTCTTTATGTTGAAGATAGTTCTTAATGACATTGGCTGTATGTTTGAGGCCATTGTCCAAATCCATTTTGCAGCCCCAAACTTACAAGGAACCTTCGCCATGCTTCACTGTTGCCTGCAGACACTCATTATTGTACCATTCTCCAGACCTTCGGTGAACAAATTGTCTCCTGCTACTGCCAAATATTTCAAATTTTGACTCATCAGTCCAGAGCACCTGCTGATATTTTTCCTCATCCTAGTTCCTATGTTTCTGTGCATAGTTGAGTCACACCAACCATCAGAGGTATGGCTTTTTAGCCTTACTACTTTCATGAAGACCTCTTCTCGCCACACTTCTCTAGTCAGTAGATGGGTGTGCCTGGGTCCTACTGGTTTCCACTAGTTTTGTGCTGATGGCACTGCTGGACATCTTTTGATATTGAAGGGATGCTGGCCACTGCATCTACAGTCCTCAATGTTGACCGATCAATGATGTCCTCAATGCTGAGAAATACAGCATATTTCTTACAGGCTGTGATTGTCTCTCCAGGATGTGACATTCTCTGCTGCTTCTCTGCTTTTTGGCAAAGTGGAAAAAGTGGAGGAATAATGCCTTGCATGTTTTGACCTGTCTGTTGTAAAAGGGTCAATAGTATGTGGTGAGTCTACATCTATGTGGGGCACAGGAGCACAGCACTAAGTGTTGGTGTGAAGTATAGTTTGCACTGTGATTGGAGCAAGGGCACATTGCATTGGTCTGTGGACTATATATTTTTGGAGGAATACATCTTGGACTTTTTCACTCTTGCATTTAGTGTTTTATTTCAATCACACAGAGTCATTAAAAGACACTGATGTCTGAAAAACTGGTATCTATTGCATGTACACAGATCTTTCTCATTTCAAGTTTGTTTATACTTATAAATCATTTCAATTTTCAATTTTCACTTGGTCAGTTTGTGTGCACATTTGAGTTTGAGTAGCATGATTGGAACAGTAGCTAAGATAGCACAGATTATTTCCATAGTGCAGGTAACACTGTATTCTTTTTAGGTGTCGGTTTTTGTTTAATACCTAGTGGAATTAATGTTTCTGAATAGGGTTGAGCGGACACCTAGATGTCCGTGTTCGACGGGTTCGGCCGAACTTTAAAAAAAAGTCCGGGTCCGTGTCCCGGACTTTTACCGAACTTTTCCCGGACACCGAACCCCATTGAAGTCAATGGGGACCCGAACTTTAAGGCACTAAAATGGCTCTAAAACACCAAAGGAAAGGGCTAGAGTGCTGCAAATGGCAGCAAAACGTAATTAAGAGCATGGCAAGTGCTCTGCAAACAAATGTGGATAGGGAAATAACTTAAAACAACAAAAAAAAACAGAAAAATAAAACAATGTTCTTCTTCATCTCTGAAGGACGAGGCCCATATGGAGTAGGAGGGAGGTTGAGGTGGTGGTGGATGTGGCGGTGACATAGGCGTGCGCACAGGGTGTGCTGGGTGTGCCTGGGCACACCCTAATCACCTAGGGCACATAGCATTGCCAGTGAGGAGATGGGAAAGATCTCCCTGGGACCTGCTCTGCTCTATTTCTCCTTGCCTACAGGTACATGGCCCCGATACATTACTCTCCCTGCTGGCAAACACATGCATGTGTATTTCAACTTTGGGGTGCACACCTTAATGCAATAGGCTGCGCACACCTATGGGCGGTGTAGGTGGAAGCGGCGGTGGAGGAGGACCAGGGCCGGATTAACAGCATCATGGGCTTGGTGCTGAGGATTTTGAAGGGCCTTAAGGGCCGTGCCTTGCCATGCACCCAGAGGAGGAAGGGTGCAGCCATGCATGCCTAATTCAACATGGGATGCTGTCTCTGAAGCCCATAAACACATCCATGCATCGCCAACTGTCCCTCCTTGTCCGGCCTTCACGCTGTGTGGGGAGGTTCTGAGGGTGCTGCCTGGGGAAGCGAGCATAGAAGCCAGACTTCTGTGTTTACAAGTGACAGAAGAGCGGTAACAGTGAATATGGCCAACCCGGGGCCTATATAAAAGGTAGGGGCCTGGAGCTGCAGCTCCAATAGCCCCTACATTAATCTGGCCCTGAGGAGGAGGACGAGGTAGCCAACACTGCTTCTTTTCAAAAATTTTAAATGAGGGTACACCCCAAAAGAGTGAGAAAGAGCAAAAATGGAACAATGGGTGGGTAAGGTCGGTATCCATTGCTATTCTGCATAAGGTACGGAAAAGTCCCGTGGGATCCATGCCTGGTTCATTTTAATGAACGTGAGCTTGTCCACATTGTCTCTGGACAGGCGGCTGCGCTTGTCTGTTATAACGCCCCCAGCCGTGCTAAATACCCGTTCAGATAATACACTGGCTGCAGGGCACGCCAGCACCTCCAAGGCGTAAAGGGCAAGCTCAGGCCATGTGCCCAATTTGGAGACCCAGAAGTTGAAGGGGGCAGACCCGTCATTCACTACATGTAGGCGTGTGCACACATACTGCTCCACCATGTTGGTAAAATGCTGCCTCCTGCTAAGACGTTCCATCTGAGCTGCTGGTGCTGCTGTTTGTTGTGGCGTGCTGACAAAGCTTTTCCACATTTCGGCCATGCTAACCCTGCCTTCTGAGGTGCTGGCGGTGCCCTGGTTGCGTTGGCGACCTCCTCCTCCTCCTCCTCTGCCTTGTGCTTCCACTGTGGCCCCGCTGTCAGATGGGAATGCCAGCAGCATGGCGTCTACCAGCGTGCGCTTGTACTCGCGCATCTTGCGATCGCGCTCCAGTGAGTGAATTAAGGACGGTACGTTGTCCTTGTAACGGGGATCCAGCAGCGTGGCCACCCAGTAATCAGCACAAGTTAGAATGTGGGCAACTCGGCGGTCGTTGTGGAGACACTGCAGCATGTAATCGCTCATGTGTGCCAGGCTGCCCAGAGGCAACGAAAGGCTGTCCTCTGTGGGAGGTGTATCGTCCGTGTCCTCTGTATCCCCCCAGCCACGCACCAGTGATGGCCATGAGCTGGCCTGGGTGCCACCCTGCTGTGAACATGGTTCCATCTCCTCCTCCAGCTCCTCCTCCTCCTCATCCTCCTCATCCTCCAGAACTGTGCCCCTGCTGGACAATTGCGTCCCTGGCGTTTGCGTGTGCAGGAACCCACCCTCGGAGCCCCTTGCGAATGACTGCCCTGAAAGCCTTGGAAATGTTACCTCTTCATCCTCCTCCTCCTCCTCATCCTGTGCCACATCCTCTTCCATCATCGCCCGAATTGTTTTTTCAAGGAGGCATAGAAGTGGGATAGTTAAGCTGAGAACGGCGTCATTGCCACTGGCCATGTTGGTGGAGTACTCAAAACAGCGCAACAAGGCACACAGGTCTCGCATGGAGGCCCAGTTATTGGTGGTGAAGTGGTGCTGTTCCGCAGAGCGACTCACGCGTGCGTGCTGCAGCTGAAACTCCACTATGGCCTGCTGCTGCTCGCACAGTCTTTCCAGCATGTGCAAGGTGGAGTTCCACCTTGTGGGCACGTCACATATGAGGCGGTGAGCGGGAAGGCCGAAGTTACGCTGCAGCGCTGCCAGGCGAGCAGCAGCAGGGTGAGAATGCCGAAAGTGCGCACAAACGGCCCGCACTTTCTGCAGCAGCTCTGACATATCGGGGTAGTTTTTAAGGAACCTCTGCACCACCAAATTCAGCACATGCGCCAGGCAAGGGATGTGCGTCAAACCGGCTAGGCCCAGAGCTGCTATGAGATTTCGCCCGTTATCGCACACCACCAGGCCGGGCTTGAGGCTCGCTGGCAGCAACCACTCATTTGTCTGCTGTTCCATGCTCCTCCACAACTCCTGCGCGGTGTGTGGTTTGTCCCCCAAACAGGCAAGTTGTAAAACTGCCTGCTGTCGTTTACCCCTGGCCGTGCTGAAGTTGGTGGTGAAGGTGTTACGCTGTCCGGATGAGGAGGCGGTAGAGGATGAGGAAGCGGAGTAGGAGGAGTTAGGAACAGGAGGCAAACTGAAGCGCCCTGCAATCCTCGGTGGTGGAAGGACATGCGCCAAATTGCTATCCGCCTCAGGCCCATCCGCCACTGCATTTACCCAGTGTGCCGTTAGGGAGATATAACGCCCCTGACCGTGCTTACTGGTCCACGTATCCGTAGTTAGGTGGACCTTGGCACAGATGGCGTTGCGCAGTGCACACCTGATATTTTCCCCCACTTGGTTGTGCAGGGAAGGGATGGCTTGCCTGGAAAAGTAGTGGCGGCTGGGCACGACGTACTGTGGGACAGCCACCGACATAAGGTTTTTAAAACTGTGCGTCTCCACCAGACGGAATGACAGCATTTCAAAGGCCAATAATTTTGAAATGCTGGCATTCAGGGCCAGGGATCGCGGGTGGGTAGGGGGGTACTTCCTCTTCCTCTCAAGTGTTTGGGAGATGGAAAGCTGAACGCTTCCACGGGACATTGTGGAGATGGTTGTTGGTGACCCAGGTGGTGGTGTTGCTGACAGATCGCCTGTTTGCGGGGTGGCAGGTGCCGGTATCACTACAGATGTGGCTGGAGCGGCCGAGACTGCAGCAGAAGAGGAAGCAGGATGAGCCAGAGACGTTTCTTGGTTTTGAAGGTGTGTACTCCACTGCAGCTCGTGCTTTGCACTTAGATGCCTGATCATGCAGGTTGTGCTCAGGTTGAGAAGGTTTATGCCTCGCTTCAAGCTCTGATTGCACAGGGTGCAAACCACTCGTGTCCTGTCATCAGCACATTTTCTAAAGAACTTCCACGCTAGAGAACTCCTTTGAGCTGACTTTGGTGCGCTCGTTCCCTTGCTGCGTTGGGCAGTAGCGGGCGTAGTGTCTAGGGCACGGCCGCTCCGCTTCTGCACCCTGCTCCCTCTTCTGCTGTGCTGGTGGCTCTGTGCGACCACCGCCTCTTCCTCCAAACTACTCAGGTCACCTGCATGACGTTCATTCCATGTGGGGTCGAGGACCTCATCGTCCTCCACATCATCTTCCACCCAGTCTTCACCCCTGCCCTCCTTGTCGGTCTCCACAATGCTGAACGCCGCAGCAGTTGGCACCTGCGTTTCGTCATCATCGGAGACGTGCTGCGATGATCCTTGCATGTACTCATCTTGAGAAATAAGTGGTTGGGCATCGCTGCACTCAATCTCTTCCACTTCTGGGGCAGGGCTAGGTGGATGGCCCTGGGAAACCCTGCTGACAGAGTCCTCAAAAAGAATAAGAGACTGCTGTATGGCTTGGGGCTCAGACTGCTGGCCTGATTTGCAAGGGGGTGAGGTGAAAGACGGTTGGACATTGGCTGCAGGTGCCAACTCTGACCTTTCTGCAGTAGACTGGGTGGGAGACAATGTGAAGGAACTGGAGGCACTGTCAGCAGCAAACCAATCTACTATCGCCTCAACTTGTTCTGGCCTCATCACTTCTAGGGGCGTTTGATGCCCTACCAAATACTGATGCAGGTTCTGTCGCCTACTCACACTTGAGGAAGGTGTTTCACTTGTGCGTGTAGCTGGCACAGATCGACCACGTCCTCTCCTTGCAACAGGAGCTCTACCAGCAGCACCACGACCCAGGCCACGGCCCTTATTTGACGGTCTCCTCATATTTCTGTAATTTAAGATCTTGCCCTAGAAAGGTTTTTATTGAATAGCGGAATAGGAAATATGATCCAAAAAAGTGTATGTATCTCGCACGTACAAAACCACACTAGGCCCCAATTACTATTGTTTCTACCCCTAAAAGGATGGATGAGGAGTAGGAGGAGTATGGAACAGACAGCACCCTCAAATCTTCAGAAGTATGAGATGAACCCCAAAAACTTGGAAAGGTGGATCTCACACGTACCGACACAGACTATCCCGCAATTCAATTGATCCTCAAAGGTTTTAATTGAATAGCGGAATAGGAAATATGATCAAAAAAAGTGTATGTATCTCGCACGTACACAACCACACTAGGCCCCAATTACTATTGTTTGTACCCCTAAAAGGATGGATGAGGAGTAGGAGGAGGAGTATGGAACAGGCAGCACCCTCAAATCTTCAGAAGTATGAGATGAACCCCAAAAACTTGGAAAGGTGGATCTCACACGTACCGACACAGACTATCCCGCAATTCAATTGATCCTCAAAGGTTTTTATTGAATAGCGGAATAGGAAATATGATCAAAAAAAGTGTATGTATCTCGCACGTACACAACCACACTAGGCCCCAATTACTATTGTTTGTACCCCTAAAAGGATGGATGAGGAGTAGGAGGAGGAGTATGGAACAGGCAGCACCCTCAAATCTTCAGAAGTATGAGATGAACCCCAAAAACTTGGAAAGGTGGATCTCACACATACCGACACAGACTATCCCGCAATTCAATTGATCCTCAAAGGTTTTTATTGAATAGCGGAATAGGAAATATGATCAAAAAAAGTGTATGTATCTCGCACGTACACAACCACACTAGGCCCCAATTACTATTGTTTGTACCCCTAAAAGGATGGTTGAGCAGTAGGAGCAGGAGTATGGAACAGGCAGCACCCTCAAATCTTCAGAAGTATGAGATGAACCCCAACAACTTGGAAAGGTGGATCTCACACGTACCGACACAGACTATCTCGCAATTGAATTGATCCCCAAAGGTTTTAATTGAATAGCGGAATAGAAAATATGATCAAAAAGAAAGTGTATGTATCTCGCACGTACACCACCACACTAGGCCCCAACTACTATTGTTTGTACCCCTAAAAGGATGGTTGAGCAGTAGGAGGAGGAGTATGGAACAGGCAGCACCCTCAAATCTTCAGTAGTATGAGATGAACCCCAAAAACTTGGAAAGGTGGATCTCTCTCACACGTACCAACACAGACTATCCCCCAATTTAACTGATCCCCAAAGGTTTTTGATTAAATAGCGGAATAGAAAATATGATCCAAAAAAAGTGTATGTATATCACACGTACACAACCACACTAGGCCCCAATTACTATTGTTTGTACCCCTAAAAGGCTAGATGAGGAGTAGGGGGGGTATGGAACAGGCAGCACCCTCAAACCTTCAGAAGTATGAGATGAACCCCAACAACTTGGAAAGGTGGATCTCTCTCACACGTACCAACACAGACTATCCCCCAATTTAACTGATCCCCAAAGGTTTTTGATTAAATAGCGGAATAGAAAATATGATCCAAAAAAAGTGTATGTATATCACACGTACACAACCACACTGGGCCCCAATTACTATTGTTTGTACCCCTAAAAGGCTAGATGAGGAGTAGGGGAGTATGGAACAGGCAGCACCCTCAAACCTTCAGAAGTATGAGATGAACCCCAACAACTTGGAAAGGTGGATCTCTCTCACACGTACCAACACAGACTATCCCCCAATTTAACTGATCCCCAAAGGTTTTTGATTAAATAGCGGAATAGAAAATATGATCCAAAAAAAGTGTATGTATATCACACGTACACAACCACACTAGGCCCCAATTACTATTGTTTGTACCCCTAAAAGGCTAGATGAGGAGTAGGGGGGGTATGGAACAGGCAGCACCCTCAAACCTTCAGAAGTATGAGATGAACCCCAACAACTTGGAAAGGTGGATCTCTCTCACACGTACCAACACAGACTATCCCCCAATTTAACTGATCCCCAAAGGTTTTTGATTAAATAGCGGAATAGAAAATATGATCCAAAAAAAGTGTATGTATATCACACGTACACAACCACACTAGGCCCCAATTACTATTGTTTGTACCCCTAAAAGGCTAGGAGTAGGGGGAGTATGGAACAGGCAGCACCCTCAAACCTTCAGAAGTATGAGATGAACCCCAACAACTTGGAAAGGTGGATCTCTCTCACACGTACCAACACAGACTATCCCCCAATTTAACTGATCCCCAAAGGTTTTTGATTAAATAGCGGAATAGAAAATATGATCCAAAAAAAGTGTATGTATATCACACGTACACAACCACACTAGGCCCCAATTACTATTGTTTGTACCCCTAAAAGGCTAGGAGTAGGGGGAGTATGGAACAGGCAGCACCCTCAAACCTTCAGAAGTATGAGATGAACCCCAACAACTTGGAAAGGTGGATCTCTCTCACACGTACCAACACAGACTATCCCCCAATTTAACTGATCCCCAAAGGTTTTTGATTAAATAGCGGAATAGAAAATATGATCCAAAAAAAGTGTATGTATATCACACGTACACAACCACACTAGGCCCCAATTACTATTGTTTGTACCCCTAAAAGGCTAGGAGTAGGGGGAGTATGGAACAGGCAGCACCCTCAAACCTTCAGAAGTATGAGATGAACCCCAACAACTTGGAAAGGTGGATCTCTCTCACACGTACCAACACAGACTATCCCCCAATTTAACTGATCCCCAAAGGTTTTTGATTAAATAGCGGAATAGAAAATATGATCCAAAAAAAGTGTATGTATATCACACGTACACAACCACACTAGGCCCCAATTACTATTGTTTGTACCCCTAAAAGGCTAGATGAGGAGTAGGGGGAGTATGGAACAGGCAGCACCCTCAAACCTTCAGAAGTATGAGATGAACCCCAACAACTTGGAAAGGTGGATCTCTCTCACACGTACCAACACAGACTATCCCCCAATTTAACTGATCCCCAAAGGTTTTTGATTAAATAGCGGAATAGAAAATATGATCCAAAAAAAGTGTATGTATATCACACGTACACAACCACACTAGGCCCCAATTACTATTGTTTGTACCCCTAAAAGGCTAGATGAGGAGTAGGGGGGGTATGGAACAGGCAGCACCCTCAAACCTTCAGAAGTATGAGATGAACCCCAACAACTTGGAAAGGTGGATCTCTCTCACACGTACCAACACAGACTATCCCCCAATTTAACTGATCCCCAAAGGTTTTTGATTAAATAGCGGAATAGAAAATATGATCCAAAAAAAGTGTATGTATATCACACGTACACAACCACACTAGGCCCCAATTACTATTGTTTGTACCCCTAAAAGGCTAGATGAGGAGTAGGGGGGGTATGGAACAGGCAGCACCCTCAAACCTTCAGAAGTATGAGATGAACCCCAACAACTTGGAAAGGTGGATCTCTCTCACACGTACCAACACAGACTATCCCCCAATTTAACTGATCCCCAAAGGTTTTTGATTAAATAGCGGAATAGAAAATATGATCCAAAAAAAGTGTATGTATATCACACGTACACAACCACACTAGGCCCCAATTACTATTGTTTGTACCCCTAAAAGGCTAGATGAGGAGTAGGGGGGGTATGGAACAGGCAGCACCCTCAAACCTTCAGAAGTATGAGATGAACCCCAACAACTTGGAAAGGTGGATCTCTCTCACACGTACCAACACAGACTATCCCCCAATTTAACTGATCCCCAAAGGTTTTTGATTAAATAGCGGAATAGAAAATATGATCCAAAAAAAGTGTATGTATATCACACGTACACAACCACACTAGGCCCCAATTACTATTGTTTGTACCCCTAAAAGGCTAGGAGTAGGGGGAGTATGGAACAGGCAGCACCCTCAAACCTTCAGAAGTATGAGATGAACCCCAACAACTTGGAAAGGTGGATCTCTCTCACACGTACCAACACAGACTATCCCCCAATTTAACTGATCCCCAAAGGTTTTTGATTAAATAGCGGAATAGAAAATATGATCCAAAAAAAGTGTATGTATATCACACGTACACAACCACACTAGGCCCCAATTACTATTGTTTGTACCCCTAAAAGGCTAGATGAGGAGTAGGGGGAGTATGGAACAGGCAGCACCCTCAAATCTTCAGAAGTATGAGATTGTGTTCACTGTACCCCACAAAGATTGAGTTCACTGCACCCCACAATGATTGTGTTCACTGCACCCCACAAAGATTGTGTTCACTGCACCTCACAAAGATTGTGTTCACTGTACCCCCCAAAGATTGTGTTCACTGCACCCCACAAAGATTCTGTTCACTGTACCCCACAAAGATTGTGTTCACTGCACCCTAAAAGGATGTTGTTCACTGCACCCCACAAAGATTGTGTTCACTGCACCCTAAAAGGATGTTGTTCACTGCACCCCAAAAAGATTGTGTTCACTGTACCCCCCCAAAGATTGTGTTCACTGCACCCCACAAAGATTGTGTTCACTGCACCCCAAAAAGATTGTGTTCACTGTACCCCCCAAAGATTGTGTTCACTGCACCCCAAAAAGATTGTGTTCACTGTACCCCCCAAAGATTGTGTTCACTGCACCCCACAAAGATTCTGTTCACTGTACCCCACAAAGATTGTGTTCACTGCACCCCAAAAAGATTGTGTTCACTGTACCCCCCCAAAGATTGTGTTCACTGCACCCCACAAAGATTCTGTTCACTGCACCCCACAAAGGATTTTGTTCACTGCACCCCAAAAAGATTGTGTTCACTGCACCCCAAAAAGGATTTTGATCACTGCACCCCAAAAAGGATGTTGTTCACTGCACCCCAAAAATGATTTTGTTCACTCCACCCCAAAAAGATTGTGTTCACTGCACCCCACAAAGATTGTGTTCACTGCACCCCAAAAAGATTGTGTTCACTGTACCCCCCAAAGATTGTGTTCACTGCACCCCACAAAGATTCTGTTCACTGTACCCCACAAAGATTGTGTTCACTGCACCCCAAAAAGATTGTGTTCACTGCACCCCAAAAAGGATGTTGTTCACTGCACCCCAAAAAGGATGTTGTTCACTCCACCCCAAAAAGATTGTGTTCACTGCACCCCACAAAGATTGTGTTCACTGCACCCCAAAAATGATTTTGTTCACTGCACCCCAAAAAGGATTTTGTTCACTGCACCCCAAAAAGGATGTTGTTCACTCCACCCCAAAAAGATTGTGTTCACTGCACCCCACAAAGGATTTTGTTCACTGCACCCCAAAAAGATTGTGTTCACTGCACCCCAAAAAGGATGTTGTTCACTGCACCCCAAAAAGGATTTTGTTCACTGCACCCCAAAAAGATTGTGTTCACTGCACCCCACAAAGGATTTTGTTCACTGCACCCCACAAAGATTGTGTTCACTGCACACCAAAAAGGATTGTGTTCACTGCACCCCAAAAAGATTTTGTTCACTGCACCCCAAAAAGATTGTGTTCACTGCAGCCCAAAAAGATTGTGTTCACTGCAGCCCAAAAAGATTGTGTTCACTGCAGCCCAAAAAGATTGTGTTCACTGCAGCCCAAAAAGATTGTGTTCACTGCAGCTCACACACAGAAAAATGGATGTGGATCACTGACACCTGCCTATCTCCAATCCCACACCACACAGCAATATCGATTGTAGTTTGTAGAACACAGTTTCCCTAAAATTCAGCAGACTCTGTCCCTAACAGGATTGAGAAGAGATCGTAGATCAGGATTGAGTGCAGATTCACCCCACCCCCCACACAGCAATATCGATTGTAGTTTGTAGAAGACACTGACCCTATAATTCAGCAGACTCTATCCCTAAAATGCCTACAACTCGCCCTGCCTAAACACTCCGACCTGTCCCTCAATTCTATCCGGACACAAATGGTTTTTTCCTGCCTATCTTTCCCTAATCAGCAGCCAGCACATTGATGTGTGCTCTGTCCCTTAGCTAAGCAGCAGAATGACGCTGCTGCGGCGGCTGCCTCGAACTTATAAAGACTTGGTCACATGCTTCAGACGGCCAATCACAGCTACTAAGACATTTGCAGGCATGGCTGGGATGGCTTAAGGCACACCAGTTAAACGATTGTTGATTGGCTGTTGAAAGCCCGCCATGAAAAGAGCGCCAAAGCATGCAAAACCCGGAAATAAAACGACCGAACACGGATTTTTACCCGAACATACAGTAAAGTGTCCGTGTCCGTGTTCGGGTAAAAAAAATCCAATTATTCGGTACGAACACGAATAATACAGTCCGTGTTCGCTCAACACTATTTCTGAATCTTGCACCAAACATTGTGAGATAATCTAGTTCTGAGTTTAAATAACACCTTTTACTTTCTGTGGACAGTGGTATTTTATCTAACACAACTCTAAACTGGTTTTCACATGTTGTTTTTGATAAGCTGTACAGTTACACTGAGTAACTGCTTAGACTTAAAATAAATGTTTCGGAAGGAGAAAGTGGTAAGGAGCAAACCAGCTTCTTTTTTTTAGTCGTTACTGTGGACTGATATACTCTTTCACATCTGCTGCTCCACCACAATTAAAGCATGTTTCGTTTCTGGAATTCATAGGTATATACTTCATTTAGACAAAAGAGCATGCTAAATAATGCTACAATGCCAACATCTTTGCTCTGGGCACTCCCTGATGGGTATAGCTACCAATACCTATTTTTTATCAACAAAGCTAGTGATGGTCCATGCATGTGTGTGTGTAGGAGGCATTGACAGTGTCTGCTACACTGATCAGTATCCACAAAATTTTTAAAAAGTATTTCAAGAATTTGCAACTTTCTAGCTACCTGCTGTCATTGGGATCATCAAATTACAATGTAAGCATCCAATATGCTGCTATACAGGATATTAAAAGAGGATTAAATCAAGTAAAAATCAGGTATCTATATTTGTTTACATTTAGGAAATACATTCAATATTTTTTAATTACCATTTAAATGCCCTAATTAGTTTTGTATATCTGTATGGAGTTCAGCTTCACTTGTTTGGGGGGAACTTACATGTAGTTCCCCTTAAGGCTAGGCTTTAGGTTTAAGTTACGTGTTAAGAGAAATTATAAAAGACAACTATATTTGCATAGAGTGGGTAAGTATAACATGTTTTTTTTTTATTCTTTCCTTTAGTATCACTTTAAGGTTGTGTTAAGTAATTATTTTTTGGGTAGGACTATGAGTTGATAGTTATTTAGTACAGAGGATACTCATTTTCTAATAAGTCATAACAGTTGCAAATATTATTAATTTCTTGAGGCTGAAAGCCTTGTGTTAAACATTACCAATGGGGGACTTCCAGGGCTAGAAACAAATTAATTGTATTCATTTTTATTATTTATTTATTTATTAGATAGCTCTGTTGTGACTTTTTAGTTTTTTTTATTTTCCATCTCAACTATTGAAGGAACCTTTTTTACTTTTTGAAAACAAGTCCATAGGTATTTATAGATCACTCATACAAAAAAAAGGGAGGAAAAATAGGTCTTAAGTGGCATAATAAAAAAAATAACATGTAAGCCGTGTGGCTTTCAAAGAAATAGCAATGCCCCTTTAAAAAAAAGTTGTTCTATTTAGGTCACTGCTAAACACTGTCAATTTATGTGTTGAATCTAAACACTTTAAAGGCATTTAGGACAATCTATAACCATACAATCATGGTATCCTTCCTTGTAACTGGGACACAATCCCCAATGGAAGGATCATTTCACAGAACATGAACATCCATTTTGGTTGCATTACTGAAAATAGATGTCACCAATCCAAAACATTATGCAAATTCAGATACACATCAAAACATAAGATAAATTGATACAAGCTATTATTGCATTGTTGTCCAGAAAGCCTTACTTTTGGACAGACAGTGCTTGTTTTACCCTTTAAAAGAATGTGTAAGGGTTTGAAAGGAAAAAAAAAACTCAGTAATAAATATGTAAAAGGAAAAGCTTTTCTGTATGTTTGCTTTTTGTTTTTGAAACATAATTTTTGGACATGCTTCTGTGGGTTACATATACACATTAACAATTGCCAACAAAGTAATTCTATAAAATGGTATCCACTCCCTTTACTCTCCTCATTGGTTGCAAAAAAATTGCTAAAATCCCAGTTTTGCGTTAGAACAGATAGTGGTAAAACCCCTATCAATTTTTTTTTCATCTTTTGGGGAGAATTCATAGTTATATAGTTAGTCAGGTTGAAAAAAGACACACGTCCATCTAGTTTAACCAAAAAAAAAAAAAACAACCATACAATCCCATATACACAATCCTATACCCACAGTTGATCCAGATAAAGGCGAATAACCCCATCAAAGCATGATCCAATTTGCTCCAGCAGGGGAATAAAACTCCTTACTGTCCCCCTAAGAGGCAATCAGATAATCCCTGGGTCAGCTTTACCTATACCCAGTTCTATCATGTTTATTTACGAAATAATCCAGGCCTAAAGCAATCTACTGAGCTGGCCAGAACCACCTCTGGAGGGAGTCTTTTTCACATTTTCACAGTTCTTACTGTGAAGAAACCTTTCCATATTTGGATATAAAATCTCTTTTCCTCTAGATGAAAAGAGTGCTCCCTTGTCCTTTGTGATGACCTTAATGTGAATAACTTAACACCAAGCTCACTATATGGGCTCCTTATGTTATTGTACATGTTGATCATATCCCCCCTTTATCTCCTCTTCTCAAGAGAAAATAAATTCAGTTGTTCTCATCTATCCTCAAAGATGAGCTCCTCCATGCCTTTTATCAGTTTGGTTGCCCTTCCCTGCACTTTCTCAAGTTCCCCAATATGTTTTTGAGAACTGGTGCCCAAAACTGAACTGAATATTCCAGATGAGGTATTACTAATATTTTGTACAGACGCAAAATTATATCTCTCTATTTATACATCTCCTTATACATGTATAGTCCATACCTCTCTTTATACACAAAATAACTTTACTTGCTTTGGAAACTGCAGCTTGGCATTGCATACTATTATTAGGCTTAGGATCTGCCAAAACCCCCAGATCCTTCTCCACCATTGATTCCCCCAGTTGTACCCCCCTAGTATGTATGATGCATGCATACTCTTAGCCCCCAAATGCATAACTTTACATTTATCAACATTAAAACTCATTTGCCACATAGTCGCCCAATTAAACAGTGCATTGAGGTCAGCTTGCAAGTTGGAGACATTCTATAAGGATGTTATTCCACTGCATAGCTTGGTGTCATCTGCAAAGACTGAAATTGAACTTTTTATCCCAGACCCTATATCATTTATAAATATGTTAAAAAGTAAGGGTCCCAACACTGAACCTACACAACTGACAACCTTAGACCATTCAGAGTTTGAATCATTTACCACTACTCTCTGAATTATGTCCTTTAGCCAGTTTTCTATCCATTTACAAACTTTCCAGTTCCATTTACTTCCTGTCCTAGTAGAAACATGAACAGCAATAAAAATCTGAAACATTTTTCTAAATTTTCCCCACGCTATCCAAAAATTAAAAAAAGTTAGTGCTTTAGATATACTTTAATATCTAATATCCCTCTTTAAAAATTGTTATAAAAGTGCTACTGTCATTATACCAATTTCAGATTTATACAGAACTATGACTGAATAAATACTTTTTAAAAGTCATTTAAAATGTTTACATTTAATCTAAGTTAAATTCAAAGCTGCCCAATCAAGTTCACAATCTATAGTACTCATACAGGCTACTTTTTCCCATTTCGTTTTTATTTACCTTTTTGTTTTAAAAAAAGGATTGTTCAAATGACCTATGATCAATAAAAGCTAAGGAAATGCATACCCAGAGTACAGAAAATAAATGGAAAGAGCACTTAACGTTCAAAATTCTAGTGGGTTATTAAACATCCCAAACTGGATCTGTGAATCTTGAATTTAGGATCTGCGAATGAATGAACTACACATACCGTCTCCTACTGCAGCAGATGGCTTGTAGTTCTCAAGGAATTGCAAGGGCACTGGTAAACTCTCTTGCAGTTCATTGACATTTCCAACAGCTTTCAAACAGAAAGTATGTATAGAGATATGGGCAGAAAGCTGTATGCAGTGTCTGCAGGGGCCAGACATTGTAACCACGATCTGCTGATTCAAGGATGTGGAACTGCGCCAAGGTCCTGAATTATATTAGTACACTGTTCTATTGAGATGAACTCAGTCTAAATCTTAGTGTCTATAGGGAAGTAGTGCTGTGTTAGAAATTCCTATATATAATCTAATAGTGCACAAAACTAATAAAAATAACAAAATAACCAAAAAACCAATAGCCAAAACAAATAAAGTGCACGTGCTGTTGTGCAGATAATATTGTACACATTCCCTATTTACCCCATGTAAATTACTGACATGCTATTGTGCTACAAATAAATAACTTTTTTTTTTTCTCATGAAAAAATAAACATTTAAAATAATCAACATAATTGTGTGAAGTCCTGTGGTTACTATGTAAAAATATTGGTAATTAAAAAAACACATTTGGCATAGTATCAGTGTGTAAATCAATTTTTCAATAAGGAGATGTGTCTCTTCAAAGTTCCCCCTATCTTCTTATTCATCTTTGAATCCCAAGACGAAGTTGAAATGACGTAATGGGTCGGGACGTGGCGGCACGGCAACTAGATTTATTTACTGACATGTAAACCGGAAGTGGCGTTACAAAGCTTTGAGAGAAATAGCTGGGACTCGGAGATTGTCTTATTTGACCCACCGCAACCACGATCTGCCAGTGGCATCTGTTGATTCACCTGCTAGTATATTATTAATGAAATGTGAGTGTAATTTATGAAGAATTTATTTGAATAAAAGTTTTAATACATTTTTACGGTATCACGCTATGGATATCTTTCATTTTTCCCTATATCTGTGTTACACCATTATAGAGTGCCATTTGTTGGTGGATATTGCTTGGTATCACCAGTAAACCTTTAAGAGGTTTTCCTGTCTTTTGTTGCTGGATATGCGATTCTTTAGCAAGTATCTGGTGAGTGAATAACCAAGAGGGAGCGGTGACATATATTCACGTGGTTTGGTGGAAAGCTCCTATATGAACTCTTCACTTTTTAAATATTTATTCATTTTTCTAATATGGACTTTTTTTCTATCAAGTTATTAATCGTGTAATCACTTTTCTCACAGGTGGTTTTTGTAATGCGCCAATGTTTACTACTATTGATTGTGTTTCAAGGAGGTAGACATGTTTTTATTATCTGTTTTTTTTTTTAAAGTGGCAGCAGAATAATTTAAATAATTTTAAATTTTTAATGACTCCTTAATCATCTGACTTTTAGTGCTGAGGTGCAGTGGTAGGTTCCATTTTATTGGAGCGCCGTTATGGTGGACCTTGCAGTTTTGTACACATTAATATTTTAAAAGATAGCCATCGGAGATGGTAGGGCATTGGTAGGTGGAGTGATAAACAAAATTATTTTTGTCTTTTTAAATTAAAAAATGCAGTGTTCTTATTTTTCATAACAGCCTGATTATGTGAGACAAGTGATTTCTAACAGATCAATGCACAGGTTATACTACAACACTCATGGTTCATATTTTGGAATGTTTAGACTAGTTGGCTGCTATTACCTCCAGAAATATGGAGAAGCCATGGGAGCTAAGCTTTCACCCTCATTAGCCAATTCAAATATGGGCTGCTGGGAAAGGCTCCACATCTATGGAGCTAACAATCCCTATCAACCAAACGTCACATTTTATTTCCACAACATTGATGACTATTTGTTTGCTCTAAAGGAATGAGCAATTTGGATATTTTTTTAGCCTGAATTAGAGTGATTGTATAGGCTTGTTTAGTATTGCAGAAAGCAGCCCCGGTCCTCCTCTTTTTGGGCCTCCACCACTGCTCCTGGATCCACCTTCTCTCTGTGTGCCACCATAGGAACCTGCTTCCAATTGTGGCACACCTGCTGGCTCAATCCTAAGCTACACTGTCTGTATCAACAGACAAAGACAGTCAGGCTTGGCCCTGTCCCCAGTTCTCTCCTTAGACTCCTTGCAGACTGTGATTGACAGTAATGGCAGCCATTGCTGTCTCTGAGCCAGTGAGGAGAGAGAGAACAGCTCTGCTGCTTCCAGTTACAGTGCTGGACTGATATTGTTCAAATCTGTAGGAGTGGAGTGAGAGAGGAGCAGCAGCAACCAGGACATTTCAGCTAAAAAACATACAAACAAAGGAGGTGAATACATGGACAGTGCCATGGGCTGGTGAAGTACTCCTCTTTGTACTTGTTGTATATCAGCATGTGCAGGATCTGTTCTTTTTCACTGGACTGATATTGGCCTCAGATTAGGCATTTAGGGAAAGCAGTGGTGGTGGTGGTGGTGGTGGGGGGGGGGGGGGGTTTCAAGAAATAAAAGATTTTTTAACTTTAATGCAAAGCATACATTAAGGTAACAACATTTGGCCTTAACAACACTTTACTGATCATAATCTAAATTCGAGTTCATTCTAAATTGAGCAATTAAGATAGCAGAGTAAAAAAAATAGATTGTAACTACTATGGGATAAACCATCTAGATTAAGCACACCTGATAAACTTTTTTTTTACCACTAAATATAGCACTGATTTCAACAAGATTAAAAACATTTTTGGACAGTATTTACCGGTTTTAGACAGTGACCATATATATAAAACAAGATTCTTGCTGCAGGAGTTAGAATGATATATAAACAGGCTCCTACTCTGGGCACATATTTGTCACCAAGCTATTTTTCTTCAAAGAAAAAAAGGTCCCATTGGTTGCAGTTTTAAAGTAACCCCTAAATGCAGCAATGGTAAATGTCCATATTGTTCACACATTGTAAGAGGTGCGATCTTCTGTCACTGGCAGGGAGTTTAAAATTACCTTCTTTATTAACTGCAATACTCGCTATGTTATATACTTAATTACATGTAACATTTTCTAATTTCAATATGTTGGCAGGACCACTAGATGACTTAGAGGTTGGTTACATAATCACGTGCATGACATAGAGAAAGGACAATCCACCAACGTAACATAGCATTTTAATGAGTTGCATGAAGAGACTTTTCTGCCAATCATATACAGAGAGTTAAGAGAGTGATAGCTCCAGGTAGAGGAGGAGATGTTTTCTATATTCTTTGCAAATGTGAGGTGCTCCGGATTTTTAGCTTACATACCAGAATACCTGACAGACTTTGAATGGGTCATCACCCACTATTATAAATGAAATATTTTCCTTCTTACTTTGCACAGTATATACTGTAAATTATGTCTATATTATTAAATTTTAACGTTTGTCTTTTGTATACATGATTATTCATTGATAATAATCTATTTCTGATTCATGCTTCTGTGGATGAGTATATAATATAATGTTTATTTTTTTTTTTCCAATCTACTTTTAATGAATTTATATACTGAATGCTTCTAAACATGACCCTTTTGTATACATTGTTTATCTTGATCAATTGGTATATTAATTATACTCAACTGGAAGAGCTCATAAGGCCTTTCTATATAATAGCATGACTGAGGCATGATTCAGGTAGCCATGATTCAGCACTAGTTAGTGCAAAATGCAATAGATCTCTTGTTAAATTGCTTCACTTTGTTTTTATGAGCGTTCTTCAAGGCATGTTGGAGTTATGAATCATTGCAGTTTGTTCTCATATCTACATTACTGAATAAACTTACAGTATATGTTGCTGATCACAGTGGAGTTTATCACAATGCAGTTAAAAAAATGCAGATAAAAATCTAAATTACAACATTGTACATGGACTGATGGCATATACATGGCAAAACGTGTAAAATTAAAATGACAACTGTATTTAAATACATAACTTAGGGAGGTATGACAGAGCTGGGCAAGTGATCTGATTTAGCTCAATGAGCTCCCCCACTTGATCCTAATGTTATCCTTTTCTGACAATCAACCTATGGATGCTGCTTGTTCCAGTTTATCAACTGTTGTTATACACTTTCAGAACCATGATTCCCCAAACAAAGATGATTCAGGATCCTCAAACCCACATGATGGTACCCTGGCTGGAACAGGTCCCCTTCTGCCAAAAGTTGCTACCACGATCATGAGCACTTTGCTCAAGTTCCCTGACTAAGATTCACCTCAGAACTCCTCCACCATCACTATCATAGGGAATTATTCTATAATGAGGAGGATGGCTTGGTTGAGAAGAGTAAGTCAGAGTTTATTGTGGTTAGTTTACATCTGATTAACAGGCTTGTTGTACTTACAGCACTCAGGCTTCCCTTACCCCATTTCAATCCTCTAACCCTGATGACTATCCAACAATTAAAAAGGTCTTACTTGCCACACATATAAATGCTGCACTTCCCTGGAAAAACAAAAGCATCAAGTAGGTGAGGTAAAAGAAGAAGGAATCTTGATCATGCAAGACCACCAAATAATTAATTAGTTAAATGAGTGATTTTGGGGATCAAGTATTTTTATCTAGACATGTTAAAATGGTTGCTGAACAGTCTCTAACCTAGTCTTTGAGGCTGACGACATTAAAAACAGACTACATTGTTGGGATTGTAGGACTACCTAAAACAGTGGAAGGCAGCACTCTTTTTTTTAACAATATTGAATTCACAAATTCTTCAAGGATTCTTTTACACATTAATTTGCAGTTGAGTGGGCTCAATCTTTGCCAAGATCCTTCATTACAAAGATGAAGACATTTTTCTAAAACTGAAAAAAACACTGTAAAGAGATCTTGTTTAATGGTGCCAGGGTGTTCTCAGACTTTTCTACTAAAGAACATTGCAAGCAGCAAAATGTAATGATGCTAAATTACACCTTCAGACTCTAAACTTATCTTACACCCTGATACAGCAAAGTTGTGAATTTCAGTTGAAGAGCAATCACTCTTCTTCCAGAATTCAGCAGAGATTGTGAATTGGTGAGATGAGCACGAGAGAGCTCTACAACCTCTTAAAAGAACCATACAAGAGGTCATTGTCTCGTGCACAAACTTATGCACCCATTTTCCTAATCTGTCTATCGTGAGACTCTGGAGAAGCTACTGTATATATTCATTTTTAGCTCAAGGGGCATATACTGTATATGGAATGGAAAAGCTAACTGCCACCTTTCCAGCCTAATGCCGCTGAGAACATTAGTTGGATCCCACTACCAAACAACCAATCCAGTTCGAATGTCTTCATGTATGTTTTACAGTTCTTTCTCAAGTTCATGGTAAACTATTCGTCCTGGTTGACCTTACCTGAGAGAAGAGAGATAATTGGGTATCTTGATCGTGGACATCCCAACTTGATTTTTTCACTTTTATTTAAATTAAATCAAAGGCTTGAACCTGTGAAGCTGCATTATTCTTGAGAGATGTCAGGGGCCTGAGAGATCTCCAAAAGTGATCTGCATTTTTCATGCACTTTCGACATTGCAGCTTGCCATCCAATGTTTACTAAAAACAGATTATTTCAGAACATTGTCACCATATGATAAGAACAAGAATAGGACATGCATATCATGTGGCATACTCAACTTATTTTCATGTAGGGTTTTGAAACACAAGATGATTGACTTTGATGATGTGATGAGGTGAAAAAATCTTTTATCACACTTGGAAATGACATACAGGATTTTGCATCCACGATTTCATTTTCTGAAGTTCTGCCTGTGCATAATGTTCAGAATGATAGGCAGAGGCGCATAAAGGAGTTCAACATATGGCTTAGTAAATGGTGTCAAGAGCAAGGATTTGGCTTTGTTTCTCATGATAGCTCTACTTGGAATAGAAAGGAACTGTACAAAAAAGATGGTTTGCATCTTTCTCTCAAAGGAACAAATGTACTTAATGAACAACTCCAAGAATTTGCGAAAGAGTATTTAAACTAGGAAGGGGGGGGGGCAAAAGAGTGGAAATACAAGAGTCCAATTGCCCCCCGAAACAATGCCAGAACAGGTCAGAAGCACAGAGGTTAAGAAATGATAAGCTCAGAGTCCTGTCCACAAATGCTCGCAGTTTAGGTAAAAAAATCAATGAACTTGGGTCAATAATGGCATCTGAGAATGTAGATTTAGTGGCTGTTACGGAGACATGGTTTAATGAAAGAAATGACTGGGACATAACCATACCAGGGTACTCTTTATACAGAAGAGACAGAGAAGGCAAGAAAGGAGGAGGAGTGGCCCTGTATGTGAAAGATAGCATTAAATCTAACCTAATACAAGTTGGTGAGGCCAACATAGAGTCAGTTTGGGTTACGTTGCAGTTTGCTAATCATGCAGTAACTCGTGTAGGTGTGATATATAGACCACCTGGTCAAGTCAAAGAACTAGATGATCTACTAGTTGAAGAAATAGCTAAAATGACAATGAAAGGAGAAGTTATCATTATGGGAGATTTCAATCTTCCAGATATAAACTGGAAAACCAAAATAGCAAGTTCTACCAGGAGTACAGATATTCTAAATTCCCTACTGGGGTTGTCTCTGCAACAAGTGGTTGAGGAGCCAACCTGGAGGGAGGCCATTTTGGATTTGGTATTCACAAATGGGGATTCGGTATATGATGTCATTGTAGGCGAAACCTTGGGATCTAGTGATCACCAGTCAGTGTGGTTTAATATAAGAACTGTGAAAGAGTCACACCACACAAAAAAAAAAGTTTTAGATTTTAGAAAAACAGACTTTTCAAAAATAAAATTAGTCATAAATGAGTCCTTATCAGACTGGAACGGATTACATGGAGTCCAGGAGAAATGGGACTACTTAAAAGGTGCATTATTGAAGGCAACAGAAAATTGCATTAGACTTGTCAGTAAAAGCAAAAAAAAGAAGAGACCACTGTGGTACTCAGCAGAAGTGGCCCAAATCATTAAAAATAAAAAGCTAGCATTTTGTAATTATAAAAAAACCCAGAGCAATGAAGATAAGGAAATCTACAAGATTAGGCAGAAAGAGGCCAAGCAAGTTATAAGAACTTCTAAAGCGAGGACCAAGAGACTATGGCAGAGGTTGAATCAGAGATTGAATTTTTTTTCCGGACTAACATTACAGAAGATTCAGACCCAGGTATAATATGGGAAACCCATAAAGCAGTCATACGAGGGATACTAATCAAACACGGGTCTAGGATCAAAAAACAACGAAATAAACAATTAAATTATCTACTCCAATCCCTATATATAGCAGAAGCAAAACATAAGCACGCGCCGACAACAGAGGGCAAGGAGGAACTCCTAAGAATAAGAAAGGAAATTAATGAACTTTTAACCTATAAGGCTAAAGCAACAATTCAGAAAACTAAAAAGAATATCTATGAATCAGGTGATAAATGCGGAAGGTTATTGGCAAGATCACTTAGAGATCAAAAATCGTCGTCATATATACCACATATAGTAAATGACGCAGGACAGAAATTTAGTTACCCCAAACAGATAACCCAAGAATTTAAAAAATATTACGAAACATTATATAATTTAAAAACCCCGAAAGTCTCACAGACGCAGATGGAGGAATATGTACAATCCTCACAAATACCACAATTGTCAGAAGAGGAGAGTAAGATCCTAGATTCTCCAATCACAGTAGTAGAGATAATGGAAATTATAAAAAATATTAAAACAGGGAAAGCACCAGGCCCCGATGGATTTACTATACATTACTACAAGAAATTAATACCATACCTGAAAGAATTTATGAGAGACATGTTCAATACATGGGGTGCAGGGAATAGTATTCCCAAAGAAACCATACACGCACATATAACGGTGATCCCCAAAGAAGGGAAAGACCCCTCCTCCTGTAAAAGTTACAGACCAATTTCGCTACTGAACACCGATTTTAAAATTTTTACAAAGATTATAGCAGTAAGATTACAGAAATACCTAACAAAATTGATCCATCTAGATCAGGTTGGTTTTGTTCCAACCCGAGAGGCAAGGGACAACACGACTAAGTTACTGAATTTAATACACATAACACACCAGAATAAGATACCAACGATCCTACTCAATACCGACGCAGAGAAAGCGTTCGACAGGGTTAGGTGGGAATATATGTTTGCTGTCCTGCGCCATATAGGACTAGGAGAGAAAATGCAAAAGTGGATAAGACAGAGTTATTCAACCCCATCGGCTAGAGTGAAGGTAAATGGAGTCCTCTCTTCAGAATTCTCAATTGTAAATGGAACAAGACAGGGATGCCCCCTGTCACCACTTTCGTTCGTATTGTCATTGGAACCCTTTCTCTGCAAGATACGCAGAAATTCTGACATATCAGAGATCAAAGTGGGGAAGGCCCAATATAAAATATCCGCGTTTGCGGATGATGTCCTATTCACGATTACAAACCCAAAAATATCACTCCCCAATTTGCTACGTGAATTGGAGAATTATAGTATACAATCAAACATGAAGATAAACTTCACTAAGTCCGAAACAATGGGATTAGAATTATCAGAAGCACTTCTACAACAATTATGTGTAAATTTTAAGTTGAATTGGACAAAGAAGGCCCTAAAATATCTAGGGACACGGATTACACCAAAAATATCACAATTATTTAGCGCAAATTTTAAACCCCTATTACAATCAATAAATATACTATTGCAAAAATGGAAAGGGGGAATGCAATCATGGATAGGTAGGTGTAATATAATCAAAATGAGTATCCTACCAAAATTTCTATATATGGCCCAGGCACTCCCTATCCATATCCCACTTCGTTTTTTATCTCAGATCGAAACTAAGATAATGAATTATATCTGGAAATCAAAACGTCCAAGAATAGGAAAAAAATACCTTTTTAAATCTAAGAGAGAGGGGGGACTGGCAGTTCCGAACTTGAGAAAATATTACCAAGCTATTCAACTAGGAAGAGTGATAGACTGGTGCCGCCATGGGGAACATAAGATTTGGCCAAACTTAGAGCAGGCACAATGCGAGATTTTACTGAAAAGAGCCCCATGGTGCTATAAGAATTTACCAGCAGTAATTAAGAACCACCCAACCATAGGAAATACGTTAAAAACTTGTGTGAAAATATTCCAACAAGAAAAACTTATACGAGAAAATTCTATTCTGTATCCAGTATTAGGGAACCCCCACTTTGAAATAGGATGTCAGGACAAGAAATTCAAGATATTAGCAGAGAAAGGAATATTCCAGATATCAGATTTTGTCTCAGAGACAGGATGGGTAACTATGGAGGAATTAACAGATGCCTCTGGCGATTTTTGTTTAGATTTTTGGAGATCAATTCAATTACGTCACTTTTTAGGGACATTGCATGTACCATCTCAGGAGGATAAAACTGTTTCACCATTTGAAAAATTATGTATCCAGAAGGGGATTCTGGAACATACAATATCTAAATTATACTCCTTGATAATGTTACCAGTAGAAAGGCGCAAATTACCGTTTCTGAAGGAATGGGAGAGGGAAATGGGCATCACATTCTCAACAGAACAAGAAAATCAAATAATACGGTCAGTATTTTCAACCTCAATGTGCGTTAAAATTCAAGAACTAAATTACAAGATCTTTACCAGATGGTATTATACCCCAGTTAAATTAAACAAAATTTCCGTATCAAATACTGACCGCTGTTGGAGATGTGGGACAGAGAAAGGGACAATGTTTCACATATTCTGGACATGTTCGAAACTAGAGGGGTTTTGGGAACAGATTTGGAGGATAACACAGAAGATTATGAAAGATAACTTCCCCAAAGAACCGTCCCTCTTCCTGCTACACGCCCCTAGTAAACCGGTGCAAAACTATAGGAACTCGATTATGCCCCATCTAGTAAATGCAGCAAAGTTATGTATATCCCTCAGATGGAGAGATATCGAGCCTCCTAACATAAACATGTTGGCGAGGAAAGTGGAAGAGATAAGCAATTTGGAGAAATTAGTATTATACTCGCGTCAACAAAATGATAAATATGAGGAGAAATGGAAACAATGGAAAAATTATACCAAATCAGAGGAAGGTCAACCGGAACTTATAGAACAAGAAACAGTTCAGTAGTTTGTAGAAAATAGATAAACAAAAACAATAGAAGGAGAGGGGAGGGGAGGAGGAGAGGGGAAGAAGAGAAAAAATTTTTACTTTTTTATTATTATCAATATTATTAATTTTTTTTTTTTTTCTTTTTCTTTTTCTTTTTCGGTGTATTGTTTGGACCCCGGGGGACTGGGGAAGGGGAGAGGGAGGGAAAAGATAATGAAAATGGGAGATTTGGGTTTGGTTACAGAATAATAGGAAGAAATTAGTCCCGTATATGGGAAACAGTTGTTGTGTATATTATGATTTTGGTTATTAAGATGTAAAAAGGTATTGATCATATATTCTTGTAACTGAATTTAAAGAAATAAAGATATAATTAGAACTTCTAAAGCGCAGGCAGAAGAAAAACTAGCTCAGTCTATGAAAAAGGGGGATAAGACATTCTTCAGATATATAAATGAAAAAAGGAAATTAAAACAAGGAATAACTAAATTAAAAACAAAGGACGGAAGGTATGTAGAAGAGAATAAAGGGCTAGCCGACTGCCTTAATGAATACTTCTGTTCAGTTTTTACAGAAGAAAAAGAAGGAGAAGGACCTCCACTCGAAAGGATGACTAATGAATCATTTGATGCATGTGTCTTTACAGAGGAAGAGGTTCTAAGATTGCTGTCTAAAGTGAAGACAAATAAGTCACAGGGTCCTGATGAGATACACCCAAAATTATTAAAAGAGCTTAGTGGTGAGCTGGCAAAACCATTAACAGATTTATTTAACCAATCATTAGTAACAGGAGTCGTCCCGGAAGATTGGAAATTGGCAAATGTCGTGCCCATTCACAAGAAAGGTAGTAGGGAGGAATCGAGCAACTATAGACCAGTGAGTCTGACATCAATAGTAGGCAAACTAATGGAAACCCTATTAAAGGATAGGATTGTGGAACATCTTAAATCCCATGGATTGCAAGATGAAAAACAACATGGGTTTACTTCAGGGAGATCATGTCAAACAAATCTTATAGATTTTTTTGACTGGGTGACTAAAATAATAGACGGTGGAGGTGCAGTAGACATTGCATATCTAGATTTTAGTAAGGCTTTTGACACTGTCCCACATAGAAGACTTATCAATAAACTGCAGTCATTGAGCATGGACTCCCATATTGTTGAGTGGATTAGGCAGTGGCTGAGTGACAGACAACAGAGGGTTGTAGTCAATGGAGAACATTCAGAACATGGTCATGTTACCAGTGGGGTACCTCAGGGATCTGTACTGGGACCAATTTTGTTTAATATCTTCATAAGTGATATTGCAAAAGGCCTCGATGGTAAGGTTTGTCTTTTTGCTGATGACACAAAGATATGTAACAGGGTTGATGTTCCTGGAGGGAAACGCCAAATGGAAAAGGATTTAGGAAAACTAGAAGAATGGTCAGAACTCTGGCAACTGAAATTTAATGTGGATAAGTGCAAGATAATGCACCTGGGGCGTAAAAACCCAAGGGCAGAATATAGAATATTTGACACAGTCCTGACCTCAGTATCTGAGGAAAGGGATTTAGGAGTAATTATTTCAGAAGACTTACAGGTGGGAAGACAATGTAATAGAGCAGCACGAAATGCCAGCAGAATGCTTGGATGTATAGGGAGAGGTATAAACAGTAGAAAGAGAGAAGTGCTTATGCCGCTGTACAGAACACTGGTGAGACCTCACTTGGAGTATTGTGCGCAGTACTGGAGGACATATCTCCAGAAGGATATAGATACTCTAGAGAGAGTCCAGAGAAGAGCTACTAAACTAGTACATGGATTGCAGGAAAAAACTTACCAGGAAAGGTTAAAGGACCTTAACATGTATAGCTTGGAAGAAAGAAGAGACAGAGGGGATATGATAGAAACTTTTAAATACATAAAGGGAATCAACTCGGTAAAGGAGGAGAGCATATTTAAAAGAAGAAAAACTACCACAAGAGGACACTGTTTTAAATTAGAGGGGCAAAGGTTTAAAAGTAATATGAGGAAGTATTACTTTACTGAGAGAGTAGTGGATGCATGGAATAACCTTCCTGCAGAAGTGGTAGCTGCAAATACAGTGAAGGAGTTTAAGCATGCATGGGATAGGCATAAGGCTATCCTTCATACAAGATAGGGCCAGGGACTGTTCATAGGATTCAGATATATTGGGCAGACTAGATGGGCCAAATGGTTCTTATCTGCCGACACATTCTATGTTTCTATGTTTCTATGATAATGATGTGGACATGCTACCTCTTCATTAGAATCAGGCCCATAGACAGTCTTTTGCAACAACAACAGTCTTATTAGTTCCTGAAGCAGATATTACAGGCTTCACTTGAGGGCACAGCTTCCCATCTGTGGTATCTTCATAGGCCAATGCCCCCAAGCAGCGATGGGGTGAATTTACAACCGTTCAGGACTTTGCATTCCACCATCTGGATGCCCGCATCCAACACCATTTGTGATATGGGGGATGTCTAGCTCGTGTGGTAAAACCAAATTGATTTTAAGGGCTTTCTGGTCCATGTTTACTAAAAGGAAAACTAAAAACAATAGCAAAAAATGCCAAACATCAGCAGCACTGCTGCTCTTGTGAGGTAACTTCAAACACAGCTACCTGGCTCAATTGACTCATTAGTATTTTGTTACAGCTATTTGCTGCACATGCCCACTCCTGGCTTCTGAATAGGGTTCTCCTAGCACCCCAGGCTATTTCACTCATCCAGAGACTTGCAGACTCATCCTAGCCCCCTGGACTTGGAAGTCACCTCAGCTTTCTCAGTGCAAGCTGAGACAGCTTATTAAAAATGCATTTACCACAAAAGCTAAACATTCCCCATATCACAAAAAAAAAATAAAAAAAAATATATATATATAGATATATATATAGATATACAGTATCTCACAAAAGTGAGTACACCCCTCACATTTTTGTAAATTTTTTTATATCTTTTCATGACAACACAAAAGAAATGACACTTTGCTACAATGTAAAGTAGTGAGTGTACAGCTTGCATAACAGTGTAAATTTGCTGTCCCCTCAAAATAACTCAACACACAGTCATTATTGTCTAAACCGCTGGCAACATAAGTTAGTAAACCCCTAAATGAAAATGTCCAAATTGGGCCCAAAGTGTCATTATTTTGTGTGGCCACCATTATTTCCCAGCATTGCCTTAACCCTCTTGGGCATGGAGTTCACCAGAGCTTCACAGGTTGCCACTGGAGTCCTCTTCCACTCCTCGATGACGACATCACGGAGCTGGTGGATGTTAGAGACCTTGCACTCCTCCACCTTGCATTTGAGGATGCCCCACAGATGCTCAATAGGGTTTAGGTCTGGAGACATGCTCGACAAGTCCATCACCTTTTACCCTATGTATTTTTAGCAAGGCAGTGGTCGTCTTGGAGGTGTGTTTGGGTCGTTATGATGTTGGAATACTGCCCTGTGGCCCAGTTTCCGAAGGGAGGGGATCATGCTCTGCTTCAGTATGTCCCAGTACATGTCAGCATGCATGGTTCCCTCAATGAACTGTAGCTCCCTAGTGCCAGCAGCACTCATGCAGCCCCAGACCATGACACTTCCACCACCATGCTTGACTTATAGGCAAGACACACTTTTCTTTGTATTCCTCACCTGGTTGCTGCAACACACGCTTGACAACATCTGGACCAAATACGTTTATCTTGGTCTCATCAGACCACAGGACATGGTTCCAGTTATCCATGCCCTTAGTCTGCTTGTCTTCAGCAAACTGATTGTGGGCTTTCTTGTGCATCATCTTTAGAAGAGGCTTCATTCTGGGATGACAGCCATGCAGACCAATTTGATGCAGTGTGCGGCGTATGGTCTGAGCACTGACAGGCTGACCCCACCCCCCCACCCCTTCACCCTCTGCAGCAATGCTGGCAGCTGAATCACCCAAGCGCTCACTCTAATGGGAATAATAGGCGTGCTGCTCTCCTCAGGTGGGTAACTCCAAACAGAAGAGTATAGAAAAGAAAAAAGGAGGCGCCAACACCTAGTGCATTACCCTTGGACACCTTTAAAACTTGTTATTAAAATGCCAAAAACATACTCACAGACATGAAGAGCAAAAATCGTATTGAAAAATCGTATTGAATGAGTCCATCACATGTGGAAGTGTTCATCCCTATAATTGGACCTCTGATGCATTTTGGGAGACCTGAAACGTGTCAGTGGAAGGGCAGTGGAGGGCAGTGAAATCCAACATGGTGCTCTCCGCACAGCAACACAGCAATACAGCAACACAGCTTATGCATGTTGGAATTTGCTAAAACAGTGTTGTAACTGTGCAGCATGCTTTTAAATACAAATTTAATGTGGATCCACCAACTATCAAGTCAATTTTGAAGTGGTACAATCATTTCATTGAGAAAGGGTGCATCTGTGATCAGAAAAATGGTTTTTGATCACATCAGAGAAGCCATTTTGTGCAGCCCCAAGAAGTCATCGTGCAGAGCTAGCTGAGAGTTGTATGTCCCGCAAAGCACGGTGAGCAAGATCTTATCCAAATTCTTGCAGTTTCGCCCTTACAACCTGCAAATTGTCTATAAGTTACATCTGCAAGACAATTAAGCATGACTTGAATTTTGCAGGAATCTCCAGGCGTTAATGAAAAATTATGAGGCGACCTTAAACTTAAGTGGAAAGGTCGACAGTTACCAGATCCTTTTGGACACATTGCTTATATCACTAACTTGTAAAGT
The DNA here is from genome assembly GCF_965119305.1 of Pelophylax lessonae. Lineage (NCBI taxonomy): Eukaryota > Metazoa > Chordata > Amphibia > Anura > Ranidae > Pelophylax > Pelophylax lessonae. The sequence continues at coordinate 231,367,760 of NC_138771.1, forward strand.
GCACAAAAATGAGAGGCAGAATTGGGTCCCTTTGAGCCAGGTCAATGTGAAGAAATTCTTCAACCTTTTAAGGCCTTCATTAAAATCACTTAGCATCTTTCCCAGCTATATTTTGTGCTTAGGTCTCACTACACCCCAAAGAATATATATGATATAAATAGGTTAAAAACCCAAATGATGCCCCAAATTGATTAAATATTGGGAAGCTGTACTACACACCTTTCAAACTGTCTTTAGTGTAAGCATTATAACTGACTTTAAGATCAGTTTTCTCTACTGTATCACTCAAATTATTCCTGATACACACAATTTTAGTTCTTAACAGAATTCCAGGCCCCTAAACGACTTCTCATTTACAGATTATCAACATTCCCTTCATCTTTAATGGAATGGATTTTGCCACATGAACTTCACTGTAAAACTATAGAAAATGTTTCTCATGCATGCATGAATATGGAAAACTGGACAGACACTACAGGTTTATTCTCACCAAAGGTTGCACTATTCTTTTTGCTGTCAGTGCTTTTAATGAGTACACACCCACACTCCCAGCTCTGCACTTTACTTTGCATGATGAACACACACTCAATAAATGACACCACACTTAGAGTGGTTTTCTAGGCTAGATCTAACAAAACTTAAAGCGGAGTTACGGCCACAAAAAAATTTCAATAAACATACCCCCGGGACAGTAAGGGCTAGTACATTCCACAATGGCTAGCCTCTGATCTGTCCTGGTTCGCACTTACCTGCAAGAAGAAATACTCACTTTTAAAATTTCTTCTCCAGCGTTGCCATCTCTGTTGTGGGCAGCTGAAGCCAGCACGATCCTCTTCTGCGTCCTCTTCCGTGTCTTCTTCTCCCAGAATGCACCTTCACCGGCCCCTCTCGTCACTTCCGGTGCCGGGCTGCATTCCTCCACAGCTTCTGGGCAAGGAATGCGGCGTCGCACCGGAAGTGACGAGCGGGGCCGGTGTCGTCGCATTGATTCCTGGGAGCGATGGTGTTCAGCTCCCAGGAATCATTGCAAACCGGAAGTGACAGCGAAGGCCGCGGCCGCCGAGGGAGGAAGTGGAAGACAGGTGAGTATATCTTTCTACAATTACAAGGTAAGTAAAAAAAAAAAAAAATCCTAACTATCCATTTCTGTTTCAGGTGAGGAAAAGCAAGCGGATGGCCACAAAATCGGTTATGTCAATTTTGTGGCCGGAACTCCGCTTTAAACTGTTCCCATCCGCCTCCTAACTCATATTCTAACCACCCTGTAGAAGAAGGATGCTTATACTTACCTATTCTCAGTACACTCCGGTTCAATCATGTGATTCGCTTTCTATGGGGGGAAGGGCAAATTCCCCATAGTAAGTTTATGGGTGACATTACATTCCAAGGCATTTCATCCATTGTGAGTGCTCTGCCTGAAACCAGCCACTGGAGAGGGATCACATAACCGGACCGGAGCACCCTTAGAATAGGTAAGTTTAAGCATCTTCCTTCTACAGGGTGGTTAAAATAGGAGCTAGAAGGGGAGTAGGGTCTGTTTTTAAGCTTACTTATATCTAGCTTGGAATTCCACTTCAAAAATATGAAAATGCAAATGTATTACTTTCCCTTGTGACAATTCTTAGATAGAGAGCAAAAACCATAATATGTACTTTTAGTCTATCCTGTTCATGTACCCCATTTACCAAACACATTCCCTGTATGGAAAGAAAATATTTTTCTTCTCTCCTAAATAGAACTCTCATGCTATGTCTTATCCTGTCTTGTTTTTACTTTACTATTATACATTATGAATGTTCTGCTATTGCAAATATTTCAATAAACCGCTATAAAATACATAACTTTGAGCATACAGTATATGAACAAAGGTATCCTAGAATACATGAAAAAACACAGTGCAAGGGGCAGGTGACTGCCTTAGCAACATAAATATAAAATAACTGTAAACAAAAAGAGTCATAGCTTGCAATTATACTACAAGATACTGTATATAGATTATATACAGTATAATTTGTTACATGTATTCTAATGTTCAAATTCTAAAGAATATAAAATATATACTGTATATATATATATATATATATATATATATATACATACACATATATATATATATATATATATATATATACAGTATATATTGTATATTTGTTAGAATTTGAACATTAGAATACATGTAATAAAAAAATTTATATATATATATATATATATATATATATATATATATATATATATATATACATATATATATATATACATATATACTGTATATGTGTTTGTGCGTGTCTGTGCGTGTTTGTGTCCTTATTTTTACTTCTTTTTTTAATGTTAAATCATACAGGATTACAACCTGAAACAGGAAAAGCAAAAATATAGCACATTTCAGGTGATAAGACACATCAATAGCATTTACCTGTTATTTAATTTAATGTAGACCTTGCAAAACATATGTTTTTCTATTACTGCCCTCTCCTTCAAAAAATGCTAGTTGCCTGGCTATCATGCTGACTCTCTTGTTTCAGTGCTTTTGAGTCACTGATCTAGAAAAATGATGCTTTCCCTTCACTCAGTGAAACTGTATTATGTTTAGTACCTGAACTATATACAAATGAAATTCCTTTCATTTTTAATTATTCTGCACCTGATTAGGCATTTAAAGTAAACACAATTTCACTAGCTGTTCCTCCAAGTCATCACTGAAAACAAGCCTCTCAAAGTCTCAAATCCTCCATCTTTAATTTCATACGTATGTTGTGTAAAAATAAACTATATATCTCTCCGTCTGCCCATCTGTCTATCTAGAAAACTCTCCTCTGAGAAAAAAAGCAGTCCAAACCATATCAGCCATATAAGGGTATATGTTTCTCTGTGCTACTATTTATACATGGATTATTAGCTAATGCCTAAGACCCAATGTTCAGTTATTTTATTTCCTAGTTATCTAAAATAAACTTAAAAATATGAAAGCTGAAAAGTAGAGAGTGGAGATTTATGTGTCAGGTTGCATACAAATACCTGTAACTAACTGTGACAACTACTCTTGTTATACTTGTCTTTTAGCATTGTATAATGGGCTCAAAAATAGTATACACTGAAATACTTTACCGCATCAGCTGGACAGGCAATAGATGTCAGTCTACTTTGTTTACCTACCATGTTGGAAAGTCTAATTTTTTATTTTTTATTTTTACATTTAATGACAAGTGACTGCATCTGACCTGTTCTGAGAGAGATCTCTAATAATATCTCAGTCCAGCACTGGGTCTCATTAAGGGAGAAGCAACTGTCATGCAACTTTGAATGTGCAGTAAGTGTAGAGGTAAAGATGGGAAAGTATGAAATATATTCTCCTTTCAAATATTGGCACAAACCTGAAATTTTGTGCCAGCAAATATAATTAAGCGCACACTGTGTATGAAAACTCAAGCTTTTCCTGAACCTTTCAGAATTTAAATGCCTAAATAATTTACTATATTAGTGGTAAATTCAAAAACATCTTAGTAATGGTGCATCTATTTATATTTAATTTAGTGAAATCGTAAAATGAAATATAAACTTTTTAGCAATAACTATAGAAAGGGTCAAAGCCCTATGTTGTCCTTTAGATAAGCTGGTGTGTGTGTTTGTGTGTGTGTGTGTGTATCATATTATAGGAGCTTAATAAAAAATGTAAGCCTTTTATAAAAATGCATTTGTTTAACACATTTTACGGATTTTAGAAAAACTGTATACTGCATTTTCCCATCTGGATTTTTCTGATGATTATAAAACATGAACACATGTTGATGAATGATAAGGCTTTATGATGAATGAATGATAATGTTGCATGATGAACTTATTACAAACATTTGCTGACCAGCCGCCAAAGTTTTACTGTTGCAGGTCGGCTCTATTATGCAAATGACGTACCTGTACATCGCTTTGTGTCATTGCAAGCTGCCGGAGGCGTGCACACGCACCACTTGGCCAGAGGGGGAGCCAATCAGCAGGTCCAGCGGACACAATGTCTGCCGGACACCCACGATCCCTCCCCATGAAGACAGAACGGTGGTCTGCTGATGTAAACAGGGCAGACCGCTGTTCTGTCAGTGATGAACACTGGGATTCTGTGTTCCTCCAATTTGGGAACACAGGTCTCTGTGTTCATCCAGTGAGTTAATCTCCCACACAGTTAGAAAACATCTCCTATGCACACATTTAACCCTTTGATCGGCCCTGGCGTTAACCCCTTCCCTGCTAGTGTCATTAGTACAGTAACGGTGCATATTTTTAGCACTGATTACTGTAGTAATGTCACTGGTCCCCTCAAAAGTGTCAGGTGTCCGATCTGTCTGCCGCAATGTCGCAAGACAATTACATAAATCTATTCCCTAGTTTGTATATGCAATAACTATTGCACAAACCAATCAATATACATGTATTGGGATTTATTTTACCAAAAATATGTAGCAAAATACATAGTTACATAGTTACATAGTAGGTGAGGTTGAATAAAGACATTAGTCCATCCAGTTCAACCTGTGTAGGTGTGTGTGGCTGTAATCATCTAACATAGCCCTTAATGTCCTGATCCTTGAGATGTAAGTCTAAGAGTCTTTTGAAAGTCTCCATACTACCCGCAGAAACCACCTCTTGTGGTAGACAATTCCACAATCTTGTAGCCCTAACAGTAAAGAACCCTCCTCGTTGCCTGAGGTTAAAACACTTCTCCTCTAATCGCATTGTATGTCCTCGAGTCCTCATGCAATTCCTTCAAATGAACAGCTTTTTTTCTAAGCTGAGATCCCCATTAAGATATTTATAAATTGCTATCATGTCCCCTCTCAGATGTCTCTTCTCCAGGGAAAATAAATCGAGCGATTGCAGCCGCTCTTCATAGTTAAGGTCCTCCAACCCCCTAATCAGTTTAGTTGCCCTTCTGTGGACTCTCTCCAGCTCCAACACATCCCTCCTGAGGACTGGCGACCAGAACTGGACAGAATACTCCAGATGCGGTCGGACCAGAGTTTTATAATGTGGAAGGATTATAGTCTTATCTCTGGAATACATCCCTTTCTTTATGCATGCGAATATTCTGTTGGCTTTGGAAGCTGCCGCTTGACATTGCATGCTGTTGCCTAATCTATCATCAACCAAGACTCCCAGATCTTTCTCCATTTTTGATTCCCCCAAGGGTTCCCCTCCTAACGTGTATTGTGTTTTTATGTTTTTAGTCCCCAAGTGCAAAACCTTACACTTCTCCACGTTAAACCTCATTTGCCATGTCGTTGCCCACTCCGTAATTTTGTCCAGGTCATTCTGTAGGATATCTGCTTCATGCTGTGCAGTTATTGCCCTGGCCAATTTTGTGTCATCTGCAAAAACTGATAACGAACTACTGATCCCGTCCTCAATGCTGTTTATGAATAAATTGAACAAGGTTGGTCCCAGGACTGAGCCCTGGGGCACCCCGCTTACTACCTCCGACCAGTCTGAGTATGCGCTGTTTATTACCACCCTTTGGACACGGCCCTTTAGCCAGTTCCGTATCCAAGAGCAAACCCTGCTGTCGATACCTGCAGACCTTATTTTATAAATTAAGCGCTTGTGGGGAACTGTATCAAACGCCTTAGCGAAATCCAAGTACACCACATCCACTGGTCTGCCCCTATCTAGCTCACAGCTCACCTCCTCGTAGAATGCTAAGAGATTGGTTTGACAAGAACGCCCATTTGTAAACCCGTGCTGGTTACTGCTGATGATGTTGTTGTCTTTAGCATATTCTACGATATAGTCCCTTATCATCCCCTCCAAAAGTTTACATATTATTGATGTCAAACTGACAGGCCTATAATTTCCCGGGATATGCCTCTGGCCCTTTTTGAATATCGGAATCACGTTAGCCTTCCTCCAATCCCCTGGTACATCTCCTGTCCTAATACTGTCAGCAAAGATCAGGAACAGTGGTCTAGATATAACCTTACTGAGTTCCTTGAGTACTCTCGGATGTACGCCATCCGGACCTGGTGATTTGTTTGTGTTAAGTTTATCCAGTCTTTCCCTGATTTCACCCTCTGTTAGGCATAGTGGCAAGTCCTGTGTATTACTACTAACCATACAGTCATGGTCAGTGTACCCCTCCTTTTCCTGCGAAAAGACTGACGAGAAAAAAACATTCAGCACGGTTGCTTTTTCAGTGTCCTCTGTAACCATCCTCCCATCATCGTTAATTATGTGTGCAATATGCTCTGCCCTAGTTTTTTTGCTGTTGATATATTTAAAGAATTTCTTTGGGTTTTTTTTTTACTATCCTCCGCTATTTGTCTCTCAAAGTTGATTTTAGCCATCTTGATTTCTTGTTTACTTTTCTTATTTGCCTCCTTGTATTGCTGGAAGGCCGATACTGTGCCCTCTGATTTATATTTCTTGAAGGCCAATTTTTTTCCCCTAATAAGTTTTTTAACGCTACGGTTTAGCCAGCCAGGTTTGGCTTTGTCTCTTCTAAATTTCTTTCCCATAGGAATGCACTGCAAGATGCATTTGCTTAATATGTTCCTAAAGCATTCCCATTTTTCCTCTGTGGTCAGTGATCCCAGGGTTTGGTCCCAGTTTACCCTTTCCATCAATGAGTACAGTTTTGGAAAGTTTGCCCTTCTGAAGTTTAGGGTTCTTATGTTCCCCACTTGCCTTGTTATATTGTTATTTATACTAAATGTGATCATCCTTTGATCGCTAGAGCCCAGGTTGTCCTGGACTCCTACCTCTGAGATTATGTCTGGGTCATTAGTGATCAATAGATCCAGGACTGCGTTTTCTCTGGTAGGGGAATCCACCAACTGTGACATGTAATTGTCCTGTAAGGTTTCCGTGAATAGACGGGCCTTCTGTGAGTGTGCAGTCCCCTCTTCCCAGTCAATGTCGGGATAATTGAAGTCCCCCAATATGATGACTGATCCCAGTTTTGCCACTTTACCCATTAGTGCTAAAAATTCCAGCTCTACCTCCTCCCCTTGGTTAGGTGGCCTATAGCAAACCCCCACAACTACTTTTCCCTTATCTTCTTCCCTATCGAGTTCAACCCACACAGATTCTAAATCCATGCTCATGCCATCCGTAATGTCACTCCTTTCTATCACCTTTATATTGTTCTTGACATAGAGACATACCCCTCCCCCTCTTTTTCCTACCCTGTCCTTCCGGTACACCGAATACCCTTGGATATTGGCCAGCCAGTCATGTGAGGGGTCGAACCAAGTCTCTGTTATTCCCACAAGGTCTATGTCATCCTCATGTACTAACATTTCCAACTCATCCATTTTATTATCTAGGCTCCTGGCATTAGCATATACCCCTCTTAGTTTTACGGAAGTTAAACGTTATTGGCGGTTATGTTTGTTTCTGTTTGGTCTTCGGTTTTCCCGCACAGACCCGCCAATTGACGTTGTGGACCTACTGTCGCTGCTGACCCTACAACTGCCTTCAGTCCTTTGCTCCCTCCTGACTGATTCTACTTCTGAGCCCTCCCCCCGTCTCCTAGTTTAAAAGCCCCTCCAACTTGGTGGCCATCTTTCTCCCCAAAAGAGCTGTACCGTCCCCATTAAGGTGCAGCCCATCCTTACTAAAGAGCTGGTAGCCGACTGAGAAGTCAGCCCAGTTCTCCAGGAACCCAAACCCCTCCTTCCTACACCAGTTCCTCAGCCACTTGTTAAGTTCCCTAATCTCCTTCTGCCTCTCTTGTGTGGCTCGAGGTACAGGCAGTATTTCAGAGAAAACCACCTTGGAGGTCCTTTTCCTCAATCTATTACCTAAGTCCCTGAAATCGTTCTTAAGGATCCTCCACCTACCTTTTACTTTGTCATTAGTGCCCACATGCACCATGACCGCTGGGTCATCCCCAGCCCCACACAACAATCTGTCTGTCAGATCTGGGATGTGCCGAACGCGGGCGCCCGGTAAACAACATACTGTTCGGTTACCGAGATCTTTCCTACAGATTGCCCTCTCTGTCCTCTTGATAATTGAGTCCCCAACTACCACAACCTGTCTAACCTTTCCTGAGTTATGGCCCCCCTTCTTCCTGGAAACATATTGGACTAAATTTTTTATTGGGAATGATTTATAGCAGAAAGTAGAAAATATGTTTTTTTTTTTTTTTGTAGAATTGTCGCTCTTTTTTTCTTAATAGTGCAAAAAACTAAAATCGCACAGGTGATCAAATACCACCAAAATCAATCTCTATTTGTGGGGGAAAAAAAATATCAATTTTTTTTTGGGTACAGTGTCGCACAACCGTGCAATTGTCAGTTAAAGTAACGCAGTGCCGTATAGCAAAAAATGGCCTGGTCATTAAGGGGATAAAACCTTCCGGTCCTTAAGTGATTCATTTAACTATCATGTTACAACACAGAGCTTGTCAACCAGGGTAGCTGTCCAAGCAAAAACATTTTCCTAATGATGACTTACGTACTAGCATAATTAAGAAAATTGTCTCCAGGAAATTATGATCTTTGTTGATTTCTAGCCAGGCAAGCACCTATAGTGAACCTGTTCTAGGGCTATTTCACTGAACTTCCTGCTTACCCTGCAGCATATTCTAAGCTTAACTATGCTCCCTCTAAATTGTGAATAATAAAAATAAAGTTTTTGTAGAATTATTTACACCACTGCAGAAATCAGGCAAAGAAATCATTAGACATGGTATATAGAGACTAGGGATGATCGAACTTTTGAAAAGTTCGGTTCGACCAAAACACCCGAACCTCCCAAAAGTTCGGCCCGGATTTCAGAACCCCATTGAAATCAATGGGACCCGAACTTCGGTAATCAAAAAACACCATTTTGAAGCCCTAAAACCCAATAAATGCCCCTAAAAAGTGCCTAGGGTTCTGTGTCATACCCCAGGGACTATTAATCACACAAAAAAAGTTCTTAAAAATTGTCATTTTTGATAGAGAGCCAATTATTGAAAAAATTAAAAAAAAAAGAAAAATTAAAAAAAATAAATAAATTCTTTGGATTTAGTATCTGGGGGGGGGGGGGGGGGTCTAAAAAGTGTACCTGTGAAGTTTCAGCTCTGTAGCATGTCCAGAACCATAAAAAAAAGATTGTTTGTATTTTGTCACTTATAGAACAGGTTAGTGGCTTCTCTCTTTTCACACCTTGCCGGTTTAGTAGCAATTGTTTTTTTGGGCATTTTTTGGGGTCTTTTCAGGCAGGCAAAACATCTGAACTTGTGTATACGGGTATATATACACACATACTTATATGTATATATACACCTAGACATATATAGGTGTGATAGTAGCAGAAATATATGCTTGCGCTAATGAAATCATTTACACGAATATGGCTCCGCTCCTATAACACCTATATATGTCTAAGTAAAATACATATAAGTATGTGTGTATATATACCACTATACACAAGTTCAGATGTTTTGCCTGCCTCCAAAGAACCCAAAAAAATGCCCAAAAAAACCCTAGCGCCAAAAAAAAAACGCCCAGGTGTGTTGTTGCAGGCATTTTTTGGGGGTTTTTGGAGGCAGGCAAAACATCTGAACTTGTGTATAGTGGTATATATACACACATACTTATATGTATTTTACACTTAGACATATATAGGTGTTATAGGAGCGGAGCCATATTCGTGTAAATGATTTCATTAGCGCAAGCATATATTTCTGCTACTATCACACCTATATATGTCTAGGTGTATATATACATATAAGTATGTGTGTATATATACCCGTATACACAAGTTCAGATGTTTTTCCTGCCTCCAAAAACCCCCAAAAAATGCCTGCAACAACACACCTGGGCATTTTTTTTTTGGCGCTAGCATTTTTTTGGGCATTTTTTTGGGTTCTTTGGAGGTAGGCAAAACATCTGAACTTGTGTATAGTGGTATATATACACACATACTTATATGTATTTTACACTTAGACATATATAGGTGTGATAGGAGCGTAACTATATTGGTGTTAATTATTTCATCAGCGCAAGTAGTGTTTTCTGCTCCTTTCACACCTATATATGTGCAGGTGTATATATACATACATGGGTGTGTATATATACCCCCTATACACATGTTCAGATGTCATGCCTGACTCCAAACATGTGCTCAAAAATCCCTATAGACGCCTGCAGCCAAAAAGCAAGCTGACAGGGGCGAAGCCATATTACTGCAGCGAAAGTGACTTCAGAGAAACTAGCTTTTCTCTATAGCGGTCACCCTAATATGGAAGGGTTTGGTCACCCTGCCATAGCAGTCACTGTCAGTTCACCCTACACTACACTACGGTCACCCTGGCACTTAACACTTTCCCTTCAGAAACTAAATTATTAAAGCTAACTAAAGTGTAAAAGAGCACCCTAACTACACTAGATATCCCTTTCCTCACACTAATAAATGCTAAATGACACTTTGTAGCAGAAGTCCACGAACTGCTTCCACTCTCTTCCATGTCCCTGTATAACAATTCTAGGAATTTGGCGGGGGCTATCTTATATACTGGGGGGCGTATTCACTAATGATTGGCCTATGGACCCCCTAGTCACTCCAATCACATTCCTAGCATTCTCCTGCCCCCTCAATTGGCTTTTGCTAATGGTTCTTTGCCAATGGTTCTGGTCCAATCATGGGCTTTTAAAGCCCATTTCCTGTCCCATTGCATTTTGGTTGGTTCTGGTTGCCGAATTCTGAACTTTTTGGGCAAAGAGTTCTAAATTCGGCCGAACCTTGAACAGCCAATGTTCGGGTCAAACCGATGGTCGACCCGAACTGTTTGATCATCCCTAATAGAGACTGGGACTTATAATGGATAATGTCATCTTTGGCACGCCTTTATAGATAACTTGTACATTATCACATCACTACCTGTCAAATGCATTACATGTGTTGTATTTGGAAAGGAAACAGATGCTGTGGTATCATTTTACCTGCTTTCACACTTTCCATGGTAAATTTGCCATAAGCACCAACACCACCTCAAAATCCTTCCCTTACATTTGTATCTGTAATTTCTTACCAGTGCCCAGTTCACAAATGGCTGGCTGTTCCCAAGAGCAGTGTTGAGCGAACACGGACTGTATTATTCGTATTCGTACCGAATAATTGGATTTTTGTTACCCGAACACGGACCCGAAAACTTTACTGTATGTTCCGGTTTAAAATCCGTGTTCGGTCATTTTATTTCCGGGTTTGTATGTATTGGCGCGCTTTTAATGGCGGGCTTTCAACAGCTAATCAACAAGCGTTTAACTGGTGTGCCTTAAGCCATCCCAGCCATGCCTACAAATGTATTAGTAGCTGTGATTGGCCATCTGAAGCATGTGACCAAGTCTTTATAAGTTCGAGACCGAGCGCCGCTGCGTCATTCTGCTGTAGTACAGGGACAGAGCACACATCATACGTGCTGGCTGCTGATTAGGGACAGACAGTCAAAAATGATATTGTGTCCGAAAAGAATTCAGGGACAGGTCGGAGTGCAGGCAGGGCGAGATATTAGGGCATTTTAGGGCGAGGCTGGAGATAGGCAGGGTCAGTGTTCTACAATCGATTTTGCTGTGTGGGGGGTTTGCAGTGCCGGCAGTGACCGATCTTATAGATAATTTTAGGGCGAGGCTGGAAATAGGCAGGGTCAGTGGTCCACATCGATTTTGCTGTGTGTGGGGTGGTGTGAGCACAATCTTTTTGCCCGCTGAGGAGGAGGGAGAAAAAAGTCTTTTTTATCAGTCAGTTGTGTGCAGCGTTTTTCCTTCAGTGCTGCTGACTGTGATAATACACTGCTGTGTTCACATGTGCTATTATTGAGTGATTTCAAAAGTTATACATTTTTTTCTATTCCACTTTTCAATATACACCCTTTTGGGTTAAAAAAATTTAATTGTGGCATAGTCTGTACTAATCTATTTAAAAATTACAAACTTAAAAGGGGAATTTTCTTTTTTTTTTCCCTCCATAGCCTGCAGCAGAGCTGACTGATATAAGACACTGCTGTTCACATGTGCTATTGAAAAATCACCAATTTTATATCATATTTTCTATTCCGCTATTCAATCTACACACAAAAAAGTCATCATCATATTACTAATGACACATATAGAAAGATAAATATATGAAAAAAACGGGCATAAGGCAGTATTGTAAATATAATCAGGTCCAATGAGGATACATCAGACAAATCCCGACATGTTTCGTGGACACAGCGAGTCCACTTCTTCAGGCGTGTAGAACATGTATTGATCAGGATATACCTTAACTAGCCTGTATAATAGGGCAACAATAATTAGTACATTGTCATGAATACATTGACCAAATAATGCATGCAGGTGTGGAACAACCAAGTGCGCCCCTGAAAGCAGCCACCTTGACAGGGCACCGTGCAACCAAAACCGGGCGGGAGCGTCTCGCAGAAAGACGCCTCCTCAACGGATGTGGAGGGAAAATACAGGCAGGAGACTCCAAAATGGACACCACAGAGTGAAGATAAACATGCATATAGAACTTAAGCTTAAGCTTGACCTTAAGCTCCTCAGGTTTATATTAACTAGAAATTATTTCACCTTTCTAGAACAGACATACTTGCAAATCCAGGGGGTTGCGATGGGCACTTGCTGCGCACATTTTGTGCCAATTTGTATTTGGGTACCTGGGAAAGGCTGGTTTTCTAGGACGAGGAAATGGAACAATGGATGACCCAGATCCTGATATGGTACAGATTCATTGATGATCTTTTGATCATATGGACGAGCACCTACACGGATCTGTTACATTTTCTCAATATTAATAACTTGAATTTAAAATTTACCTACACCATTGACAAACATCAAATTTCCTTTCTGGATCTGAGAGTCAGCCTTTCACCAGACGGACAGATCGACACTGACTTAAACCGCAAGCCCAGTGCCGGCAATACCATCCTCTGTGCAGCAAGTGCCCATCCCACCCCCCTGATTTCCAGTATTCCGTACGCCCAATACTTAAGGCTCCGCAGAAATTGCTCTGCGGACACCAATTTCCAAATTCAAGCTGACCAGCTACGTGAGCGCCTACTAGCCAGAGGATATTCTAAATCTTTATTGAGAAAGTCCTTTAACCGAGCCAGAGCTCACTCGAGAGTGAATCTATTGTATAAAACTTCAACTAAAAAGAATGACCACAACGTTAGGTTTATTACCACTTATTCCGTACACGATGACATTTTACGCAGAATACTGAACCGTCATTGGCCAATCCTCACTCAGGATTACACTTTAAGCAAGTATTTAAACAACAAACCGAGCTTGGTCTTTAGATGAGCCACCTCTCTGAGAGATTGCCTCACTCAGAGCCACTATACCAACAATCATACCATCAACTCTTCTAAAAAAGGCACTTACCAATGCGGTTCCTGCGATAAATGTCCGTGGGTGAAAACCGGAACGGGGATATGCTTACCTAATGGAAAGTGGTTTCATTCTAGACATCATGCAGATTGCAATACACAGGGACTGATTTATCTCATGACCTGCCGATGCGGAGCTTTCTATGTCGGTAAAACGATTCGGAAACTCAGTAAGCGCATAGGAGACCACATCTATCATTCAGAAGGGGGCACTATCCAGACCAGCGTTACACATCATATAGGCCTTCGCCATAAGTATGACAACTCTGTTGTATTGTTTTTTGTTCTGGAAGTTATCCCCCAGGACCCCCGTGGAGGAAACTGGGATAAACGTATACTACAGAAAGAATCCTATTGGATTGAATCCCTTGAGGCGACTGTGCCCCCGGGGATTAATGAAGTTTTAACATACAAACCCTTTTTGGGTTAATTTCTCCCCAACATACTCCTTTAGGTCTAATTCCCCTTTACCAATATTTCCTGATACCTGCATTTAGCCGGATCCTCAGCTCAGTCTGTCCACTGGCTCTTGGCTCACTGTGCCGGGTTTTTCTTGATCCGATTCTACTGAAGTCTGCGTTCTGGTTTGAGAGTCTAGTAAATTTAAAGTTACCCAAAATCTTATTGGAATAGTTTCTATTCTATATTATTCCGCTATATACTCCCTCTATATGTCAGTACATGTCTCTCCTTATTTAGATTGATATTGCTGTTGCACCAGTGTTTACAGAAATCTCTCTATATACATTAATTTTTGGCAGCTCCCCTGGGGGACCCTATCATAGATCTCCCCAGTCGAGTGAATATATATATATTCTTACACCGAGGCTTTGCGGGGATTCTGTTTGCTCCTTTCTCCCTGCCAATCCTTGATGTTATATCATATTTTGTACATATAATGCATTACAAGGTGTCGTTATTTATTTATATTGTGTATTATAAATTTTTGTTTAATATCTGTGAACTCTGTAACATGCTCGTGTGGACTTCCATTTACATTGTGCGCCGCTGAGGTTCCCCTTGCCAGTTCCCCTTCCATCCGGGCGGTGGCGTATCTCCTCGACTCCCCAACGGATGTGTGGTCCTCGGACATGGCGATGATTGGACATTCCTCTGTCCTTTTCCTCTCCGGTGTGGCCGTACTGGGCTGCGTATTGTGGCCCGTTGTAAGTGTGGCACTGCGCGTGCATCTGATGTGCGCGCGCAGTTGAAGACCTGATGCGCAGATGACGTCGGGTTGAGGGCCATATCAGGCGGGCAATCACCACAGTGATCTCCAGGAGACGGCATCCATCGCCATTGCAGCACACCGGAGGTAAGGCTCCAGACACTTCCATCTCCCTATATATCTCCCGGATATCGGACACACATGTCCTCTAACCTACCCAACCCTGATTTATTCCTCAGATATTCCGAGGTGAAGGCAGACCGTACTGCCTATTGCAGCTTGCATGATACTACATTACTTTCCTGCCATATGGGCCTTTATAGCCCTTATGCCGGTTAAATACCTTCCGGACCCAATGTACCATCTGTGAACAGGTAATCTTTTCACACAGCCTATGGCTGCCCTGCCCCATACTCCAACATCAGTTTGTCTGATATCTATTTACTTTATTCATTTTTTACGTTCCCTTTATATAGGACCTCTGGGGCCTTTGGACCTCAATTGATGCTGCATATGCAAACTTATTTGGTCTCCCTCATGTGATATATGAGAGTCTGTGCAAGAACTTTATTATAAGGTAGATATACATCTACCCTCTCATACCCCTTCGCCCCCTTACTGTGGTGGTTCTTTAGTTCTCTATGCATGTTTATCTTCACTCTGTGGTGTCCATTTTGGAGTCTCCTGCCTGTATTTTCCCTCCACATCCGTTGGGGAGGCGTCTTTCTTGGAGACGCTCCCGCCCGGTTTTGGTTGCACGGTGCCCTGTCACGGTGGCTGCTTTCAGGGGCGCACTTGGTTGTTCCACACCTGCATGCATTATTTGGTTAATGTATTCATGACACTGTACTAATTGTTGTTGCTCTATTATACAGGCTAGTTAAGGTATATCCTGATCAATACATGTTCTACACCCCTGAAGAAGTGGACTCGCTGTGTCCACGAAACATGTCAGGATTTGTCTGATGTATCCTCATTGGACCTGATTATATTTACAATACTGCCTTATGCCCGTTTTTTTCATATATTTATCTTTCTATATGTGTCATTTGTAATATGATGATGACTTTTTTGTGTGTCATACCCTGTTTTTAATATTTACTAATAAATGTTCTATCTTTATACCTTTGTTATTTATCTTTGCAGTATGGTACCTAAAAAATCCCACTAGCCCTCAACATTCCCTTACTGTCTCCTCCATCCCTTTCCCCTCTCCTCTGTGCTCCCCCTTTCTTCCCTTCCTTCCCCACTTTTCCCATCCCCACTTCCCCCTTCCCAGTTTCCACTCGTGTGTCTTCACATTCCTCTCCCCCCCCCCCCCCTGCATTATACCCCTCCAATCCTTCCCTTCTTGACCCCCCTTTTTCTTCCTTGTTCACTTTTCCTTTCTTTCCTTCTCCCTTTTCCCTTTCTTTATTTTTTTCTCCCCCTTTTTTTTTCTAATTTTTATCTGATGTAGGGCCTCTGCACCTTAGGCCCCGCCTCAGACATTCTTTGGGACTATTTCCCGATTTTGAGCATATACATTTCTAGGGATGTGGTACCCCTTTCTAACTTAATACAAACATAACCTTTTCTCAGAATACTCATTGACTAACTCGGGTCATAGTACCTACCCCCATCTCTTCTGGGAAGCCGGTAAGGCCTTTTTGCGAGGTCGCATTATTGCGTACGCGGCGGCTTTTAAACGACACGCCAATATCGGTTACAAACTAGCTAGCGAGCAACTACGGGTGGCGCAGCATACTCTCATACTGACTGACACCTCTACGGCTAGGGAAAACTGGTTGGAGGCCAAGACACATTTTGACACTTGGGCTGATAAGCTAGAACAAATCAATAAGGCATATCTTTCTGCGACTTTGCATAGATTCGGCAACAAGGCTGGCAAGCTTTAGCGAGGCTGTGCAAGGGTCCAGTTTCCTCAACTCATATTAGCTCCTTGCGAGATAGCACAGGGTCGGTTGATTCAACCCCCAGGGTATCCAACGCATTATGCAAGCCTTTTACTCATCCTTGTACGCACCCGACACTGTAGACAGCTCCGTATTGGACATTTTCCTGTCTAATACTGAACCCCCCCAAACACAACTGGACATGTTGAACGCCCCCATATTGCCGGAGGAAGTCTCTGCGACCATCAAATCTTTGGCTTCCAATAAGACCCCGGTCCTGACGGACTCTCTGGTGAGCTCTACAAGGCCCTTTCCCCTTGTATAGTTCATACACTGGTCGATGTCTACACCTCTATATGGGAAGGTGGTTCATATCTTCCTACAGGTAACCAAGCGATTATTAAACTACTAGCGAAGGAGGGTAAAGACCCTCTCGAACCAGGCTCGTATCGCCCCATCTTGTTGCCAAATCTGGACGTAAAAATCCTCTCAAAAATAACAGCCTCACGTCTAGCCCTTATCATGCCCCATTTAATCCATCTGGCTTAATCGGGTTTCACTAAAGGTAGATCGGCCACTGTCAATATTAGGAAAGTTCTTCTAGCCTTAGATCATGCCCGCTTACACCCAGAAAAAGATACCACCATAGTGACCTTAGACACCGAAAAGGCTTTCGACAATGTGAACTTTGCATGGCTTTGCAGAGTTCTGACTACTATGGGTTTTCAGGGTCCTTTTGTCAACCTTGTGAACTCCATGTATGCCTCTCCGGTGGCTAGGTTATGCGTGGGGGGTTCCCTTACTTAATTATTCCACCTTTATAAAGGTACTTGCCAAGGCCGCCCCCTCTCGCCACTCCTCTTCAATCTAGCTATTGAACCCCTTTCTCGATACCTGTTAACAAAAGCCCCCTTCACGGTATACGTATTGGCTCCCAAGAATTACGCCTGTCTCTATTCGCGGACGATGTCTTACTTTTCACCTCCAATCCCCCTGCTCATATACCAATGATTGTCTCTACCTTCGATAAATTTAAACAATATTCGGGTTTGCGGATCAACTTCTCTAAAAGTGAGATACTCCCGTTGGGGGGGAAACACAATACAACCGTGGGAACTCGATTCTCTCTTCATGATTGCAATAAACTATATCACATATATCGGCATCAAAATAGGGAAGACCCCCTCCACCGTATACACATTGAATTACGCCCCTTTGTTCTCCAAGATAACACGGGAAATGGAAAACTGGATGGAACTGCCGCTGTCGCTTCTGGGAAGATGCCACTTAATTAAAATGGTCAGCTTTGCACGCCTACTGCGCCTCCTGCAAACTCTCCCCCTGCTGAGTAGACATAAGGATGCACAAACCATTGACCGTGCTTTCTCCCGATTTCTCTGGAAGGGGAAGAGACCCTGCATTTCCATTAAGAAATTCGTCTTTCCAGACACGACGGTGGCATTAATTTTTCGCATCTAAGATTGTAGAATTTATCATGTTTACTTAGAGTTGACTTGGACTGGATATCTAAGACCTCAAACAATTCCAACTATGCTTTGGAGTCCCAGATGTCCAGCCCTTTCTCCCTGGCGGCTCTTCTCCATACCAAACGGGCCCTGATGCGGCCAGAGCTTCGTCACAACTTGTTATTGAGAGACACTGTTATTGCATGGAGGGAAGTGGGCAAACTTCTAAAACTCCCTTTACAGTTTTCTAAATTTCTCCCGATCCGGGGTAACCCTAATTTCCCACCGGGGCCGGATCACGCCGCATTTCAGATGTGGGAACATAAGGGTCTCATAGGTTTTGCGGATCTTTGTGACCTACGGAAGGGAACTCCCTACCCTCATTGAACCATTATGGCCAAATATGACCTTCCGGGATCAGACTATTTCTACCTGGCTCAATGTTATCACTTTATTGCAACCACGGCCCGTAGCCCTGAGGTCAGATTTCGGACATTCCTTATTGACAGCCTGCTGGAGTCGGGGAACTTCACCATCTCAAGCATCTACAAACCTCTTCTGGCTGTCTGTCCTCCAGCACTGTTCAAGTCTACCGCCTCTAATTGGCTGAAAGACTACCCTGGTGACAGCGTTCTACCTAACATAATCCAAGGTCTGCGCCCCACTCTTAGCCTCACTCCGAATGCGATCTGGAAAGAGACCAGGCTAAAAAATTTTCACCGAGCTCATATCCCGTTTCTATCCGACAAAACTAATCCTACTGCTAGCAAATGTCCTCTTTGCTCTGCCGAGAGACCCTCTCTATGTCATAAGTTTTGGTCCTGCCCCTTTATCTCCTTGTTCTGGGATCAATTTTTGTCTTTCATCGCTGATTTCACGCACTCCAATGTACCTAAAGACCCTTTGCTTCTTATTTTTGGTTACTGGGATAAACGATTACAAAAATGGTCAGGCACTCCCTCCACCTCGCATCGCCTGTGGATCCTTACCTGTTTATTAGTGGCGAGGAGAGTAATCCTGGCTCAATGGATCTCTACAACTCCCCCCTCAGTATCCGGGTATGGACGGAGCTTACCACTCTTCTAACCATCGACCGCATCAACACGGATTTTAATTCACTTTCTTCCCGAGCAGGGACGGCGCTACCACTAGGCGGACTAGGCAGCAACCTAGGGCGCACTGCTGCCTAGGGCGCAGCCACGGGCATTGGAGAGTCTTGGTTCGGGGTGGTGGAAGCAAGCAGCGGTGTTCTCGTGGAGTAGGCATCTGTCTCCACGCTGCGAGCGGGCGGCGGCCGAAGAGAAAGAGAACAGCGAGGGGAAGCTAAGCCTGAGAGCTTGGGATGGGAGGTGAGCAGCATCGGGGGCGGCGGCACCTCCCAGAGCCTGGATTTCTTTACTACAACATCATGTAATGTGACAGCGGCCCGGAGGACTAGGACGGACGCAGTGGGGGGTGTGGTATTGTCCCGGCTGGTAGGGGAGGCAGGAGGGGCCATCTGCAGGGTCGGCGCTACCATTAGGCAAAACAGGATCGATACAGAGCCCAGCTTAATTGCGATGGCGCGCCCTGGCCCCTGCCTCTCCTGACATTCTGCTGTCCCCCTCCTTCACATACTTCACCCCCCCTCCCTTGTTTCTTGTTCTGCCCAGTGCCCAGGACGAATGAGGAACTTTGAAGGGCGGAGTTGAATGACGTCGTGGAGGAGGCGGGGTTCGACGGTCCAGAGTCAGGAAGAGGGAGGAGTCTATGATCGGTAATAGAGGAGAGTGGAGTCGGTGTACAGTGATGTGAGGAGTCAGGATGGGGCTCTGTGCACATCACACTGATAGTCCCCTGCCTAATGGTGAGTCACCTCTCCACACAGCCTGACTGCCTGGTGTGTGAGAGGACCTACTGCCAGGGGGACACCAATCTCCCTACCAGCTGCATACTGCCCCCACCTGTATACTGCACATCCCCCCCACCTGTATACTGCACATCCCCCCACCTGTATACTCCACATCCCCCCCACCTGTATACTGCACATCCCCCCACCTGTATACTGCACATCCCCCCCACCTGTATACTTCCCACCCCCCAACCTGTATACTGCCCATCCCCCACCTGTATACTGCACCCCCCACCTGTATACTGCACCCCCCCACCTGTATACTGCACATCCCCCCCACCTGTATACTGCACATCCCCCCCACCTGTATACTGCCCATCCCCCCACCTGTATACTGCCCATCCCCCCACCTGTATACTGCACACCCCACCTGTATACTGCCCATCCCCCACCTGTATACTTCACATCCCCCCACCTGTATACTGCCCATCCCCCACCTGTATACTGCACATCCCCCCCACCTGTATACTGCACATCCCCCCACCTGTATACTGCCCATCCTCCCACCTGTATACTGCCCATCCCCCCACCTGTATACTGCACCCCCCCACCTGTATACTGCCCATCCCCCACATGTATACTGCACATCCACCCCACCTGTATACTGCACATCCCCCCACCTGTATACTGCCCATCCCCCCACCTGTATACTGCACCCCCCACCTGTATACTGCCCATCCCCCACCTGTATACTGCACATCCCCCCACCTGTATACTGCACCCCCCACCTGTATACTGCCCATCCCCCCACCTGTATATTGCACATCCCCCCCAACTGTGTACTGCACATCCCCCCACCTGTATACTGCACATCCCCCCACCTGTATACTGCCCATCCCCCCCACCTGTATACTGCCCATCCCCCCACCCCCACCTGTATACTGCACACACCCCCACCTCCCTACCTGTATACTGCACACCCCCCTCTGCCCCCCACGTGTATACTATACACCTCTGCCCCACCTGTATACTGTACACCCCTGCCTCCCTACCTGTATACTGTACAGCCCCGTCCACTACCTGTATACTGCACACCCCCACCCCCTACCTGTATACTGCATGACTCCCCTCTGCCCCCCCCACCTGTATACTATACACTTCCACCCCACCTGTATACTGTAAACCCCCCTGCCCCCACTTGTATATTGTACGCCCCCCTACCTGTATATTGCACACCCCCGCCCTCCCACCTGTATACTGCACACCCCCCACCTGTATACTGCATACCCCCCCCGCCCCCCACCTGTATACTGCACACCCCCGCCCTCCTACTAGTATACTGCATACCCCCACCTGTATACTGCATACCCCCCGCCCCTACCAGTATACTGTACACCCCCCGCCCTCCTACCTGTATACTGCATACCCCCACCTGCATACTGCACACCCCTGCCCCCCCTACCTGAATACTGTACACCTCCACCCCCTACTGTACACCCCAGTGCCAGTGTTGCCCGCCCTCACCTGTATGCTGTACACACACAAAAATGCATGTGCTTTAGCGCCTATGATCGGCCTATACATGGTTTGTATCATAGCGCACACCGGAGTGAGAGAAATATTTCTAGCATCAGAACTCCTGCCTGACGCTAAAATGATGATCTGTAGGGGGCTTTTAAAGCATTGCCTAAGAAAAAATATACGGAGCTGAAGTTTTTCGTAGTTTCATGGGCGCACATACGCAAAGCCCCTACAGGTCATCAGTTTAGTGTTAGGCAGGAGTTTTAGCGCTAGAATTCTTGAGTTAAATTTTTTTTTGGGGGCGGGGGGGGGGCGCAAGTAGCTGGTCTTGCCTAGGGCGCAAAATAGTCTTGCACCGGCCCTGCTCCCGAGCATTGCTCTACCTAAAATGGTCAAGTTTTCTCTCCATCTTGAAGGACTCAGACTTGTCTACTGACGCTGCCACATTCTTATTCCAGGACCCGTCTAAGGACACCATTTTGAGGACCCCCACTCACTAAGAGGTCATCGGGTTCTGACCTCACTGACCCCCTCCCCCCCTCTGGTCCCTCCCCCATAGTGTTTTCCCTTAAATTCTAAAATTACATGCCTGTAATGGTTATATATGTCTGTTTTATGTTTTCTTTGTTTAATGTAAAAAAAACTTTTTCTTTAATTTTTTTGAGCAGTGTATATACAGTACCTTTTCTTTAAAAATAAAGTTCAGTGTGTTTTAAAAGATACAATAAACAAGATGACAAACAAATAACAGAGGCGGTGTTATATGACATTATCCCGCAGTCGGGCCATGCTCACACCAAGCTTAGTGGCGGAACTGGCACTGTTCTAACACAAGTCTCTGGTACTAAAAATATACTGAAATCATTATTAGCAGACACAAACATACCATAACTTACAACATTCCTTCTAAATGTAAAAGATATTCCACATCATAACAGCTGTAACAGTAAGTGCCGGTTCACACTAGGTCGCTCCGACTTAGGGGGCGACCTGTGAAGTCGCGCGCAGCGCGACTTGCACGGACTTCATAATATGAATACGCCCAATAGGCGGGCGAAACGCATTGACGCACTTCCGGTACAGCTTGGACGCATCGTCACTTCCGGTTTACTTCCTGGATCGGCAGTGGAACGCACGCTACCAGCGGCGTCCACCACCATTTGTTCCTTATACCTTGCGATATTTTTTCACTGCTTTTTGTGAGTATATCTCTTATCATATTGAAGCAATAAAACCTTCATAAACATGCTACACTATATCGGTCCTTTTGTTTCCTCATCTGGGGTCCACGGAGGAGTGTTGGATCAATCCCACAGGAGACATTGCGGTCTTATGATATCCTTAGAAGAAGGCTGGGTGCAACATCTTGATTGATTTTTGAAGCGTTCTATACCTTTTATTGCGGTGAGTAGGGAACCAAGAGGGTTTACCAGTCACCTTGAGCACCTTTCAGATAGAATATCAGCACTCGAGCACCTTCTGGGATTTTATTCACTTATAAAAGGACTTATTATATATATACATTTTCTTTTTAATAGATATTTTTTAAAATTAACTGGTTTATATATTTATATTAATATGTTTTACTGTTTAGGGTTTGCTAGAGCTGTTTTAAATTTGACCATCTACTTCATAAAATGAATGTCTATGCAAGTCGCCTCCAGGTCGCCCCGAAGTAGTACAGGACCCTTTTTCTAAGTCGGAGCGACTTGTGTCGCTCCTATTAGAACGGCTCCTGTACTACACAATGGGAGCGTGACAGACCGCGACTTGTCAGGCTGACAAGTCGCCTGACAAGTCGGATCAATGTGAATGCGGTCTTAAGGACCCCTTATGCAGTTTTTTTTTTTTGAAAATTTGTTTTTATTGAACTTTTGCACACAAAAAACAGACAAGACAATGCCACACAGGGAAACAACCACCCTCAGTGACAACAGGTCAAACCCCTCCCACACCACCCCCCACCCACCCCCCCCCACCCCAGGCTCCATCCAGCACGTCCAGTGGAAAAACAAAGCATCCATCAGTAATAAAGATACCCCTCAAGACTGCTCCAATTATCCAGTAACAAGGTCATAGAACATTATAGATTAGTCCAGCACAGAGCCCACTAGCAGCAACCCCATGGCTTAGTCAATAAAAAAAAAAAAAAAAAATAGAGAGACTTCTATACATGCAGTTAGAGCACAATGAACAGGAATATATCACCGACCGGCATGGCCATCCCCCCCCCCCCCAGACAGTCCCGAACAGTAGCACATAAAACACTAAAGCTGATCTACGGAGGTCGAGGCCGGAGAGTCTATCCATGTTTTCCATACTTTATCAAACTTGCGGGGGCACCCCCTACTGAGATACGTGGCCTTATAGAGCGGAGTCACTTTATTAACCAAGCCTTTCCAGAAAAGGATCGTGGGAGCCAAGGGACTCTTCCAGTGTAAGAGCAGAGCCTTGCGCGCATAGAAAAGCAGCAAGCTGACCAGAGTACGAACGGCCCTCGCAGGAGCTAAGCCATCCACCAACCCCAAGAGGCAAACCTCCACGGAGCTGGGGACCGGAATCTTAACCACCTCCACAATACAAGCTAAGACGGATGCCCAATAGTCCTTGACCACCGGGCACCCCCAGAAGATGTGACTGAAGTCCGCCGGTGAATGGGAACAACGCCAGCACTCCGCCGAGGCCGTCTGATAAATACGTGCCAGCCTCGCCGGCGTGTAATAAATCCGATGCAGAAATTTAAAGTGAATCAGACGGTCCCTCGCAGAGACCAGGTAGGCGAAGGGTGAACTCCACATATCATCCCAGTCATCACCATCCAGGTCAGGCACCTCCTCCACCCAGCGTTCCCGACATCTACGTACAGCAGGCGGAGTGACAGCGAACAATTCCCTGTACAATTCTGAGAGAGGCTTCCGCATACCCGCCGCTTGTATCGCTGTTTCAAGAGCTGAAGCTTTAATCACAACCCGAGAGGAACCGAATTGTGCCACAAACGCATGGCGAAGTTGGAGATAGCGAAAAAAATACCCATTTGGAAGATCATAACGCGCCTTCAGGGCATCAAAGGAGCACAGCTCCTCACCAGAGACAATATCCCCCAGCAACTTCACCCCCTTAACGGCCCAGATGGTAGGATCAGGGATCGAGGCAAAATGAGGAAACTTGGGGTTCCACCACAATGGGGAGGCCGGGGAAACACCTGTGGCTCCTGGCTCCACCAGCACCTGCATCTGTTCCCAGGCTTTGATGGTAGAACGCATCGTTCCTGTCAGCTGAAATGTAGCCCTGGACCCTCGATGCAGTAAAAGGCGAAGACTCTCGTAGGAGCCCAAAACAGCCGCCTCCAGCACCGTGGCGGAGTCCCCATCGTCCCCTGCAAGCCAGCGTCGCGCCACCACCCCCTGCCCAGCCAGGAAATATTTATAAAGATCAGGTAAAGCCAATCCCCCCTGACCCCAGGGCTCCTGCAACACCTGCAGACCAATTCTAGGAGGAGAGGTACCCCAAATAAAGGAACCTATCAGGCCATGAACGCGGCGGAAGAAAGAACGCGGGACCCACACCGGGGAATTTCTAAGGAAGTATAGAAAGACAGGGAGAAGTTTCATTTTCACCAAGTTAATGCGCCCCAGAACCGACAAAGGTAAGTCGCGCCACACCTCCGCCCTGCGTTTAAAGACCTCCAGCAGTGGGTTAAGATTCAGAGTAAGATAATCCGCCACCCTCGCCGACACCCTGACTCCCAGGTAGGTGAACTCCGTCACCCATTTCAATGGTAGCGCCCCATCAGCTGCAGCAATGGCACCAGGATCAATAGGGAGCATAGTGGATTTATCCCAATTCACCCTTAGGCCGGAAAACTTTGCAAACGTGTCTAGGATATTGAACACCGCCCGCAGAGAAGCATTGGGATCCTTCAAAAATAAAAGCATATCATCCGCATAAAGTGCCAGGCACTCCTTAATGGAGCCCACTTCCAGAGCCCCCACCTCCGGAGATGCACGCAACGCAATAGCCAAGGGTTCAATCATCAGAGAGAACAAAAAGGGCGAAAGAGGGCAGCCCTGCCTAGTCCCCCTACCTACTGCAAAAAATGGAGACAGGGAAGATCCAATCTTCAACGCCATACACGGGGAGGAATACAAAAGGGAAATCCACTTGCAAAATTTAGGACCAAACCCCATGCGCCTCAGCACCACCCCCATGTACCCCCAATCCACCGTGTCGAAGGCCTTGGCAATGTCCAAGGACACCACCACCCTAGTGCCAACGGAGGCATGGGACACCTGCAAATGAGTAAACAGACGTCGAAGGTTGGTGTCCGTGGACTTGCCCGGCATAAACCCGGTCTGATCAATGTCCACCAGGGAAGGCAAGACCACCGCCAGCCTAGTAGCCAAGACCTTCGTGAGTATCTTGAGATCCACATTGAGTAAGGCAATGGGGCGGTAGGAGGAACACAGGGTGCGATCCTTCCCCGGCTTGGGCAGGAGAACAACATACGCCTCGAGCATGGAACCCGGCAGGGCCCCCTGATCGAAACACGCAGCATACAATGCCTGGAGCCTGGGAGCACTGCCGATACCATTCCACCGGGAACCCATCAGGGCCCGGCGATTTATTGGAGGGAAAGGATGAGATGGCTCTCTCTATTTCCTTCAACGTGATGTCATTGTCCAGCCACGCACTGTCCTCACCCTCCAAGACCGGAACCGGCAAGCCAGATAAAAGGCGCTCCAACTCCTCCAGGTCATATGCAGGTAGGGGGGAATAGGTGTCAGAGTAGTAATCCATAAAGACCCGGGAGATCTCCCCCGGGTCCCTAACCAGTTCCCCTGAACTAGACTGGATGCACGGAACACTTACCGAAGCCCTCTGATCTGCCACCAAAAAGGCCAAAAGCTTACCATTCTTGTCTCCCTTCTCAAAAAGTGACTCCGCTCTATGTTTAAGGTTGGCATGCGCAAAATCAGTATCCAACAAAGCCAAACGCCTCCTGGCCTCCTCCAGGGCCGCATAGGCCGCCGGTCCCGGAGTGGCCGAGTATTCATCTTCCAACCTACGGACCTCCAGCAGAACAGCTTCCCTGTCAGCATTAGCCTCCCTACGAGATGCCTTAATCGCAGAGATGTAATGACCCCGCATAACCGCTTTGAAAGCATCCCACAGGACCACCCCTACCGTGGACGAGGCATTATCTTCCCAATATGTAGGCATCTGGGGCTCCACCTGTTGCATCACCTTGTCAGTTTGCAGCCAACCCGGCGAAAGGCGCCATGCACCCCTAGTTCTACCCGTTCCCACCCGCAGAGTCAACAGCAGTGGGTTGTGATCAGAGAGGCCACCCGCCAAATATGTAGCATCCTGGACCAAAGCAAGACAAGGCCCATTAGCAAAAGCCAGATCTATCCTGGACGCCGTTCTGTGCACCCCAGACCAACAGGAGTAGCCACGTACCCCAGGGTTTTTCCAGCGCCACAGCTCCGTAAGCTGAGCCGCGGAAGACCAGGACACCAGTTCAGGAGACGACAGTCTACCCGGGTTAGAGGAGTCCAGCCCGCCGTCCAGAACAGCATTGAAATCCCCCGCCATAATTAGAGGAAGATGCATATAAGGGGCCAAGGTCACCAGGAGATCCACCAGAATCTGAGAGTGGAACGGGGGAGGTAAGTAGACACTCACCAGTACCACCTGCCGGTGAAAAATCTCCAGTAGAACAATAACATACCGTCCGCCAGGATCCGTAATTACCTTTTGAATCGAGCAGGGTGCATTTCTACCCAGCAAAATAGACACCCCACGGGCATACGTGGAGTAAGTGGCATTGAAGATCCTCTGAATCCAAGGCCTCTTCAAGGCAAGCACCCTGCTCCCATCCAAATGCGTCTCCTGGAGGAGGATAACATGCGGTTGAACAGATTTAATGTACCTAAAAATGGCTGTGCGTTTCACCTTGTCATTGAGACCCCGCACATTCCATGACATGATTTTAAGTAGCTCAGCCATAGAACAGCAGAGGGACATATAGCAGGAGGGAGCCGGAGGACCAAGCACAGCCCGAGGACCAACCCGATCCCCCAACTCCATCCAGACATTCAGCAATACAGACACATAAGTAAAAAAGAACAGTGACCACCGGATGGAGCCTGGAGCCAAAAACAAAAAAACATCCCTGCTGTGATACCCAAACCTGGAACAAAAAAAAGTGCAACAGGGTACCCAGCCTAATCCCAAAACCCAGCAAAAATTTTAAAGGCATGGCTGCAACATAAAAACCGCAGCCGGCGTTACTCTTGTCCACCAACGGCAGCCCCAAAAAAGGGGGGGCCGCTAGACAGTCATTCCTCAAAAAAAAGGAAAAAAACCTAAAGAGAGGAAAAATAGAGTCAAAACAAAAAAAGAGAAAAATGTCAGTTCAACAACGTGTAGCACACAGAGCTCCAATGACCTGTAGACCAGTCCACAGCCCCAGGAATAGAAGCATGGATCCAGCCCAGGGCAACCCAGGAAACTTCAGGGCAGGATCAACAATACAGGAACCGTAGATGTCCCCCCAGCAGCAATTGAGGAGGCAGACCGTGCGTAGACAGGAGCTGCAAATAGGGAGTACAGTGCAGCAGGGCCCCAAGAGCCCCATATCATCCAAGATAGCAGGTGCATCAGAGGAAATTAAATGGAGTCCAACCAGTCAGCAGCCTCCCCCGCCGAATTGAAGAAAAGGACAGATCCCTTGTAATCCACACGCAAGCGGCTCGGGTACATCATACCATATTTCAGGCCCTTGGTTCTCAGGAGTTTGCGCACTTCAGTAAATGATCTGCGTTTCTTCTGCGTTTCCACAGAGAAGTCAGGAAATAACATTATCTTGCTGTTCTCAAACTGCAATTCCTCCTGCTTCCTGGCCTCAGAGAGGATACAATCCCTGTCACGGAAGTTCAAAAAGCGGACCAGAAACGGGCGCGGGGGGGCCCCGGGTGGCCGAGGTCCCGTGGGAACCCTATGGGCCCTCTCCACCACATATGTCGGGGGAGGGGGAGGCAATGTGAGTAGATCACAAAAGAACTTCTCAGCAAACAATGTAGAATTAGATCCCTCAGCCTTCTCTGGCAAGCCGACCACCCTGATATTGTTGCGACGCTGTCGGTTCTCAGCATCCTCCATCTTGTCCGCCAAAGCATTCACCTGGGCCTGCATGGCAATGATTTGTGCCGAATGGGAAGCGGTAACATCCTCCACCTCAGACACCCTGCCCTCAGTCTCAGTCAGGCGCCCCCTGATTTTATCCAGATCATGGCGGATTAGGGTACATTCAGAGGCCAGGTGGTCAATCCGGAGCATCAGGGCAGTTTTTGAGGCGTCTATAGCAGCCAGTATGGGAGCAGTAATATCCCCCCCTCCATGCGACCCCCCATTCTGACCAGCGGTCCCCGGCAGAGACCCCCCGGTACCTGAGTCCATAGGCTGTGCCATAGGAGGGTCCCCGGCCCCCGCAGACATCTTTCCCGACTTCAGGAAGGCCTGGGCGCCTGTGGCTGCAGAGGAAGAAGATGAGGCCTGGACCTGCAAGATGGCGGCGGCCGCTTTCGCGCCTCGCGGCGGGACCGCTCGTTTAGGCCGCGGGGTCGGTGCTGAAACCCGGGATTTTCTCCCCGGCATCCGTGCCCCACCTGTGCCCGATGCGGAGGAGGGCAAAACCGCCGCGATCCGAGGCACAGGGGCCGTGGATGGAGCCGGATAAGATCAGGATGGTGGAGAGCTCTGCTAACACACGTCCGGCGCCGTCTACATCCCGGCCACGCCCCCACCCCTTATGCAGTTTAAGACTGAACCACTTTGAATTAGCGTTGTTGCCCTTCTCTGGACTTTCTCCAGGTCAAGTACATCATTCCTGAGAATTGGTAACCATAACTGGATGGCATACTCAAGATATGGCCAAACCATTGTTTTACAAATATACAAAAGCCTGTGATATTGATAATACTTTATTGTCATATTGGACTTTTCCTAAATGACTATGCATTGGCATGTTTTAAGAAAGGCCTGTATTCTTTTCTAGATACACATATATACACATATAACTGGACACTAATATTTATAGGTAAAGTTGATCCAGGGAATATCCGATTGCCTCTTGGAAATATTTTTTTCCCCTGCTGGAGCAAATTGGATCATGATTTATTGGGTTTTTTTTTGCCTTCCTCTGGATCAACTGTGGGTATAGGATTGTGTATATATAAGATTGTATGTATGTGTGTATGTGTATATATATATATATATATATATATATATATATATATATATATGTATATATAATTTTTTTTCCCTCTATTGGTTGAACTAGATGGACTTGTGTCTTTTTTCAGCCAGACTAACTATGTAACTAATATGTCTCCAGGATTTCTACCTCTTCTGTACGTGATTATGGGGCTTGTTTTGTAAAATGGTAGAATTATAGTTTTATCTTTTGAGAAAAATATCCTTTTTAATGCAAGATAATAAATTGCTAACCTTGCAGTTGTTCATCCCTAACAAGTAACATGCATATTTTAAACTCCCAAATGCATTACTTATTACTTTTTTCAACATTAACCGCTTCACACCCACCCACAGTACATTTACTGCTGCACGGGCAGGCTGGATGACATACAGTCAGGTCCAAAAATATTGGGACATCGACACAATTCTTATCTTTTTGGCTCTATACACCACCACAATGGATTTGAAATGAAACAAACAAGATGTGCTTTAAACGCAGACTTTCAGCTTTAATTTGATGGTATTTACATCCAAATCAGGTGAAAGGTGTAGGAATTACAACAGTTTGTATATGTGCCTCCCACTTTTTAAGGGACCAAAAGAAATGGGACAATTGGCTGCTCCGCTGTTTCATGGCCAGGTGTGTGTTATTTCCTCATTATCCTATATACAAGGAGCAGATAAAAGGTCCAGAGTTCATTTCAAGTGTGCTATTTGCATTTGGAATCTGTTGCTGTCAACTCTCATTATGAGATCCAAAGAGCTCTCACTATCAGTGAAGCAAGCAATCATTAGGCTGAAAAACCAAAACAAACGCATCAGAGAGATAGCAAAAACATTAGATGTGACCAAATCAACTGTTTGGAACATCCTTAAAAAGAAAGAGCGCACCAGTGAACTCAGCAACACCAAAAGACCTGGAAGACCACGGAAAACCACTGTGGTGGGTGACCGAAGAATTCTTTCCCTGGTGAAGAAAACACCCTTCACAACAGTTGGCCAGATCAAGAACACTCTCCAGAAGGTAGGTGTATGTGTGTCAAAGTCAACAATCAAGAGAAGACTTCACCAGAGTGAATACAGAGGGTTCACCACAAGATGTAAACCATTGGTGAGCCTCAAAAACAGGAAGGCCAGATTAGAGTTTGCCAAACAACATCTAAAAAAGCCTTCACAGTTCTGGAACAACATCCTATGGACAGATGAGACGAAGATTAACTTGTACCAGAGTGATGGGAAGAGAAGAGTATGTAGAAGGAAAGGAACTGCTCATGATCCAAAGCATACCACCTCATCAGTGAAGCATGGTGGTGGTAGTGTCATGGCGTGGGTATGTATGTCTGCCAATGGAACTGGTTCTCTTGTATTTATTGATGATGTGACTGTTGACAAAAGCAGCAGGTTGAATTCTGAAGTGTTTCAGGCAATATTATCTGCTCATATTCAGCCAAATGCTTCAGAACTCATTGGACGGCGCTTCACAGTGCAGATGGACAATGACCTGAAGCATACTGCGAAAGCAACCAAAGAGTTTTTTAAGGGAAAGAAGTGGAATGTTATGCAATGGCCAAGTCAATCACCTGACCTGAATCCGATTGAGCATGCATTTTACTTGCTGAAGAAAAAACTAAAGGGAAAATGCCCCAAGAACAAGCAGGAACTGAAGACAGTTGCAGTAGAGGCCTGGCAGAGCATCACCAGGGATGAAACCCAGCATCTAGTGATGTCTATGCGTTCCTGTCATGGTCTTACCTTCTTGCTGTTCTCCTTCGTTTGACATGTGCTGGCGGCCATCTTGGTTTCTGGGTTTCTTGTAGCCTCCCACCCTGCGGCTCCTCCTTCCCACTGGGAGGAGCTGGATGCCTAGCTCATATATATAGAAGGTCTGTGGCTTCAGTTCCTTGCTTGGTCCTCCTGTGTTCACATGCTTCTAAGACTGCTGCTGCTTCTGGTCCCTGATCCTGGCTTCGTCTGACTACCCTGCTGGTTCCTGATCCTGGCTTCGTCTGACTACCCTGCTGGTTCCTGATCCTGGCTTCGTCTGACTACCCTGCTGGTTCCTGACCTCTGGCTTCGCAAGGACTCTGCCTCGGTTTCGCCATCTGTTTGGACTTTTGCTTTACAGCTTGATTTTCAATAAAGCCTTCTTATTTTCACTTATCTGTTGTTGTACGTCTGGTTCATGGTTCCGTGACAGTTCCTGACTTCAGGCTGTAATTGACTGCAAAGGATTTGCAACCAAGTATTAAAAAGTGAAAGTTTGATTTATGATTGCTAATCTGTCCCATTACTTTTGGTCCCTTGAAAAGTGGGAGGCACATATACAAACTGTTGTAATTCCTACACTGTTCACCTGATTTAGATGTAAATACCCTCAGATTAAAGCTGAAAGTCTGCAGTTAAAGCACATCTT
The DNA here is from genome assembly GCF_965119305.1 of Pelophylax lessonae. Taxonomy (NCBI): domain Eukaryota; kingdom Metazoa; phylum Chordata; class Amphibia; order Anura; family Ranidae; genus Pelophylax; species Pelophylax lessonae. The sequence goes on from NC_138771.1 coordinate 231,399,676, forward strand.
GTTTGTTTCATTTCAAATCCATTGTGGTGGTGTATACAGTAGAGACAAAAAGATTAGAATTGTGTCAATGTCCCAATATTTATGGACCTGACTGTACACGTATGTCATCCAGCCTGTTCCGGGTTAGGGGTGCACAGTGCACCACTCCTGCTGCTGCTCGGTGGGTATGCAATACAGACAAGTGTCATAAAGGAATAAATCCTTTGTAGCAATACAGTATTGACATTTGTCCAAACATATAAGTCCATAAATCCTGGTTGGTAGTACTCTGGCCAGTAGAGTAAGAAGTGGCTCTGTAGATAAAGGGATGGAAGAGAAGCAATTAAATAACAGTGTTAGAACAAACAGAGCATTTATTTGGTATTGCACTTTTAAGATAAAAATAGGTAAACGGCATGTATAATGGGACCAGGCAGTGAAGTCCATCTGGGTGCAGAGCTGGGGTCCGTGGCATCCCACGTTTTTGGCCGTACCAGTGGTTTTCAGTGCTCCGGGGCAGTTGACTGCAGAACAGCTGAGCATTACCAAGGAGATGAAGAGACTGTAATGGGCGTAGTCACGGCGCACATTCGGAGCATGCGACAATAAGTTATAGTGGAGCACTAAGTACTAGGTGGATGACCTGCAATGTTTTGTTCTCCAAAACCATATAGACCTTCATACTGATTACAATAAAGATTTTGGTGGAATATTGTAAAGGCATATGGTCTAGCTAGGTATCATCCCAGTAGTGGCATAGTCAAAAAGCAGAATATGATAGGACTTTAATTATCCCATAAGCGACCATCAAATATCAAAAATCCAGAGAGTATAAAATATAACAAATTTTACTAATAATAAGTTAAAAAACATCATAAAAACTTGTGATACAATGATTTATTACACTATCAAAGTATGTCCTTGAAAAAGGGGGTCTACGGATTTCACGGTCAAACCTCTTTTTCAGGACCCATAAGGATCAATACAATCAAACTTGTGAATAAAATTCATAAAAATTAGTACTAAAGAAAGAAGAAAAAAAAAAAAGACATACATTAGTATTCTTTAAATACAAGGTACTTAGATATCAACATATACAATCATTTAATTAACCCCCCCATATGCAGGACTGCTGTTAGAAATCACGGGGCCCCATACAGCCTACCTGACAGGGTGCCCCCTCCCTCCTCATGAAAATATCAAATTACATTTTTGCTAAAAATGCAATGGTTGCAATGCTCCCATGGTTTTGCTCCCATGGCAGAAATTATACCCTTGCTACAGGTACCCCCTGACACCTGTTTTTTGTTATACTTTTTCTTAAAATGCTGAATGGTAATTTTACATTGTGAGAGTGCGCTGCTAATCAGAGCCAAGTGTTTGCCTTGCAGCTGCAGAGCGGCCCCATTTAACTCAATGGGGAGTTTGATAGGTGGTGCTACCGGTCAAACTCTGCAGCCTGCGTTAAAAATGCTACAGCTGTGTAGTAAAACATTGCAGCCACAGCATGGATGCAGCCCTGTTTGACTGTATTGTTAGGATTTGGGTGGCGGTAAATCCATGGCTCAGCTTTCCATGTGAATTTTAGAAATGCACTGCAAACTCGCATAGTACTTTTGGTGCCATTAATTGCTAATGGCGCTCCAAAAACAGTTTGCAGGCTTGCATTTTGTCATGTTGCAAACTTGCAAAGTTTTATGCCTGACAATGTTATAGAGCTTCTATGGTGCGTTTGTCAAACATAGGGCAATCCATTCAAGTGAAAAAAAATAAGGCAGGCAGGAACATGCGTTGAGGATAGGGCCTCAGGGGTGGCATATGGAAATGAATGGTGCAGAGATGTCTGTCAGGTGAAGGGAGACGTGTATTTATTGGCCTCTAGTGCCTGCAGTGGTAGCTAATGTCTACCCACAGTTCTAGGCTTGCTCCTGGCACATTGGCCCCTTTCTGAACCCTGTACTTTATACAGCTCCCCCCCCCCCACTCACCCCCTTCCAGAAGAAATACTACTCCATTCAGGCCCTGCAGCCACTGAAGGTGAACAGTGAACACAGAGCATAGTGTAGAGGTCGGCAGAGCAGAGCTCAGGACTCAGAAAGGGACAGGCAGATAACTTCTTACCTCCTCAATCTTTCTTCCTTGCAAGAGTTAACACTGCCATTTACAGGGGAAAGGGGAGTTTCTGGACCCGCAGTGTAAAGATTTCATGGTAATGGCAGAGAGAGACTCTGCAGCTGTCCCTGCTGCTCCAAAATTGGAATGCAGTCTGGGACAAAGCCAGCAGCATGGGACAGCTTGCTGAAAAAAGCAACAGTAGAGAAGTATGTAGAATTGATCCCCTGCACAGCAGCTGGAGGGAGAAAGCTAGCAGCGCTGCAGGGAGTTCCACAGGAGTCACAAGGCAGTAAAGCTGGCTCTCAGGCCCAGTACAGGAGGGTCAGTTGTACTGCCTTATCAGTGGCCTTGCCCATATGTGATGCCTAGATAGTTATGTCTGTAAATCATATTTACAAAAAAAACAAAACTAAACAAAAAACAAAGCAAAAATCTTACATTCTCTGGGGAAAAGAGCTCCCATGAAAACTAAATAGAGATATCCTCCTGTTAGGTACATATGTCCGCTGGCTCATGGGAGGAAAATTTCCAGACCAGCTAATGCCAGAGAGCTCCAGGGATAACATGGAAGAGCAACACTTTCACTAGAGGAAGGAACAAATGGTGTACAGTTTGGATTATCATACAACATCCATCTTGTACAGGAAGGGGGGAGGGGAGGGGGGGACAGGAAGAAATGGGGGGAAGAGGGAGGAGGAGGGGGGGGGAAGGGGGACCCTAAAGATGGCTATGAAGGATTATAACAGTTTGTCTCCTATTTATAGAGTGCATACAACATCAATAGCAACTTAAAAAATCAAATAGACTTTGCAGGGGTATTGTTTTAAACATGCATCCTCACCTCCTTATAGGGATGACCATGTAAGGGAATCTGTCAACAAAATATAGGCCACAGACACTGGACCCAGGGTCATGACATCTATTAACCACTCAAGGACCGCCTGCCGCCAAAACGCTCCCACCCCCATTCGGTAGCGGGGACTCCGATGCACGGGACTGGCGGCTTCGATTGCCCCCTGCGATTGGCTCCTGAGATCGTTCACTGCTGAGAAAGAGGGACGGCCAGCTGTTGTAAACACAGCTGACCGTTCTTCTCTCTGGAATGATCACAGAGCACCTGTGATCCTTCTATATAGGATCACAGGTCTCTGTGATCATTTCAAAAGCCCAACCCATATAAAGTTAGTAACAATCCCCTAGGCTTATATTTAACCCTTTGATCACCCACTGTATTAACCCCTTCCCTGCCAGTTTCATTATTAGAGTAACAGTGCATATTTTTAGCACTGATTACTGATTAGTAATGTCACTGGTCCCCCCAAAAGAGTCAAAAAGGTCAGTTAGGGGTCCAATCTGTCCACCGCTAAAAATCGCTGATCACCGCCATTACTAGTAAAAAAAAACAATAAAAATGACATAAATCTTTCCCATAGTTAGTAGACGCGATAACTTTTGTGCAAACCAATCAAAATACGCTTATTGCGATGTTTTTTTACCAAAAATATGTAGCAGAAAACAAATTGGCCTAAAATGTTAATGTTTTTTGGGGAATGTTATATAGCAGAATGTGAAAAATATATATATATTTTTATATAATTTTTTTCAGAATTGTCGCTCTTTTTTTGTTTATAGCGCAAAAAAAAAAATCGCAGAGGTGATCAAATACCACCAAAAGAAAGCTCTATTTGTAGGAAAAAAAAAGGACATCAATTTTATTTAGGTACAGTATTGCATGAACGTTAAATTAAGGGGGCAAATCCTTCTGGTCCAGAACTGGTTAAGTGGGAAAGAAGACGAAGGCACCATTCAGGTCTAAATTGAGGGTCAATTCAGTGACCGGAAGATGACGCCGTGAGGAGGAGCTCTGTGGTAATCCGCGCTCTCCGTTTGGGCGTCCGCATGATGCAGTGAGTGAGAAGCAGCCACATCCCCCGAAGTCTCGCGAGAGCAGTAGTACGTAGCCGGCGTGCTCACACGCTCACCTCACGAGGCTCCCGAAGCGACTGATCGGAGACGGACGGAAGGACGGTAGCGGCTGCCTCCGGTGGCAGAGGAGGTAGCCGGCGACTGAGGCCGTACAGTTGCGGCATACAGCCCATGCAAACTGTAGAGCGGTACGCTCGAGAGAGCCAAGGACGGCCGGGCCGGAGAGCAGATATATCCGCTTACTTCCTCCGGGGACAGCGGAGGGAAGGAGTGGAGGAACGCTCCAGGATGGCGCCGATGAGAGCGGGCACAAATACCGCAGCTGTGGCTAAAAAAGATACTAAAGCGATTAGAAACAGTAACGAACCCCTAGAGCAATCTACCGTAAGAGAGATGGAGGAGTTATCTTCATCAGGGGCTGAACAGCGGGAGGCAGATCCCTCATCACCTCAAGCTCCATATACACAGTCAGAGGAATGGAAGGAGCTTCTATCTGTGATGCCCACCAAGCAGGACTTGACTGAGATTGCTGCAAGCATAGTAAGTTCTTTAACCTTGGAAATAAATACATTGAAGGGGCAGATTAACCAGATGGATAATAGAATTGAGGTGATGGAGAAGGGGTAAAACCAGCAAGTGGAAAGAATGGAGTATATTGAGGACTCGCATAAATTGATTTCTAAACAGTTAATTATGCTCCAATTGCTGCAAGATGACGGTGAAAACAGGCAACGACGTAATAATGTACGCCTCAGGGGTCTGTCTGAAGACGTAGCTGGTCCTGATTTAAAAGGCAAGATAACTGAAATTTTCAATGATTTACTGGACCGATCTCACACAGAGACCATGGAAATAGATCGAGCACATAGAGTCAGGGCCCCTCGTAGTATGGGGGTGTACTCGCCACGGGACGTTCTGGCTAGGATACATTTTTTTCCCAGAGGGAATTAATTATGCAGAAAGCATGGGAGAGAGGCCCCTTTGAATATGAAGGATCAAAGATCAAGATTTTGCCAGACTTATCCAAGAACACATTAAGAATGCGGGCTATGGTTAAGCCATTACTTAAAGGAATTCAGCAAGCGGGAGCAACCTACCATTGGGGACATCCATTTCATATAAAGATAAAGAAGGGGGCCTCTTTGTTCATCTTACGTTGGCCTGAGCAGTTAAAAGGCCTCTTCTCTTTCTTAAAAATACAGCCAATCGAAGTCCCAGATTGGTTAGGTGCTTTTTCAATACCTAATCAGTCGAGGGAGATTATTAAGGAATAGAGGCATAAGATGCAAGTAAATAGGGACTAATGGAAGTGAACTAAGCATAGAAGGTCGATATGTAAAGTTGGCTATGTTTATTGACATGCTTAAATTGCTGTGTTTTTGGGTCAGGTATGGGGTCGGTGTGTGAGCGGGCCAAAACGAGGGGGGTGGCTATGTCAGGGATGGTGAGGTGGTAAGGGGGAGGGAGGTGGTGTAAAACGGGAACAGATTCAACAGAATCAGGAATGGGCTTTGTGATAATAATGTGAATTAATTCATAAATGCATAAAAAGCCAGGTTAGCACCCCCCGACCCCTATCCGCCCATCTCAGTTGGGTGATAAGGGCGGACGCCCAGGGGAGCGCGGACCCACAGTGGTTTGTCGCAATATACACTAAATTTTTCTCCCTTTTTTTTTTTTTCTCTCCTTCTCCCCTACCCCTGTTTTCATCCGTTGGATTTAACAGGACGGGGAGAAGAAGGAAATTTTTTTTTTTTTTCCTCTCCTTCTCCCCTACCCCTGTTTTCATCCGTTGGATTTAACAGGACGGGGAGAAGAAGGAAATTTTTTTTTCTCTCTCTCCTTCTCCCCTACCCCTGTTTTCATCCGTTGGATTTAACAGGACGGGGAGAAGAAGGAAAATTTTTTTTTTTCTTTTTGTGTGTGTTGTTATATTCTTCCTCACGGTGAGCGTCTTCAGAGTGCCAGCCCAATTAGGCCGCGTCTTGTTACGCACGGTCAAGTTTTGACCAAATTAGTTGATACACACTGTCACACCGGTGATAGAAAGAGCGAGGGGCCCCCCTTCTCCCCCTTTTTTTTTTATCTCCTTATTTCCCTACCCTCTAGTCTCTCCTCCTTTCCTCCTCCCCCCTCCCGGCTTTCCTCCTCCGGTTTCCCTGGAAGATAGTATAAATATTAGTGGGGGTTAACCTAGGGGGGAGGAGAATGCAAGGGACAAAAATTTCGTCTTTAAATGTGAGGGGGTTATCTACCCCCCAAAAGAGAACGAGGGTATTGCGGGACATGCGTCGTAGCCAAACTCAAATTGCATTTTTTCAAGAAACGTATTTCAAAAGTGAAAAAATTCCGAGATTACATAATAGGGACTTCCCTTGGGCATATCATGCTCCATCGCCAGTTGCAAAATCCAAGGGAGTCAGTATGATTGTAGCAAGAGAGGTAGCCTGGACTTATATAGACTCACGAGCAAATCCAGAGGGAAGATACCTAATGGTAAAAGGAAAGATAGGGAAAAAGACGGTTACGATGATAAACATTTACTTCCCTAACAACAATCAGGTGGCGTTCTTAATGAAGTTGACACCAATGGTATTGGAGTTTCAGGAGGGCTCGTTAATTATGGGGGGAGACTTTAACTACGCTCCAGAGCCCTTATTGGACACCTCAATGGGTACATCCCATTTGCCATATGCTCGTTTGAAAAAATTAAGCCGGGAACTCTCTCTCCTTAATCTAATTGACCCTTGGAGACTCTTGAACCCCCAGGAGAGGGATTACACATATTACTCAGCAATACACAACAGGTACTCTAGGATAGATCGGATTATGATTTTGCAGGCGGATCTTTCCAGAGTGATGTCTTCTCAGATTGACTCTTTCTCCGTGTCGGATCACTCTCCGATACATGTTACAATAAATTTTGATGAAGGTCCAATAAGACCACCGACATGGAGACTGAATGAATCTTTATTGCAGACTATAGATACAAAGATGGAGATAGAGACAGAACTGGTAAACTATTTTCAGGAAAACACGAGTACACAAATATCTCCATCGAATATCTGGGAGGCCCATAAGTGCGTTATTAGGGAAGTATTGATCAGGCTGGGCTCAAAACGTAAACGTGAAAAAGAAAGAGAGATCTCAGATCTGATGTCCCAGATAGAGGTTCTGAGTTCAGTTCACAAAAAGTCAGTGGCGAAAATTCACTTAGTACCCCTCACTAAGGCAAGGGAAAAATTAAATGGTCTGTTATATGAGAAAGTGATGAGATCCCTAGTGGCACAAAGGAGGCATTTTTATGAATATGCAGATAAGCCAGGCGCGATGCTTGCGCGGGCCCCAAGGGGCCCTCAGAAGCGTACGGTAATCTCGCAGATACAAGGAAGAGGTGAACAAAGAAAATATGATACGGCAGAAATAACAGAAGAATTCTATAGATTTTACCAGGATCTATATGATATTGCCTCCTCTGGACCAACAAAGGGGGGGGTGCTGACATCGATGAGGCGATTGAATACATTAAAAAGTCAGAAATGCCCTCTTTGGATGCAGAACAGGCGAGAGCTTTAGAGGAGAGGATTTCAGAGGAAGAATTAAAACTGGCATTAGATCAAACAAAACCACATAAAGCCCCAGGCCCGGATGGTTTTCATTAACATATTATCAACAGTTTTTCAAAGTCCTAAAAATGCCGCTACTGGCACATTTAAATCATATTGGGGACGGGGGGGACATGCCAGTAGATTCTTTAAGGGCCTATATCACCCTGATCCATAAAGAAGGGAAAGATTCCACGATATGTGGAATTTACCGCCCAATTTCATTGCTAAACCTCGACACTAAATTATTTGCAAGGGTGATAGCGAATCGGATTTTGCCTTATGTCCCGAATTCAATCCATCTTGATCAAGTTGGATTTGTCCCCACAAGAGAGGCGAGGGATAATACTACCCGGGCAATCGACCTGGTCTTTCATATGCGACGACAAAAAATACCAATGATGCTTCTGTCCATTGATGCCGAAAAGGCTTTTGACAGGGTGGCCTGGAATTTCATCAGGGCCACCCTGTCACATATTGGCCTAGGAGGAAGAATGATGATGTATATTATGTCATTATACTCTAGCCCCACAGCGGCGGTAAGGGACAATGGATGGAATTCCAAATTCTTTCAGATTAAAAACGGTACTCGCCAGGGATGCCCACTTTCGCCTGATTTTTATTCTGGCTCTGGAGCCTCTACTTTGTAAGATTCGCCAAAACCCCGAAATAGCAGGACCTGAGATGTTGAAAGGGCAACAGAAGGTAGCAGCCTATGCAGATGACCTGTTATTCTTTGTGACAGAACCTGACAAATCACTACCACAAATTTTGAATGCTATCAAAGAGTATGGGAAGGTGTCTTTTTTCAGAATGAATATTTCAAAGTCGATAGCATTAAATGTGTCCATACCTATGGGAAAATGGAGAGATCTACGGACATTACTCCCCCTGCAGTGGAATAATCAATCAATAGTATATTTAGGGATACATATCACTCCAAATCCGGTTAATTTATACGAGGAAAATTTCTCCCCACTTCTGAGGACACTTAGGGGCGATGTACGAAAATGGCAGACATTGGCCCTGTCATGGTTTGGCCGTTGCAGTGCTTTGAAAATGAATCTACTGCCTCGTTTGCTGTATGTTATACAGGCTGTGCCACTAGCATACCGATGGTATTCTTTGAACAGGTGAAGGCATTGTTTCGATCCTTCATCTGGGCGAAGAAATCTCCGCGTATAGGCATTCAGACTCTGACCCTTCCAAAGGCAAAAGGAGGGATGGGCTTACCTGATTTGCTTCGGTACTACAGGGCAGCCCACCTCATGAGAATTTATGATTGGCACTGCAATTATTCTCATAAACAGTGGGTGCAGATGGAAAGGGAAATCATGAACTCCCCCTTACCAGTGGCCCCATGGACTCCTATTGCGAAATCGGAGATAATTTGGGGGCATCCGACAATTGGGGCAACGTTACATGTAGCATCAAAAATACAAAATTATAAAACAGTGGCTCTGTCGATCTCTCCATTGACGCCCTTGGTGGGGAATTCACTCTTTACCCCTGGGAATACTAATGCGAGAATTATAGATTTGGCCAAAGAGGGTAGAGCAAGATTATGTGACGTGTGGACTCAAAAAGATCCTCCCACTGTGGAGGAGATGGTATCATGGGCCGAAGGAAAGCTAGATTTGTTCAGTGCGTTCCAACTTAGACACTACTGTAAGCAGTTACAGAATCAGGGCTATTTACCACGCCCGTTATCAGTATTTGAGGCCCTTTGCAAGGGAGAAGAGAGAATCTCGCGTGTACTCTCTTATCTGTACTCGATCTTAGGGGGAATACACGTGCCAGACCCCCCGAGCTTTGTGCGGAGGTGGGAACAGGACCTAGAGGTCTCATTTAACCAACAGCAAGTAAATAAAATTCTAAAACTAGCGCACAAGGCCTCACTAGCCAGTAGATACCAAGAGGTTGGTTACAAAATATTAACCAGATAGCATAGGGTGCCATGGACCCTTCACAAAATGGATCAAAAACATCTGGATAAATGCTGGAGGTGTGGGGAAGTAGGAGAAACATTGGTCCATATATTCTGGTCATGCCCCGCTATTGGGGACTTTTGGAATGAGGTGGCCCGGATAGTTGAAAAGTTGACATTGAATAAGGTGAGAGAAGACCCGGCTTTATGTTTATTACATTGCACGAGCAATTCAATTAAGCGATATAGAAATTTGATTTTGATACATCTATTGAACGCGGCTAAAGCATGTATACCCGTTATGTGGAGACTAACACAACCACCAACACTAAAACTATGGTATGCTAAGATTAGGGAAATCCATAGGATGGAGGCATTGACAGCAGCACGATTAAATATGGAAGAAAGACATAGGTTGAGATGGCAAACATGGACGAATTTCACATGTTCTGAAGAATATTTACAGGAGGTGAGTTAGGTGGCGATGGGGGATGGAGGAGGGGGGGGAGGACTGGAGGGAGGGGGGGGTGGAGGGGGGAATTTTTCTTCCTGTCTTTTTCCTTCCCCCCCCTCTTTTCTTCCCTTTCCCCCCTCCCCTTAATTTTTTCTTCTTCTTTTTTTTTTTTGTAAAGCCCTCGGACCCTCTCTCCAGCGGTGTGGCAGTGGAGGAAACAACGGAGGGTAGGCTCTGAAGAATAGGAGAGCGCTCGTGCAATATCTTGTCTGTCTGTAAGAGTACACTATATAAAAGTTTGCTGTATGATGCAATATGTTGAGTAAGTAAAGGGATATCAAGGGTACACAATTGTGTGGTTATTGGATTTAGAATAAGCACAGTGTTGGTTTGGTGTTCTTTTTTTTTTTTTTTTTTTTTTTTTTTTCTTTAGGTTTTTGAAGTGATGTATGGTTTAAGGATCACAATAATGAGGAGGGGGGTTGTGAGGGATGTGATTGTAATTGATGTATATAAATGTATAATATGTAATGTATTGAAATCAATAAAATGGTTGAATTAAAAAAAAAAAAAAAAATTCAGTATGAATCCATTCACAATCCTTTGCACCCAAGGCAGGCCTCTTACCATTCTGTCTCATCAGACTGCAGACTGTCTGTGGAGGAAATGCCACGTGTCCAAGGCCGCAATGCTTTTGTCTTTTGTTTCGTTTTGTTTTTTTGTAAATACACTGAACATAATTATAAATGCAACACTTTTGTTTTTCACACCTGTGCAATAATCCTGTTCCAGGTCCTGCCAATATCCAGCAACTTCACACAGCCATTGAAGAGGAGTGGACCAACTTTCCACAGGCCCCAATCAACAATCTGATCAACTCTATGTGAAGGAGATGTGTTGCATTGCGTGAGGCAATCGGTGGTCATACTGACTGGTAAGTGGATATTAGGACCCAGGAGGAGTTTGCATTTGGCCTCAGTGTTCTGCAGGAAGCTATGTAGATCTTTTTCGGTCTGATGGCGGTATTTTCATATAGTGTCCTTCTCTCCTCAAGTGCATTGTTTTGGGATGTCCCAGATAGTAATGAATATGGCTGCTCTGTTTCCGTGATGTACAATAAAGAAATACAGATTTTTACTACAGCTTACCTTTAAAAATCAATTTCTGCACATCACGAGACACAGAGGTCCCTCCCCTCTTGTCTGGGTTTTTTTTTGCTTGCTACAAAACGGAGGTACTTCCTGTATAGGAGGGGTTATATAAAGAGGGACTTCCTGTCCTAATTGGTTGCCAGTGTCCATTCACCTATAGGTTGCATATAACCCAGATAGTAATGAATATGGCTGCTCTGTGTCCTGTGATGTACTCCAAAGAAAAGGATTTTACAGGTAAGCTGTAGTAAAAATCTATATATCCTTCCTCCGTATCTCCCTTTCTTATAATTTGTGGCAAATGTAATTACTTGATGATCAATGATTCCTAAGCTATCCCTTAAGGAATGCATACATGGAGTGGGGTGTGCATTGGGTCACATCTCCACTCTTGTAGGACATGTTACCCACTAATATAATGGGAAAAATCAAATACTTTTATTTAAAAGTTTTTTTTTTTTATTTTGATGAACTTATTATATAATTTTCTGAGCCCTATTTTTTGTCCTAAAATGTTTGAGAATGTAACAGTAACCCCTCAGTACTCACAATGACCTTCAGTCACACACAGAGCCACTTGGTACCCACAGTATACCTCAGTATCCACAGTGCCCCCCAATGCTCACAGTGCTCCTCAATACTCACAGGTCCCTCAGTACTCACTCAGTTCCATCAAAATTCACAGTGCCCTTCAGTACTCGCAGTTCCTTGAGTACTCTCAGTGCTCTTCAGTACTTACAGTTCCATCAGTACTAACAGTGATCCTCAGTACACATAATGCCCTCAGTACTCACAGTGTCCAGCAGTCTTTTACAGTGGCTCCCCTCACAGAACTCCTAATGGAGCCTTCACATCCTCACACCTCTACAGTAGTTGCTACAAAGTCTGTTCTAACAGTCTGACAGACCGGTTCTAGTGAACCCAACCCACGGAGTCCTTACACCAGGCACCTGCCAACCCTGAAACCAGCAGCCCCATGGATTCCCCTATGCCTCTCCCATCACTCGGATTGCCACTTTGCTGCACTCCAGCAATTTCCTTGATTCAGTGTTCTGCTGCTTCCAAAGGAAATATCAATGGACTTGTTGTCAATTTACACTTTCTCCAGCTCTTCAACTGAAAGCCCATGCCTCAATATGGGCAGAGAGCTGGAGGAAGTGTCTGCAATTGCAGGGTCAATGCTTTGCAATAATAACAATAATTAAATAAATAAATACTAAATAAGTAACAAAAAAAAAAAGAAATGCACACATTTTTGCAGGAAAAATGTGTGAATTTCTTAATTTTTTGTAAAGGTGAATTTAGCTTTTAAGCTTCCTGGCTTTTGCACCTAGTGCCTTGCTTTTGCTTACCCCCCTGGATATGATTTTGGCTGCTGCCTACCCTGACCCCAGCTGTACCGGTTTGTATAGTAGCCTTTAGTGAAAGGTGAATGCTATTTTTGAAGATCAGAACATGATCCAGTAAACTGTACACATACACACACACACATATCTACAGTACATATCATCAATCTAAAACATTTTTAATTATTAGAGGATATGGGAGTCAGCAAATTGTTAAGCAACAGTAAACATAATTGAAAACATACAAAATTCATATATTTTATTTTCCTTCATTAAATAGTATTACTGTTATACATGTATTGCCTGTAATATTATTACAATACTTATCACAGACTTTGAAGGCATACAATAACTTTTTTGTTATCACAGTTATTGGCCCATTGTAATGGTTACTATACTTCATAATCAATGCTTGACCCCTTGCCAGAAAATGGAAATTCCCTGCATTAAAAAGGATCAAGAGTATTCCCATGTGTTGTTACGCTTCATGGCTAGGCTTTGCAATTGTTCTGTGAGGTTGCTTTGAAGTCTGGAAAATCAGGTTAAATTATACTATAAGGTTTATTTTATGTATGTATTTTACAGCTTTATAGACCAAATTTGAAAGAAAACCATGCAGAGGTAAAGAAAAGCTAACTTTTGTTGAAAAGCAAAGCATTAAAATCATTAGGTTATGCTTATAATTGCTGTAATTACAAAGCATTTTTCCGTAGATTAAAATATATTTCAGTAATCCCATCCCATGTGGCCTTATTCATTAAAAGCCTTTATCCTTTAACGTTTATTCTTAAGTGTGGTAACATATAGCAACTTATCAGAATTAATTTTGAATGCACTGTCTGCATTTGGGACACATTCCGTCACATTAGGCAAATCGCTGTGTCCATAGAGACTCTGCATCCCAATAGGAAAATATATACAGTATACATATACAGTATATATATATATATATATATATATATATATATACAGTAGATGGTCTACATGCAGCACCAGCAGGGCCAGTGTTACCACTAGGTGAACTAGGGTGTCTAGGGTGCCCTGCCACTAGGGCACAGCCACAACCGCTGGTTTACTTACTCTCTGCTTAGGGCCAACACCAGCATAATCCTGGTTTCCCGCAGACCTACTGCAAATTCCGGCACAAGGTGCAAGAGTGGAGGCTCCAGCACCCTATGCCCATAACAGAACTCTTGGCTACCACTCCTCCAAGTCACTTTCCCATCATCACAGATCTCCAATCACTATTACTATTAAATAATGACGGAATAATCATCCACCCCTGTGTGTCACTTTCTAAGCCATCCTTCTAGTGGTTGAACTGGATGAATTTGTGCCTTTTTTCAAGTAGACTTACTTTTTAACTATGTTCCCCAAAGCGTAGTGTCCCTAGACCTTCCATTGAGCTTGGGAAGGACAAGCGTAGTGTCCCTCGACATTTTGTTGAGGCCCACCAGGGATCCACCTCAGGTCTAGCTGTGTGGGTAATTGAACAAATGTCCAGAGCCCTCACAGCGGCTGAACGTTTTAAGAGACTATGCGCCAGGGAAACATATTGGATATATTCCCTGGACTCTCTCTCGCCTGGTGGCCTTAATGAGGGCATTGAAATTGCTTCTATACTGTAAATTGTGACGCTAGTATCTGCTGGTATATACATGTGCTTATGTGCGTGTATGTATATATGCGTGCATGTGCGTGAATACATGTATATATGGGTATATGTATTCTTTATATACATATCTCTTTCTTATGCACTTGTCCTCCACCTTGCTACATTGTGTGTGTGTGCACATGTATGTGTTCATGCGCGTTTTGCACGTATGGATGCATAGGTGTGTATGCATGTGCATATGGGTATATCTCCTTTTTATATATATATTTTTTCCATCTTAGCAGGTTGTGTATATACGTATGTATATGTGGATCTAATGTGTTTATATACAGTGGGTACAGAAAGTATTCAGACCCCCTTAAATTTTTCACTCTTTGTTATATTGCAGCCATTTGCTAAAATCATTTAAGTTCATTCTTCTTCCTCATGAATGTACACATAGCACCCCATACTGACAGAAAAACACAGAATTGTTGACATTGTTGCAGATTTATTAAAAAAGAAAAACTGAAATATCACATGGTCCTAAGTATTCAGACCCTTTGCTGTGACACTCATATATTTAACTCAGGTGCTTTCCATTTCTTCTGATCATCCTTGAGATGGTTCTACACCTTCATTTGAGTCCAGCTGTGTTTGATTATACGGATTGGACTTGATTAGGAAAGCCACACTCCTGTCTATATAAGACCTTCCAGATCACAATGCATGTCAGAGCAAATGAGAATCATGAGGTCAAAGGAACTGCCTGAAGAGCTCAGAGACAGAATTGTGGCAAGGCACAGATCTGGCCAAGGTTACAATAAGATTTCTGCTGCACTTAAGGTTCCTAAGAGCACAGTGGCCTCCATAATCCTCAAATGGAAGACGTTTGGGACGACCAGAACCCTTCCTAGAGCTGGCCGTCCGGCCAAACTGAGCTATCGGGGGAGAAGAGCCTTGGTGAGAGAGGTAAAGAAGAACCCAAAGATCACTGTGGCTGAGCTCCAGAGATGCAGTCAGGAGATGGGAGAAAGTTGTAGAAAGTCAACCATCACTGCAGCCCTCCACCAGTCGGGGCTTTATGGCAGAGTGGCCCGATGGAAGCCTCTCCTCAGTGTAAGACACATGAAAGCCCGCATGGAGTTTGCTAAAAAACACCTGAAGGACTCCAAGATGGTGAGAAATAAGATTCTCTGGTCTGATGAGACCAAAATAGAACTTTTTGGCCTTAATTCTAAGCGGTATGTGTGGAGAAAACCAGGCACTGCTCATCACCTGTCCAATACAGTCCCAACAGTGAAGCATGGTGGTGGCAGCATCATGCTGTGGGGGTGTTTTTCAGCTGCAGGGACAGGACGACTGGTTGCAATCGAGGGAAAGATGAATGCGGCCAAGTACAGGGATATCCTGGACAAAAACCTTCTCCAGAGTGCTCTGGACCTCAGACTTGGCCGAAGGTTTACCTTCCAACAAGACAATGACCCTAAGCACACAGCTAAAATAACGAAGGAGTGGCTTCACAACAACTCCGTGACTGTTCTTGAATGGCCCAGCCAGAGCCCTGACTTAAACCCAATTGAGCATCTCTGGAGAGACCTAAAAATGGCTGTCCACCAACGTTTACCATCCAACTTGACAGAACTGGAGAGGATCTGCAAGGAGGAATGGCAGAGGATCCCCAAATCCAGGTGTGAAAGACTTGTTGCATCTTTCCCAAAAAGACTCCTGGCTGTATTAGATCAAAAGGGGGCTTCTACTAAATACTGAGCAAAGGGTCTGAATACTTAGGACCATGTGATATTTCAGTTTTTCTTTTTTAATAAATCTGCAACAGTGTCAACAATTCTGTGTTTTTCTGTCAGTATGGGGTGCTATGTGTACATTCATGAGGAAGAAGAATGAACCTAAATGATTTTAGCAAATGGCTGCAATATAACAAAGAGTGAAAAATTTAAGGGGGTCTGAATACTTTCCGTACCCACTGTATGTGTATATATCCTCCATGTATTAACCACTTTTTTTACTTATTTTCATCTTTATCTATATCCAACCAATTTTATTCCCTCCTTTTTATTATTTATATTTATTATTTTTACTTTTATTTATTTTTTATTTTTTTAATTTAAATTTTTTTTATATTTATTTTTATTTATTTTTTTTTTTTCATTATTTACCTTTACGTATATTCCCACTCATTATCCCCACCTATATGTAAAATTTAAAATTTACTATTACATTGAAATAATGGCGAAATATCATCTTTTTTTTTTTTTTTATATATATTTATTAGCCATTTTTTAATACAGCCACAGCTTATCATATCACCATTTTATAATATATATTTGTCTATTTATTCATTTCATCATATTTGTTATGGTTGATGGTTTTACATGATTGATGTTTTATCTAATTTAATTGAACGCATTTGAGCCTGATCATGTGTGTATATGATCCGGAGTAATGTTTTTAATATGCCGCCCGCTGGTCCATTTAGATACCCCCTCCCCTTTATTCTGCGTTTTAAATGGACTTCTCCTGCCTCATATGTCTCTTCCCTGCTTTGAAGAAGGAGTGCGGCTGCCTTCCCCCGGCAGTACGCACGCTCGGAAACGCGTCGCACTTTCATGACATCATCTCTATCTGACGGTGAACCAAGCCTCGATTCCACTGACGGACTACGAGCTTCTCTTCCTGTCTCCAGCTCCGCTGTACTGCCAGCCACGGCGAGGAGGGCTCTATCTCAGTAGGACGGCTACACAGACCGGATGATCACGTCCACCACATACCTCATCTCGGAACCATTGGAATGGGTTTTCTCTCATGAGCACTTTATTTCAGATGTGAGTGCATATTTTTATCAATAAATGTGTCAAAAGTCTACACTTAGAGGCGCCTCTGTTTTTGTCTTTGTTTGTAGCCCTGTGGAACCCCTGGCTTTGGTTTCTTGGTGTAACGCTCATGCGTTTTTTGTTAGTGAATGGATTTGCAGCTGCAGAATTGTTACACTCAGTAGTCGTGTAGAGATTCTGTTGAACAACATATCCAACTCTCAGGACTTCATCACCGTGCACAGCCTGGTTATGCAATATACATACACTCTATATGATGTTCCTGGAGTGATAGAATATATGATAGTATAGAGGTGAGAGACAGGCGATAGTATGGTGAGCACTCAGTAATAGTATTCAAGAGAGAGGTAGGTGATGGTAGTATGCAGATAGGTTCTAACAATCATGTATAGAAGATAGAGTAACCCAGTGCAGAGATAGTTGATGGTAGTCCCAAGAGCTCACAATCTATGCAGATGATAGGAGTAGCTTAGATAGAGATAGTCTTGATTTATGCAGTAGATGATAGTGAAGTAAAGTTAGTAAGGGATCCCCTGTGGGGTACTTATCACTAGATAGTTAGCAGTAGCAAAGTCCAGTAGTAAGGAGTGATCCGGTAGCGAGATACGGGATCCGTAGCGAGGTTCTGGTTCAGTTCAGGTAAAGGGTATAGCTGGAAGCTCCGGCAGCACAAGACAAGGTAAGGTGAACATGCGGTTTCACAAGGCAGGTAAGCATCAAGGCACATTGAACGAACACATGTGAGTGAAAGCTGGTGGTTTAAATAGCTGTTCAGTCCGGCGCCTCATGATGATGTCAGCACTCTTAAAGGGAAACACACCTATATGTGCTTCATCTACCTAGGTAGATGGAACGCACCCGGAAATGATGTGATAGGAAGGCACTGAGAGTGCCAAGATCTTACAGTACCCCCCCCTGTAAGGCCGGCTCCGGAAGGCCTCTAAGGCTGGTTGCCGATGTGGGAATCGGATAAGCTGGTTGTCGATATGAGAATCGGATAAGACTGGTTGCCGATATGAGAATCGGATAAGACTGGTTGCCGATGCGAGAATCGGATAAGACTGGTTGCCGATGTGAGAATCGGATAAGACTGGTTGCCGATATGAGAATCGGATAAGACTGGTTGCCGATGCGAGAATCGGATAAGTTGCCGATGCGAGAATCGGATAAGACTGGTTGCCGATGTGAGAATCGGATAAAACTGGTTGCCGATGTGAGAATCGGATAAAACTGGTTGCCGATGTGAAAATCGGAAAACAAACTGGTTGCCGATGTGAGAATCGGATAAGACTGGTTGCCGATATGAGAATCGGATAAGACTAGTTGCCGATGTGAAAATCGGAAAAAAAACTGATTGGCGATGTGAGAATCGGAAAAAAAAAAAAACTGGTTGCCGATGCGAGAATCGGATAAAACTGGTTGCCGATATGAGAATCGGGAAAAAACAAACTGGTTGCCGATATGAGAATCGGGTGAGACTCGTTGCCGATGTGAGAATCGGATAAGACTGGTTGCCGATATGAGAATCGGATAAGACTAGTTGCCGATGTGAGAATCGGAAAAAAACTGATTGCCGATGTGAGAATCGAAAAAAAAAAAAAACTGGTTGCCGATGCGAGAATCGGATAAGACTGGTTACCGATATGAGAATCGGATAAGACTAGTTGCCGATGTGAGAATCGGATAGGACTTGTTGCCGATACGAGAATCGGATCAGGTTGGTAACCGATGTGAGAATCGGATAGGACTTGATGCCGATACGAGAATCGGATCAGGTTGGTAACCGATGTGGGAATCGGATAGGACTTGTTGCCGATACGAGAATCGGATCAGGTTGGTAACCGATGTGAGAATCGGATAGGACTTGTTGCCGATACGAGAATCGGATCAGGTTGGTAACCGATGTGGGAATCGGATAGGACTTGTTGCCGATACGAGAATCGGATCAGGTTGGTAACCGATGTGAGAATCGGATAGGACTTGTTGCCGATATGAGAATCGGATCAGGTTGGTAACCGATGTGAGAATCGGATAGGACTTGTTGCCGATATGAGAATCGGATCAGGTTGGTAACCGATCTGAGAATCGGATCAGGTAGGCTGCTATATGAACCCCTCACTAATCGGACGCATAAACATCCGAAGTAGTCATAGCAACCAATGCTTCTTCAAATAACCTTAGATCCTTCCTACGTACCACTGTGCCATTAGAAGCGCGTACGCAGTCAGGTGCAAGAATCTCAATGTTTTCATTGGAAGCTATAAGTGTGCTTGCCAAAATAGGAGTATCTATACCAACATCTGCCAATTTCTGGGTGTCCTTTTCTGATATAGAACGGGGACAGGGCTGGCAACAGCCTTGGTAATTTCCAGGCTGTTTTTCAGGGAAGACAGTTCGGATTTGCCTGGACTCCATTGGGAGAGCCTTAGGCCTATGGGGTCGGGTTGGGCAAGATGTAATGAAATGTCCCCCTTCTCCACAATAAAAACATAGGGCAACATATTCGCCTGTGATCTTTTTTTTGTAAGGACAACTTAGTATGTACGGCACCAATCTCCATAGGCTCCTCATCAATTTCTGTAGGATCACGGTTCAAATGAGATGTGTCAGAGTGACAAGGCTGACTGTTTAAGGCAGGCTTGTACCATGACCAGGCAGGATCACCATATTCATTTGGTTTTCTTTTTTCCCTAGGTACCCGGGGTCTGCGGTTACCTGGAGCAGGTTTAGGAGTAGATTTTTGGGAGGGGAGACACTGGGAGTGCATCGCAATTGCAAATGACTCCCAATTGTCTAGGATCGGACTTTTTTCTTGCAGTTTCTGGTATGCCCATGTTTTCATTTTGCCAGAAAGCAAATTAATGGCAGCACGAACTTTAATAAAGTCATTATGATAGGTCCTGGGCTTAAGGATAAATAGGAGCTCACAATCCATCCGAAAAAAAAGAAAAGAGGAACGGGAACCATCAAACCTGTCTGGTAGAAAGACAAGAGGTTCTGGGGGTTGAGCGGCAGTAGGCTGTGAAATACGGCCTATCTGCTGTCTCAATGTCTGATTTTCCTCTTTTACCTCAGTAAGAGCAAGTATTAATTCATTTACTTGTTGTGTTACCTGTGTCACTTGAGTGGACAATTCTGCTGAATCCATATTTTTTTTTAAAGGTTCGTTCAATCTGTAACGCTCATGCGTTTTTTGTTAGTGAATGGATTTGCAGCTGCAGAATTGTTACACTCAGTAGTCGTGTAGAGATTCTGTTGAACAACATATCCAACTCTCAGGACTTCATCACCGTGCACAGCCTGGTTATGCAATATACATACACTCTATATGATGTTCCTGGAGTGATAGAATATATGATAGTATAGAGGTGAGAGACAGGCGATAGTATGGTGAGCACTCAGTAATAGTATTCAAGAGAGAGGTAGGTGATGGTAGTATGCAGATAGGTTCTAACAATCATGTATAGAAGATAGAGTAACCCAGTGCAGAGATAGTTGATGGTAGTCCCAAGAGCTCACAATCTATGCAGATGATAGGAGTAGCTTAGATAGAGATAGTCTTGATATATGCAGTAGATGATAGTGAAGTAAAGTTAGTAAGGGATCCCCTGTGGGGTACTTATCACTAGATAGTTAGCAGTAGCAAAGTCCAGTAGTAAGGAGTGATCCGGTAGCGAGATACGGGATCCGTAGCGAGGTTCTGGTTCAGTTCAGGTAAAGGGTATAGCTGGAAGCTCCGGCAGCACAAGACAAGGTAAGGTGAACATGCGGTTTCACAAGGCAGGTAAGCATCAAGGCACATTGAACGAACACATGTGAGTGAAAGCTGGTGGTTTAAATAGCTGTTCAGTCCGGCGCCTCATGATGATGTCAGCACTCTTAAAGGGAAACAAACCTATATGTGCTTCATCTACCTAGGTAGATGGAACGCACCCGGAAATGATGTGATAGGAAGGCACTGAGAGTGCCAGGATCTTACACTTGGAGGCTGCCCTAAATTGGTGGACTCTCTTTCCCTTCCATCCCACTCAGTGACTATATCTGATCCATATGGACTCTGGCTTATGGTATGACTTATGCGCCTGTATACATGTTTGATAGGCGAAGGGATGGCAGGGTGCTGGGAGCAGGGGATGCTGGCAGCAGGGATTGCAGGGTGTTGAGAGCAGGGATGGCAGGGTGCTGTGGGGAGGATGCTGGCGTGGAAGGAATGGCAGGGTGCTGGTGTGGCAGAAATAACAGGTTGCTGGGAGTGGAGATTTCAGGGTGCTGGGGTGGCAGGAATGGCAGGGTGCTAGGAGCGGGGAATGTAGAATACTAGTGTGGCAGGAATGGCAGGGTGCTGGGAGCGGGGATTGCAGGTTGCTGGTGTGGCAGGGTGCTGTTGTAGAAAGGATTGCAGGGTGTTGGTGTTGCAGGAATGGCAAGGTGCTGGGAGCAGGAATTGCAGGGTGCTGGTGTGTCAGGGATTTCATGGTGCTGATGTGGCAGGATCTGCAGGGTGCCGGTGTAGCAGGGATTGCAGGGTGCTGGTGTGGTGGGGATTGCAGGGTGCTGGAAGCAGGATGCTGGGAGTGGTGGATTGCAGGGTGCTGAAGTGGCAGGGATTGCAGGGTGCTGGTGTGGCAGGGATTGCAGGGTGCTGGAAATGGGATTGCAGGTTGCTGGTGTGGCAGGAAAGGCAGCGTGGGATTGTGAATAGGAGCAAGAGATTGCAGGGTGCAGGTGTGGCAGGGTGCTAGAAACAGTGATGACAGGGTGCCTGGGAGCAGGGGTGGCAGGGTGCTGGTGTGGCAGGGATGACAGGGTGCTGGGAGCAGGCAAAGCAGGGTGCTGGAAATAGTGATTACAGGGTTCTAGGAGCAGGGATGGCAGGGTTCTGGGGGCAGGGATGGCAGGGTGCTGGGGGCAGGGTGCTAAATGGCAGGAATGGCAGGGTGCTGGGAGTGGGGATTAAAGGGTGCTGGTGTGGCAGGAATGGTGGGGTGCTGGGATCAGGGGTTGCAATGTACAGGAGAACAGGAGAAATTTGTGGTTTGTGGAGAAAAGCTGGAGTTCGGTTTGTGGAATAAGTAGCAACTTTGAAGGTATTTTTATTTTAAGTTTTTGAGCAGTCATTAAAAAGGTGGGGTATGGGGGCGTGACCGGAAGTACACCAGGCCGGACGTTTTGCAGAGAAGCTCCTCTGCTTGATAAAACAAATCCATATCCATCTGGATCTAAATTTGTTCCTGACTAACCACCCGCACACCACCGTGTAAAGGAAGGCGCCAGGCACCTAACCATACCTGTGGCTTGGGTCGGAGAGCTGCCAATACCTGCCGATCGGGGTGAGGCCTACCCCGCTCCCTCACACCACCGCCCTCCATGGTCCGGAGGCCGCCGTCACAGGACACATCTTCCGGGAGTCCCTGCGGATATCCCATCCGGGCAACATCAGCGGAGGAAGGCCCCGACATCTCCGGAGGTACCGTCCGTAAAGCCGCACACTGTCGGCACTGTGGGCAAGGCACTCCCCGTCGCCCCGCGCCATCCCGATCCCCTCAGCTCCGAGGCCACCAACGCAGCCCTGACATTCGGGACCGGGTGAGTGTGCCCCACGTCTCTCCCCAGGACTGTCCAGCTATCCGATTCGCCCCAGTATATCGGGCGGGGAGGAGGGGGGACCCGGCTATAAGTTGCGCGGCCTACTCCACTGTCTGAAACTCGGGGCGCCATCTTGGTTCCTGGCGCTCCGAGATCCACGGCTGCGGGGATTCTCATAAGCCACCTCTTCACTGTCTTTCAGCATCACGGACACCAGGGCTGGTCCCTGTTTCATGGAATACTGTCTCCTGTGCCTTCCAGCTGCATAGACTTAAGTCGCACATTCAGACTTACACTTTTAGAGCCCTGACCCTGGGCTCAGGAACAACAGACTGCACTGTGTCCACCCTTACGGTGCTGCATGCGATACCTGCCTCCTGGTCCACACTGCAGGCCTAGTCCTGCTCTATCCATTCTAATGTGCTAACTCACTCTCCATTCTCACGGCCGCAGCATAGCATCCCAGCACTAAGAAGCTCTATCATATCTGCCTTCCTTATAAGACTTAAATATCACAATGTCAGCAGGTAAACTTAAGGGGGCATCGAGGCCGGGCAAAATGCCGGACTTTTTCCCCCACCAACATCGACCTTCTAGCCAAGCTAAAAATGGCAAGCCAGCGGACAACGCAAGGCGTTCTCCCTCCATACCTCCACTAGGGGGTCCCCGACAAGGGGATGCCTCCCATTACTCATCACCCCCTTCGTCCTAATCCAGCCCAGTCAAAAGTAGACCAAGGAGGAATGATGATCCTGATTTCAGTTTGGAGGCCAGCTACATATCTCATTCACTAGACGCTACAAGAGAACTTCAAGACTCTATGTCTGAATTCCCCACCAAGGGTCAACCAGTGATGGATACCTTACTTAAGGACATGATGATATCTCTGAGGTCCACTATTCATGCTGATATTATGTCTCTGGCGGTTCAATTCAAATCGGATATTACTGCTGTCTCTGATAGAGTCACCCACATAGAGAGCAAGATGGGGGAGATAACTACCACTTTTAACAATATGGTGGACGCCCATAACGACAGAGACGCCGAAATTCTCCAAATGCAGCAAAAACTGGCTGACTTAGAAGATCGAAGCAAGAGAAACAATGTCAAAATTAGAGGTATCCCAGAATCCGTCAAACCTCAGGATCTCAAAGCTTACTTCACTGACGTCCTCAAAGAGGTGCTACCTGACTCTCCCCTAGAGGACTTTGTCATAGACCGCATCCATAGGTTGCCAAAACCCCAACATATCCCCTCCCACCTGCCCCGCGACACTATTGTCCGCATCCACTTTTATCATATCAAAGAGCGCTTTATGCTTGCTGCACGACGACGGGACACCTATGCCTCGTTTCCACTGAGCGGATCGGTTCGGGTCGGTTCGGTACGGTACGCTATTTTGGGTGTTTCCATTATGAAAGTGGCCCATACAACCGAACCAAACCGCACCATTCCTGGTCCTGCTTCAGATGTAGGGCCATAGGAAATGGTACGGTACGGTTAGGGCGGAGCTACTGGCGTCACACAATAGATTCCACTGATTGGCGGACAGGAAAATGTCAATGCTCACGTCAAATGAAAGAGCAAAACAAACTCCTCGTTTGGTGTAAACCCCGCATGGTCCCTGGTGGCCCGACTTGCAGTGGAAACGCTCACCTGAATAGACCGGACCATTCTAACCCTCCCAAACTGTACCGACCCGAACCGTTCCGCTCAGTGGAAATGAGGCATTAGTCTCCCACGCTGCAAGATCTGTCATTCTTTGCTGACCTTTCTGCTTTTACTTTACAACAAAGACATCAGCTGGCTACCATAACTAAACCTTTAAACAACCATGATGTCACATACCGCCTGCTATATCCTGCAAAACTGTTGATTACCAAAAATGGTGCCACTCATGTAGTAACCTCTGTAAAGGAAGGTATCCGTCTACTGCGTGACTGGGGCATACTGGAACGTGCTCAGGAGCAACCCAGCGGGTCCCAACAGCCTGTACCTACTACTCGTTCCTCAGACTCAGATGAAGACTGACTACACAGAGCTCACCTTACACCTTCGCATTATTGCTGCACTAGGCCGAGGAGCATGGCTGCATTGTGCTTTATTTTCACCCCTCTGTGCCTTAAGCGATAATCATATCGCACAGATTCGCTCACGAATCACATTTTTTTTTTTCACTGTTCATCTTGACTGTTTTATTTTTGTTTGTTTTTTGTTGTTTCTTCAGTGCTCTTCTGTTCTCTCGGCAGCTTAATCAGCATATATTACAGATATCCCTACTAATACACCAGCCTCTGCGAACTTTCAGCGAAAACAAGTGCCTCCAGATCATCTTCCCTAGGAGTGCCTTCTCACCAGACCTTTCCGCACCGCAAGCATCAACAAGTAAGGTTTTACTAACGGACACAACACCCTTACCCTGTTTTTTTTTTCATACAACGTCACTGAACCTTCCTAGTTTCCACCGAGATGCCTTTCACTATTTCCTCCCTTAACGTGAAGGGTCTAAATAGTCCATACAAGAGGCAGCTGGCATGGAAAGAAGCACTCAAGCTGAAATGTGACGTCATGTGTTTCCAAGAAACTCATTTTGCAAGCCAGAAACCGCCTGTGTTTCAACACCGTAATTTTCCCCATGTGTTTTCGGCCAATGGCCCATCCAAAAAATGTGGAGTAACCATTGCTATCAAGAGCACTGTGCAGTTCACACTTGTGGAGTCGCACCTGGACACCTATGGTCGCTATGTCATATTGATTTGTGACATCAACAATAATAGGCTTACCCTTGTTTCGGTGTACCTACCTAATACCAAGCAACTTTCCTACCTAAATAAGATTTGGAAGAAGGTCACCACAGTGAAGCAGGGTCACGTCATCGTTTGTGGCGACTTCAATGCCACCCCAGCCAGGGACTTAGACTTCACTTCTGTTTCTACTAGGAACATTCGCAAAGTGAACTTGTCACACTTTCTCTCCTCATCGGAACTTTATGATGTATGGCGTTGTCAGCATTCAACAGAACGTGACTATACTTTTTTCTCAAATGTGCACCATTCCTATTCTCGTATTGATGCTTTTTTAGTTGATAGATTCATGCTCCAAAAGGTTACCAGGTCATGCATCCACTATATCACTTGGTCGGACCACGCTCCCATTTCCATCAGTGTGGGGGAGGCGGGCTCCGAGACGCGGGCAAATAGGTGGCGTAACAACGTTTATGTAATGTCTCAACCTGAGAATATAACCAAAATCACTACGTATCTTACTGAATATTTTGCCATCAATGCCCCCTCGGTAGCTGATCCCTTCACACTGTGGAACGCCCACAAGGTTTATATAAGAGGTCTGCTGATCCAAATGTGCACCAGGCACAAGAAACAGTTGTCTAAAAAGGTAGATGACGCCATTGCAATTATCCAGGATCTAGAGAGGGTTAATAAGAAAAACACATCCCAGGCAACTCGAGAACGACTTTTTGAGGCTAGGCAATACTTAAGGTCACTACTAGTCACGCAATATGACAACGCTTTTCGTACTTTGAAGGCGAGTTCCTACCGATATGACAATAAGGCAGGGAAATTACTGGCCTCCCGTGTTAAGCATAAATCCTACACCCAAAGAATCCCCTTTCTATACCATTCTAGCTCTGGTAAAAAAGTTTATAACCCAAAAGGAATCGCTGACGCGTTCAGCGATTATTATGAATCCTTATATAATTTGGAGAAGGACCCTTCTACGCCCCAGCCGTCTGACTCGGGTATAAGTGAGTTTTTATCATCAATCTCCTTGCCATCCCTCTCCCAGTCTGCTCTATCACAATTGAACTTACCCTTTACGACTGATGAAATAAAACAAACTATCGCGAAAATGCCCCATAATAAGTCTCCTGGCCCGGACGGGTACTCTCCCGAATACTATCAACTGTTTTCCAACACGCTTTCTCCTTTTTTACAACAAGTATTCGAATCAGCTAAAGCTAGAGCCACTTTCCCTCCGGAGATGTTAACAGCGACAATTTTTACCTTGCCAAAGCCTGGAAAGGATCCTACCTCTCCCCCAAATTTCCACCCAATCTCGTTACTAAACGTTGATGGGAAATTGTACGCGAAATTGTTAGCAAACCGTTTAGCTAAATTCCTACCGACCCTGATTCATTGTGATCAGGTGGGCTTCGTTCTTGGTAGACAGGCCACAGATGCTACCAGGCGGATGATAAATCTCATCCACACGATGGAGCGATCGAGGAAGCCTTCTCTGCTCCTCACTCTGGACGCAGAGAAGGCTTTCGACAGAGTCCACTGGGGTTACTTGAGACAGGTACTACACAAATTCGGATTTATGGGCCCTATTTTGAAAGCGATCATGGCCTTATATTCTTCCCCATCGGCCTTCGTGTACACTGAGGGAATGTTTTCAAAAAATTTTAAAATATCCAACGGTACCAGACAGGGCTGCCCATTGTCCCCTCTAATCTTTGCCCTTGTTATGGAACCACTAGCAGAAAAAATTAGATCGGACGCAAGTATTAGAGGCATTGAATCCCATTCCACTCAGCATAAAATTTCATTATTTGCGGATGACGTCATCCTAACTCTCTCAGACCCTAAACAATCCTTGCCATCTGCCCACCAGATCCTGCTTAAATTTGGAGAAGTTTCCTACTACAAGGTTAACTCTACTAAATCTAACATCCTAGGCGCAAATCTTGACACCAAGTCAAAGAAATTCCTACAAACTAGGCTTCCCTATCCCTGGACCACAGGCCCATTAACATATCTAGGTATCAAACTTACATACCCTCTTGCAGAGTTGTACAAAGCTAACTACGCCCCATTGACAAATTCTGTTGCACAGGACCTTTCCAGGTTAAACTGTTTTTACCTTTCCTGGTCAGGACGTTTAGCAGCATATAAGATGCTTATCCTACCCAAGATTCTTTATATATTTCGAACTCTCCCGATCCCAGCACCCCCTTCCTTTTTCTCCGCCCTACAAAAACAATTATCCCAATTCGTCTGGGGCGGCAAGAGGTCACGTACGGCCCTGCGGCTCCAGATGAAACATAAATTAGCAGGCGGCTGCGGCATGCCGGTCATAAGAGACTACCACGTGGCGGCACTCCTGGATCAGGCTAGGGATTGGTTCCAAACTGCTCAGGTGAAACCATGGTGCCAACTAGAGTCGGAGTGGATGGGTAATGTCTCCTTTGCCTCTTTACTCCTTGCTCCAATCACTCCAGCCTTACTTAAAAAAATACAACACCCAACTATAAAAGCTACTCTACAAGGATGGTTGTATTTTCTTAATTCCTCATCTGACTCCTCCTGTTCTGTTAAAGTACCGATCCCGTTGTCGTCGCTCAAGTGGGTTATTCCTGACATATCCTTGACAGTGTGGGAAAGGAAAGGCATCACAACACTAGAACAACTTTATGATAAACACAAAATGACCCCCTTTGCGGTTCTTCAAACAAAATATAACCTCCTACCCACAGATATCTTTAGGTACAATCAAGTCTCTGCATATTGCAACACACTACACAGCACTCAAGTCTCCATACCAGAAGCCCTCTGGAAATTCTGGACTGTACCTATAGTTAAAACTAAGGGTATTGCCTTAATCTACGATATGCTGAATTCTAAACGTTTGTTCTCTAAATCGATTACGCATACAAAATGGGAATCTGATCTGGGTAAATCATTTACAGATCGTCAATGGTCCACAGCAATATCCACAACTTATAAATTCTCCCGGTGTTCCAATTATTGGGAATTGTCCCATAAATTTTTTACCAGGTGGCACTATACCCCTTATATCATATCTAAATTCTCTACAGGCCAATCTAATCAGTGTTGGCGGGAATGCGGTCAGGTGGGCACGCTGATCCACATGCTGTGGTCCTGTCATCACCTGAGGGGCTTTTGGGGAGGGGTATTCAACTTGATTGAAACGATTACTGGCACCTCTCTCAATCCTACAGTGGACTTAGCTATACTAGGATTTGGGGTTACCTCTTACCCAAAACACTTCCGATCTATTGCTATGCATATTCTATTTGCAGCTAGGGCTCTCATCATGCGCAAATGGAAGACTAAGGATCCCCCTTCCATGACTGAAGTCATATCCCATTTAATAGTGATTGATGCGTACGAAAGGATATTGGCGTTTAAGGACGGCCATGTCCACTTGTACAATGTAAACTGGTCTCCGTGGCACCGCGCATTGGCTGATGGACTGTGTTAGAAGATAATATTGAAAGTTACTTACTCCTACCATGTTAAATGTTTCTGAATATTGCCTTTGGAACTGTACTTTTCTTTTTCATTTCGATAGTATTCCTCTGTTTAAATGACCTAGACCTAAGATCCCGTGCGTTCCATAGTCTCGCCTGGCTAGGCGCACCCTTTGGGACCGTAATTGAGAGATCTCTGGGGGTGTGCCGGCCCGGTTTTATCATGCCTAGCGGTAACCGCACAGGGAAGCTGGCTCTCATGTATGTAAACATGTGTTTTTACCTCCCCGGGTCATTATATGTCATTACTGTTGTTTTTCCCATAACTTCTCGTGATAAGCATGTTGTACTTTTTGATACTTGTTACTTATCGCATACTTGTTACATGTTGAAAATTCAATAAAAATTTAAATTATAAAAAAAAAAAAAGGTGGGGTATACATGGGCAGGGCAAAGGGGGTGGAGTCAGGGGCAGAGCCCAGGGGTAGGCAAAATAGGCTTTTGCCACATAAAAATATTTAGTCAGGGTTCCCTAGTAAAAATTTGATTTGGAAGCCTATGTTGACATCTCTGTTCACTGGAAATGTTCTATTTTTTTCATATCCAGTGGCCAAAATAACCATTTTCATTTTCTTTTTGCCAGCGTATCTTACATCATAACCACTCACCATGTAGCCATTGTCACTTCGTTTTTTACATTTCCAAAACCAATCATATTTTTTCACATTCCATAGAGCTTTAGTGGAAAAAAATACAATGTTGCTATATATAGTACATTGTAAGTATGTATATATCATACCTGATGGGCTGCTGGGATAGCTGAAATCACAGTGTTTGTCTCGTTCTGCACTTTCAACGCTCATGGAATGCCCTTTTTTTTTCTGTTGCAAAAGTTTTTATTGATTATAGAAAGAGAAAATAACAGCCATCCTATAAAAACAATTCTCCCAGGCACCAAAATAACATGTGAAGTAGGGAAAAAGAAAGGAGAGGGAAGATGGGAGGGAAGGAGGACTTAGTGGGAGGGAGAAAAGGAAAGGGTGAGGGAAGGAGAAAAAGGGGTGTGGAGATGAGCAACTAAGAGAAAAATGGTGGTAGGAAAACAAAGACAAGACAGAGGGATAGGCTGTTAAAAAGGAAGCACACAAAATGCCCCTCCCCCCCAAAAAAGACTCCCAAATCCAAATAAAAGACTAAAGGTAACTCAGGCTAGAGGAGTTCATAACTGGAAGGCAAAGGTAAGCCATGTCTCAAGGACTTTAGCTTGCAAATCATTAAGAATACTAGACAAATTCTCAAAGACTTACATCATATTTAAGGGTTCCTTAAAGTGATATTAAACCCAAAACCAAAAATGTAATATATTGCAGTGTACTAAACATTAGATGTAGTGGCTGTATTCGTTTTCCTTTTTTAAGCTTTTTTCCCCATTTCCCCTGGTGATCTGGCCAGTAGCACAATGCCTGTATTATACAGACACTAGTGATGGACGAACATCGGCCGGGGCGGTTTGCGAACGCCAGCCGCAAATTTTCTCAAAAGTCCGCGAACCGCGAGTTCGCGGCGGGCCCTATTGACTTTAATGGGAGGCGAACTTTAAAAACGTTTAGGTCATATTTGCAGCCACAAAAGACATACTAGCTGTGCACAAGTAGTCCCAGCACATGGACAATGTAATAACAGAAGTATTGCAATTGAAAAAGATGCCCTAATTTTTATTTTTTTTTTTACAGCAAAAAATATATATTTTTTTTTCATAAATGAGCCATAACTGACAGCAGCCGGTAAATACATTGTCTAATACATATGGGGTCCATTAACACATCTGTAAAATGGGTTCGCATCCATTCCACAATTTGGCGGAACCTTTACAGACCCATTGTTTTTCATTTCCAGTCTGAAAAATTAGGCATTCACAGGATAAAGAAGTAAGTGTCGGCCATTCCAGGCCCCAAAAATGAACCCACATGCGTTTACCTGACAGCTAAGAACGTAGTATTCTGTGGCTGAAGGTACATTAGGCATTCACAGGTAACAGAAGTAAGTGTCGGCCATAAAAGGCACCAAAAAATAGCCCACATGGGTTTACCTGACAGCTAAGAATGTAGTATTCTGTGGCTGAAGGTACATTAGGCATTTACAGGATACAGAAGTAAGTATCGGCCTATATAGGCTGCTAAAATTAGCTCACATGGTTTGAACTGACAGTAAAAAACTTAGTTTTTGATGGCTAGAGGTATGGTAGGCGTTCACAGTACACAGAACCGTAAGTGTCGGCCTGTATAGGCTCCAAAAATTAGCTCACATGGTTTGAACTGACAGCAAAAAACTTAGTATTTGATGGCTAGAGGTATGGTAGGCGTTCACAGTACACAGAACCGTAAGTGTCGGCCTGTATATTCCCTGCCCGTGTTTGCTAGAACATGTGTCTGTGTAGATAACACCCCGCTTCAATCTGTGGTATTGGGGGGCCACAAGTTTATCACACCAGTTCTACAAATAATTGGCCAGTATCTGTTGTCACTGTGTGTAGCACAGTTAACACAGCAAAAGAGGCCAAATTTTTGCAGGACTAAAATACAATCTTAGAAAAGTATACTGTTAAATAACACCCCACTTCAATATGTGCTATTGGGGGGGCCACTGGTCTATCACACCAGTTGTTCAAAAAATTGGCCAGTGAGTTTGGCACTGTTTTTATCAGAGTTAACACAGCAAAAGAGGCAATATTGTTGCAGGACACAAATACACTTGTAAAAGTATACTCAGATAACACCCCACTTCAATATTTGGTATTGG
This sequence comes from Pelophylax lessonae, assembly GCF_965119305.1. NCBI lineage: Eukaryota > Metazoa > Chordata > Amphibia > Anura > Ranidae > Pelophylax > Pelophylax lessonae. The sequence continues at coordinate 231,431,242 of NC_138771.1, forward strand.
GGTGCCACTGGTTTATCACACCAGTTGTTCAAAAAATTGGCCAGTGAGTTTGGCACTGTGTGTATCAGACTTCACTCAGCAAAAGAGGCAATATTGTTGCAGGACACAAATACACTTGAAAAAGTTTACTCAGATAACACCCCACTTCAATATGTGGCATGGGGGGGGGGGGGCAATTGGTCTATCACACCAGTTATAATACATTATAAGTGCTTTTGTCACTGTGTAGTGTTGCTGCAGAAACGCTCAGTCTCACCACCACACCTGTCACAATGCTGCACAGTGCACAATAATAGTACTAATCCACTATAATATGCTTTCTACCCGCCCCCCCCCCCCTTTTTAGTGCACTGCAAAAATTGCAGCCCTTTACATGACTTTTGTGGAGATTAACAGAGCAATTTGTGTGTGACTGCATCCGATCTCTAACTGCCCCTAAAGCATCCACTGGATACCTGGCCCTATAGTAAAGAGACTATAATAGACCCTAAAATTACATTGGAGCATTTTAAATTACTTTTGTGGACATTGACAAAGCGATTTCTGTGTGACTGCAGCCGATCTCTAACTGCCCCTAAAGCAACCACAGGATACCTGGCCCTATAGTAAAGAGACTGTAATAGACCCTATAACAACATTGGAGCATTTTAAATGACTTTTGTGGACATTGACAAAGCGATTTCTGTGTGACTGCAGCCGATCTCTAACTGTCCCTAAAGCAACCACAGGATACCTCTCCCTAAGTTCAAAAGATACTAGACCTATACCGAAAAATACCAGCCCTGAAAAGGACTTTTGTGGATCTTCACAGCGCTATATGTGTCAAGCAAACTCTCCCTGATGAGCACAGCAGATCTCTCCCTACACTGGCAAAAAGCGGAATGTGAAATGGCCGCCAGATCGGGTCTATTTATAGGGTAGGGGGACTGTCCATGTGCTGGAATGTTTCAATTGGCTGTCCCGTTCCACCTGACGGCTGTGTCATGGGTCAAAGTTCTTCTGAATGAAAAAGAAAATGGGGGTGCGGACATATTCGCGAACATCGGCAAAAGTCAGACTTTTTGCGAATTTGCGAACAAGCAAAATTCGCTGCGAACCGCAAGGCCATCTCTAACAGACACCACTCCGGATTAATTAAGCAGAGGACAGATTTGGACAGCAGCGTTGCCAGGCTAGGGGTAGGGGAGTGTTAGAACTACTAGCAAATTTAAACACTGCTATAAATTAAAGCTAGTACTTTATAATTAGTTGCAGCAAACTGTTTTTTTACCTATTGGGATAATGGTTTTACATAAATAAATATAAGCTGATCATTGTAAACACCCCTGTCTCATTCCTGTAACTGCAAGAGAGATTTTCTGTAGAAAAACAACAGACTTACGGGCTGGATCTCAAGAAAATAGAAGAGAGAAAGCCTTAAAAAGGAAACTAATACAGCCCTCACACAAAAGAATTGGTAAGCTGCAACATAACAAATGTTTGCTTTTGAGTTGCAACTTAATGCAAGAATAAGTTTGGTTTCTTCAAGACTCTTTCTCTTGTCTGTTTAGCAGCCAGGAACAAATAGGTCACCAGTTTCTGGTGTTAAAAGAAAAGTCCCAGGACTGTGTGATGGAGAAGGGCTACCTGTCAGTCCTGTGGGACTACTACATAGAATAAGGTTTAGAGTAGACCAAATGTCAGAAGGCAACCAGGTTCAGACAGGACCACCAAATGTGTAATATATCACTACATTTACCTCAAGCTATGCATTTTTTTCAGTGAACACAAGGCATTCTCACATTGGATGAGGTGGAAAGGAGGGGCACTGATATCAAAATCTCCACCTCAACCATTTAGCACTTTTTGATTAACAATAGTGATGGGCGAACATCGGCCGGGGCGGTTCCCGAACGTTATCCGCAAACTTTCTCAAATGTTCGCAAACCACAAGTTTGCGGCGGGCCCCATTGACTTTAATGCCAGAAGAACTTTAAAAACCTTCAGGTCATATTTGCAGCCACAAAATACTTACTAGCTGTGCACAAATAGTCCCACAAAATGGACAATGTCATAACAGAAGTATTGCTATTGGAAAAGTTGCCATAAATTTTTTTTTTTTTTTTCAGCAAACATTTTTTTTATTTTTTTCTAAATCAGCCAGAACTGAAGGCAGCCGGTAAATACATGTCAAATACATATAGGGTTTATTCACACGTCTGTAAAATGGGTCCGCATCCATTCCACAATTTAGCCGAACGCTTACAGACCCATTGATTTTCAATTCCTGTCTGAAAAATTAGGCATTCACAGGATAAAGATGTAAGTGGCGGCCAGTACAGGCCCAAAAAATTAGCCAACAAGGTTCACCTGACAGCAAAGAACGTTGTATTCTGTGGCTGAAGGTACATTAGGCATTCACAGGATACAGAAGTAAGTGTCGCCCATTCCAGGCCCCGAAAATTAGCCCACATGAGTTTACCTGACAGTTAAGAACCTTGTCTTCTGTGGCTGGAGGTACATTAGGCATTCACAGGATACATAAGTAAGTGTCGCCCATTCCAGGCCCCAAAAATTAGCCCACATGCGTTTACCTGACAGCAAAGAACATTGTATTCTGTGACTGAAGGTACATTAGGCATTCACAGGATACAGAAGTAAGTGTCGCCCATTCCAGGCCCCAAAAATTAGCCCACATGCATTTACCTGACAGCAAAGAACGTTGTATTCTGTGGCTGAAGGTACATTATCCATTCACAGGATACAGAAGTAAGTGTCACCCTTTCCAGGCCCCAAAAATTAACCCACATGCGTTTACCTGACAGCAAAGAACGTTGTATTCTGTGGCTGAAGGTACATTAGGCATTCACAGGATAAATAAGAAAGTGTCGCCCATTCCAGGCCCCAAAAATTAGCCCACATGTGTTTACCTGACAGCTAAGAACGTTGAATTCTGTGGCTGAAGGTACATTAGGCATTCACAGGATACAGAAGTAAGTGTCGCCCGGCCATTACAGGCCCCAAAAATTAGCCCACAAATGCGTTCACCTGACAGCTAAGAACGTTGTATTCTGTGGCTGAAGGTACATTTGGCATTCACAGGATACAGAAGTAAGTGTTGCCTGGCCATTCCAGGCCCCAAAAATTAGCCAACATGCGTTCACCTGACAGCTAAGAACGTTGTATTCTCTGGCTGAAGGTACATTAGGCATTCACAGGATACAGAAGTAAGTGTCGCCCGGTCATTACAGGCCCCAAAAATTAGCCCACAAGCGTTCGCCTGACAGCTAATTACGTTGTATTCTGTGGCTGGAGATACATTAGGCATTGACAGGATAAATAATTGTCGGCCATGAAAGGCCCCAAAAATTAGGCATTGAATGGACATAAAATGCCTTTTATGTCGCTTTGTTTAACAAAGAAAAGGACCATGAATTGTTATGGGTGGATGGCAGTCTGGCTGATATTTGTGGCCTGTCATGAGGAATTTTAATCAAACATGGTCTACTGGTCACATGTTTTGAATTCATCTGAGATCCATGCCTCATTCATTTTTATAAATGTGAGGTAGTCAACACTGTCATGAGCTAGGCGAGTGCGCTTATCGGTCACAATCCCCCCTGCTGCGCTGAACGTCCTTTCGGACAGGACACTGGACAGGGGGCAAGCCAACAGTTCCATTGCAAATTGTGCAAGCTCTGGCCAGAGGTCAAGCCTGCCCACCCAGTAGTCCAGGGGTTCATCACTCCTGAGAGCGTCCACATCGACCGTTAACCCAATGTAGTCGAACACCTGTCGGTCTAGGCATTCCCTGATGCTGGATCCGGAGTACAGCTGTCGATGGGTCGGCTGAAAGAATGATCTCATATCAGAAGTGACCAACACATGTTCAAAACGCCCTCTGCTTGCAGGCGCTGTTGGATTGCTACCCTCAACTGTTTCTCTGTGAGTGGAAATTCCATTGCCAGCGCACGCAAAAGCAGAATGCAGCATTGGAAGTGCTGCATTCTGACCGCCCTCTGTGATGGTGGTAACATTTCCACCATTTTTTGTTTGTATTGGGGGTCTAAGTACGTTGCCACCCAGTACTGGTCCTTGCCCTTTATGCATTTGCACTAAACTGGAAGCGGTGTAGTGGCCTGGCTCCTGCTCATCATCCAGAATAATGTCATCCTCGTTCTCCTCCTCCCATCCACGGACAACACCAGGGATCCCAGAAAGGTTTAAAGCATGCTCTTCTTGCTCCTCCTCATCCGCCCCGGCACCATCCTCCTCTGACTCCTCTTCAGACTCCTGTTGTTGACTTGTCTCATATGGAGTAGCACCTCCTGGGAATTCATCCAACATTGCGACTACCTCCACTTCCTGCTCCTGCTCCTCGATGGCTTGATCAATGACACAATGCAATGCACGCTCCAGAAAGAAGGCGTAAGGTACGATGTCAATGATGTTGCCCTGGCCACGACTGACCAGTTTGGTGATCTCATCAAATGGCCGCAGAAGTCTGCATGCGTCGCGCATGAGCAGCACTGGCGCAGTGAAAAAAAACCATGCTCCCCAGAACCTGTCCTGCCATAGAGTTCGTACAGGTAGTCGTTAACTGCACATTTCTGCTGGAGCAGCCTAGCAAGCATATACAAGGTTGGGTTCCATCGCATCGGGCAGTCACAAATAAGATGCCTGACGGTCAGGTTGTGTCGCAGCTGAATGTCAGTGTAAGATCTTCTGAAATGGCCCGAGATTTTCCTGGCCTGCCCCAAGATGTCCTGGACCCCAGGGTATTTGGCAACGAATCACTGCACGACCAAGTTCAGGACGTGCGCCATGCATGGCACGTGTGTAATTTTGCCCTGTTTCAGCGTGCTCAGCAGATTGACACCGTTGTCGCAGACCACTTTACCAACTGTCAAATTGAGCGGTGTCAGCCACTGATCTGCCTGTGAACGCAAAGCTAAAAGGAGTGCAGGACCAGTGTGGCTCTTGGCTTCCAGGCACAACAGACGCAGCACAGCATGGCAACGTCTCACCTGGCATGTGGAATAGGTTCTGGGGATCTTGGGCGGCGCAGCGGAAGAGACGTTAGCAGCGGAAAAGGAGCAGTCAGCCAAGGAGGAGAGGGAGGATGGAGTAGGAGGAGGAGAAGAAGAGGCAGGCCTGCATGCAATTTGTAGCGGTAAAACCAAATCTACACGGGTGCCATGGGTTACATGCTTCAGAAGGTTCACCCAGTGGGATGTAAAAGTTATATACCATCCCTGGCCGTGTTTGCTAGACCACTTGTCTGTGGTCAGACTCAGATGTATCTTGGCACCAACACTGTGTGCCAGAGATACATTCATTTGCCGCTGAACATGGCCACATAGCTCTGGAATGCCCTTCTGCGAGAAATCTTTCCTTCCTGGGACCTTCCATTGTTCCAATGGCCACAAATTTCTGAAAGGCCTCCGAGCCCACCAGTTGATATGGCAGTAGTTGACGTGCTATCAGTTCCGACAAGCCAGCAGTCAACCGTTGGGCAAGAGGGTTATCCAGCTTCATCATTTTTTTTACGCTCCAACATTTGGGCCACAGAAGCCTGCCTTTTTCCAGAACAACGTGAGGACGGCATGATGGAAGGTGGAGTGGAGGACCATTGTGAGGAGAGAGGAGAAGGAGAAGGGGCTGAACAGTGAGAGCCTGGAGTGTGGCTTTGTGGGTTCTGACGGCGTTGCTTCCACTGGGCTCGGTGATGGGAGTCCAGGTGCCTTTTTAACCGGTTGCCGACCGCCGCACGACAATATACTGCGGCGGTCAGCCCCGGCCAGGCAGAGTGACGTATGGGTACGTCAATTGCCTGTCACTGACTTGTGAGCCAATTGCGGGCGGGCGCGTGCCCGTCCCGTCTCGTTCACTGACAAGTCAGTGCGTGTGGCCGGCGGACCCGATCGTCCGCCGGTCACTCACGATCGCTCCGGTGTAAAAATGAAGATCAGACGGTTCTACTATGTAGGACTGTTGATCTTTGTTTTTACACCAATAGCCATGTCCCACTACAGTTAGAAACACACCCCTAGGACACACTTAACCCCTCCCTCTCCAAAACAGTTACCCCCTTCCCTGCCAGTGTCATTTTTGCAGTACCAGTGCATATGTATAGCACTGATTACTGCAGTAATGTCACTGGTAGCCCCAAAAGTGTCAAAAATGTCAGTCAAGGGTCCGATCTGTCCGCCACAATGTCGCAGTACCGAAAAAAAATAGCAGATCGCCGCCATTACGCGTTAAAAAAAAAACACCAAAAATGACAAAAATCTTTCCCTTTCCCTTTATCAAAATACGCTTTTTGCAATTTTTTTTTACCAAACATATGTAGCATAAAACAAATTGGCTGAAAATGTTAAAAAACTTTGATTTTTACATTTTTTTGGGGGGAATTTCATATAAAAAATGTGAAAAATATTGTTATTTTTGCAAAATTGACGCTCTTTTTTTGTTTATAGCGCATGATCAAAAAATCGCACAGGTGATCAAATACCACCAAAAGAAAGCTCTGTTTGTGGGAAAAAAAGGACGTCAAATTCGTTTAGGTACAGCATCGCACGACCGCGCAATTGTCCGTTAAAGTCACGCAGTAAAAAATCGCAAAAAACCCCCTGGTCTTTTAGCAGCCAAATCCTCCGGGGCTTAAGTGGTTAAGCGGTTATCCCTAGGTGAGTGTTGGGCTTACCGCAACTTATGCGTTGACTACAAAGGCTGCAGATGGCAACACTATTGTCAGCAGCGGACACATTAACAAAAGCCCACACTGCGGAGCTGTATGACGGTGTCCTGGGAGCGCCAGATGTGACTGTACATGGTTGATGGCTCGCTCCTGATACATTAGCAGTCTGCTGCTTTGTCCCTCCTGTGCAATATAAGTTCCGCCTGCTTCTCCGCCCTATCTGCTGGTCCATCTCTCCCTCTGAACTCCCCTCCTCTTCCTCTCTTGTGGGCGCCCACGTGACGTCCATAGACACATCATCATCATCAACGTCACCTTCCCCACCACTAACATTCGAGATCTTGGAGTAGGCAGCAACAGCGGGGACCAACCTCCTTTGGCTGATCTGGGTACTGTCGTACTGTTGCTATCCTCTCTTCCTGATCTGATGCCAGGAATGGCTGCACATCGCAAATGTCTTGTGATGGATCGGAAAATAATTCCAGTGACTCAAGCGGAGGGTATATGGTGGTGGTGGTGTTGGTGGTGGTGTCTTTGGGGGTGCACACAACAGAGAGGGAAGAGGGTGCAGATAGAGAGGATGAGGAGGGTGCAGAAGAGGAAGTTTGAGTGAGCCACTCAACCAAGTCTGGTGCGTCCTTGGACGTAATCGAACGCACCTTCTGACACTTCACACTTTGGCTCCGGCCTACTGCTCCTGCCCTACCCCTACCACCCCTGCGTAAGGGCCTGCCTCTTCCTCTGCCTGTCATTTTTTAAATGACCCTTTGACAAAAGTCTCTAGAGAAGCGCAGTATATGTGGAAGAAGGTATATAACACCTAGCTTCAATCTGTGGTATTGGGGGGCCACTGGTTTATCACACCAGTTATACAAAAAATTGGCCAGTAAGTTTGGCACTGTGTGTAGCAGAGTTAACGCAGCAAAAGAGGCAATATTTTTGCAGGACACAAATACAGCCCCTTATACTGTTAGATAACACCCTCTTACAATCTGTGGTATTGGGGGGCCACTGGTTTATCACACCAGTTATAAAAAAATTGGCCAGTAAATTTGGCATTGTGTGTAGCAGAGTTAACGCAGCAAAAGAGGCAATATTTTTGCAAGACACAAATACACTGTTATGAAAGTATACTGTTAGATAACACCCCACTTCAATCTGTGGTATTGGGGGGCCACTGGTTTATCACACCAGTTATACAAAAAATTGGCCAGTAAGTTTGGCACTGTGTGTAGCAGAGTTAACGCAGCAAAAGAGGCAATATTTTTGCAAGACACAAATACACTTATAAAAGTATACTGTTAGATAACACCCCACTTCAATCTGTGGTATTGGGGGGCCACTGGTCTATCACACCAGTTATACAAAAAATTGGCCAGTAAGTTTGGCACTGGGTGTAGCAGAGTTAACGCAGCAAAAGAGGCAACATTTTGCAGTACCCAAATACACTGTTATAAAAGTATATTGTTAGATAACACCCTGCTTCAATCTGTCGTTTAGGGGGGCCACTGGTCTATCACACCAGTTATAATACTTTTTTAAAAGTGCTTTTGTCACTCTTTGTAGTTGTAGTATCGCTGCAGAAACGCTCACCACACCAGTCACAATACTGCACAGTGCACAATACAAATCCACTATAATATGCTTTCTATATTAGAAAGTATATTATAAGTGTATTGCACCCCTATGTAGTGCACACCAAAGAATAGTACACCTATACCAAATACCAGTCCTTGAAAGGACTTTTGTGGACCTATAACAGAGCGATCTGTGTCACTGACAATCTGTCCCTACTCCCCACAGCAAACCTCTCCCTACACTGACAAAAGAGACAATATAGATAGTAGTACACCTCTACCAAATACCAGTCCTTAAAAGGACTTTTGTGGACCTATAACAGAGCGATCTGTGTCACTGACAATCTGTCCCTGCTGCACACAGCAAACCTCTCCCTACACTGACAAAAAGCAGAATGTAAAATGGCAGCCAGCTCAGGTCTATTTATAAGGTAGGGGGTATGTCCATGTGCTGAAATGTCTCAATTGGCTTTCCTGTTCCACCTGATGCATGGTAATATTTTTGCAGGACACAAATACACTTATAAAAAGTAATCTGTTAGATAACACCCAGCTTCAATTTGTGGTATTGGGGGGCCACTGGTTTATCACACCAGTTATACAAAAAATTGGCCAGTAAGTTTGGCACTGTGTGTAGCAGAGTTAACGCAGCAAAAGAGGCAATATTTTTGCAGGACACAAATACACTTATAAAAGTATATTGTTAGATAACACCCTGCTTCAATCTGTGGTATTGGGGGGGGCACTGGTCTATCACACCAGTTATACAAAAAATTGGCCATTAAGTTTGGCACTGTGTGTAGCAGAGTTAACGCAGCAAAAGAGGCAACTTTTTTGCAGTACCCAAATACACTGTTATAAAAGTATATTGTTAGATAACACCCTGCTTCCATCTGTTGTTTAGGGGGGCCACTGGTCTATCACACCAGTTATAATACTTTTTTAAAAGTGCTTTTGTCACTCTTTGTAGTTGTAGTATCGCTGCAGAAACGCTCACCACACCAGTCACAATGCTGCACAGTGCATAATACAAATCCACTATAATATGCTTTCTATAATATAAAGTATATTATAAGTGTATTGCACCCCTATATAGTGCACATCAAAGAATAGTACACCTATACCAAATACCAGTCCTTGAAAGGACTTTTGTGGACCTATAACAGAGTGATCGGTGTCACTGAAAATCTGTCCCTGCTCCCCACAGCAAACCTCTCCCTACACTGACAAAAGAGACAATATAGATAGCAGTACACCTATACCAAATACCAGTCCTTAAAAGGACTTTTGTGGACCTATAACAGAGCGATCTGTGTCACTGACAATCTGTTTCTGCTGCACACAGCAAACCTCTCCCTGCACTGACAAAAAGCAGAATGCAAAATGGCAGCCAGCTCAGGTCTATTTATAAGGTAGGGGGTATGTCCATGTGCTGAAATGTTTCAATTGGCTGTCCTGTTCCACCTGATGGATGTGTCATGGGTCAAAGTTCTCCCCAATGTAAACTAATATGGCCGCTGCAAACAACGCCATATGTTCGCAAGATCGGCGAACTACGAACGAGCAAAGTTTGCCGCGAACCAACCGCCGGGCGAACCGCAAGGCCATCCCTAATTAACAATCACATTGGCATGAAACATTCACATTGATTTTTTTTTATCATTTTTTGAGACAGATAGAGGATTCTTTTGGTGATATTTAATCACCATTGGGTTTTTTATTTTTTACTATTTAACCACTTGCCAACTGCCCGCCGCAGATATACTGCAGCAGGCTGGCTCGGCTGCACGATCCGCCATACCTGTACGGCGATTCGCGGGATCGCTCCTGGCGGCGCGCTTGCACCCCCATTAGCCAGCGGGAAAGCTAATTCACGGGGCTAATGGGGGTGGTGCAATTGGCGCCAGGCCCCCCCTGTGATCACTCCCCGTGGAGTAAATACAGCAGACCGTTGTTCTCTCAGCAATCAGCACAGAGCATCTGTGAGCTTTCTATTTAGGATCACAGGTCTCTGTGTTGATTCCACAAGTCCATCCCCCTCACAGTTAGAAAACACCCCATAGGCATACACTTAACCCTTTGATCACCCCTGAGTTAACCCCCTTCCCTGCCATTGTCATTATTACAGTAACAGTACATATTTTTAGCACTGATTACTGCAGTAATGTCACTGGTCCTCTCAAAAATGTCCAAAATGTCAGTTAGGGGTCTGATCTGTCCACCGCAATGTCGCAGTCCTGCTAAAAATCGCTGATCGCCGCCATTACTAGTAAAAAAAAAAATATTAAAAAGGACATAAAACTTTCCCCTAGTTTGTAGATGCGATAACTTTTGTTCAAACCAATCAAAATACGCTTATTGGGATTTTTTTTTTACCAAAAATATGTAGCAGAATACAAATTGGCCTAAAATGATTTTTAATTTTTTTATGGGGAATGTAATATAGAAAAATGTGAAAAATATTGTTGTTTTTTTTCAGAATTGTCGCTGTTTTTTGTGCATTATGCAAAAAATAAAAAATTGCACAGGTGATCAAATACCACCAAAAGAAAGCTCTATTTGTGTAAAAAAAATACATCAATCTCATTTGGGTACAGCATTGCACAAGTGCGCAATTGTCCGTTAAAGTAACGCAGTGCCGAATCGCAAAAAATGGCCTGGTCATAAGGGGGTAAAACCTTCTGGTCCAAAAGTGGTTAAAGGTAAAAAGACTGAAACTTTGGTTTCTGCTATAAAAATGTTGCAAATAAGTAGTCTTTAGGCCAAAATGAAGTCTGCCACATTTCTTTGGTCAAAAAATAAATAAATAAAATAAGTGTATATTATTTAGTCATTCTTAAAGTTATAGAGTCTATAGTAGATCTACAGTATATGTAAAATGTATTAACCTTGATATTCTGACTCATTTCTTGGGGCCCTAAAATGCCAGGTCAGTAAAACACCCCCCAAATGACCACATTTATAAAAGTAAACATCCCAAGGTGCCAAAAGCCTTTGGAAAATGTGGAATGTACTATTGCTTTTGCAAATTTGCCAGTGAATTGGGCAGTGCTGTGCTACCCTGCAGACATCTAAATAGAAGTTCTATTGCATTTATGAAGCTCTAGATGACTGTTGCTAATAAGAAATAGCAGCTCAATACGAAAATGCCAGATTCATGATGGCAGTTCAGAGTATGACTGAGGCTTCCAAAGATCTGCCAATTAGATAGTAGGGTCAACTTTTCAAAACTGATATTGTGTGCTGACTGGTGACTTTAAAAAAAGTGCAAATTGCAGTATTGTTCAACCTGAAAACACAATTAACAGAGCCGAATCCAGCAGAGTGCTGACAAAAAGCAAGATGAAACGTTGCCCACATGCATGCAGGATAGCCAGGTAGTGATCTTATGTTAGCTTTTTGCTCGCCCATACAATAGTTGTTGGATTTTTTGTTAAGTGCACATCTTTTTGATATTTGCTTCAGGTGACCGTTTGAGGCACACAAATCATATGTTTCCCTAAACTGTCCTGATGGGCTGTCATTATTGCATTCCTTTTGAAACTGTTTTATTTTAGGCTGTCATTCTGAAGTTTTGATAGCAATGTTGTTATTGATCTGTCACAAATATTATTTAGAGAGTAAAGGTATCACTCATAACAAAGTAACTAGGGTAATTCCAGGGTATCATCATACAGTTGTAATTTTTCTTTTCAGACAACTCTATACAAGTTAAATCTCACACATGTATCAACCCTTACAATCTGGAGCAGATGACAGATTGTCCAGATGCCTTACTTTTTCTGAAAATGTATTAATAATTAGAAGGGCAGTGTGATGTTTTCCAGAAACTATATACCACATCCAGCTGGACCTTCACACCAGTTATGATGTTTCTGGATTGTATAAACAAGCATAGAGACCCTGTAATGATGTCACTGGATGTAGAATAAGACAGCTTAAAAATGCCTACTCTGGACTGTTAAAAACAATTTTCAAGTATTTATTTATTTTTTTAAATCAAGAACAATTTTATTGAGATGCCAACAACAATACATTTATAACAGATGCATACATTTCTAATGTTACAAAAATACTATTCATTATACAAAGTTACAAACATATAGCTCCTATCGCCTCTGCAGTTCCTCCCAGGTAAAATTATAAATGCCATTATTGGTGCAGCAATCTATCCAGTACGAAGTCCACAGGGGCCAGGCCCAGAGTAGCCAACCATCTACCCCACACCTTCTAAAATTTGTAAGGGGAGCCCCTATGTTGATATATACGTTTTTCAATGCGTAATGTATTACCCAACTGTTCAAGCCACATCTCATGCGTGGGAGGTTCAGATGCAGTCCAGTTTACTAACAAAAGTCTACGTGCCTGAAACAAGGCTCTTGCTGCTGCCTCCCCAAGAAATCTGTCCTGGGTGACCGTATCAAGCATGCCCAGCAAGCATTGTCTAGGATCCAAAAGGACCACTACACCCAGAGCAGTGTTTACTGTGGTCACAGCCTTGGACCAATATTGGTGCAATTTGGGGCATCTCCACAACAAATGGATAAGGGTACCCATCTCCCCCCTGCATTTACCACATAATGCATCTGGGCTCACGCCCATCAGATGTAATTTAAGCGGAGTATAGTGAACTCTGAGGAGGATATAGGATATATAGTTGGGAGACTCTCTGAGAGGCATTCAATGAGTAAGTCATGACAGCCTCCAATGCCCCCTCCCATTGTTCCCCGGATATTTCTCCCACATCTCTCTCCCATTTTTCACGGGCATTAGTAGGAAATTTCTCGAGGTACATCCCCAAAATAAGCGCATAGAAGCCCAAAATAAATCTTTTAGTTATAGCCGTGTGTTGCAAAATGGGATCAAGTATTTCTAAAGCCATTTTTGTCCCTTTTGGAGACTTAAAAGTGGAGCTCCACATAAAAGAGGAAGCTCTTCTTGTTTGCACCACCCTCCTTTCCACTGCCACATTTGGCACTTTTTACCTGCTCCCACTTCTGGGTAAGATCACAAATTGGCGATCTACAACATTTTTGCCCCCCCCCCCCCCAGCTGCCTTCTGGGACACACAGGTCCCATAAGATGGCAGGACCATTCGGAAACTACAGCACAACACAACAGTAGGAAACCAGCTGTGAAGTCTAAAGTCTTCACTGCCAGTTTCCCTTACTTACAATGCCAGCGCCTGCACCCGAAGCCGATTGGCAAATCGGCCCAGGGTGCATACATCACAGGATCCCTGAACAGGTAAGTATCCTTATATTAAAAGTCAGCAGCTACAGTATCTGTAACTGCTAATTTTTTTTCCAGACTGGAGCTTCTCTTTAACAGTAAGTGAGAGCATATCTGTTCAGTTCAAAGAAAAATAAATCATGCTAGGACCCCATAAATGTGATATCACAGAGCAGCTGGCCCAATACCCTAACACATGTAAATGTATATGTAAATTTAAAAAAATAGAGCAGTGCATTTAAAAATTACATAAACATACCATTCAAATGTTCAACATATAAGATCAAAGTTAATCACATATAAGTGTATACATATAAACTGAGAAAAAAAAGCCCAACTGAAAAACCAAAAAGTGCTTGAGTGATCTTCACTGAAAAAGACTGAACATTTTGAAAAAAAAAAAAAATGTTTTTCTTAGTTTCTGTTATAACATTTTGAAAATAAATATTTGTTCTTCACTGATGGGCACTGATGAGGCTGCACTGATAGGCACGAATAGGCTGCACTGATGGGCACTGATGAGGTGGCACTGATGAGGTGGCACTGATGAGGCGGCACTAATGAGGAGGCCCTAATGAGGCTGCACTGATATGCAGCACTGATGGGCACTGATAGGTCGCACTGATGGGCTCTGATAGGCAGCTACATAAAAAGAAAAAAAAAAGAGTGTCAAATTACTGTCTACCAGGTGATTTCAAACATGAAAGCAAACACTGCAATGGCCTCCTTATTCAAAGGAGCGCAAGTTATTTTTCTTTCTTTTGGTCAAACTATGACAGTTTATTCTTTGATCAATTTAAAGAAATGTGCACTATTTTCAAGAAGTAAATTTTAGTTGAATATTGCTCTACAGTAGATATAACTGACTTTCTCTTTCAATGTGGCTCTTAAAGCAAAACTCCACTATAAAAGGGGAAGTTTTGTTTCTTTAAATCCTCTACTGCTTTTCTGCTATATTTGGCCCTTTTTGGGGGGGCAGGTACCTGGTTTTGGCAGGTACCTGCTTCCACTTCCAATAAGATCGCCTCAGCCTTCTGGGAGACATCACAGGTCCCGGTATACTGGGGGACCATCCAAGCTCATGCATGCACAGTGGGAAACCAACTGTGAAGCCGTAAGGCTACATTGCCTCTTTCCCTTAGTCAAGATGACGGCAGCTGGACCCAGTTGAAGCCAGTTGAAGAATTGGCTCGGGTAGGGACAAAACTGTATCTTTGGACAGATATGTTTATTTATATTAAAAGTCACTTTTAATAAGGTGACTTTTAATTTTTTCGGGGAGACTGGAGCTCCTCTTTAAGTTTTACCTTATGAGAATTGTTATGGCATTGCATGCCTTTTTAATTGTGCTATATACTTTTGGTAACATTTGAAATATTTGTAAACAGAAAGCATTATTTGCAGATTAATTTTGTTGTTGTGTTTAGTTACTGTTTTGTCCATCAGGAACACATCATCTCTAGCTGTCAGCATTTTTCTTCTTAGCGCGTCTACGGCAGTCAATTATTATGATTGATGTGACTCTACATTGCTTGATGATGTGATTGACAATGGATTTACACAATGGGACTTTTTTTTCTTTTTTAACCACTTCTGGACCGGAAGATTTTCCCCCTTAACCGGTTGCCGACAGCCACACAAATATTTACTGCGGCGGTCAGTCCCGGCCAGGCAAAGTGACGTAGATCTACGTCACTTGCCTGTCACTTCCTTGTGAGCCAAAAGCGAGCGAGCGCGCGCCCGCAGAGGTGCACACCCGCCGCGGCTCGTTCACAGGGAAGTCAGCACGTGTGACCGGTGGACCCGATGTCCGCCGGTCACTCGCCGATCGTCGGTGCAGAGAGAGAAGGTCAGGCGGCTGATGTAAACAAGCTGCCTGTCATTCTCCCCTGTGTAGAAACAGTGATCATTCGGTTCTACTATGTAGGACCGTTGATCACTGTTCCTACACTAGTAGCCACAGCCAATCACAGTAAAAAGCACGCCCCTAGGGACACACTTAACCCCTCCCTCCCCAATAAAGTTAACCCCTTCCCTGCCAGTGAAATTTTGCAGTAACAGTGCATATGTATAGCACTGATTACTGCAGTAATGTCACTGGTAACCCCAAAAGTGTCAAAAATGTCAGTCAAGGGTCCGATCTGTCCGCCGCAATGTCGCAGTACCGCAAAAAAAATCGCAGATCGCCGCCATTACGCGTTAAAGAAGAAAACACCAAAAATGACAGAAATCTTTCCCTTAGTTAGTAAACGCAATAACTTTTGCGCAAACCAATCAAAATACGCTTTTTGCAATTTTTTTTACCAAACATATGTAGCAGAAAACAAATTGGCCAAAAATGTTAAAAATTTTTGATTTTTACAATTTTTTGGGGGAGAATTTGATATAAAAAAAATGTTAAAAATATTGTTATTTTTGCAAAATTTACGCTCTTTTTTTGTTTATAGCGCAAAAAGTAAAAATCGCACAGGTTATCAAATACCACCAAAAGAAAGCTCTGTTTGTGGGAAAAAAGGGATGTCAAATTCGTTTAGGTACAGCGTTGCACGACCGCGCAATTGTCCGTTAAAGTCACGCAGTAAAAAATCGCAAAAAAAACCCTGGTCAGGAAGGGGGTAAAATCTTCCGGGGCTTAAGTGGTTAATGACCAGGTCATTTTTTGCGATTCAACACTGCCTTATTTAATTGACAATTGCCTGTTTGTGCGACACTGTACCCAAATAAAATTGATGTCCTTTTTTTCCCCACAAATAGAGCCTTTTTTGGTGGTATTTGATCACCTGTGTGATTTTTATTTTTTTGCACTATAAACAAAAAAAGAGCGACAATTCTGAAAAAAACCAACTATATTTTTTAGTCTCTGCTATATAACGTTCCCAATAAAAAAAAATTAAAAATCAAATTTTTTCATCATTTTCGGACAATTTGTATTCTGCTACAAATTTTTGGTAAAAAAAATCCCAACAAGTGTATTTTGATTGGTTTGTGCAAAAGTTATCTACAAACTGGGGGAAACATTTATGTCCTTTTTATTTTTATTTTTTTTACTAGTAATGGTGGCGATCAATGATTTTTAGCGGGATTGCGACATTGCAGTGGACAAATTGTAATCCTAACTGACATTTTTGGGACCAGGGACATTACTACAGTAATCAGTGCTTAAAATATGCACTATTACTATAATAATGACACTGGCAGGGAAGGGGTTAACCCATGGGTGATCAAAGGGTTGAATGTGTCCCTAGGGGGTGTTTTCTAACTGTGGGGGGGCCTTGTGGAATCAACACAGAGACCTGTGATCCTAAATTGGAGGAACACAGAAGCCCTGTGCTGAATGCTGACAGAACAGAAAGGGGGATGTCAGGCAGAATCAATCATTTAACAACAAATGGTCATTTGCTTCTTTCTAAATGTCACTTTTGCTTTAGTATATCCTACACGCATCTTTACAGACCGGTTAAAGGCATCCCCAGACCATGTTATTTAAGCCCTTCTGGCCCACGCTATAGCCGAAAGATGGCTACAGCACGGCTACAGCATGGACACAGCTTATCACAGATTGCTGTAAAGGGCCAATCGCAGCACCCCTTTACCATGTGATCAGTAGGGATGATCGAACTTTTGAAAAGTTTGTTTCGACCAGAACACCCAAACTTTCCGAAAGTTCGGGTTCGGATTCCAGAACCCCATTGAAATTAATGGGACCCGAACTTCGGTATTCAAAAAACACAATTTTGAAGCCCTGAAACCCAATAAATGCCCCTAAAAAGTGCCTAGGGTTCTGGGTCATGCCCCAGGGACTATTAATCACACAAAAAAGTTCTTAAAAATTGTCGTTTTTGATAGAGAGTCAATTATTGAAAAAATTATTGAAAAAAAAAAAAGAGATTCCTTTGGATTTAGTGTCTGGGGGGGTCTAAAAAGTGTACTTGTGAAGTTTCAGCTCTGTAGCATGTCCAGAACCAGAAAAAAAAGATCACTTTTCTTAGAATTTTTAGTAGCGCAGGGATGGGGTTCCGCTCCTTTCACACCTGGGCGTTTATGTTTCAGACGTGTATTGGGCATTTTTTGGGCGTCTTTGGAGGCAGGCATGACATCTGAACTTCTGTATAGGGGTATATATACACACACACACACACATATATATATATATATATATATATATATATATATATATATATATACACATACAGACATATAGGTGTGAAAGGAGCGGAACCCCATCCCTGCGCTACTGAAATTATGTCAGTAGTGCAGGGATGGGGTTCCGCTCCTTTCACACCTATATGTGTGTATGTGTGTGTATATATATATATATATATATATATATATATATATATATGTGTGTGTATATATACCTGTGTATATATACCCCTATACAGAAGTTCAGATGTTATGCCTGCCTCCAAAGACGCCCAAAAAATGCCCAATAAACGCCTGCAACAAAAACGCCCAGGTGTGAAAGGAGCGGAACCCCATCCCTGCGCTACTAAAAATTCTAAGAAAAATTATCTTTTTTTTCTGGTTCCGGTCCAGAACCAGAAAAAAGATAATTTTTCTTAGAATTACTGACATAATTTCAGTAGCACAGGCATGGGGTTCTGCTCCTTTCACACCTATATGTGTGTATGTGTATATATGTGTATATATATATATATATATATATTGTAACAGGACGTCAAGTAAATGTGACAGGAAGTCAGCTAAATCTGTGAGTGTTGTCACAGATCGGAGATACAATTCACCAATTACTATAGGGTGTTGGCTACAGAGCTAGCCAGCAGGAAGTTGAACAGACTTCAGCTGTTCAGAATGAGGAAATGAAGGCCTCTATAATTTGTCCAAAGGAAGTCCTATTGATTGCTGCCTCCGGAAGCTGTCTCCTGAAGCCGTGTGGGCATGGGAGAAGGAGGACAGTCAGGCGTCTAGCGATAGGTAGAGCGAGTACCACGTGATCTCTGGCCGGAGGATTGCATGCTGCGGGATGAGCACACCACCGAGCCGTTCTGTTTTATTCCCTGCATGTTACTGTGTGATGTTTGTGAGTATAAACCCCCGTTGTATATCCAATAAATGTGATGTTTAAACGAACTTCACTATGAATAGTCTTTTTCCTTGAGGACACGGGGAATGAACCTTGATCTTCCAGCAACATTCCTTCCTTGCCTTATTGGAGATGCGGAGTGCAAAGTCTAATTGTTCATGCCTGCTTATATCTACTTAGTGGTAAGTAGACATCTGAAGGGGGGAAACCCCATGTAAAGCACAGATCAAGCACTCAAGCACTTTATAAATATTGGGGAAGGACACACCACTCCGGAAGGATTTATTAATGGACTTTTATTTCAAGCACAATACATTTATTTAATCCTATTTATTTGATTATTAGAAATATATGTTTGTATAATTTTATGATAATTATGAGTATATGATCGTTAGATTATAACACTTTTATTTATTCATATTGATATATTTTTAAGCAGCGCTGCATTCACATTTCCACATTTTTAAAGAGCACTTGCACTTTTTTTGCAGCTAGCAGCTTTACTAAAAACACTTAATTAATTATTTATTTATAGCACTGAGTGAGCACTTTTTCACTCAAATCCATAAGCGCAGGGTCCCTCAGTTCACAGTCAGACGTGTGCCTCCCGACAAGCTGTGTGAGCATGGGAGAAGACCCCCTGAAGTGACGTGCGCTAAGGAGGGTAACCAGTTGTGAAGACTTCTCAAAGGTGAGAAAACAAACTATTTCTATGTGGAAGAAATAAAGGATTGTTTGCCATGTGAAGGGACAAGCAAAGAGACATTCTCATTGTGAAGAGTAAAGGGACCTGTTAAATGAACATGTGCTGTTTGAAGAGATAAAACATGGACTGTTGAGTATCCGCTGTAGGATAAGAAAGTCTGACCAACAGTAGGTTGGGGACAGACTCTTAGGTAGGTTCCAGAGTGAGAAGGTAGCCACCCACAGAGGCAAGGATTTATTTTGTCTTTTATTTTATTTTGCTGTTTTTAACACTTGCAGTCTGGTGAAGAAAATTGTATTAATAAACCAAACTGTTGTTTGCAAGCACTTATCGGCTATCTCTCTGTGAAAACGCACCCCCCAAGGGGTCATCCACGTCTACCACCGAGCTAATCCCTCACAATATATATATATATATATACAGTATATGTGTGTGTATATACCCCTATACAGAAGTTAATTTTTGACTAAATACACAAAAAAAGACTGAAGTTTCTGTTATAACATTTTGCAAATAAATAATCTTTCTTCAAAAATGTAGGCCAAACACATTCTGTTACATCTCTTTAGTGAAAAAATAACCCAAATCAGAGTATATTATTTAGTCTGTAGTAAAGTTATAGAGCCCACACACTATGGTATATTTTAGAAAATTGCTCAATCTTGATGTACTGACGGCTCGAAAACAACAGGACAGTACAAATATCCCTCAAATGACCCATTTTTGGAAACTAGACAGTTTAAGGTGTTTAGTAGGAGGCATGCCAAGTTTTTTTCACTTTTTTACCTACTGTTAACCAGTGCAGTACAGTGTCATCATATAACTAATGTGGCAGGGATCAGGGACACTGACTGGTGACAGTGACAGTATGTAAAAAAAAAAAAAAAAAAACAGTAAAACTACATTTTTAATAACTTTTTTCAATTTTTTTTTTCTTTTTATTATTTTTTTTTCTTTTTCTTACATTATTTTTTAAACACACTGTGACCAGAGCAATACAGTGTTACCTTAGTAACAGTGTACTACTCTGGGGACATAATCAGGATTTTCTTTTATACATTATGATTGCTTTCATTGTTTACCATATTGATTGACTGTGTTTGGCCACAGCTAATCACATGGCACAGATTGGCTGTAATTGGCCATGTCTGTACTGTTGTGACCAACAGCTAGCAACACAGTTCTACACAATAAATTGCATGAAAAAAAGCCATCCATTGTGTACAATTGTCATGTGATCTTCTGTGATTGGTCACAGGGATCACATGGTGCCAGCAGCAGGCTGGAACACTGATCAGTCATCGGCTTTGTCTGTGGGATGCACGCAAGGCATGTTCTGGGATGATGTCATATGACGTCTACCTGAAACGAGGAATGTTGTTTGACCTTTAACTTCCTGGCCCTGGATCACATTCCCGTGACCCTAGAGGAGAGGATTGGGAGAGGAAAGTACTACAGTGTGAGATGAGGTGGATATATTCTCTGTGGGCTGCCTTTTTCCCTGGTTTGAATGACTCCATGTCTTTCAAACCTTTTCTACCCATTTAAGTTGGTTATCTTCTGTAATTTTTGTATTTATAATATTGTTTGTATAATATAGAAACTGTTGGTTGGTTTTGTGCTGTGTAAAATACCATGTCTGCTTTTTCTTTTTTCTTCTGTTTTCTTTTTTGATTTTTGGGATACATCCAATTAACAAGGGCCCTGCTACTGGCTTCCATTCTCGGGAGCTGTGATGCCATCGGGACCCACAGATGACAAACCCCCCTTTGCTGCTCAAGCTGATGAACCAGTGCCTGCTGATCCAGTGCCTGCTGCTCCAGTGCCTGCTGCCCAGCCTGCTAATCTGGTGCCTGCTGATCCGTTGCCTGCTACCCAGCCTGATGATTAGGTGCCTGCTGCCCAGCCTGACTATCTGGTGCCTGCTGTCCAGCTTGATGATCCGGTGCCTGCTGCCCAGCCTGCTGATCTGGTGCCTGCTGTCCAGTTTGATGATCCGGTGCCTGCCACCCAGCCTGATGACCCGGTGCCTGCTACCCAGCATGATGATCTGGTGCTTGCTGCCCAGCCTGATGATCTGGTGCCTGCTGATCCTGTGTCTGCTGCACAGCCTGCTGATCCAGTGCCTGCTGCCAAGCCTAATGATCTGGTGCCTGCTGTCAAGCCTGATGATCTGGTGCCTGCTGCCAAGCCTAACAATCAGGTGCCTGCTGCCCAGTCTGCTGATATGGTGCCTGCTGTCCAGTTTGATGATCTGGTGCCTGCTTCCCAGCATGATGACCGGGTGTCTGCTGCCCAGCATGAGGACCCGGTGCCTGCTGCCCAGCCTGATGATCCGGTGCCTGCTGCCCAGCCTGATGATATGGTGCCTGCTGCCCAGCATTATGATCCAGTGGCTGCTGACCAGCTTGCTGACCTGGTGCCTGCTGCCCAGCTTTCTTATCCAGTGCCTGCTGCCCACCCTGATGAGACAGTGCCTGCTGCCCAGTCTGACAATCCATTGCCTGCTGCCCAGTCTGATGGTCCAGTGCCTGCTGCCCAGTCTGACCATCTGTGCCTGCTGCCCAGTAGGATCGTTCAGTGCCTGCTGCCCAGCTTGACAGTCCAGTGCCTGATGCCCAGCCTGACAGTCTGGTACCTGGTGCCCAGCCTGACGGTCCTCTGCCTAATGGTTTCCTGCCTAATGCCCAGTTTCTCACTGACACTTCCCTGCCTGATGCCCAGCTTGCCACTGACGCTTCCCTGCCTGATGCCCAGCTTACCGCTGATGCTTCCTTGCCTGATGCCCAACTTGCTGCTTCCCTGCCTAATCCCCAGCTTGCCACTGATGCTTCCCTGGCTGATGCCCAGCTTGCTGCTGAGGCTTCCTTGCCTGATGCCCAGCTAGTCTTCGGTCCCAGCGTTGGGTCATGTGCTGCATCAAGGGCATGTACATTTCCGATGCTATGCCTCTTTAAAAATCCGACCTATGGGGTACCCAGACAGCTTCCAGACCCTGGCGGTGGGGCTCATGACCTATTACTCAACCCTGGTGGCGTGTCTTCCAGCAGGTTAAAAGACGCCAGCCTGAAGAGTGCAAGAAAGTCCACAGACACGGAGCAGAAACCTTTTTGGACTTTTGGGTAAAGGCAGAATGGAACGTATGTAGACTACTCCTCAAGGGGGAGGAACTGTCAGGATTGGTGTCATTACTTGGGTCACTTGCTGGTGGCACTGTTGTTCCTGGGATTAAAAGGCATAATTCCAGGGGCCACCAGCGGGTGTCTCCCAGCAGCTGGACTGTACACTTAACTAGGCTCCACCTGATGTGGACTGCTGGGGGAATATAAGCCCACCCTTCGCCGAGGTTCAGGGCTTCAGTATTTTATCTGCAAGCCGTGTCCCTGTCTGAGCCTGATTCTGATCCTGTAACCTATACCCTGATCCTGAGTCTTGTTCCCTGTACCCTGGTTCCTGTACCTGGCTTCCTGTTCCCCTTGTCTCCTGTCCCTGTCCTGTCTTGCTTATGTGTGCTCCCTCCATTTTGTATACAGTGAGTTAGATTATTATTTGGGTTTTGCACTGTCACATGCATTTTCACTTACTTTGTTTACTGGTGTTGGTATTTGAGTGTGTTATTTGGCTTATTAAACATATTTCAACTTTATTCAGTGTGGGTCCTGATTCCTTTAGTGCAGCCAACTGATCTGATCACCCTTGCTGGATGCCTGCATGTGATATCCCTGAAAGCCCCTCTTATCTACCCCTTGTCTATTTCCTGCCATTCCAATGGTTACCCTATGTTGCGGTCTCAACTGCGGTCTCTTCTGGTTGCTCCTTACAAAGTATTGTAATTGCTGTTACTATTATGTTGCTATATTTTCTCTGAATCTCACATCCTTTTTTTTATTGGATACGCTCGGACCCCTATATCAATATTTGTGCCTTTGGCTACTATTCACCTTACTGGACAGTTTCTCACTTACACTTTATGTGAACTACTATTTACTCCACTTGATTTGAGCTTTTCTTTCATATATTCTTATTTTTCTCTTTCTGTTGCTTATCACACTTTTTTTCACTTTTTCGGGGTTTTTTTTCCTTTTGACCCTGCTTTGTGTCCTGGCTCTGGACTTGCTTCCTGTCATCAGCTCCAGGTTGAAACCTATTGTGTGGAAGTCACTCCACATTGATGGGAGCCTTAATATACTATGCCTCTATATTTTTGTGTTTCAACTAGTGTGTAAGTATGCTTTTTACACATCAGTAAACCTACCCCACCCCATTTTAAGTGGTCTCATATATGTACAGTATATATAAATCAAAATTTAATATTTTATATTTTTATATACTATGTTTTGCTCATTACATGGTCTTCCTACAGATATATATAAATCAAATTTTGGTGGTCTCCTGACGAAGTGGGCGCTGCTCCACAAAACGTGTAGAGACTACAGATTTAAGTATACACCAATTTAAGTGCTTCTACAATTTTTTTATACATCACTACCAGGAATATATGCATACTGTGATATATTTTTATAAGGGCTTACAGTATATAATGTCAAATGTCTGATTTTAAATGTAATATGAAATACATTTTGCATAATTTTCTAACATATTGTTATTTACTTCATTTGGCACTACTCATCAAATGTCCCATGAGCAAATTTTTTTTTGGTTCTACTAAGTATTAGGGACTGTGTGCTGCTTTGGTCTGAGCATATGTGGTCTCCCTCTTTTCTTTGATATTTGACAATTGACGGCTGGAAGGGAAGTAGTTACATATTTAATGAGGTTGAAAAAAGACACCAGTCCACCCAGTTCAACCTACGATGAGTGTGTGTGCGTTTATGTCAATAGTACCTCGAATACCCCTGTATGTTGGGGTCGTTAAGGTGCCCATTTAATAGTTTTTTGAAACTATCGATGCTCCTTGCTAATACCACTGCTTGTGGAAGAGAATTCCACATCCTTACTGCTCTGACAGTATAGAACCCTTTGCACAGTTTAAGGTTAACCACTTTAGCCCCGGAAGTTTTGCTGCTCAATGACCAGGCCACTTTTTTCAACTTGGCACTGCGCGATTTTAACTGACAATTGCGCGGTCATGCAATGCTTTACCCAAACGAAATTTCCGTCCTTTTTTTCCGACAAACAGAGATTTACTTTGGTGGTATTTGATCACCTCTGCACTTTTTATTTTTTGCCATATTAATAAAAAAAGAGTGAAAAGTTTGCAAAAAATTTACATTTTCTACTTTGACTGTTAAAAAATATCCAATATATTCAATTTTTGTCATATATTTAGGCCAAAATGTGTTTAGCTACATGTCTTTGACAAAAAAATTCTCAATGAGCGTATTTTTATCCACTTTAAGACTGGAAGATTTTACCCCCTTCCTGACCAGGCCATATTTTGAGATTCGGCACTACGTTATTTTAACTGACAATTGCGCGGACATGCGACACTGTACCCAAATGAAATTTACGTCCTTTTTTTCCCCACAAATAGAGCTTTCTTTTGGTGGTATTTGATCACCTGTGCGATTTTTAATTTGTGAAAAAAAGAGCAACAATTTTGAAAAAAAAAAACAATATTTTTCACATTCTGATATATAACATTCCCAAAAAAAAATAAAAATAAAAATGTTTTAACATTTTAGGCCAATTTGTTTTCTGCTACATATTTTTGGTCAAAAAAATTGCAATAAGCGTATTTTGATTGGTTTGCGCAAAAGTTATCGTGTTTACTAACTACAGGAAAGATTTATGTCATTTTTATTTATTTTTTTTTTTTACTAGTAATGGTGGCGATCTGCGATTTTTTGCATGACCGTGACATTGCCGCGGACAGATCAGACCTCTAACTGACATTTTTTTACACTTTTGGGGGGACCAGTGACATTACTACAGTAATCAGTGCTATAAATATGCACTGTTACTGTAATAATGACACTGGCAGGGAAGGGGTTAACACTGTTGGTGATCAAGGGGTTAAATGTATGCCTCATGCTTACTGACGTGTGTGTGGAGGGGGTTCTGTGACACAGACAAAGATCGTAGGTTCAGCTTTGCTGAATCCTGTGATCTCTCGCTGTCTGTCACAGAGAAGATCCGCCTGCTTTGTTTACACAAGCGGGCGGACCTTCTCACAATCGGGGAAGAGAGGCAGCAATCGCCACCTCTCCTCCGACTCCCGCTGTGTCTAAACACAGTGGGAGCGAGCCTCCAGCGGCGCATGCGCCGCCGAGACCACTAGGAGTCCAGTGAAGTAGGTCTACGTCGCTGGACCCAGGGGAGCCACTGTGCCACAGCAGCAGCACAGTGAGCGGTCCTAAAGTGGTTAAACTGCTTCTCTTTTAATTTTAGTGAATGGCCGCGAGTCCTTTTATATTCTTTTTTACTGAATAGTATGTTCCCTATGCTAGGGTCACCAGCACGGTATTTGTACATTGATATCATATCCCCTCTCAAGCGTCTCTTCTCCAGGGAGAATAAGTTTAGTGCTTGCAGTCTTTCCTCATAGCTGAGATCCTCCAGTCCCTTTATTAGCTTTGCTGCTCTTCTCTGGACTCTCTCCAGTTCCAGCACATCCTTCCTGAGGACCAGTGCCCAGAACTGGATGGCATACTCCAGATGCGGCCAGACCAGAGTCTTGTAGAGTGGGAGAATTATTGTTTTATCTCTGGAGTGAATCCCCTTTTTAATACATGCCAATATTCTGTTGGCTTTGCTTGCAGCAGCTTGACATTGCATGCCATTGCTGAGCTTGTCATCTACTAGGACCCCTCCTCCTTTTCCATCTTAGATTTCCCCAAAGGCTCTCCCCCTAGTGAGTAACTTGCTTCCGTATTTCTAGCACCCAAATGCATTACCTTACATTTTTCAACATTAAACCTCATTTACCATGTAGATGCCCATCCAATTATTTTGTTCAGGCCATCTTGTAAGATTCCCATGTCCTGCATAGAAGTTATTTCCCTGCTTAATTTAGTATTGTCTTCAAATACAGAGATTGAGCTGTTTATCCCATCCTCTAGGTTGTTTATGAATAAATTAAATTAAATAGGATTGGTCCCAGGACAGATCCTTGGGGGACCCCACTTTCCACACCAGACCATTCCACGTACTCCCCATTTATCACCACCCTTTGTACTCACCCCTGCAGCCAGCTTTTAATCCAGGCACTTCTTTCCAACATCAGTGCCTGACCCCAAAAATGCGCTTCTTGAAGAATGGTCAAACATTCCCATAGACACATTCCTAAACCCAGTGGACAGCCCTCCCAGAAGAGTTGAAGCTGTTATAGCTGCAAAGGGTTGGGCAACTCAATATTGAACCCTACAGACTAAGACTGGGATGCCATTAAAGTTCATGTATGTGTAAAGGCAAGTGTCCCAATAATTTTGGTAATATAGTGTATCTTCTGCCTGTTGAATTCTTTCCACAACCCCCTTGCTATAACTGTTCTTACTTGACATCAGATATCACACTTCTTCCCACCTAACTATTGACACTGGTTGTGCTCTACCTAAAACAATTTTGCTTCCCTCTAAAATATTGAAAGAACAGTTTCTGCAACAGAAGCCATTGAAAACTTACCTCGCTAGTGCGTGGTTGAGTAAAAATTCTGCTGTCTTCCATTACTAAAGCCTTTATTCTTCCAATCCAACACATTTTTGGGTATGTTGGATGGTTGGTTCAGTCCTGCATTCAGGAGCTATTGGCTCCTGCTGCTGCCAATCAGAGCCACTGGGGGGGGGGGGGCTAATCTCACTCTGTGTGACTTATGGACACACAAATCAGGCCTCGAGAGCATGAAGAGGAGGATCTGGGCTGCTCTGTGCAAAACCATTGAACAAAGCAGTTAAGTATAACGTGTTTCTTATTTAAAAAAAAAAAGAAAATAAAACATCATCCTTTAGTATTACTTTAAGCATAAAGAGAGCCTGACCTTAGAAACACAATGCTTTTTAAGTTAATTCTGGACAACATATCTGGCTAAAACAATGTAGGTGTGGGCTTGCTTAGACAAACATGTAATCCTGTTATAAATGCAGTATAAGAATTTGTAAAAAGCTGTGACAGATAAAATAAAAGTACTCTAGAAAGGAATATACTGTATAAATAAATGTTTCAAAGGACACGTTCACTTTGAAATTGACAATGTCTATCAGTTTTTTCATATTCTACATCCCAGATAGAATAATTTAACTAATTGGGGAGGAGGGGGGGGTAATTAGAGTAGGCAGAAGCTTTTAACTGCATCTTGTTCGGTTAAACTTTAAAAATGAAAGCTAGAAGCTAATTGGTTGCTATGCAAAGTTGCTCCAGATTCTGGCAGCTTCAGTCTTGGTAAAATTCTCTCGCTGAGTCTGTATGCTCTGCAAATACAAGTGAAACAATTATATAACCTTATGGGGCTTATTTTGTAAAGTAATGTAAATTATGTGTGACAAAACATAATGGTGAATCAAAATGAGCTTTCAATAGTGTGGCAACAATAACCTACAAAAATCTGACCAGTTCTCCTGGGTTATTCTACATTCTCTTAAAAAAAAAAAAATAAATAAAACATAAATAAATAAGAAGAAATTGTATAATTGGCCAGACACGTGTGCATATCTTTAGCACTACTTGGCTAGTAGGGAAAATACTCCATGTGCTGTGTAATTAAATGCTTTACTTTATTTGGGAAAAATCGTTTAAAGTATGAATTTACCTCTTAAGATTTCATGTGTTTTACAATGCCTTTATGCTGTACTTGACCGCAATATCATTCTTAGCATAAAAATGACTCTTTAGAATGTCATAGCAACTGTATAAGAGATTATTTTATCCATTTAATTTTATTCATTCTTCAATTTGAATAAAAGTTTAAACAGGGGTTGTAAAACTATTCAAATACACTAAGAGAAGATATAAGTATTAGCACTGAACCCACTGTATAAGGAGGCTATTACAGTTACTTTGAAGATAACGTTTGAGTAAACTTTGTTGCAGTTTTCCAGTTTCCTGAAACATGAAGCCATAGCAAGAAATTAATCGACATAAACTTAAGAGAATCACAGTACTTAAGGGTATGAATTGGAAACATCCAGGAATTCCCAGGATACTCTTTGAGAAGAAGATTAAATACATCTGGAATCATTTTCCTTATGCTTCATTCTATCAGCCACACCATATGGCCAGGAGTATTTTTTTAGGATTTTTAATTCAAAGTAAGCAAGTGTTTTGACTTTCAGGCATGAATCATAATGAAATGAAAGGGGTAAACTACAAGCATTTGTAGAACATCAGCAGACATCTTTTGAAATGAAATGTCTGTTTAATAGTAAGGGAAAGTTAAAAGATAATAAGGAAGACATTTTATTTCCCTACAATCGAGAATAATGAAGCTGTGATATCTTCCACTGTTCCGTTAAAAGGAACATGCCTGATGAAGCCCAGTTTATGCCAGTTTTCTGAGAATGATCTTTGGAAATATAATTAGGAGAACCATATCTAAAGTCATAAGATGCCTACAGGGAATCTGAACTTTCAAGCACAGACATTGATAAAGTACAAATCACTGTAGATAATAAAGCACGTTTCCTTTTTCTAAATAACTATCATAGTATGAACTTATTTGGAGAAAAAAGTTAAATATAAAATAAAAGTTGTCAATGTTATTCTCTGGTTTTAAAGGGCACATTTAACAGATAATGAAAGAAAAAGGTAGTTTATAAAACTTTTTTTGCTTTGATAGTATAGATGAATCTGTTTGTCCTTTTGCCATGATAGTATAGATGAATATGTGTGTCCTTTTGCCATGGTGGTATAGATGAATACATATGTCAGGGTTGAATGATACAATTAATTAGCTGCTACATCCTATGTAATATGTTTGCTTAATCAAACAAAGAGGAGCAGAAGACTGTGACATGGTACAAGGAACGCATTATTTATATTTCAGTGA
This sequence comes from Pelophylax lessonae, assembly GCF_965119305.1. Classification (NCBI taxonomy): domain Eukaryota; kingdom Metazoa; phylum Chordata; class Amphibia; order Anura; family Ranidae; genus Pelophylax; species Pelophylax lessonae. The sequence continues at coordinate 231,460,420 of NC_138771.1, forward strand.
AAATCCAAAAGTGTCACTTGTATACAGTATGTTCTGCATGTGAATGTTTTATGTCACAATTACTGCAAAAAAATGATATGGTTGGGGCACGAGACCCATGTTGGGTGAAAAAAAGGAATTTTGTATATTGCAATGGGTGCTGGACTATAGTAACTCTAGCTTATTTATTTAGGCGATACAAGTACAATGTGAGTATATAAAGTGTAGGAACACATAACAACCATTCAGTTTAATCTAAAATCTGGTGGCTAATTGCTTATGATTCCATAAAACATATAATTTGTAAAAAGGTACCTTTCAACTTACTTTTTATGAAAACAGCAATTTTAAAACAGTGTACTAAAGTGCTGCCCATATCCATACAAATCATACAACATATGACAAAAATATTTAAATGGATAAAAATGAAAGATGTGACATTTTGGAATACATAATTCTTTGCTGATTGTTGATATATATAAAAGTTATTTTTTTTAATTGACTACAATCAGAGTAGAAATGCCTGATCCCTGCCAGCATGCTGCTGATTGGGACCCTTGCCTTCTGTAGAGAAGCAATGATCTCCTTGTAGAGGTCTAACACATCCCTTGCTGCATCAGAGCCAAAATTCTTCAATCAGCCGACAGCACAAGCTTTGGAAATTGCAGAGCGATAGCTCTGACTTAGCAGGGGGTGTCAAACATCACAATGCTCTGCTACAAAAACATATACAACAATATCTCTCCTTCTCTCAAGTAGTATGTGGGAAGGTGAATCTTCTAGGCAGTTTTATGACACAAATGAAGTGGTCTTGCTGCCCCCCTCAGGACCAAGGGTATCCAAAAGGCACTACAAGAAAACAACAAGAGAAGGGCGCACCGACCTTGTGCATTACCACTTAAAAGTTTATTAAAATCAAAGAAGGGTAGCGTACAATATACTCACAAACGTAGCATATGAACAAGCATATAGGAAATGGGCACCGCTCGCTTCAGGTTTGCTTATTCATTGCTGAACGATGAATGAATAAGCGAACCTGATTCGTGAAACACGTCTGCTGTTTGAGGCATCTGTTCATTGTGCTGTCCTGTTTTTGGAGAAATAAAGACTTTTTATCCGCTGACACTGGAGTGCTGTCAAACCATTTCCTATACAATCACCTCTCTATCATGGCCCAGGACTCCACAACTGGATTTCCATCACCTAGTCACCCAGGTGGAGGACATAGTGGAGGATCTGCAAACTGCAAAAATTATGATTGATTGAGTTCAATCTCAAGAGGCGGATAACCTTTACATTCTCCGCGATATGCAGCAACACCTGGAAGACCTGGACAATCGCAATCACAGCAACAATATCAGATTCCGAGGTCTTCCGGAGGCGAAGGTGCCTGAGGACCTGTGGAAAGTCCTCCAGACCATATTTAACACCCTATTGGGTGCACCAGTTTCTTAGCAAATTGAACTGGACAAGGCTCATTGGGCATTGAAACCTAAAAGCCCACCATCCAACTCCAGAGATGCCATCTGTAGGGTCTATTTATTCACCTTTTGCAAAAAGCTTGAGTTACGCAAACAATTATGTATGAAAAAGCTCCAGTTCAATTGTTTCCTCACCTGTCGTGGATCACTCCTTAGCAGCGCAGGCTGCTCCATCCACTCCTACGCATCTTGCAAGAATATGACATTACCTATCGCTGGGACTTTCCCTTTAGTCTCTCAGTCACCCCGAATGGGAAATCAGTGGTTCTCTGGGTCCCAGAGGACTTATGTATGTTCTGCGAGACTTTGGAGATTTCTACTCTGGAGCGCTACAGCTGGCACATTATTCCTACTCCTCCATCGATGGTCTGGCAAAAGGTTACCCTGAAAAAGCAGGGGTTCCCTCCAGACTAAACAAAGACCAGCCTGAACCTTCACTTCCTTTAAAGGGTGGATTCACAATCGGTATGCTGCTCCTAATTTGTTGTTAGCTGGAACTATTCCATCTACTTTATCTTTCTTCAGATAAAACCCTTTCTTCTACTCTCTAACCAAACTCCTTTCCCTTGTCTGTGAAAATTGAACTTTAGTTGGGACCAGTTGGTCTCCCTTTTACAGGTTAACTGACTGACACCCTAATAACCTGCTGTGGAATACTGATGCTAACATACCTTCTGCCTCTCTGCTGCACACTATGGCCCTACTGTGCAATATTTTGCAACAAGTTCCCTCACTCCAGTCTGAAGCATCCTTACTGACAGCCTTCCTTTACATTTCTAAGCTCCCAGACAGTCTCACCTATCATATGATCTCTCCCTGGTTGTAAAAAAACTTTTCCATTATGGCCACTTAGTGAATCCAGTGACAAGGGTGTTAGTCCCATTTGAAGAACTCAGGGAAAAGCATTAATAGCCTCGTAGTGCTTTTTTTGGCTATCTTCAAATTCGTCACTACGTTTTAACTTTTGTACCCAATCTTCAGTTTTCTAAACTATCTCCATTTGAACATCTTATCCTTTTGGGTCCATCACAAATATGTTTAACCTTGGATATATATAAACTACTAAACCCATATAACATAGACTTTCAAGGTAAACATGGTTACAATATATGCCTAAATGGGAGCAAGCTCTAGGAGAAGAGTTCTCTATTAGGCAATGGCAAACCACATGGTCCTGGGCACCCAAAAGCTCTATTTGCATCCTCTAAAAGGAAAATACTTACAAAATACTTTTCTTTTGGTACATGACTCCCACTTGGCTACATGTCAAATACCCATCAACCTCGGCATATCAAGTAGGATCCTCCCAGCGGCCCTAAAAAAGAAAAAAGAAAAAAATATTTTTTCCCCGTCTGTGATATTAACTCCTAGGTCCAGTGAAAGCCCTATCTTTTTACTTTTTCTATTTTTCCTCTTTCAGCTCTTTTCATATTTTTTTGTTTGAATCCAATAGACATCTGATTTGCTTATTTGGGTTTGAAGTTATTGGAAAAACTTCCTCAGGAACCTACTGCACAGTTTTCCTGCAACTAGTTTGCTTGATTCTCATCTAATATTTTCATTTTCTGATATACGAGCCTTGTTGTAGTTCTGTTAGCTCTGTTTGGTACCCAAGTGTATATTTATATGGCACCAATGACGGATTGCTTTTGGAGCCTTGCCTGACAGTCAATGTCTGTTACTTTTTTCTATTTTTGTATTGTGGGATTGATTAGCCCAGTGGCAGGTGTGGATGACCCCTTGGGGGGGGTTAGTTACACAGGGAGATAGCCGAGAAGTGGCTGCAAACAACAGTGTAAGGTTTTATTCTTGCAATTTTCTTCACACAAGTGCAAGCCTCAAAAACATCAAAATAAAATAAAACACAAAATAAATCCTTGCCACTGTGGGCGGCTACCTTCTCACACACAGGAACCTATCTAATGAAGTCTGTCCCCAACCTACTGTTGGGCAGACTTGGCTGATCATACATCAATAGTCCATTTATTATCTGTTCACATAGAGAATGTCCCTTTTCTCTTCACACAGCACACGTTCATTGGACTTTCCTTTCACATAGAAAACATCCATTGGTTTTTCTCTTCGCAGTCTTCACATAGAAATAGTTCATTTTCTCACCTTAAGAAGTCTTCACCCTTTTTACCCTCCTCAGCACACATCGCTTCAGGAGGTCTTCCCCATGCTCACACAAGCTTCAGGGGGCATTCATCTGACTGTCCTCCTCTCCCCAGCTCACACAGCGTCAGGAGGCAGCAATTCTTAGACTTCCTCTGGACAAATTATAGAGGCCTTAATTTCCTCATTCTGAACAGCTGAAGTCTGTTCAACGTCCTTAGACAGTTCTGGCTACCTTTGCAGCCGACACCCTATAGTAATTGGTGAATTCTCTAAACCAGGTGGAAATGTATCTCCTGTCTGTGACTACATCCACAGATTTACCTGACTTCCTGTCACAGTATGGATAAATACAAAACTTCAAAAACAATTGTGAATTATAAAAAAAAAAGTAAAAAGTAAAAATGAAAGTGTTAAAAAAGGAAAATTAGAAACTGGAAATAGAAAAACGGGGAAATTACTGAATCTTAACCTGTATTTTGCTTTTAGCACTGTGGTGGTGTTTCTACCCTTTTTATGTTGTTTTGATAACTGTTGCCCTCCCACTCTCTCTGTGATTTTAAATTGGCCTGCTCTACTAGAGACATTCGCCTCTCTAGTCTCACTTGCAAAGTGTTATTTTCATCATGTCTGATGTGTATCAGTCCCCCCTTTTTTTTTTTGCAAGGCTTCCCCTGAAAATGGGGCGTCTTTTGTTTCAGGGGAAGTATTTTGAAGTTTTTATTTATCTTTGGGGCATATTATCTGTTATTTTATGTTGATAGGGCCTTTTTTAAGTTTGGGGTACTCCATGGGGCAGCATTCACTTGTTACTGACCATCTGTTCTTGGGGTTGCTGTTGGTTCACTACAAATGTATTCTGTAACCAGCTCTCAGTCTTTCTATTTTTGCTTTAGGATTTTTCTCTCACTATGTGCAGAAATGTTTAGTTACTTATTTGCAAGTTTTTTTGCAAGTTTTACCTCACCCAGAATGTTGTGCACCACCACTTCAACAGGAAGTACTTTTTTCCAACTGGAAACCTGACACCGTACATTCCACGTGAAGTAACGGGCTACTAAGCTAACTAGAAAAAGTTTCTCAAAATCGAAATCCTGATGCATCTCAAACAACACGTATGACCACTCCGCATAACTCAAGCAGGAAAGGAAAGGGATACCAGAGCCCCATTCACCCGCTTATAGACTTCTATATTGAAGGGGCACTGTAGCAAGAAATGGTCCATTGTCTCCTCCACACCGCCACACTCCACTCTTGGACAACCATGGTTCTCCGCAGAGCGATGCTCTAAGTTAATAAAAATCAAAAAAAGTCCTGCGCTAAACTTGAATATATGTGAAGTTTGTGGTGGTGAAAGCAGCTAAACACTAGATCTATAGAAATCAGAAACAATACATACAACAAAAACGTGTAGCGCTAACATTAGAGCATTAGCTAAGAAATATACACAAAACAAATTACATAAATTGTGTATCAAAACGTGCATCAACGTGAAAAAGTCCAATAAAAGAATGTCTATGATTCAAATTGCAAGTCCCAGAGTGGACGATGAAGAATAGAAGGCTGATATCCCAAGGTTGAATTCCCAAGGAGGTGGTGAGGCAGGAAAAACACCCGTGAGGTATAATACAAATTGGCTGCTTACCAAAAAGCATAGGCCCCCAACCTAATGGACAGGCCACAAACGCTTAAATACAGATCATAGACTCTCACAATCAACTCTAATAACATTCAGACTTTTCATTTGAGTAATCGATTCTTGTGAATCTCTTAATGGAGTGCCCAATAGTTGCTTCATTTGTTTCCTCAATATCCACTGCATGCCTCATTATCCATCATGTGAATATGAGACATCAAATTATAGATGTGAACGGCGACCTGCAGTGCAGACCGTGCAGAGTGACAAGCGGGACTAATCCATCCGATGCTTTTCCCCTTCTAGAACGGCGACCTGCAGTGCAGACTTTGCAGAGTGACAAGCGGGACTAATCCATCCGACGCTTTTCCCCTTCTAGAACATTCTTTTATTGGACTTTTCACGTTGATGCACGTTTTGATACACAATTTATGTAATTTGCTTTGTGTATATTTCTTAGCTAATGCTCTAATGTTAGCGCTACACGTTTTTGATGCTCTAAGTTGCCCTTCAGATAGAGTCTGCCATAGAACGAGAGCCAAGTCAAATCCCTCCCTCATAACTGGGCCTGGGCAATCCCTCAAGGACAGTAGCTCTATAAAGGCAGATTCAAGGAAGAGATTTAATTTCCGCCGCCATCACTCGCCACTGCCCAAGTATTTTCAGGCAAGGAGCGTACCATGTTGGACCCTCAGGATTTTCACTGGACCACCATTCTCCCAGCTTCACAGAAAAGGCTTAAACCATGACTGAAAAATACCAACACATCCAGGCGGTTCCTCTGCCAGCATATTACCAAAATTATGTTTCAAAAACATCAGAGAACAAAATACCACTGGGTTGACCATACCTAGGCCACCCATCCGCCTGGGAATGTAGGTTACAGACCTCCTAATGAGGTTCAGTTTGTTTGCCCATAACAGCTGGAAGAAACAGCTATAGATCTTCGCATAGAGAAACAACACTGGAAAAACCCAGACAAAGCTGACATACAGAAAAGATCAGGTACGTTTTAATCAGTTCAATCCTTCCCCTGTAAGATAGTTTCCATTCCTTCCAGCTGGAAATCTTGGCATCAGCATCTTGTAGCCTGCTTTACCAATTTACAAGACCGTAATCGCCTGGACCAAATTTGATGCCTAAAACTTTAATTTCCTGCCGGGGGCCCTGGTAAGGTGTCCGGAAGCTCAAAGCTATCGCCTTCCTCTCCCATACAGAAAACTTCACTCTTATCCTGATTGATCTTTGAGCTGGATGTCGCAGCATACTGATCCATCACCGAGACCACCTCTTCCGCCTCCTCTGTCCCAGAGATGAAAACAGACACGTCATCAGCATAGGCCACGACCCTCAAAGGGGGCTCACCAACAATGACCAAAGGCACTCTGCGCAACAGTCTGCTCGCTAACCTTTTGATGAAGGGATCGATTGTGAATGTGTATAGCAGAGGACTTCCAGGACACCCCTGACCCACACCCGACCCAACCTCAAAGGGCCGTTTGATCCAACCATTCAAAAGCATGAAGCTTTCAGCCCCTCTGTACAAAGTCTTTAGCCAATCGATAAAGCCCCCCTCCAGGCCATACTTACCAAGATGCAGCCATAGGTATTCATAATTGACCCAATCAAAAGATTTTGCCTGATCAAATGCAAGCAGGTATTTTCCCCAGCCTGCAGTCCTGCACCGTTCCAGGGCCTCCCAGACAGACACTGCTGAAAAAGTGCTTCTACCCTGAACTGAACAGTGCTGGTGGCAAGATAGTAGATTGCCTGCTACAGATGATAAACGACAGAAAATTATTTTTGCCAGTATCTTCCTATCAACATTGAGAAGGATAATGGGCCACTAGTTCTCAATTCCTGAAGAATCTTTACCCTTTGACATAAGAATAATTGCAGAGTGTCATGGAGGGAGAGAGAGGGCCCTCTTTAAGACAGCCATTAAAAACCTCCAGCAAATACGGGGCCAGAGTAACCTTAAAGTGCTTGTAAAACATGGCTGTCCATTCATCTGGCCTAGGCAACTTCTTAATGGCAAGCTTATCAATAGCCATAACTACCTCATCTGCAGTGATGTCCTCTACCAAACTCACCAAAGAACTGCCATTTCCCCGTCCTGGAAAAAAATCCCGAAAACCTGACATGCCTGCTCGATCAAGGTCCCTCCTGCCCAGGAGGTCAGCATAATATGACCTGGCAGTTTCCAGGATCCCTGACTTGGACTTGGTCAAGGAACCCGTACTGTCAACCAGGCCTAAAACTGACTTAACTGCTCTACCTTGTTTGCAAGGTAAGGGTCGGGCAAATTATATTTCCCATAATCCCTTTTCCAGAACCAAAGAGGCATGCCTGTCATATTGACACTCCCTGAGCAAGAGTTTAACTTCAGAGATCCTCTCCAGATCTCCATTAGTCAAGACAAGCCTATCAAGCTTCCTCCGCAAACGCTGGTAAGTGACATATTTATCAAGCTGTTTATTCAATGCTATGGCCTTAAAAAAAACAACCAACCAACCAACCATTGTTTTGTAAGCTCCCACCACTCTGCCTTACTGCTGCAAAAGTCCATGATCTATACCTGTGGCTGAAAAAAATTCCTCAAAGGATTGAAGGCTGAGGAGGGCAGATGCTGGACCACATTCCCACACACATGCAACCTCATCTGCACTGACCACCTATCTGTCCATATGCCCCTCTCATCCACAATCTTCTTCAGAAGGGTCAGAAGCTCCCCAAATCTCCTCAGCCAGACAGACAGGTCAGCAGAAGGAAAGGAATCATTCCTTACCAGGATGGTGACATTCTTCACAAGAGGTTGGTGTGAGACAAGTTTTGGGACGAGTCCTTCCCACTCCAGCAGACCCCTATACACACGCTCATACATCTCCCAAAACATATTGAGAGACTCAGGGTGAACAAAGGAGAGACCATACTCATATAAGCCTACCGGACTGATCAAAGCAAAGATATCATCTGTCTTAAAACCCATCGCCAAAATCTTGTCCACAACCAACCTTCTTATAGGGGGGGCGCCTCCTCCCTTCCACCTAAGTAGAACTACATTCCTCCACCTGAAAGACAGGGGGGGCAGATGGCAGACCTGTAGCAGACCACCCCCTGAGCTGCCTGCCTGATGTGACCCCCTCATCCCAGCCAGAGCCCCAGCATAGGTTTTACTTGCAGTATTAGACACTCCAGATCTCAAAGCTGCACCACTGGTTGCAGGAGCATCAGAACCCCTACACTCGAAATCACCACCAAAGGCAGCAGTCACTCCATCCACCAACACACATACAGTACATTCCCTATTCCAGCATTACAAGCAGCTTTATCATTCACATTTATTTTTCCATCCGTGGCACAACTGCTCCCAGCAGACCTGCTCACACCAGATCGTGCTGTCTTCACCTCCTCCTTCCCCAACATACTCCTCATTGGCAAAAGTATTCCACTACTTGTCAATATTCCTGGGATTTCAGCAACACCTTTCACAGTGCAGCTGTCATTTCCCTTCCCACCATTATCTGCTATACCTTCAACAACCAGTGGGGATTGTTCAGAAGCAATGGCAGATTCCTTTCCCCCAGCAGAGTTCACAGTCAAACTTTGCCTACTGTCATTGTCCAGAGACATAGAGTTCATAGCAGCAGAGTTCACAGTCACAGGCATCTTAGTAGCAGAGTCCAGTTCTGCAGGCACAGCAGCTATCTTCACTGCAGAGCCTTGTGCAGATACTGGAGGTTCTCCCTCCAAAACACTGCTGTCCTCGATGCTCTGCATGTTGGAGTCCATACTTTCAGTTTTAGCAAAGCATGGCTTCTCAGTCACTTTTATCTTCAGAGGCCCAGGTACAGATTCCTCACCATCATCCTCATCCACAGAATCTGCTGAAAAGCGAAAGGTTCTTCCACTTAAGGGAGACTCCATTTCCTGAATAAAGTTCAGCAGCCCTCCGCCATTTTCTTCTACCTCCTATGCTGTTCCGAGGGTGGCAGAGACCGCCATTTCCTTTACTGAAGCAGATCCTGAGGTTAATGGGATTTCAGTGGCAGCATCCAGGACCCCTTCCTCACTCTCCACTCGTACTGCCACCGCCGATGCTTTTCCCACGACTAGTGACATCCCTCATTCTCCAGAACCTTTCTTTGTTCTGGAACTTTTCCTTTAAAGCTCTGCTTTTTTACTTCAATGCTTTGACCAGATTCTGCTGGCGCTTTATGGCATCCTCCAAAACTTTACCTCCAGGTTCAGACTCTGACGCTCCTTTCTACACGCTTTATCATGCACAGCCTTCTTTTTCCTGTAGTCAGCTTTCAGGCTCACCAGCTTTTCCTACTACTTCTTTTTTTTTCTCTTTAGATGTTCAGCAACTCACTGTCTGAAAGTGGGGATAGATTCGCCTTTTTTAGGGCCATAGCTGAGGTCTTAAGGTGAAGATGTGGTTTGGGATAAACCCTCAGGGTGACCATCGCCCGGGTCATCCCCATAATCTCCCATCCTCACTGGGGCCAGATAACTCACCTGACCCCCTGATGTCTGGAGAGGGAGTGCTGCAGCAAACACAACTACTCTGGTACAGACAGTGATGTGACTGGCTCAGTGTTCTCTGTACAGCACTGCGGTATCAAATATGAAATATGTGAAGCACCCTCTAGTGTGTGCTAGAAGTAAGTGTAGGAGAAAAGCATATTGCTGGCCAGGAATATGGGATGGGGTTGCTGGAGGCCAGGGCTGGATAATGCATTCTGAGGAGCCATAACAGTGAAACGTACATCGGAGTGGGGATCCGTCACTTCCGGATCCCATGTGACATAATTTCCAGGCTGATTAGTCAGAACGAGGTTTAGATCACACACCAGCCCTGGACCAATTTTCTCTATGAGTTTTCTACTCAGGAATGAAGTGGAGCTTCTCATCAGAGGGGTCCCAGCTATTTTGTGGTTTCACAAGCCTATTTTGACCTACCTGTAAAAAGGGGTCAAACACCTCTAGTGATTGTACATCCACCGTTTGAGCACTAGCGGTAAAGATTAAGAGCATCTAATCACTGAAGCAACCATTGGTGTTGGGAGAGTCACATCAGACCTTATCTTATATATATTTTTATATCAGAGGGGTGAACAGCTCAGAGACAGTCAAGTGAAAATAAAATATGCTTTTATTCAGCAAAAAGGCAAAACAAACCGAAAAACGACAGGCTTGTCTTGAAATAAAATTCCACAGCAGAGTAATGCACAGTTTTTGAAGTAAACAGGCTTATAGGCAACAGTACAGAGGCCTAAACAGAGCAGCAGTCTTTTATAAGGCTTGGCTCACCCAGCAGGTCACAGTCCACAAGTGGAGCCTTTCACTGATCACGCTGGTGTGTCTTTCCCTCTCAGCAAACAGCTCCACTGAGCCTTTCAGACCAGCTGCTTAATAAACAGGTCTGAAAGGGAAGTACCTGCCCTCTAAAGTTAACCCTCTCTTCACCCTGCCCCAGGCTGACTCTCTGCAATATGTATATACTGTACATACAGGTGCATCTCATAAAATTAGAATATCATCAAAAAGTTTATAAATTTCAGTAATTCTATTAAAAAAGTGAAACTCATAAATTTTATAGAGATGCGTTACACACAGAGGGATATATTTAAAGAATTTCTTTATTTTAATTTTGATGCTTATGGCTTACAGCTAGTGAAAACCCCAAATTCAGTATCTCAGAAAATTAAAATATTACATAAGACCAATGGAAAAAAGGATTTTTAATACAGAAATTTGACTTACTCAAAAGTAGGTCCATGTACATACTGCAAAATAATAAAATCTATAATTGGCAGCAGGTGGTTTCATGTAATGACATTAACGTTAATATGGATGAGGGTGTGGATGACACCATCATTCAAGAAATAAATCAACCTAGAACTCCGGCAAGGAGAAATGGAGGAGATGATACCCCCAGAGATGTATAGTAACGAAGTAGAACTACTTAAGTACTGTACTTAAGTACCGAAATGCGGTATCTGTACTTTCCTAGAGTAGAATTTTTTTCTCCTACTTCTACTTTTACTTCACTACATTTTTTCGATGATTTCGATACTTCTACTCAAGTATTTTTTTTTTGTGCTGCATAGTTACTCGTTACTTTTAAAAAAATTACCACTGCCAGAACAGTAGATGGCAGGTTGCATAAAGCTCAAAAAAATGTGTATAATGTAATTTGTAAATCAGCGCATACGGAAATAAAGGCTGTGTATAATAAAAGCTGCTATACCAAATCTTTCCAATAAAAAGAAAATATGAAACAAACAAATAAATGGTGCTACAGCGCTTAAAGTGCATCAAGAAACTACTAACAAACACAGGTTAATCATTTGAAATAATAAAAAACAATATGATGTTCAAATGTTTGACTTCTTTCTTTAATAACTACATAACACTGTACTTGTACTTCTACTTTCAGTACTTGAGTAGAATTTTTTTTTCAAAACTACTGGTACTTTTTACTTTTAGTACTTAAGTAGCAATTTTTTTTAAAAAACTACTTGCAATACTTAAGTAAAAAAAATGTTGAATACTTTAGTACTTCTACTTAAGTAACTTTTTCTGCGAGCACTTCCACTTCTACTCAAGTCACTTTTTGATCGAGCACTTGTACTTTTACTCAAGTAGAACTTTCGAGTACTTTATACAAGTCTGGATACCCCATATAGTAATTATACCCCTATAGCATCTTCATACCAACAGAAGACTCCAAGGAATAGAGGCCAGGGCCCTAGGAGAGGCCAAAGGGGTCAACCAAAAAGAGCTAGGGGAAATATGAGACCCCAAAATTAAAGTTATAAAAGAAACCCCCCGCAGTACCATAATAGAGAACATCCTCAATACCAGACTGAATGATCAGATGATTGGGGATACAGGGATTTATCCACATATAACCATTATGGGACATTGGAGGATTATGACGAGGAAGGTTTTGATACACCTTCACCGTACAGACCTAGGAGGAGGGAGAGGGAGAGGTTGCAACTGCCCTCGGACATACAGACAACAAGGAGAAAGAGATGGAGGCACCCAAATCAGAAATGTAGAAGAGGTTGCAGAGCAGGGAGAAAAATACAACACAAAAAAAACGCAGGCAAAAATATTGAAACAAGGTATCTTTAATTTAAGCAAAGTTGAATTGAATGACAAGGAGTTGCATATATTGCACCAGGGGCTAAAATGTGCTCCTAAGCGCCCTGTTAACAAATTCAATATTTTTATAGATACACATAAGTATATCCGCCAGCTGAATCTTAAGAAGTATTATCTGAATAATCCTGTAACATCTATTAGTAATTCAACCACTAATTCTCATCCAATAGATAGTGGTTTGAAAAACAAATCCCTATTTAATCCCTCAATTAGTAATAATCACCAGATCGAGACATTTAAACATTTAGTATTGAAAGATCTGGAAGATCTATGACCCATGATGAAAAGTCATCACCAACATATAGATGAAGGGCTTAGGAATTTGGAAAATAGAAAGGAAATTATTGTGAGGCCTGCTGATAAAGGTGGAGGGGTGGTGGTCCTTGATAGAGACTATTACCATAATCAGTTAAGAGAAACGCTGAATGATAATTCCACATATCAGAAATTAAGGAAGGATCCTACTATAATGTTTAAAAATGAACTAAAAAGTTTGGTGGACTATGGTTATAAGACGCACGTTCTAAATAAAAAAGAAAGAAAATATTTGGTACCTACTGCCTGCAGGATTCCAATTATTTATACCTTACCCAAAATCCATAAAGACGAGAAAAATCCACCCCCTAGACCCATTGTAAATGGAATCGTATCGTTAACAGCACGGGTGGGAGAATACTTAGATAAGTTCCTCCAACCCAGTGTGGTGGCAACAAAATCGTTTTTAAAAAGACACAAAAGATTTATTAAATTCACTTGAAAAGGTAAAAGTGTCAGGCGATGCATCCGTATATCTAGTAACAGCTGATGTGTCATCACTGTATACTATTATACAGCACGAAGATGCACTATTGGCCCTAAATTGGGCCTTAAGTAAAAGGGAGGATCTCCCCCACTCCAACAAGGTGTTTTGTGTAGGGCAATGGATTATTGCCTTGCACATAATTATTTTTGGTACCAAGGAGAATTTTTTAGCCAAATAAAAGGCGTTGCAATGGGAGCAAAGTTTGCTCCCAGTTTAGCAAATTTATTTATGGCGGAGTGGGAGGATAAATCTGTCTATGGAACACAAAAAACAGAATTATTGTATTACAAAAGATTCATAGATGATATGATCGTATGGCAAGGTACTAAAACAACTAAAGCAATAAATTCATGGCCGAATTAAATAGCAATAACTGCAATATAAAATTGGATTTAAAATACCATGAAGAGAGTATTCAGTTTTTAGACATAACTATTTTTAGGTGTAATAATGGCTTTGCAACAAAAATATTCTTCAAGCACACTGATAGAAACAGCTATTTATCTATAAACAGTGGACACCATCCAGTGTGGCTGAAGAACATACCCAGAGGCCAACTAATAAACGCCTGCAACAAAAACGCCCAGGTGTGTTGTTGCAGGCGTTTATTGGGCATTTTTTGGGCGTCTTTGGAGGCAGGCATAACATATGAACTTCTGTATAGGGGAATATATACACACACACATATATGTATATATACACATACACACATATAGGTGTGATAGGAGCGGAACCCCATCCCTGCAAATAATTTCATTAGCGCAGGGATGGGGTTCCGCTACTTTCACACCTATATGTGTGTATGTGTATATATATATATATATATATATATATATATTGTGAGGGATTAGCTCGGTGGCGGGTGTGGATGACCCCTTGGGGGGTGCGTTTTCCCAGAGAGGTAGCCGACAAGTGCTTGCAAACAAACAGTGTGGTTTATTAAATGGTGTTTTCTTCACCAGGCTGTAATGCAGCAAAACATCCAAAATAAAATAAAAGACAAAATAAATCCTTGCCTCTGTGGGCGGCTACCTTCTCACAACTGGAACCTGCCTAAGTGTCTGTCTCCAACCTACCGTCGGGCAGACTTCCTTGTCCTACAGCGGACCTATAGCTTCACAGGGCAACACAGTCCTTTTGTTTCTTTCACACAGAAACACTTCGTCTTCTCACCTTTGAGACGTATTCACCCTTGGTTACCGTCCCGGGCACACATCACTCCGGGGGGTCTTCTCCCAGGCCCACACATCCTGTCGGGAGGCACACGCTGACTGTCCTCCTGCTCCCAGCCCACATGGCTTCAGGATGCAGCTTCTGGAGGCAGCAAACAATAGGAATTTCTCTGAACAAATTATAGAGCCTTAACTCTCTCATTCTGAACAGGTGAAGGCCTTTCAACTTCCTGCTGGCTAGCTCTGTAGCCAACACCCTAAATTAATTAATGGACTTTCTAAATCAGGTAGAAATGTATCTTCTTCCTGTGACTACATTCCCAGATTTAGCTGACTTCCTGTCACATACCCCCCCCTCTTGTTTCAACCCTAGGGTTGGGACACATATTTCCAGGCACGCATGTGTCAGGCACTGCTGACTCACTGATAAGCCTCCTATTATCCTCAAGCTTCCGGATGAAACTGTTTTGTCATCTTCATTGACGGATTTCTCATAAATGCCACACAGTTTGTCTCTCATCTCATATACACATTCTTCAACTGCATTTTTGGCATCATTTTGCTCCTTCTCGTTTCTGTCATCTTCATTGACAGCTTTCTCATAAATGTCAGACAGCTTGTCCCTCATAACCGTCTGTCCAATCCACCATGGAGGACCGTGATCCATAGGCAACTCAATTGGGCTAGTCTTAATGTCTTCAACATTCTTAAGACGCCTCTCTCTGCAATCCATAAATGTTTTCCACAAAACTTTGAGAACCTTTGCTTCACTAAGCTTTGTTCCAAGTAGGGACTCTTGACATCCCTCTGTGACTTGAGTTGCCTCTCCATACATCTGTACACAATCATTGACTTTTTGTTGTAAAAGGGAATGATCTTCCTTCTTGAGCTTTGCTTGCTCTAAGATGCTGTGCAGAGGATTTTCCAATTGAGACAACAGGCTGTCACACATTTCTTCAAAGTGACCCCTGTTCCTTTTCCCAGAGATATCAATATCATTCACCAAACATTTCATATTCATAGGCAGATCTGAAGCATTTGCACTCATCAACTTCTTAAACTTTTCGCCCTCCTGAGCGAGTCGCAGTAAAGGCCTACTATTTGATTTGATATTCAGTTTATATTTCTTGCCAAACTCTTCACAGAAGAAGCCAACCAGAACATCATCAACTTTCCTTCCACCAACATAGGGGTCAAAGGCAACAACACAGTTGAACCCAGCGATCTGGGTGGTATCCATTATAGACCTCCTCTCTGCATCAGTGAAGAAGCATGGAACTGCAACACATTCTTTTACAGGTTTCTTCAATGCACTTTCTGCTGAACTATTTGACCGCTCAAAGTCACCTGGTTCCTTTTCTCTATCTGAATTCCACATGGAATGCATCTCAAGATCACGATCAAACTTCTGCCACCCGTCTTTCACCAGTTCCATTTTGGAAACACTCCCTGAAAGGCACTTATTCATTTGCTTCACGTTTTCACCAACAGCCTTAGTTTTCTCCACTAGGTGGCGTTTGCTTTTTTCTCCCAGATTTATATCACTTGCTTTAGTTTTCTCCGCTTTAGTTTTCTCCACTAGGTTTTCAGCCTGAACTGAGAAATCATCACATTTCTTACACAGCTCCTTTGTTTGCTGAAGTTCTAATGATACATTTTCCAATGCTTGAAGTTTTTGAAGGAACGGTTTATTCCAAAGGGGTGATTCAAGCCACATGTCATCACATTTCTGAGGCTCACTCAGGACAGACCCCAAAACACTGATCCTTTTAAAAACTGCATCAGGCACACTATCCCCTCTTTGGGACAGATCCTCTGTTGCCTGGAATTCCTCTTCCAGTTCCTGCAACGGAATCTTCATCTCTTCTACTTGCTGTTCTAAGGCTCGCTTAGACTTTTCTAGCTCCTGAACGCTTTTCACAACATCATCCTTGGAGCTGACCAATTCTTCCATTTCTGTACGCAGCTGTTTAACACTTTCTAGTTCAGCCTTACACTCTAGAGCTTCCTCCAAAGAGCGAGCCAAGAACAGGGCTTTGCTCTCGTTATCACGCACCTCCGTTTCTGCACGTGCGCGTTCTTCTGCATATTTTGCAGACACAGTCTTCTCTTCACCAAGCATCTGATCAAACTTCTTTTTCACATCTTCAACACACTGTAATGAACCAACGCTTTCTTCCATGCGTTTTTTCATATCCGCTATCTGAGCTTGCAATGTTGCGACTTGTTCTGATAGGTTTTTCTTTGCTTCCGCCTCCTCTTTTAATTGTTCCAGGAAGCCATTTTTCTCATCTTCCATTTGTTTGAGCTTTGTGCTAAAACTCAGCCTTTGACACCTCTCTTCCTGTAAGAGTTCCTGCGTGTCTTGCAGCTGCGATTCCAAGATAGAAAAATCTTCCGCAATTTCTCTAGATTTTCTGTCTGCTTGAGAAAGCTGATTTGTAACATTGTCCAACTCAACCTGCAGTCGGTTTGCCTTCTCTGACAGCTTAGCACACAATCGGTCACCTTCTGACACCTTGACTTGCGATTCCAGAAGCTGTGCCTCTACTTTTTCCCTCTTATGTTCACAATCTCCTTTTCCCTGCATAAGAGCCTTCACCTCATTGGCTAGCATCTGGGAATAAGAATGTAATTCTGCCACACAGGCTTCTTTCTCCTTTAACTGCTGCTGGAAACGTTGGGCTTCACCTTTCCAACTTTCACAGTCTGCACGTAATTCATCTACCACATTGCTCAAAGTGGTGAGCTCATACACAGTACTCAGTAATTTAGCCTCTCTTTCACTTTTCTCGTTGTCGCTGAGAGACAATGTCGTTTTCAGAGCGACATTCTGTTCCTGCGACTCCTGCAGGTCTATTTTTGTAACTTCCAAACACTGAAGACTTTTTTCCAGCTGATTACGCAACTCCAACATTTCACACATACTTTGCTTCTGCAAAGTCTGAATTTCAATTTCCTTTTCCATGAGGATGGTATCTTTCTCCTTTATAGTGTCTTGACATTTTTGCAACTCGACCAAAAGAAGAGCAGTGGATTCTTCCCACTGTAACACATGAGACTTGAGTAGTTCATTCATTTCCTGCAAGTTTCTATGCTCCATTTTAAGCAATTCCAAGGCTTGTTCCTTTTCTTCCATTTTCCGTTGCAAGGCATCCAACTCAGCCCTGCACACATACTCGGTTTCCTCCAAACCGATGGCCTCCATTGGCTGCTGGCGTCTCTGTTTCCAGCCTGCCATGCTCTCTTGATGAGCCTTTTGTTGAGCTGCAAAGCTCTGCTGAAAATCCGCATTTGCCTGCTGTTGAGCTGCATTTGATATAATCAGATGTTTCAACATCTCCTCCATTTTGAGTTTACTTTTCATCTGAGCACACTGCGTCTCCATAGCGGTTTCATCAGTGTTGCTAGGGACAACAACCTTCCTCTTTAGTAGACTCTCTTTAGGCATGGATGGGGCTGGTTCAGACGGCAACATCCCCTCCATCCATAGAATCCGGTCTCTCATTTCATCTATCTTTGCATTCTTCAGGCGTTTTGAACGCCCCATCTTCAATAACTCCACAAACAAATTTTTCACAGTCCAGCAAAAAATTTTCAGACCACTGTCTCTTTAACACATGTAGTTTTTCTCTCTCTCTTGCAAGATCTCTTTTCCTGCACACACAGTTTGTGCAGTCACTTGCACCAGACACAACAAAGTTCAAATAATTTTGAGACCGCTGTCTCTTTAAAACACTTTTTTTTTTTTTTTTTTTTTTTTTCTGTCAGGATCTTCTCTCCTGCACACATAGATTGTGCAATCTCATGCACCAGACAAAGTTCATCAAACATATGCACTCCATTGCAGGGATCTCTGCTTATGCCCACTGCATACCTCCACCATATGTGAGGGATTAGCTCGGTGGCGGGTGTGGATGACCCCTTGGGGGGTGCGTTTTCCCAGAGAGGTAGCCGACAAGTGCTTGCAAACAAACAGTGTGGTTTATTAAATGGTGTTTTCTTCACCAGGCTGTAATGCAGCAAAACATCCAAAATAAAATAAAAGACAAAATAAATCCTTGCCTCTGTGGGCGGCTACCTTCTCACAACTGGAACCTGCCTAAGTGTCTGTCTCCAACCTACCGTCGGGCAGACTTCCTTGTCCTACAGCGGACCTATAGCTTCACAGGGCAACACAGTCCTGTCGGGAGGCACACGCTGACTGTCCTCCTGCTCCCAGCCCACATGGCTTCAGGATGCAGCTTCTGGAGGCAGCAAACAATAGGAATTTCTCTGAACAAATTATAGAGCCTTAACTCTCTCATTCTGAACAGGTGAAGGCCTTTCAACTTCCTGCTGGCTAGCTCTGTAGCCAACACCCTAAATTAATTAATGGACTTTCTAAATCAGGTAGAAATGTATCTTCTTCCTGTGACTACATTCCCAGATTTAGCTGACTTCCTGTCACAATATATATATATATATATATATATATATGTGTGTGTGTTCTGGAATCCAGTCCCAAACTTTCGGGAAGTTCGGGTGTTCTGGTCGAACCGAACTTTTCAAAAGTTCGATCATCCCTAATCTTAATTATATGTTCATTTATTGTATACATTTTATATTTTAAGATAGTAATTTTAGTAGTATTTCTTTTGTGTTTATGAGCATTATGTAATATCCCTCTTGAGTTCATTGCTCCCCATGCCCTTTTAGGATTTGCACATTAATTTATTTATTGTGAAGCTATGCTATGTATATTGCTAGCATAATGGGTTAATGGTACATATGGCTGTATGGCTAAGCACTTACATATGGCTGATTTAGTAATTCCTAGTACTACTTTTAACTTGTGGGATTAGGAATGCCATATGTATGAGCAGTGAGTAGGGCCAATAAGGTATAACACTTATTCATTTATACATAAAGGGTTAAATGCACATATGGACATTGCAGTCAATTATGGCAGATAGTCTTGTTTAGTGCTGAGACAATGAGCTCAAGTGTGGTTAATCTAGCGTCTAATGAGACGTGAGGAATGGTGATAAATTCCAGCAGATAGATCGTGTGACCACCCCCTTCGAAAAAGTCAGTAAGTGACGACGTGCCTGGTGATTGATCGGGTGAGCGGCGGTGTCTCACCGGAGAATCCTGGACCCGAACGCGTCCGGAGCAATTGAGCACCCTGATCCCCACTCTTGATTATGATGTGCTTTGCATATTTATATCCCATGTAGCATATTAGTGGATTTTAAGTGGAATAAACTAGTTCATACATTATTGAACTAGTTGGCTCTCCTCTTTATTTTATGGTGGTATATGTGGAGCGGCATCTTGAGAATTACCAAGGATCCATTATTTCTTATATCCTGTGCAGTGATGCATATTCCAAAGCGTAATCAGCCCTATCCATGAGAGTGGAGGGCAAAAAGTGGGTGTGAGTGTTCTAGCTGAGGGGAGTGGAGCACAAAGGTGGCGGACTCTTTGTTGGTGTGTTTCTGTTCAGCTTACACTGGAATCTCACTGGATCATCACATATTACTATTCTCCTACTATTGGACTTTTAGTTTTCCTACTGTTGGACTTTTAGTTATACATTGATTTATTCATGTGTGTTTCACTGGAATTTTTTCACTGATTTTTTTCACTAATTAATTTTGGAATTGGATTTTCAGTGATTATTTGAACACATATATTGATTCAATTGTTTGTTTAGTTTGTTCACATATATTGTGTGCACTTTTCTGAGTTGAGCGATGCTAGGTGGGATTATTTTTATTTTTCACTTTTTTGGTATATTGTTTGTTTTTAAGCAGCAGCACAATCATTAAAATATTTTTTTCTGATGCAGGATCAGCTCATTATCGCAGGAGCCTGCTAAATATAATGTCTCTGTACAGTATAGTATGCACTCAATACTTGGTTGGGGCTCCTTTTGCCTGAATTACTGCATCAATGTGGCGTGGCATAGATGCGATCAGCCTGTGGCACTCCTGAGGTGTTTTGGAAGCCTTTCTTTTAAAGTAACCTTCTGCCTATCTGCATTGTTGGGTCTGGTGTCGCTCATCTTCCTCTTAACAATTGCCCACAGATTCTCTATGGGGCTTAGGTCAGGCGAGTTTGCTGGCCAATTAAGCACGGTGATACCATGATCAATAAACCAGGTATTGGTACTTTTGGCAGTGTGGGCAGGTGCCAAGTCCTGCTGGAAAATGAAATCAGCATCTCCATAAAGCTGGTCAGCAGAGGGAAGCATGAAGTGCTCTAGAATTTCCTGGTAGAGGGCTGCGTTGACTGTGGACTTGATAAAACACAGCGGACCACCACCAGCCGATGACATGGCTCCCAAAATGATCACAGACAAACTTTTCATTTATGGTATTCGTGAGTGTACCGGGCATGTATGTGAGCATCATTCAATATTTGTTTAGTGGAAGGTGCTGTTTTTCACATTTTATTTATGCACGTGAGCACCATCTTTAGATCTCTCCAGAGTCTGGACCAGCTGAGTGACATCAGCTGACAGTGGGCTTTAGAGCTTTGGCACTACTTACCTTTCAACATTTAATTTGTGGCAATTGTACATGTATTGTAAATTGTAATTGAAAAATGCATTTATAATGTTAAAACACATCTATTCAATAGTTCATATAAGTTTTTACATTCGTATAACTGTTGAGGTTCTTAGTGCGCCTGAGTTAGATCAAATTCTATTCTGTTTGCTACAAAATCTCTGAACTAGGCATCGCTTACTCTTTTTTTAGTTCAATTTCTTGTAAGAAACAGGAATATCTTTTTCTTTTTAGTTGGTTAATTTTTAAAAATAGAAATCATAGGGTGTGACAGCTCTAGCATGGATGTTTGAATTCATTCATTAATCTTCCAGACTTCACTGGACTTATTCAAAATAGCTATTTTAAAATCAAGAGAATAGAAGTGAATTGCAATAATTTATCTATTTTTCCCTGCATCAAAATTTAAATGTCCAGTGTAAAAAAAAGCTAAACTGCAAAAACGAATAATTTTAACTCTGCTCAAGTCTAGGGTCATTGTCACTTACATTTACAATACAGTTACATCTTAATCAACATCAGAACAACAGCATTTTACTACTTTAGTCCGTTTTTTAGTCAAGTTTCACATGAAAAGTAGGGACACACTATCTGTCCCTGTGAGGTGTCCTTAAAGGAATAAAAAAAACCTGTTTTTTTCTCTACTGCAAATAAAGGTAAATCTATCCATACATGGATTTAATAGGGATCGACTGAATTTCAATCTACCCTGGCGGATTTTTCCCGCTCGATCAGCTCTGCAAGCTGAAACACTGTTTAGTATATTCTGACAGCGGGAAAGTCTCCCCACAATGCAATTGGTCAGCGGGGAGGATTCACCCATCCATATTGAGTGTGTGGATGAAGGAATAGGGTCAGTTTTCTTTGTTTAACCAACTGGTTGAATGAAAATTCTGGTTAAAGGGAAATAAAAACTGACTAATCTATGGACTGCCTAAGTAATATGAATAGAACCTGTGCCTGCCCCATCCTATCACTGGGTAGTGGCAGAGAACGAGCAGTTTGATAGGCTCAATTTTTTGAGACTTTCTTCCAGTCTAAACTCTGCTGTACATAGGATTAAGTTACATAGTTAGTCAGATTAACCGTTAGGATCAACAAAGACATAAATAAATATAAGAAAAATCGCCATGTTCAAATCCCCAAGCATTGAAGCAGGTAAAGCACCTTATAAATCCAAAATTTGCCTCAACAGGGAATATATTTCTTATAAATATTATTGGAGAGTTATATTTTGTACATTTAGAAACACGTCCATCCTTTTTGAAGAAAACTACAAAGATGGCTAGAAGTAGCTCCTGGTAAAGCCTATTCAACATTTTCTCAGCTCTTACTGTAAAGAAGCACTTCCATATGCAGACCATAAAGTGACTATAGTCTCTTAACTAAAACTGTAAATTACTAACTGTAAAGATGATAGTGGATATTTACCTGCCCTGCTCTAATGTGGAGGTATCTCTTGGGAAACCAGTTCTGGTAGTTCTGGCAGTGTTGTTTTCCTAGTACTCCGCTGCTCTCAGTGGTTTCCCTCACTAACCCCTATTAAACTACAGCATCAAAAAGGAGTGGATATAATATTAAGAAAACAGTTACAGAAAATAAAATTATAACAAAATAAATTAGACAAAAATATAAAAAATAGTGTACAACTGTTAAAAAACTGTTAAAAAAAACCACAAGATAAAATTCAAAATACGTTTTTCAAATCTACAAATCTAGACTGTAGCTGCTCTAGTATTAAGGAAAACCGTTAAAAGCCTCATGCAGCATATTTCTTTGTGAGTACACAGTGCTCAGTGTATTTAAAATCACAAGCTTTTTTCCACCTGTCACTCAGCTAAATACTTGTTTTAGCAATTAATGTATTTTTATACAATTACCATACCTTTAATGCCTTCATATACTTGTAGCACCCTACAAGGTAGGTGCTAGGTAAAAGCATAGTGGGCCTAACAGCAGGGCCATGATTTTCAGCTGGGCTGTCATGTCTCCCAGGTGTGGCTGCTGAAAGGGGAGTCTCCCCACTGGCTCCATGAGAGGATTCTCATTGGGCAGTGGAGGAAACCCAATCAGTGGCTCATTCAGGCCTGTATCTACCCCAGAAGGCATATTCTGCCACAGAGGATTCTGGGAGTGGGTATAAGTTTGAGGGGAACGCATGATGCAGAGTCTTTGGAGGGAAACAGAGTCCCAGGAGGGAGGGAACGGCTGTCTCTCCTCCTGTCAGAAGGATCGGGTGTCTCGGGTGGCTGCCTGAGAGTCCAGAGAGAGAGCTGAGCTGCAGAGAGGATAAAGTGTGCCGAGGACCAGTGGAGATAGAGGGGTTCAGTTCCAGGAAAGCATGTTAAGTTCGTGAGTACTGTGAATTGCCCCTGAGGGTCTGCCTGAAGTGTAGAGGGGACCACTCCAGTGAAGGTCCCAGGGATCCAGGAGCCAGCTAGTGTTAGAGGGGGTGCCTAGTGAGAGGACCCTGAAGTGTCACAGGGGGGGCCTAGTAAATGGACCCTGAAGTGTAGAGGGGGTGCCAGCGGTTGGGCCCTGAAGAGTTAAGTGTACAGTGTTAAGGGTTGGAGCAGCACAAGCAGTTACAAGGAGCTACCTCAGTCAGTGAAGGGCTGGAGGGAGCTATTCGCAGGACTTTTGAGCTAGACAGAGTGCCAAGAGTCAAGTGTTACTACAGTCCTGAATCTCCAGTTAACCGAGGAGTTAAAGTCGAAGTTTTAGCACAATTCAGCAAAACAGTATTTTCAAGCGCCAGGAAGCGTTGGTCGGCATTCAACTGGTGTCAGGGCAGCGCTAACAGGCATTTTTCTACAAAGTGTCCCACTGAAACCTAGTTGAGCCAGAGGAGTATCCCACTCATTCCCTTCTCCCATCCCCATTACAAAATAAACAAAACAAACCAAAAATGCCGGAATGGTCATTGTCTCAGCTCTCACACTTGGATTTTCAACTTAAATGTGTTGGAAGTGTTACCGGTAACAATAGCAGACCCACATCAGGCCCAATGCTGGGAAATTCTGCTACATACTTTAGATTGTAAGCTCCACAAGCAGGGCCCTCATGTCCCATCTGTATTAAACTGTATTGTAATTGTACTGCCCCACCCTCTGCATTGTAAAGCGCTGCGCAAACTGTTGGCGCTATATAAATCCTGCATACTAATAATATTTAATATATAATCTGAAAAGATAGGCGGCCTGATGGGACTAGTCATACAGCAGGGAAAAAAACTGCAGGAGTAAGAATTAAGGTAGGTATTTGTCTGCTTAACACAGACCTTAGAGTAAAGAAGGATAAGTTCACCTTAAAAAAAAAAAAAAAGAAATGCACATCTTTTTGAAGGTTAAAAAATGTGTATGTACTATTTTTTTTTTTTATTGTGAGTCTGCAAAGCAATGCGGACTGTTAGTGTAAGATGTCTGCTCTTTCCTCGTACAAGCAGGCAGGTAGCATCAATTAACTACATAGAGCTTTCAACAGCGCCCTAGTAGTTTATTGAGAACTACAAGCCAACAGCCGCAAGGACTGACAGTTAGTTTTCCACTCACAGAACTTTGAAATAATGACACGGTCGGGTGGGCAGAACTTTATAAAATTGTGACAGCAGGCGCGAGGAGAAGATCCCCAACAGCTGCAGCAGTACCATGTTACATTATGAATACAGGTGTAACATGCAACCTGTTATAACAGGTGAACATATTCTTTAATAACCTTCCTATCAAGGGTAGGGGGCACACAATACCAACATTTTCCTGTATATCCAAGTTTAGCGTTAAGAAAAAACAAAAGTACAATAAATTAAAAACCATTATACTTTCTTTTCTTCTTCCATTGTCTTTCCTGCATGCTAAAATTAACCTATATTAACTGTTGCTATTTGTGACCTGCTTCTTATTACTTTGCACCTAGAAACCTTGTTGCCATATATCTTTATCCCATATCATGTACCTTGTTAGCTTATATTCTTGCTTCTCTGTGACTTTTCTCTATAATGTATTTGATGTCTTGCTCTATCCAATTCTATTCTCACTTTCACCCAATAATATGCTGTGTGATATGTGGGGGGGGGAGGGGGGTTGTGCCCAAGATATAGTGCTTTCCAGTAGGTTCACTCGAGTTTCTGAGCTTGCTGGCCCGCTTTTATTTAGGAAGAAAGTAAAAGCTCAAAAAAACAAATAGTTGTCCTCAAAGGGGTTTCCAACATCACTTCAAACATTAAAATAAATTAAACGTAATCCCTGAGACGGTGGTTGACAATAATCTACGTGTGTACCTCTTAGGTTTATTCAATAACCTGGCACCTAATATAGTGGACATTGACTGGCGGTTGGATCGGGCCCACAGATCTCTCGGTCCCAAACCCCCGGCAGGGGCCAGACCTTGTGATGTAATCATCCATTTCCATTACTATGACAGTAAGGAAGCTCTGACCTTGGCTACACGCACAAGATCTCAGGTGGATTACCAGGGAGCCCGGATCCAGATCTTTAACAATCTCTCCCCTCTCACCTTGAGTAAGTGAAGGAATCTCAAGCCTGTGACCTACCACCTTCAACGCCATCGCATCCCCTACTACTCGGGCTTTCCATTCCACCTTGTTGTTTCCAAAGATGGGGTTCAACATACTATGCGTGATCTTCATGAGGGTGAGGCTTTTATAAAGGGTCTGGGCATACCCCCTATCCCAGACGAAGAGCTGCCACAGCAACCACCTCCCAACCACCCCTTGCCAGCCACGCCCAATCGCATGTGGACCCCAGCCAAGAGTCAGCATCGGAGATCGTCCTCCACTCCTCAGCGTTCAAGATCTTCCAGACCCCCCACTTGAAACGGCTATTGGTGGTGGCGATTTGATCCTTTCTCTCCCCTCCAGGGTTTGTGCCTTACGTGGCCTTTAAATTAGCTTCTAGCTACCGTTTTGCAGGTAGCTATGACCCCCCCTCCCCATGGGGTTACTGTTATTTTTGAAATTTCCTCTTTTTGAAATCAGTTCGGTACTTTGGGCTTCTTCCCGGCCTAAATGATGTCCCAGCTTTAACGTGTGGTTACTGCATTTTCCTTCCCTGTATTTTTTTGGAGGTCTTGGTACCATTAATTTCATCTGTTTGGATGCCTTCATCTGCTGGAGTGTCGGCGGGTCTCCCTGTTGTCCCTCTTCCTTCCTTGGAGTTTGTCCCCGGGAGCTCCCATGTTGCCCTACTATGCCCGGGTTTTTACACCCGGCGTCCTGAGGTGCTGCGACGCCTCAGGCCTTTCTTCTGTTTTTTTTTTCTTTTTTTATGTTTTTGTTCATGTGCTCTTGTCATTGCAATGTATTACTTGCTCTCTAGTCCTTGTTGGCCCCATTTATATTTCGGCCCTTTTGGGTACAGTGGTTACATTGGGGTGGTGTCTCTGTGCCTGGTCACCAGATCTGTCACAGATAGCTGAAGGGAATGTTTATACCTTTACTTTGCTTTATATGTATGCTTACATTAGGCTTAATGTGTTCACTGCTTCTGTCCCCTGTTCATGGTCTTTTTGTAGATGGCTCTTAAAATTCTATCCTACAACGTTAAGGGCCTAAGCTTGGTACAGAAGCGTTGGTTAGCCCTTAAAGAGTTTCGCTCCTCGGGTCGCCCAGGTGTGTTGTTTCAGGCGTTTATTGGGCATTTTTTGGGCGTCTTTGGAGGCAGGCATGACATCTGAACTTCTGTATAGGGGTATATATACGCACACACACACATATATATATATATATATATATATATATATATATATATATATATACACATACACACATATAGGTGTGAAAGGAGGGTAACACCATCCCTGCAAATAATTTCAGTAGCGCAGGGATAGGGTTCCGCTCCTTTTACACCTATATGTGTGTATGTGTATATATACATATATGTGTGTGTGTATATATACCCCTACAAAGAAGTTCAGATGTCATGCCTGCCTCCAAAGATGTCCACAAAAAAGCCCAATAAACGCCTGAAACAAAAACGCCCAGGTGTAAAAGGAGCGGAGCCCCATCCCTGCTCTACTAATAATTCTAAGAAAAATTATCTTTCTCTTATGGTGGTCACCCTGACATGGATGAGTTCTGTCACCCTGGCATAGCAGTCAGAGTCAGTTCACCCTAAACTACACTACGATCACCCTGACACTTAACACTTTCCCTACAGAAACTAGATTATTGAATCTAACTATAGTGGTATATAGTACCCTAACTACACTAGATATCCCTTTCCTCACACTAATTGCTAAATGACACTTTTGCAGCAGGAATAACAGAACTGCTTCCACTCTCTTCCACAGCCCCTGTATTACAGTGCTAGAGATTTGGCGGGGCTATGTTATATTCTGGGGGGCGTATTCACTACTGATTGGCCTCTGGACTCCCTAGTCACTCCAATCACATTCCTAGCATCCTCCTGCCCCCTCAATTGGCTTTTACTCACGTTTCTGGTCCAATCACGGGCTTTTAAAGCCCAGTTCCTGTCCCATTGCATTTTGGGCGGTTCTGGTGCCGAATTCCGAACTTTTACCGCAAAAAGTTCGGAATTCGGCGGAATTTCGAACAGTCAATGTTCGGGTCGAGCCGATGATCGACCCGAACCATTCGATCATCCCTACCCACGACTAGGCAATTCACTTTTTACTCCACAGCTCATAAAATGCACTCCAGGCTTCACCATTTCTTCATCTCCTCGCCCCTTATCCCGTGCATGGTAAATTGTGATATACTCCCAATTACTTGGTCAGATCATGCACCTGTGGTCCTAGACCTGTCTATTGCCCCTTCTTCCTCTAGAACCTGTCATTGGAGTCTAAATGATCGCCTTCTCCAGACCCCGGTCGTTCGGGACAGGTTGGCCACTGGTCTGACGGACTTTTTCGCTCTCAATGCGGGTTCGGTGGAAGATGTCTCCACGCTTTGGGAGGATCATAAGGATGTCTTCCAGGGCTCTTGCATTGCCGAGAGTTCCCGGCTGAAGAAGGAGGCTGGCAGCCTCAGGACCTCCCTGCTGGCCGATTTGCGGTCAGCGGAATCTCAGCTTGTGGGCTCCCCTTCAGTGTCGAGGCTTCGGAGAGTTGTCAATCTTCGGGACCGCATTAAGGCTCTAGACCTGCCCAAAATTGCCAAATCCATGACCTGGGCGAAACAAAAATTCTACGAATTTTCAAACAAGCCGCATAAGATGTTAGTTAATAAACTTAGACCTCGTCCCTTTCATTCAATCCCTGATCTCTCGACTCAGCCTGATGGTACTCCCACACATTGTCCCTATACTATGGCTAAAGTATTTGGTACTTTTTACAGCAAACTTTATAATTGGCTCACCCACGAAAATCGCTTCAATTTTACTCAGGAACGCTTTGATGATTTCTTTAAGGACCTGTCTCTTCCCAAATTGTCCACCTCTGCCCTATCTAAACTAAATGCAGACATTACTATTGAGGAACTCGCTGCTACGATTAAGGATCTCCCATCCAATAAAACCCCGGGTCCGGATGGCCTGCCATACCTTTATTACAAAACCTTCCAGCCTATTTTAGCGCCCCATCTGCTAGAATTATACGTCTCCTTGCTTTAGGGGAAGATTCCCCACCCTCAATTCACACATTCATATATTTCTGTTATCCCGAAGCCCGGTAAAGATCCTTCCCTCCCCAACAATTACCGCCCTATAGCGCTCCTAAATTCAGATTACAAAATCTTTACTAAAATTCTTGCCAATCAGTTGTCTCTCCTTATTCCCAAATTGATAGATAGAGATCAGGTGGGTTTTGTTCTGTCCCAACATACGGGCGACAATACCAGATGCGCTATTGACCTGATAGATCTCCTTAACAGATTCCCCGTCCGGCTTTGGTGCTGAGTTTAGATGCCCAGAAGGCTTTTGATCGTTTGAGTTGGCCGTATCTTTTCGCGACCCTGAAGCAATTTGGCTTTCAGGGCCCCTTTTATAGGGCATTGGATGCCTTGTATTGGCCAGCTATGGCTCAGGTACGGATGTCGTCTGCTTTTATGTCACCCTCGTTCCTTATGCATAATGGTACCTGCCAGGGGTGCCCTTTGTCTCCTCTGCTATACTTTGCTTGGAGCCCCTGGCGGAGGCCATTAGGCAGCATCTGGAATCAGCGGGGTACTGATGCAACAGAGGGAGTATACTTTATCTTTATTTGCGGACGACATCCTGTTGACCTTGACTAATCCGTTGCTGACTTTGCCATCCCTCCATGCTGTGTTATCTTCTTTTAGCGCCATCTCGGGATACAAGGTTAACACAAAAACGGAAGCTTTGCCGCTCCATATGTCTCCGGGTCTTCTGTCTCAGCTTCAGCTTACCCCTATAGATGGTGCTCGTCGTCCCTTTCATATTTGGGGATCAAACTTACACCCTCCTATGCTACCCTTTATCAACATAACTTTGTCTCCCTGTTTCGGGAGATTTTGGGTTCCTTACGTCAGTGGATGGGGTACCCCCTTTCACTTTTGGGTCGGATTAATGTTTTAAAATGTCCACCCTGCCTATACTGCTATATTACTTTGACACCCTACTAGCCCTGGTTCCAATGGCACAACTTAAAGCTTTGCAACGTAGTTTCCTGAACTTTATTTGGAATAATAATGTTCACAGAGTGGCTAGTTCAGTGGTCTTCTCCCCAAGACGCAGAGGTGGTCTGGGGGCTCCAGATATTATTAAGTATTATTTTGCCTCCCACCTCCGGGTGGCGGCTTCCTGGTCCTCGTTGTCAACCCCCCAACCGGTAGTCGGAAATTGAGAGGGGTGCAATTTTCCCGGTCCACCCCTGCTCTTTACTGTGGTCCCCCGGCCTCCACACGGATCAAGTCTTGCGGGGTATGTGTCTTGCACCCATGCTCTCCATTATGGATGTATGGATCAAGTGTTATCGTAAGTAATCTCTCTCTTCACCATGTCCGCCGCTCACTGTTTTGTTTAAGACCTCCATACCTGACAGTCTACAGGTGGGACGAGTGTGGACCTGGACGTGGGCTCCCCTTTTTCAGCTCCGTAATATTGTCCATCCGGTCTCGCGTACCCTATACTGTACTCGTTTGAGACCTTGAGGGAGAAATTTAACATTCCCCAAAACACTTTTTATTTTTATTTGCAAATACGTCACCTTTTTCCATTCTATGACGAGGACTTTGTCCCTGGAGAGGCCCACTGCCTTTGAGCAAATGTCGGCACAAGGGCCTCACCAGAGGCACTTGGTTTCTACCATTTATAATATTCTACATGATGCCCTTCCGCTGACGGAGGATTCCCACCTCTATATGCGTAGGTGGTCTGAAATTTTGCAGAGGCCCATTTCCTCGCAGCTGTGGGACAAGATCTGGTCCTCTGCCTTTAAGTCATCTAGATGCGTGGTGCAGAGAGAGACTACATTGAAAATCCTGATGTTCTGGTATAGGACCCCGGCTAGATTGCATAAAATTGACCCGTCGTGCCCAGCCACTTGTTGGCGCTGTAGTAATGACCTGGGCACATTATATCATATTTTTTGGCGAAGTCCCCTCATACAACCCTTTTGGGGAATGGTGGGGTCAAAGATACAGTCGGTGACTGGCCTGTCTTTTACGCTTGACCCCCCCTCCATTACCTATTGGGCCTTCCCTTCCCCGGGGTCTCCAAACACACCAGGCGCCTGATCTCCTACCTTTCTAGTAGCGGCCAGGAGAGCTATCCCGTTGTGCTGGTGTCAGCCGGGACCTGCTGACATGGCCCTTTTCCAGCGCTTGGTCTTCTATAGGTAAAGTACTGTGAGTAAACATTGCCACCATAAAACAAGAATTGTTTTATTGGTAGTATCACCAAATTAAAAAAATAAATAAATAAAAAAAGCCTAACAACTAAAAAGAAAACCAATGCAGCCATTGCAACTAATGATTGGTAAGCTGCCATACATTTAATGTTTGTCCTTGAGTTTGGCTACACTTTAACTGTCAGTATTTTATTTAGTTTAGCCGGAAATGTCTCTTGTAAAGAGAGCTCAATTAGCCTTTCCTTTAAACTGAGGTCCACTGTGTTCCTTAGTAATGTAATAACTCTTGTCTGAACTCTTTCAGGCTTCCTCCTTTTTGTGAACAGATACCCAGGATTGAACTGCATATTCAAGATTGGGCAGTACTACCATTTTTTTATTTTTATCAGAGAAAAATTATGCCAGTGTCTCTTGATATACAAGAACTCCTGAATTCTTTTCCATCAGCAGTTAACCCTATTTACCCCCATTGTATGTTGCATTTCTATTTGTAGTCCCCCAAATATAGGACATTATATTTATCCACAAAGAAACTCGTTTACCATGCAGTTTCCTAATCAACTGATGTATCTAGGTCAGCTTATAAATTGTAGATATCTTCCAAGGATTGTATTACACTATAAAGCTTTGTGTTATCTAGCTGACCTAAGCAATATTTCCATGTCAATTTTGTGGTAAAAGGTTATAATAAGAAAATACTTAAAAAGATCAAAATTGAAAGAAGTCAGGAAAATGTTGGTTAGATCTGCTAGAACTAAAAAGAACTAACAGCATATTCTCTCCTACAGAATAAGGTGTATGACCAATTATTCAAAGAAAAGTACTTTTCTCCTATCAAACAGACAGGATGATTCAAGATCCAATTCATAATAATGACATGAGCATGAAAAAATATTCAGACATTTTCACAAATGTGGTATCTTTCCATGTCTTTTATCCATTGCTGTAATGCAATAAAAAAAAACAAAAAAAAAACATGATTCCATTGCTTATCTACATTTGAGAATGCATTTTTCTTTACCTATTATTACCCTTGTCACGAAAAAAAAAATTGTATGGAAAACATTTTTTGGGAATGCTTAGATTCACATTAACCAAAATAGATTTTTTCATTGTTTTTAACACATTCAATCTATTGACCCAAACCCACGCAAAACACATGTGTAAATGTGAAAAAATAAAATATTTTTTTTTATATATGTGATTTTAGTTGGATTGAGTGGAGCAAAAGTAGTTGGACTGTTGTATAGAAAAATGGGAGGAGATGTGTCCAGACATGTGACCCCTGATGACATGAGATGTTGCTGATGAAACACATTTGAAAGGACTTCCAGCCTTTGGAGCACAGGTAGAGTGCAACCCAAAGCTTTCAGTTTCCATGTTATGCCTATACATGCCTGAGTATTTCTTTTAGTAACATAGGTGCAATTTTATATGTATTTTTCCATGTCAAATTTGTTTTATTGAGTTTTAACATGTTATACAAGTAGGTTTAGATGCAACAATAAGAAAGTAACATCATAAAGTATGGGTATAAATA
This sequence comes from Pelophylax lessonae, assembly GCF_965119305.1. Taxonomy (NCBI): domain Eukaryota; kingdom Metazoa; phylum Chordata; class Amphibia; order Anura; family Ranidae; genus Pelophylax; species Pelophylax lessonae. The sequence goes on from NC_138771.1 coordinate 231,492,661, forward strand.
TAATTACAGATACTGTACAATGTAATATAATTAATACATTGTAGTTCAAAAATAGGTATATCAAATAAGAAAATTTGTCCTTGAAGATATCTAGAAAGGATCAAAATCTAGTATATCATAACCGACTAAGATGTATATGTATTTTTCATTAAAATGTGAATTACTACACAATGAGAGGTTCCTTTAACTTTTCCCTTTACAACTGAGGATCTCTTAAAGGTGCAACAGCATTATTTAAAATATGGCAGTGTCCAGTCGTTCATGTGCACGGAATGTTAGAATGGATGGAGCAGTAAGCTTACAGAGAATTTAACAGCTTTATGTGTGTGGGGGGGTGCTAGTTTAGAGATATCATAAGTGTGTTATGATCTCCTGTGAGAGCAATGAGTGTGGTGTGCTTTTGTTTGGGGAAGAGGGACAGCACTATTTTCTTTTGGTGTCACCTCTAATCACCTTTGGATTAATTTATTTGCACTGGGCACCATATTTGGACTATTTATTATGGAAATGTAGGTTTTGTTGCATATCTGCTTATTCTATTATGCTTTTTTTTTCATTTGATGACACATTGCTTGATCACATGTTTTTATAAGAGCACAGTCTAGTCCTTAGTTTTTTGTTTTGATTTTCCAACAATTTGCCACATGTTCTGATGTAAGTTGTTCAGCCTTAGGGAAGGATAAATGCCCCCAAGTTCAGTTTCTAGGGGGATTAGTGGAATCCTGTGGGTTCATTGAATACTGTTTAAAATGCGCAAAATTAATCCTATTCTGTACCTCCACATAAAGCTTGAAGTACATTTCCACTTTTGCGGTAAAATTTGAAAAAACCTTGCCATATGTTTGGTATGTGTTCCCATTCACACAGCATGCCTAAACATTTCCTCTTAATTATTTTTTGCTCCCTTAAAGTATCAACTTATTCTGGGGAAATACCCAGAGAAAAGGCATTAGAAAGGCATTGAGGTTAGTATCGCACAACTGTACACGATTTGGAACATTCATTATCGAAAGTGCAAGACTGAGAACTGGATCATGTAATGACATTGTCTTCTAAAAATAGCAGCCAACTGTCACATACAACTTTGTAACATCCATAAAGCCATCCACATCTCTATATGTCAAATCTGATGTTTTCAAGACCTGTCTGATGAACAAATTGTCTTGATCTATGAAGTTTGCAGTGTTGTTTAATTTGGTCAGGAATGCATCAGGCTGTTGACTTTCAGCCTTCTTAGTTTTGGAAAAGATCTACTCATTAGCTGTTTTTTCAAGTGAAATCTACCATGTTGCTACTTCAGTTTCTTTTCAAAACTTCAAAACTAGAGTAGATGACCTAAGCATCCCTGGACATGTTTGCTAGTGTTACTAACCAACTTCTGTATTCCATTAACTCTTCCCATTTTTCCAATGACTAACCCACACAATTTCTCCAAGGAATTCTGGATCTCCTGATCTCCCTTAATGATTAGGCCATTTTTTGTGATTCATCACTGCGTTGTTTAACTGACAATTGCGCGGTCGTGCGATGATGTACCCAAATACAATTGATGTCCTTTTTTTTCCACAAATAGAGTTTTCTTTTGGTGGTATTTGATCAACTCTGCAGTTTTTAGTTTTTGCGCTATAAACAAAAAAATAACGACAATACCACAATTTTGAAAAAAAAAAAACAATATTTTTTACTTTCTGCTATAAAACATTCCCAATAAAAAAAAAAATTAGAAAATCTAATTTTTTTATCAGTTTTGGCCAATTTGTATTCTGCTACAATCTTTTAAAGCGAAAAATAATTGGACAATGGAAAAATCTCAGCTAGTATTGATGTCTGGTTCAAGCTTGTAAGACTCTAACAGGAGGCAGAAGTGTGCAGCAACAATCCCTTAGATGACATAGTTATGATTTAAGGGAACTTTATAATGGTTGTAAAGTCAGAAGGTTTTTTATCATTATGCATTCTGTGCATTAAGTTAAAAAATGTTCTGTGTGCAGCAGCCCCCCTCAGCCCCTTTAAGAATTACTTGAGCCCCATCTCTATCCAGAGATGTACACGAGTGTCTTGGCCTGAGAAACAGCAGTGGTGCCATTGACTCTCACCGCTGTCAATCAAAGTCAGTTAGCCAATCAGGAGAGAGAGGGGGTAGGGTCTGAATGGAGACAGGAAGCTGCAGCTCGGCTCTGATGCCCCCTTAGCAACCTGCTTGCTGTGGGGGCACTTAGCAGGAGGGAGGGGTCAGGAGCATGAAGAGGGACCCGTGAAGTGGAGGTTTGGGGCTGCTCTGTGCAAAAGCATTTCACAGAGCAGGTAAGTATAACATGTTTGTTATTTTAATAGAAAAAAAAACAAGACTTTTCGAACACTTTACTAATTTGATAGCTACACATTATAAAGTGCTGTAAAGGCTCAAGAATACAAATCAGATTGTCATAAAACCTTCTGATAAAGGGGGCAGTGTGGTGGTCACAGACAATAAAGGATACAGATGAATGTGCCTTGATATCTTGATATCTCACTAGAAAAGTGGGAATGGTATAAACCCATATTGGAACTCAAAGTTAAGCAATTCCAACAGGTGTACATGACTATTTTACATAAAGCCTATGTACGAAATGTAATTAACCACTTCAGCCCCAGGCCAATTCTGAAACTTCTCACATATATGTAAAAATCTACATTTTTTTCCTAGAAAATTACTCAGAACCCCTGAACATTCTACATTTTATTTAGCAGAGGCTGTCAGAAAATAAAATAGTGGGTGCTGCAATTGTTTATGTTACATAGCATTTGTGCAGTTTTTTTGGAAAAGATACACTTTAATAAATTATAGTGCACACAAATATTATATAATACCCCATTTTTTTGTTCATATGACACTGAGTAAATAAATGCTAAACCTGTCATAATTTAAAACTGTGAATGCCTGTGGAATGGTACCAAACTATGGTACCTAAAAATTTCCCTAGGAAACACCTTAAAAGCCTTTACAGGTCACCAATTTAGAGTTACACAGGACGTTTGGTGCTAAAATTATTGCTCTCATTTTAACATTCGTGGTGATACCTTACATGTATGGTGTGATCTCCATTTATATTGCATACAGGACTGACGCATGTCTTTGCATTTGCAGGCAAGCATGGGTGATGGGGGCTCTTTAGCCATTTTTCTTATTTTATAATTTATTTTTTTATTTTTACACTCTTTCATTTTTCACTTTTATTGCTATCAGAAGGGGTGAACAACATCCCTTGTGATAGCATGGGCCATGACAGGTCCTCTTTATGGAGAGATGTGGGGTCTTGTACACCCATATCTCTTTTCTGGCCTCCAAAGAATCTGATCAAACTGAGAACAGTTTGATCCGATGCTTGTACAAGGGGTTAACCCTTTGTAAACAACAAACCAAAACCAGAAGTGACGAAACCCTTGTCGCTTCCTGTTTCTGACATCACACAGTGGGAGGAACAAATCATTTCCACTTACTCTGTCCCAGGAACTAGATGGACAGATATCCATGACTCTTGGTTGGTAGCCATTAAGATCCCTTTTTCCAAGGGCTCCCACTTCCTACGGGTGCAGAGGGTGACAAAGTGGACATGATATGCCTTGTTATATGCCAACCTGTACCTTAGGGGGTGGTGAAGAGAGTGATTTTTTGATTAAACACCGTTGGTGTACCTATGTCATTTATTAGCCTTGCACAGGTACATCAACCATGTCTTAATGCTTTGGACAGGCACCCATCAGGAACTGGATGACTTCATGACATATATTAGGCATAATAGCATTACTTTGCAATTCACAATGAATTGTAAAAAAAAGAAAATATAATTTTTAGATATCCAAATTGAAACACAAGCACATTGTTCCCTTACATCAGAATTATATAGGAAACTCATGGCAGCAAGCATTATTTTTCATGCATCAAGTGCCCTTCCAAACTCTTTGGTAAGGCAATATTTAAGAATAAAATGTAACTGCACCGCAGAGAAGTATTTTTTAATTCAGGCTAGGGCATTATGTAATCAACTCGTGGACAGGGGATATAGTAAAAAAAAAAAAAAAATTGAAGAAAGCATTTTAAAAGGGCTGCATGAGAACCAGGAAACGCTTGGTCTATAGAGAGGCTTTAAACACCAGGGTAATAATGAGGATTTCAAGACAGCCTTCACAGATATATTAACATTCTTACTAGACATTGGCACCTACTTACTAATAACTCTGTCCCCAAACATATTCGGAAGAAAACAGATTTGATTTTTAATGGTAAAAGACCTACACCCTCTAAGACACGTGGGGCTTTATCATTACTATGATGCAAGTGTCATTAAGTTTTATGCTCTGAGTCTTGAACATTCAATTAGAGGTGGTGATACTGCTAAAATATTTTTACAATTGAAGTTGATACAGGGCTACTTTCATTAAGAGGTATCTCACTGCATCCGAGTATGCAGTAAGATACCGCACAGTTTGTTGTTATTCACCAAAAAATTCTACTAAAATACCACATTGTTAGGGAGTGGGCGGCCACCGGTGTTCTTCACAACCAGTACCTGTCATGGTTGTTAAGGAGTGGGTGGCCACCGCATCCTTAGAAACTGATGAGTCATGAGCTGTCTGTGGGATTCCCCACTGACAGCTCAATGTTAAAAAAAGAATTGCCGGCAATGAAAAATGAAGAAAAAAAAACAGAGTGGGGTCCCCCAAAATTTATACCAGGTCATTCAGGCCTGGTATGAATTTTGAGGAGGGGAACCCTCATGCCAATTTTTTCTGTTGTTGTTGTTTTTTTTTTATTAAAGGACTTGTGAAAAACTGCCATCTGTCTTTTTGTACTCTACTGAAGGGCCTGGTAAGGATTTTGGGGACCCCATGCCTTTTTTTTCTTCATTTTTCATTGCTAGCAATATTTTTCTTTTACATTCAGCTGTCAGGGGGAACCCTGCTGACAGCTGATGACTCATTGGTTGGTAAAGACACGATGACTACCCGCTCCTTATCAGCCATGTTGTTTACTGGTTGTTAAGGATGTCAGCAGCTGCCTGCTCCTTAACAACCAGTACACATTTTATAAATACCACATGCCTCCATCACTACTTAATTACCTCATGCATTTCATTTTTTTTTCCTTCTGGTAATTGAGTTTAATGCCTGTACTTGTGGTATGTGCAGAGCATTTTCAGCGTTTTGCTGTAAATGTTGCAGAACGGTATAGTGAATTGACGGTTTCAGGATTGCATGCAGTATTTATGGAAAATGTCTGGATACCTACATATTGCATGCAATCTGGTTCTGTGAATGGAGCCCACTGTTAAGGCCACAAAACCCCCAGGTCTAAATGAATCGATTGGTTACAAATTATTTCTTTAAATTAGCATGATGTTTTGGATGTTCTAATCTTTCAGAGTCACAGGGAAGAGCTGTAATATACTGTATACAATCTTAAATAAGATATAATTAGACACAAATGTAGGATAGATACTAACTGAGGTTATATCTATTTATACCATCCACTTACTATATATAGCATGTTCATCAGACAAAAAAGTTAGTTTGGCTACAGTTTCAGTCAAGAAGACCTTCATCAAGCCAAGAAAGACAGATGCATATTAAGGCTGGGTTCACTTGTTTCATGTCCTGTCCAGCTGTGGGTTGCAGTCCGGAGTCTGGTTCTTTTGTGTTTACCAATTCAGGTGCAATTCAGGGCCAAAATGTTCCTTCAATTTGCACCTGAACTGGACACAAAAACGCACAGGACCCTTTTCAAATTTTCATCGCAGCCACTCTGGATATGTGTGAACCTGCTCCGAATTGCAACCCGAAGCTGTACATATGTGAACCCAGCCTTAGTCAATTAAATTTTTGAAAAGGGAAAGTTATACCACTGCCTTGGCGATCTCTTTTCTCAGGAGTATAAGTGTCCAAAATAATACATTTATACACATATCATTCCTAATGTGAGTGTGCTGAATGAAAGTGGCTGTTGGCACTTGTAAAATATGTGCAAATGCCACCTATTGTAAATAGTGTCTGGTCCTCTATTTAAAAATGAGGCCCTGTGCCAGTTATAAAATACAATTGCATAAATAATATAAAAAAGGTAAAAGTTGATAAAGGTGGTGCAAATGGTGCATGTGCAAAACAATGCTTATTATACAGTACCTATACAATGTGTTCATACATATAACTAGTGTACATCCAATAGTGTTACTGTCCACACTGTGAAAGTGCAAGTGCAGTAATATGTGAAAAGTGAAATGAGTGCAAATAAATACTGTGCAAATGACAAACTATATAGATAGTGAAAAAAGATATGTAAAAATGTACAGCAAACCCCTTAATGAAAGATATTCTCTTACATAAAATATACAGTTCCCAAAATATTATAGCTCATAAGATTTATATTAAATGTCCTATTAAAGTCCACTATTCCGAAATAATGCTGTTCAACATGGTGCTTAAATAAAAACCAGCTTCAATAAGACCAACTATTCCAAGAAACACCCCATTGTGTGAAGGCTTCCAGAGCTCTCGCTTGTGTCCCTCCGATAGCAGGCCCCTTTGCAGGGGTATTCGGCTTTATATTTATTGCCTTTGCGGCGACTCCTTTCCCCTTGCCTGTAATCCTCGCCTCCAATCCTCCAAACCTTAACAAAAAGTTCATTCAGCACACTCCTTTTTAGATGCCATCTTAGATGGTTAGTTGTAGTGGGGGCAGCAGCTAGATATTTATAATCACCATAGATCCATAGCGCGGAATAACATATACATTGTCTTCATATCATTCCTAATGACTGCCCTCTTTTTAAGAAGCAAATCCCTATCACCTCCCTATCACTGGTGCTTAAATAAAAACCAGCTTCAATAAGACCAACTATTCCAAGAAACACCCCATTGTGTGAAGGCTTCCAGAGCTCTCGCTTGTGTCCCTCCGATAGCAGGCCCCTTTGCAGGGGTATTCGGCTTTATATTTATTGCCTTTGCGGCGACTCCTTTCCCCTTGCCTGTAATCCTCGCCTCCAATCCTCCAAACCTTAACAAAAAGTTCATTCAGCACACTCCTTTTTAGATGCCATCTTAGATGGTTAGTTGTAGTGGGGGCAGCAGCTAGATATTTATAATCACCATAGATCCATAGCGCGGAATAACATATACATTGTCTTCATATCATTCCTAATGACTGCCCTCTTTTTAAGAAGCAAATCCCTATCACCTCCCCTTTTAGGCACTGAGTCAGTAACGGTATATTTCATTTGGGACACCGAGAGTCCATGTTCAATAAAATATCTGTGCCTTGCAATTCTTTCTACACCTTGCTAAGTTGTCTCCCATACATAGCAAAGTCCACACAGGCACTAAATTACATAGATAACAAAAGAGCTCAATCAAGTAAAATAATTTCTTATTTTCATAGGATAACCTTAATGTGGGTGAAGAAAAAACTCCCTTTATTCATATTTGAACAATGAAAAACAATAACTAGCCATGTTTCAGGCACCTTCTGTAAAAAAGTAATAGTAAATAAAATGGCCCACACTTAGCAGCATGAACCACTTGATTATAAATCGTTTATCTTCTTGTACATGATTGAAGGGGGGAAATGACAAAATCATCTTATGTGTGGGTCGTAAATTGTCTATATGTCCCAATGTTGTTTAAGGCAATTTCATTTCATGATATTGAGATTTGAATAGAATTCTACATTCAATTTGTTATCAAGATTTAATCTGATTGGTCATCGGTCATTACGCATTAGTCATTAGTTCCCAACCCCATGCCTTAGAAAGTATTTGTTCTTTATAACCTTGTGCCAAAAGTCAGTTACTTATTTCCAAAAATCTATTTTTCCTAACTGATTCATACTGGACAAAACCGGATACACGGTGCAATTGACTTCTTGAGACTAATTTGAAAAAAGTAGCTGGATGGAAACCTTTAAGCTTAAGCAATTGCTTATTATCAGTGGGTTTAATTAAAAAAAATTACTATAGAGGCAGCCATAGCCTTTTATGAACTGTGGCTTAACAGTTGCTTAATAATGTAAGTTTATAATCTATTTGGCATATTAATTCTATCTGCTGAATGGACCTTTCTCCCATTTGTCAACTTCTAGTCTCTGTACTTTTTTAAGGACTACATTGTTTGGAGTTTTTTTACTTGCTATGTGTCTGGAAGATTTCCTTGATTTATCTTTAAATCATTGTATTCTCCCTTTGCCCCTCAAATGGCTCTCCCCACACAGGGGGCTCCAGGTTTCCCCCTCATATGGTAGCAGTTTGTATTGGTTACATTCAAAATGTGTGGTATAAGTCGTGACTTATAGATACTTCTACATATATGGTTGTTTGTGACATATACAGTATCTCACAAACGTAAGTACACCCCTCACATTTTTTTAAATATTTTATTATATATTTTCATGTGACAAAACTGAAGAAATTAAATTTTGCTGCAATGTAAAGCAGTGAGTGTACAGCTTGTATAACAGTGTAACTTTGCTGTCCCCTCAAAAAATCTCAACACACAGCAATTCATGTCTAAACCAATGGCAACAAAAGTGAGTACACCCCTAAGTGAAAATGTCCAAATTAGGCCCAATTGGCCATTTTCCCTCCCTGGTGCCATGTGACTCATTCGTGTTACAAGGTCCCAGGTGTGAATAGGGAGCAGGTGTGTTAAATTTGGTGTTATCGCTCTCACTCTCTTATACTGGTCACTGGAAGTTCAACATGGCACTTCATGGCAAAGAACTCTCTGAGGATCTGAAAAAAAGAATTGTTGCTCTACATAAAGATAGCCTAAGCTATAAGAAGATTGCCAAGACCCTGAAACTGAGCTGCAGCACAGTGGCCAAGACCATACAGCAGTTTAACAGGACAGGTTCTCCTCAGAACAGGCCTCGCAATGGTCAACCAAAGAAGCTGCGTGCACATGCTCAGCGTCATATCCAGGGGTTGTCTTTGGGAAATAGATGTATGAGTACTGCCAGCATTGCTGCAGAGGTTGAAGGGGTGGGGGGTCAGCCTGTCAGTGCTCAGACCAAACGCCGCACACTGCATCAAATTGGTCTGCTTGGCTTTTGTCCCGGAAGGAAGCCTCTTCTAAAGATGATGCACAAGAAAGCCCGCAAACAGTTTGCTGAAGACAAGCAGACTAAGGACATGGGTTACTGGAGCCAGGTCCTGTGGTCTGATGAGGCCAAGATAAACTTCTTTGGTTCAGGTGGTGTCAAGTGTGTGTGGCGGCAACCAGGTGAGGAGTACAAAGACAAGTGTGTCTTGCCTACAGTCAAGCATGGTGGTGGGGATATCATGGTCTGGGGCTGCATGAGTGCTGCCATCACTGGGAAGCTACAGTTCATTGAGGGAACCATGCATGCCGACATGTACTGTGACATATTGAAACAGAGCATTATCCCCTCCCTTCAGAGACTGGGCCACAGGGCAGTATTCCAACATGATAACAACCCCAAACACACCTCCAAGATGACCAATACCTTGCTAAAGAAGCTGAGGATAAAGGTGATGCACTGTCCCAAGACCTAAACCCTATTGAGCATCTGTGGGGCATCCTCAAACGGAAGGTGGAGGAGACCAAGGTCTCTAACATCCTCCAGCTCCATGATGACGTCATGGAGGAGTGGAAGAGGACTCCAGTGGCAACGTGTGCAGCTCTGGTGAACTGGTGAAAATAATGGTGGCCACACAAAATATTGGCACTTTAGGCCCAATTTGGACATTTTCACTTACGGGTGTACTCACTTTTGTTGCCAGCAGTTTAGACAATAATGGCTGTGTGTTGAGTTATTTTGAGAGGGCAGCAAATTTATACTGTTTTACAAGCTGTACACCTACTACTTTACATTGTAGCAAAGGGCAATTTCTTCAGTGTTGTCACATGAAAAGATATACAGTAATAAAATATTTACAAAAATATGAGGGGTGTACTCACTTTTGTGAGATACTGTATTTGTGTATCATATATCTTTGAATTTTGTTTTGACTGTGCCCATATCCAGAATAACCATCTAATGTGTGGATTATTGTTCCATGCAAAAAGAAACAATAAAATGTGTGATGTCACCCAGGATATCCATACCAGACTCTTGATCTGGTATGGATTTTAAGGAGGATCTCTACACAGAAAAATGTGTAAGGTCCCCCTAAAATAATGCCTAAAATTAAAGATACCTAAACATTTGACAAGTTTAAAAAAAAAAAAAAAAATCCAAGAAAAAAGCAATTTATTGTAAATTAATTGTCTATCACAATGCCCACCATTTGCCAACTGGCTGGAAAAAAAATGATCCAGGACACACGACTGAACCTCACACTACTAATAGCTGAATGACAGCTCCCCAAGGTGTCCTCAGCTGTGTAGGGGAAGCGGCAGAGATAGTGGTGACATACTTACCCAAAATATGGCCACGGCCTTATTTGAACAATGTTATTTTCCAAATAGGCCATGTGGACATATGTAGGCAATGATATAACCTCTCTGATCCCCGCCTTGCTTATATGGTTGAGAATTTTTTGCCATGTAAGTGAATGGGCCGGGTGAGAACAGTGGTTGGTAAGGATGTCACATATGCAAGCACCAGACACTTCCTTAGCCAGGATTTGTCACATTCACTCATGTCAAATGACCTAAATGCCCTTAAATTTTAGTGTAGTGGTGTTACCTGCTAGTGCATTTAACACTGCCCTCCTCATAGTTTGACAGCGCTGCTGTCCAAAGGAGTCTCTGCTGCTCCTCAATCCAGAGTGGAGACCCTAATACAGAAAGTGTAGGATAATCAAGTGAGAGTAAAGGAAAAAGACAAAAAATGTAAACCTATGCAACCACCACATTTTAGTAATGGTAAGCTGCAATGTATTTTAGGTTTAATGTTTTAAAGTATATTATTTGAGAGACAATAGCCCCAAATATTATTTAGTGGTTGAACAGTATTTAGGTAGCTTCGTTAGTTCACAATAAAAATAGGAACGGAAAGGCAAAGCAGGTTTTATATTGAAGTAAACTTTAGAGCATATTATCTGAGAGACAAAAACCACAAATATTTTTGAGTGCTGGAGCACTGAAATATGCACAATAAGTCACAATGCAGCAAACATTGGAGATTTGGAACCTGTAGTCCAGTTGCGGAAAGACTGTGTGGCACCTTTACAGAATATTGGCACTGGAACATGCCACAAACTTTCAAAACCTGCATTAGAAATCATGGCAGCTGAAGTCCAGCTGCAAAAACATTGCATGGCACCTTTTCAGTGCCAGAAAATGGAAATAGGCTGTAAACACAAAGCAAGATTTATCGCACTGCAAACAATAGAAATTTTCCATTTGGAGTCCAGCTGGAAAAACATTTGCACTTTTACAATACCAAAGCACCAAAACTGACCAGGAGAGGTAGCAGGAGCAGGTAATGGTGGCAAGTATACATTTTTTTAGGTCAGCTCATAGCCTCCAATGGCTTTCAATATCATTTTTACTCTGACAACAACCAAATCTATCTCTCTACACCTCAGCTCACAACATCAGTCTCCTCACGCATCACTAATTTACATTCCTTAATGAATGCTGCTGCCAGACTCATTCACCTTAACAACCGTTCAGTGTCTGCCATCCCTCTCTGCCAATCCCTCCATTGGCTGGGGCAGTAAAGAAGCAATTTTACCCTTGTACCCTGGTTCTTTGGTATTGACAAAATATACATCCATGTTAGGTGTCATCCAAATAAGGGAGTATACTACATCTTTATTAGGGCACAAACCATACCAAGATAGCAAAGGTTTCATTTTTTGGAGACTTACTAAACATTCAGGAATCCAGGAGTGAACTGCTATATGGTCCTTCATTTTACCAGTTCAGTTGTAAGAATGGTATTTGCTGGAGTTTTGAATTATGCAAATCAATTCACTCATATGTACTATCATATGTCTTTGTTAGTAGCACGTGCCAAATTAAAACTTTATTCTCTTTTCAGGATATAGAAGTGATTTACATATATATACACACACAATTTCCAGCTAGTTACAAACCTCTGCTTGCAGTAATGGTTGTTTTTTCCCTCTAGAAAAGTCCTACATGGCTCAATGCTTACCTGATATTTGCAGGTACTACTCTAGTCTGGATTGATTTGGGCCATTTACCCACCCCTCCTTATTCACATGTTGCACTGTCACATCATATTATTCTGTTTGAGTCCAATTTACTACAAGGTAAATTTCATACTCATCTTTCTTCAGCCTAAAGCCAAGTTAATGCGTATTCAAAAAAAATCCACTAATCCTAAATATATTAAATGAGCATAATTTTATAAAAAAAAAAATAAAATAATAATAATAATAGAAAAAAACCTCTTTAATACGACTTACAACATAACATAGACCTGAGGCGTGCCCTGGTCAGCTGGTCGGTACACTAAAAAAGGGGCATACCCAAGATAAGTAATGGTTGATTGTAGAAGAGGGATGTGAAGGAAGTGCCCTGTAAAGGGGATGGGAGGCAGGGTATCGTGCACTGGAACCGACAAGGAACACAGGTGAGTGGGCTGCTTAAATACCCCCCTCCCCCGGGCTCCTCCCATAAATTCAGGCCACTATACTGGCCTTCTAATTCATGGTCGGAGCCCTCCAAACGAGATAGATGTGAAACCACATAAAGACTTACAACATAACATAGACCTGAGATGTGCCCTGGTCAGCTAGTCGGTACACCAAAAATGGGGCAAATATACCAGGATAGGGAAAGCTGTTTTATTGGTATACAAGACATTTATTGGGCAAGCTTGGTGAAGGCTTGTGACATCTCAACCTAGGGATTCTGATGACATGACCTGCACCCCATGGCGGGGGGGCGGGGGGCGGCCGAGGCCTCTCCGATCCAGGAAGGAGTGCCCAGAAACCTGGTTAGGGTTGAGGCTTAGATTAGCCAGAAGGATGTGAACATGTCTGATGAACTGGTTAGCTGTTAGTGGGCTGGAAAGAAAAGGCAACAATGGGCTGGAGCTAGACTGGCTCGGCAGGTGTGATAACAACTGGTCCAGAACCGCTACTGGACACCATACGTTGTGGGTCTGGAGAATTTGATGTCAACCCTGGTGCTGGACTGATGAGTTTTGGACACTGCCAGATGTAGGACAAAATGGTCTTGAAGGCGGGTAGATAGCTGCTTAGATAACCAGGCTGGGGAGCAACCCAAAAGGGGACTGCGACAGGATGGTTGACATGTCCCAGGATATGGAACTTGATATGGGCAAGCATTTGCTACTGGGTACGGGCTGATGTTTCTAGATGCCACCCAGCAAGGCTTTGACCGCATGGATCGCAGACCACAAGGGTTTCTCAGGGGCTTGTAGGGAGTGGAAATGCTGGATGCCAGCTAGGCACAGTCTGACAGTGTTGTGGGACAGGCTCAAAAGTGTGTGACAGTAAGACACGAAGGCCCGGATGTGCTTGATGTGACCTGTGCCAATCCCAGGGCATGAGGCTAGGAATTTGCCGTAGGTGTTCCAGGTTGTGCAGTAGGCCTTCAGTATGTTGGGCGACAGTGACCAGTTTATTAGCAGCGTAGCATTGTGAAGTTGGTCTTTTAGCCTATCGCTAGCTGCGACCAAGGTGTCATAGGAAATTAGGTTGGGTCGGTTCTGAGTCTCTGCAAGGAATGCAAAGGATTGCTGCAAGATTGCTGCAAGATTGCTGCAAGATTGCACTTGCCAGGTAAGTAAGTACAGTGCACATTGAAATAGTAGTGAAGTGATATCTGCACCAGCCTGCGTAGGAAGGACATAATGGCCAGGGACCTGCCTTGACTGACAATCTCAGCCGTGGCTAAGTTGTCAGTGGACAAGACCACAGTCTGCCCTGCCCAGATGTGTCCCTAGACCTGAGCTGAAGCGAAAATAGGGTAAAGCTTGAACAATGAGAACATCTGGCTGAACCCGGGAACCAGGAGGATCTCCTGCAGCCATGGACCAATGGGTGCCAAAAATGGCAGGGAAGCCTGTGGAGGCTGCTGCATCTGTTACTATATGAGGTAAAGAGCCTAAAGATGCTGGGATGAGCATGGATACGCCATTCCAGTTCTTAAGGAAGTTGTCCCACATTGCTAGATCTGCAGCAGCTGATCTAGCCTGATGTTTTGATCAGGGTCCTATGCGTGGGAAAGGAAGACCAGGAGGAAAGAAATGAAGGAAGGTCCCTGAAGGACAATCCTGATAGCAAAGCTCAGCATGGCTAACAGGGACTGCAGCTGTCTCTTGGTGAAACGTCGTAAGATGGTGAAGGCGTGAATGACCGCCCTAATCCAGGACAGCTTGTCAGGGGGCCTGCATGGAGCAGGTGTTAAGGGTGATTCCTAGGAAGGAGATGGACTGAGTGGGGCCTTTCCCTTTATGCTCCGCTATGGGCACATTGAGGTTGCCAAACACTACTATTAATTTGTCTAAATCTGAGGGGGACTCATCGGGCCGTTCAATCAGCAGGAAGTCGTCCAGGTAATGGATGACTTTCTGGCACTGCGCTTGGTAGGTTAGAATCCAGGTGAGTGACTGAGCGAAGGTATTGAACAGCCATGGACTGCTCTTTGAGCCGAAGGTCAGTTTGGTAGCGAAGTAGTATGAATCTCTCCATATGATGTCATGCTGCTGCCACAAGGAAGGTTCAATGAGTAAGAGCATAAAAGCATCTGAAATGTTCACCTTAGACAGCCATGCCCCTGTGCCTACGCTGATGGACTGTATAGCTAAGTCAACGAACGCATACTTGAGAGAAAACTCTTCGGAAGGAATCAGTAAGTTAAGACTGGGGATGTGGGAGGAATGAGGCACGGACAAGTTGTACACCGAACGTAATTTATTTGAGAATTTGCCCTTGACAAGCCCAATAGGACTAACTCTCCATGTCTCAAATGGTGACTCAGCGAAGGGGCAGATAATGAATCCCGGGTCCAGCTCGGTCTGCAACAGATCGTCAATAGTCTTCTCATCAGTGGAGGCTGAGCAGAGGTTCCTGCACTCATAGGTGGCGCAGGGTAGGGTGATGAGCCCCAAATGGAATCGGGAGATAAACCAGCGCATCAGGAATAGTGTGTATGTGGGTGAAGAGGGGTGAGGAAAGGTAGAACTCCAGTCATCGTACGTTCACCCGGCTCAGTCAGGATTAGCTGGGATGCTTAAGGGGGCATGTGCTCTTGGGATGAGCTCTATGACAGTTGACACAAATGTGGAGCAGTTGGCATTGGTTGAAGCTGCAAGTGCCATAATTGAAGTTGTTACAGATAGGCGTCTTGCCGAGTAACTGGACGGGCCATCCAAACTTGTCCACCTAAGCATGTTGCATAGGGGCAAGCATGCCTTGAGCGGTACTAGAGGTAGAGGAGAAGGTCAAGGAATGTCTCGCGTCCATTTTGGAGCACCAGTTTGCTGTGTGCATGGAGGACTGGCAAACGGCGCAAAGCGGGGAAAGTAGACCTGCAAAGTAGTGGCAGAACAACTTGGTGTCCACAATGCTCCAATTTGTGCTCGTTTGGAACTGGGCTGGCAGGGATGAGGTGTGTAGGGAAAAATAGTGGAACCAGTGTCCGGCGTACCTGTGGGTGGTAGTGCCGAGACGGGTGCTGCGATCGTGTCTATTGGGTTCCCTGCTGGGCGCACCTCTAGGACTCCTACTCTCACCTGCATGTCGGAGACTGCTGCGGTCAGCGTGCCTATCATGGTGTGCAGCTGGGTGAGAGCTAAGGGAATGGACTGCAGGGATGAGTGCTGGATGCCGGGTGCAGCTGCTGCTGGTGTTGGGAACAGCAGCCTGAATGATTCAGCTTTCTTGGCCATGGAGGAGTGGGGAATGGCCCCTATGCCGCAGCTCTGCTGTAAGCTTGGGGATAGTCCATCCCATGAGGGACTGAGGGCTTCCTGTTTCTGAACCCAGGATGGGTGACAGAGGGGCAGAGGCAAGGTCCTCACTGCCGTGAGGACAGTGGCATGACTCCAGCTATAATGAGAAAAGAGGGAGGGGGGTGTATGTTTAAGAAGAGTTTTGGAAAATGACAACAGCGGAGGAGAGACAGAGTATGTAAGAATAAGTAAGAAGCAAGGGACAGGAAGAACAGAAAAAGGAACAACAGGCGTAGTGTAGAACACAATGTATTCCGGCAAACGCTGAAGAGTGGAAATTTAGAAAACTCGAAGAGTTTAGGGCAACCCAAGGTTAGCCAGGAGGTGACTGGCCAAATAACCGATAGCTTGGGTACCTGATCAGTGTCATGCACGAACCTTATAACCAGAGCCCCAGGAAGTACTGTGGTGGGAAGCTGTAGTCTGGTTGTGACCTAAGCAGGAATGTTGCGTTCTGTAGTAGGTGATGTATGGTTGGCCTGCTAACGCCTGCACTATAAGCAAGCAACTGTTTAGCAACTATGTCTGCGTATTTTGAAGGTGATGTCCTTCAGAAATAGGTAAGAATTAAAATGTGACAGTAGCTAAGCACCAGACTGGCAGTCCAATTCATGTATGTGAGGTATCAAGATGAATAAAGGGTGCTGCAGGTTGATGTGGGAGAGTATCCCGTGTACTACTCACCTGACTAGTGCCCTGATAGAATAGAGGTCCTGGTTGTGTCCAAGACTAATCTGGCGACCGGGAACCTGAAAAAAGGTAACATGGAGGTCAATGTTTAACCTGGTGTGAAGGAGAGCCCTAAGCCCGCCCCCTCCCCCTAAAACATAACAAAAACCACTCCCCCCCGGTAAAAGCATGCAAGGCCCTGCATGTGTGTATGTATGTCATATTATCTGTGAGAAAACAACCTGACCTCACTGACCTATGGAGAAAGACAAAACAGAAAACGTGAGTGACCAGATTGAGTGCCACTGAATACAAGCTTGCAATGCGTGTTGCAAGAAAGTAGCTTCAAAGGGAGGCGAAAACAAGCAGTAGAGAAAAATGGAAGAAGTACGGGATAATCAAGGCCATGCTGACAGAGTGACATAAATAAATGAGCTGATACTGAAAAGAGGTGTACTGAAGCATGTCAGCATTTGCGACCTAAGAATTTGCATGAGTTTTAAGGGTGAACGGGCAAATGAGTGGTGTAAGTAACGAATGAGTGGAGACTGAGAGCTTATGGCAAAGAACCTTGAGTAGGAGGCCGTGTAGCAGAAGTTTGTGGTGCCTGTGAATGAGTAATGAGTGGTATGAGTGGCAACTAAGAGCTTGTGGTGGGGTCCTCTTGGGGGAGGCAGTTTTGCGGAAGCTCGTACTGCCTGTAAATGGATAATGAGTGGTATGAGTGGCGACTGAGAGCTTGTGGCAAAGAACTTCGAGAAGGAGGATGTGTAGCAGAAGCTTCTGGTGCCTGTAAAAGTGGTATGAGCAGTAACTGAGAGTTTGTGGCAGGAACATGGGGGAGGCTGTGTTGCAGAAGCATGGTGCCTGTTGGAAACATATATTTTATATACAGTATCTTACAAAAGTGAGTACACCCCTCACATTTTTGTAAATATTTTTTTATAACTTTTCATGTGACAACAATGAGGAAAAGACACTTTGCTACAATGTAAAGTAGTGAATGTACAGCTTGTATAACTGTGTAAATGTGCTGTCCCCTCAAAATAACTTAACACACAGCCATTAATGTATAAACCGCTGGCAACAAAAGTGAGTACACCCCTACCCTAAGTTATTATGTCCACATTGGGCACAATTAGCCATTTTCCCTCCCTGGTGTCATGTGACTCATTTAGTGTTACAAGGTCTCAAGTGTGAATGAGGAGCAGGTGTGCTAAATTTGGTGTTATCGCTCTCTCATAATGGTCACTGGAAGTTCCACATGGCACTTCATGGCAAAGAACTCTCTGAGAATCTGAAAAAAAAAAAAAGAATTGTTGCTCTACATAAAGATGACCTAGGCTATAGTAAGATTGCCAAGACCCTGAAACTGAGCTGGAGCACAGTGGCCAAGACCATACAGAGGTTTAACAGGACAGTTTCCACTCAGAACAGGCCTCACCATGGTCGACCAAAGGAGTTAAGTGCACGTGCTCAGCATCCTATCCAGAGGTTGTCTTTGGAATAGATGTATGAGTGCTGCCAGCATTGCTGCAGAGGTTAAAGGGGTGGGGGATCAGCCTACCAATGCTCAGACCATACGCCACACACGGCATCAAATTGGTCTGTATGGCTGTCGCCCCAGAAGGAAGCCTCTTCTAAAGATGATGCACAAGAAAGCCCACAAACAGTTTCTTGAAGACAAGCAGACTAAGGACATGGAATACTGGAACCATGTCCTGTGGTCTGATGAGACCAAGATAAACTTATTTGGTTCAGATGGGGTCAAGCGTGTGTGGTAGCAGCCAGGTGAGGAGTACAAAGACAAGTGTGTCTTGCCTGCAGTCAAGCATGGTGGTGGGAGCGTCATGGTCTGGGGCTGCATGAATGCTGCCAGCACTGGGGAGCTACAGTTCATTGAGGGAACCATGAATGCCAACATGTACTGTGACATACTGAAGCAGACCATGAGCCCCTTCCTTCGGAGACTGGGCTGCAGGGAAGTATTCCAACATGATAACAACCCCTAACACACCTCAAAGACAATCACTGCCTTGCTAATGAAGCTGAGGGCAAGGGTGATGAACTGACCAAGCATGTCTCCAGACCTAAACCCTATTGAGCATCTGTGGGGCATCCTCAAATGGAAGGTGTAGGAGCGCAAGGTCTCTAACATCCACCAGCTCCATGATGTCACCATGGAGGAGTGAAAGAGGACTCCAGTGGCAACCTGTGAAGCTCTGATGTACTCCATGCCCAAGAGAGTTGAAGCAGTGCTGGAAAATAATGGTGGCCATACAAAATATTTACATTTTGGGCCCAATTTGGACATTTTCAATTAGGGGTGTACTCACTTTTGTTGCCAGCGGTTTAGACATTAATGGCTGTATGTTGAGTTATTTTGAGGGGACAGAAACTTTATACTGTTATACAAGCTGTACACTCACTATTTTACATTGTAGTAAAGTGTCATTTCTTCAGTGTTGTCACATGAAAAGTTATAATAAAATATTTACAAAAATGTAAGGGGTGTACTCACTTTTATGAGATACTGTATAATTTTTATTATTATATATATTTTTTTTCAACTTTTTTTTGTAGAAAGCACATTCAACCTAGTGCAGGATGGAACAACCTGAACACAACTGACCTAAAGGGAGAAACGACAGACAAAATGAGTGGCCGAATTGTGTACCACTGGATACAATGAGTGGTTGGATCGTGCTTGCAACGACTGCTAGAAAGTAGCCTCAACAGGAAGGTGAAAACAAGGACTGTATGAATGGTCTGAGTAACAAAAAAACAGAAAAGGAAAGGTATACCTGATGAAAAAATGAATATGAAAATTACCCACTCGCTCACAGGTGAGCGGAACTCAAATGGCAAAACTACAGCATACTAAAAAAGGGGATGGGACAACTAGAAAAAGAGGTGTCGCCCCAAAGAAAGCGCCATTAAATAGAGTAACAGGGGTGTAGCAAAAAATTGAGTCTATAGAAAAAACAACGAAAACACTGCTGAATGAAAAATTATTGTCAAATTTTAATAAATACAAAAAGCAGAGCACAAGGTTACATTGTAAAATGGAAACACATAACCTTCCACCTCACCCCTAAACCGTGACCACGTGGTAATTAAAAACACAGGACAAACACAAATAATGTAGGTGAACTGCGGTCACCTGAAGAGCAATCCACATGCTCACATAAGGTGATAAATCATAAATGCACTGACATAAATGAAGGTCAGAACCGAATAAACCCCAAAGGGGGCAAGGGTTCAGCCGAAGGCAGCCACCTAGTGTCAGTCCAAAAGGGAGTCGACACACAGGTAGGTTGCAATCCTCTGAAAAACAAATCAAGTGGTCACATTATGTGACAAATCACTGAATATGTGGCATAAATAGTGGTTCAAATTCAAAAAGAACCCAAATGGGGAAAAGGCTCAACTGAGGGCAGTCACCCTGCGCCAAGCAAAATTAATGGTTGACACACAGGTGGCTGCGAACATATGTCTATCCACAAATGGCAGCCTCCACAAAGGGATTAGAAGCAAAATCCAGCAGGAGCTACAGAGTATAAAAGTGAAGAGAGGTGCCTCTAAGTCTAGCAATATGGTTACATTTAATGAAGGTTCAACATTTAGCAGCTCACATGGTAATGATTAAAAGAGGCACATCTAAGTATTTAATCATCCGGGATAAAGCTGTCCACATAGACCATCCTTTGCATTGCCGGCTTTCACAGCTGTCAGTCTGCAATCGTGGCCGGGAGGACTACCCTGCAGTAGAGTGATCTGAAAGCGAGGATTGAAGCACTCATGGAGCGCAGTATGGAAGGGATGACGTAGATGGCGGTGCAGAGGATGGTCTATGTGGACAGCTTTACCCCAGATGCCTGCACACTTAGATGTGCCTCTTTTAATCATCAACCATGTGAGTTGCTAAATGTTGAACCTTTATTAAATGTAACCATATTGCTACACTTGGAAGTGCCTCTCTTCTCTTTTATACTCAGTTCTGACATGATGCTACTTGAAAATCAAGACATCGCTTGTATATCAAGTCAAAATGTATTTTAAAAAAATGTATTTGTCTTGCAAAGCACTCGCAAACCAAATTACTCTAAAACCAAGGTTTTACTGTATTAGAGGGGCTGAGGGGGGCTGCTGCACAAAGAAGGCTTTTTTTCTTAATGCATAGAATGCATTAGTTAAAAAAAACCTTCTGACTTTACAGTCATTTTAATCCCATTTTAGTCACATTAAATATACAGTACAGGTATATTAATATACTAATCATAAATTTACTATTAGTATTTTAATGTTGACTAGTAAAAAAAAAACTTACAATACAAAACCCAGGAATCTAGTGAAATAAGACAAAAAAAAAGAAAGCTTGGTAGTGAGAAAGCTGTGAAAAGTAAAAATTTTCCTTTCCAGAGTAAAATACAGTAATAGTGAAACAAGAAGTTGCCATGGCATAGTTAGCTTGACTTCCACATAGGAGCTTAGAATACACAGACCACATGGGCAACTGACTTGGCAGGGAGAGCAAGAAATATATCACCAGCACACCAGCATGGGTCCAAAACTGTATTCAGTGATCACATTATAGTTACAAAAGCAATATTTCCGAGCCTCGCATGCCTGATGAAGGGTTTCTACAAGGCTCTGAAACATTGCCTTTGTAACTTTAGTGTGTTTGCTGAATAAAGCTTTGGAATTGTTCTGGAGATCCTTGGTGTGCTGGTGACATATTTCTTGCTTGGAATGTCTTTGGTTTCCAGCCAGTTGTCACTGCAGCACCCACTTACATTTACAGCCATTTTTAGGAGCATGCCCATTGGAAATATTGTGCTTTGACTAAGCAGTTAAGTGCAGCATATACAGCTACCTACCGGTCTTACATTTAACATGATCTAATGATTTGCTTCCTAACACAGCTTTTTCTCTAAAATTCCTAACATACATAAATGTAAGTGAGGTAAGGAGAATCTGTGTTTATTTTTAACCTGGTGAAAAAAATCGTATTAATCTGGTGAAAAAACGAATTCTTACGTTTCTCTGAACATGACTCGGTATAAAAAAGTAAACACAGGTTGACTTCAACCTACTTCCCACTTTAGTTGAACAGACCCACTTTGTGTGAATCAGACCTCGTCTCATCTATATAAAAAATAAGGCCTGTTACTATTGCAGTGCAAGCCTTTTAGCTAACTGGAAAGTGCAGGGTGTTAAGCTTTGTCTAACAGATGCAACCCATCCACATACAAGAAAGTCCAAAGGGACAAATCTACTTACAGAAAAACTGAATAAACAGGTAAATAAATGCATAAATATCACACATTTAGTTGAAATTTTAATCAAAAGATCACTCTTTATTGCAGAAATATATAAAACCTAGTTGTGTTCTGTTGTCCAAAAATGTAATTTTGTTCTTCATAAAAGTGTAATATGTACAAGCTATGTCATAAGTGTTGTCAGTTCATAAGGAGACTTCATTTATGTATTATTCCATGAAGCATTTTATGTGTAGAAAAAGTGCTACTTGTTTGTACATGCTGCTTATATGGCAACCTTCATTACATGATTTCATGCTTTGCTGATGGAAAATTAGACCCCTGTGTATTAAAAAAGAATAGATGATAGCTATAGAATCATGATGTGATTGCCTTAGGACATTCTGTTGACAGCTAGAAATATATACAGACAAAGCAATGTCACTGGATGCTAATGTGTGCTACAGAACTTGATGAGTACGGTAAATTCTCAGAAATAAAGAAAATTCAAAACCTTTTATTCGAGGGAAACTAGCAGATAGCATTGTCAAAGTGCAGCATTTCAAAAAGGCTCTATTAAATGTGAAGCTATATTCCAGTTTGATTTCTGTGTTTATCTTTCATAATATATAATGTGCTGCATATGACACTTAAGACAGCAGACACAAGTGCTTTCAATGCCAGATTACGCTACAGATTTTTCCCATTATTTCATATATACAGTACGTCCAAAAGATGTTCATAGTGCACAGTGTCTCTTATGCAATAAGATAAAGAATGAAAAGTCACTAAAAGTACAATGCATAACTATGTCAAAAGTACTTTATGAGTATTTTTCTACTTTATATTTACTGATTATGTACATTGTTATGTATCAAGAAACACATTTTGTGTTCTCATTAGATCTTAAAGCAATCTACAAGGGGGGGTTGCAAGAAAACACAAATATAGCATATATTCTACATTTTCATTTAGTCCTACAAAATAAGGGCCCCTTTATCCCCTGAAAAGCTTTGGCTTCCTTTTCAACAATAAAAGGAGACTTGTTTCCTGGTATTTTTTTCTGCTGCTTCTCACAGGAAACATTTAACAAGACCCAATTTTCTAAAAACCCTCCACAAGTTAAACAGTGTTCAAAAAACTGATTTACCCCAAAGTTCACATAATTCGTTTTCCAAGTGTCTTTTCATGTACATCAGATTCTCTGACTCACAGCTGCAAGACTTACGACAATGTAAGGCTCTAAAATAAAGATTTCTGAAAATATCTGGTTCACCAGTGAAGTTGCGTGCATATGTATATGGAGAATAATATGATTTGGAGCAATGAATACTCAAGAATGATTGTGGACTGTGATATAGCTTGCTTGGCTTTACTTCGCTGCATTGCCCTACATATGTGCTTTGCAATGTATGCCCAGTGCATGCGAACGCATAACAAACATATAGTGTGGTTTTCTCAAAATTGACTGAAATAGTGGAAATACATATTAAGGAGCATCCTAATAAATCACAGTGATTGATTCATCTGCAATGAATGTTAGGTGAATGTTACATGGACATAACCCTGAACATAGTTCCCGTCATAAAACAACCAGTCAAAGACTGCATTTGAGAGCTAGGAGAGCCAGCCAAACTCAGCAACTGATGGCAGGTGTCCCCCAATAGATAACAGAGAATATTTCAGAAGGTGATTACAGTTACCACGCTAAAGAATCAGAGGAATAATTTTCCACAGAATAGCAGCCACAAGTGTGGAAATATTACCTCCACTACAGAGGCCCAGTTGCTCCTTTTCTTACATGGAAAGAAGCAGAGAAATGAAGAGAAAAGTTGAAAAGAAACCCTCTCTCAAAAATAGACTTTTATAACTATAACCCCCTCATTGACACTTTGGATATGAGATTAGCCCATCATGTTACTTCCAGTGAAGGTTGTGATTTCTTTCAAAGACTGTCTTGACAGAAATGCAGATCTTGACCTGAGAAAGGCCCATCTGGCATCAGTTGGCATGTGCCATCTTGCAATCAATCTAACATCTGTGGCAAGAACTATTTCTTCTTGGATGGACAATAGTGAAGTAGTGTTAAGAACCAGTGTCGACAGAGACCACATCACCACCACCTTCATAAGCTAAAGCTGGTGGATTATTTTGTGGATAAGGCTGCAATCAATGTCATTGGATGCTCCTCTAGAGCAATGTTAGCTACCATCACTGCAAAAAGGGCTCTTCGGCTAGAACTGTGGTCAGCAGACTCCTCTTTAAAAACCAAGTGGTGCAAGATACCATAAAATGTTTTCAATCTCTTCAGAAGTAAATTACATTCAGCTATCTGGAAGGTGACAGATGATCATTCCAGATGACTACCCCAAAAAAGAAAATCACATTGACAGAGACAGCGAGTAGAGCTTTTGGGGTTGGAACCCTAATAATCTTGCTTCTAAATGAAGGAAGTTCTGTAGAAGTTGGAGAGACACCCAATCTTCCTTCCGTCTTGATACCCAAGGTGGCCTAAAAGCTGTTTTGATAGTTTACCCATCCACTTGTCCACTAAGTGATTCAGGGTGTATTTTCTGCTTCTTTGGCAATTGCTGGACTTTAAAATGTCATCCTCCCTGAATCCACTTTGTCAAAAATACTCTGCTGGCAATACAGGAAAAGTCATGGATCGTCATCCAATACTGTATATACAGCTACTTTATTAAAAGGCTTTTTTACAGTTTCAGAAACAGAAGAAAAATCTTGGCTTCTATTTACCTCTGTTTTTAATTTTAATAATAAAAAAAAAGACAACCTGAGATCAGTTTTATACTTAAGGTGCCTCAACAAATGCATTTGATTTCCATTTTTTAATGGATTCAATCCAATCTATCATTCCAGCCATTTGAAGGGGGGGGGGGGGTAGATGATGTCAGTGGATTTCCTGCCATGCCATGGGCCCTTTCTATACCTGTCACCAAAAAATCTCAACCTAATGAATTTGAGCGGCAGAGG
The DNA here is from genome assembly GCF_965119305.1 of Pelophylax lessonae. Classification (NCBI taxonomy): domain Eukaryota; kingdom Metazoa; phylum Chordata; class Amphibia; order Anura; family Ranidae; genus Pelophylax; species Pelophylax lessonae. The sequence continues at coordinate 231,517,474 of NC_138771.1, forward strand.
CTTGCAAGAGAGTGCTCCAAAGCTGTAATTACAATAAGATATGGGGAAACAATTTTAGAGTCAGCTTTCACAATACCATTTGATACATCTTCACCAGAGATCATTAATGTTCTAGATTTTCTTCAAAATGGCTTGGAGAAAGGTCTACATTGGAATTTGCTGAAAGTTTATGTTTCTGCCATATCTGCTTTAAAAAATACCAAACGGGTAATTCACTCCCCTATGCTCAAGTTCCTTGCCTAGAAAACCAGTTTTCGTTAACGTCTATGTACAAAACCTGGCACAGCAGGTTTAATGGTGACTTTTATCCTGACTTATTTTGGAGTGCTGAAATGCTGTTGCACTATAGCCTGCCCTTTGTAAAAGGTATTTACCAATGTAGCCCGAAAGCACTGTTGATTTTTTTAGTCTACATCCTCCCCACTGTTGCATTTTAGTTTTATTTGTGGTCCTTTATTAATCACTTTCAATTTGTGAGCCACTTTAATACCCATTACAGAAGATCTAAGTACTCAATGATACAATGAAAACAAATTAAAAATTGTGTCTTTTGCATTTAACAATGCCCAAGGATATGAACCCTAAAGCAATATTTTATTTTACAAGGTATGAAGTGACAAACTGCTTCGTAAATTCTGTGTTGGTTAACCAATTTAAACACCAGTCCCACACTTCTACCATGCATGTTTCTAATTATGTTGTGCAAATAATACAGAAAATACTCCTATTTTGGTTTTAGAATAAAGCTGAGTAACAATGCAATCAAGTGTGAAAATAATGTTTAAGGCCAATATTTCTACTTGCATAGGTCAGCTGTTAAGGCAGCCCATACATTATTCTTTTTTATAGAAAACAAAATGATCCAATTCCCCCATCCACACATTCGAGGTGAATGGGGAAATCACTCCCGATGTGCTATTGTATTCTGATAGTGAGGAGCCTTCCCCACCATCACAATAAAATTATCAGTGTTGCCAGGTATAGCCAGTGGCACTGATTGTTCATGAAAAACCCGACAGGTTGGTTGTACAGATGTTAATTGGTAGATCGACTTCTGCACACCCAGGGTGCCTATACATGGATCAAAATTTAGCTGGTCCCTGCTGAACTGACTCAATTTCAATCCATGTATGGCCAGCTTAAAGTGGAAGTAAACTCTCATATTTTATTTGTACCAGCTGACTTGCAGGTAAAATGAATATCTCCTAAACGTGTACCATTTAGGAGATATTCTAGGGAGCACCAGCTGGTGAGGTCACCGGCGCATGCACTCTGAATGGCATACCCGTGCCATTCCTTCAGAGCTGTGTGCCGCCACCAAGACTCCTGCGTGCATGCATGGGAGTGACATTATTGCGGCTTGGCCAATCAAGCGCCCTCGGTCAGTGATCCCAGAAAGAAGAGCAAGTGAAGATAGAAGCCTCTGCAGTGCTGACAGCGTGTCACTGGAGGGCTTTGTTTCCAGGTAAGTCCTTCATAATGTGCTAGTATGTGATGTGTATTAGCACATTATGCCTTTGCTTAAAGGGGGAAACTTTTTTTTAAGAGCTTACTACCGCTTTAAGACTTCCCTAATGATTACTTTGTGAAAATTGATTGCTACTGTCATTTTTGTGTGACTGCCTGACATATTATCAATGTCACAAAATTTACATTGCACAAACAGGAATAAACAACATGCCACTTTGATGCACAATTATTTAATACGGCATTAATAAGATGATAATAGACCCAAGTACTACAATCATATGTTCATTTCCTATTTCATTTTGTACCTTTGCTCGCAAGCAAAAACCCTGACTGATCACCGATCTCAGACTATATCATTTTAAAGTGATATTACAAGTATTACCTTGAAACTGTGTAAACCTCCTTGCATATTTTTATTATATGCAAATTAAAATCATCTGATTAGGTCCTGAGGCAGCTTCACCTAGTTGTTCAGAGGAATAGCGATGGGAGTAAAAATATTTCATAACTGAAGTGTCAATTCCCTTGGGGAATGCCACCATTTGATTTTGACATTTATTTGTCCTGTGCTTTAAAGGACAAAACTACAATTACACTTTTTTTCTGCTGTGCATTGGGCATGTTGTCAGAAAACATTAAATCAAAGGTTGTGTACGCACAAAAACAACAAATGCTAACATTCTGACTTAGAAAAACATACACCAATAAGCATTGTAGTGCTGAGATTTATGTCATGTAGTTTAAAAGTATTTTAACAATTAAGGAAATGTTTTTGGTCCTAAAAAAGCATTGGCTGTATGTATCTGATTTTGTCTTATTATATAGTTAAAGTTAACAATGGTCTGCTTTGGTGAAGAAAAAAAAAACAAATTATCCCCTGCTAAGAACTTGACCTTTTCCTAAAAATTTAAAAGGTAGGTCTGAAAGCATTCAAAACAAAAGTTTGCTGTGTATTTTTCCAAACCCTTTGCATTCCACAGTAATACAAGTTTTCCATAAATACAAATAATAAAAAAAAAAAAAAGTGAAAACTTATGTACAGAATTAAGCTGATGCTGTGCAATTGTGTAACTAACTATAACAAATTAAAAAAAAAAGTGCAAAAGAAGCAACACTATAAGCACCAATGACCAAAAACAATAATACACCCTCTAATGAAAAAAAATCCTATAATATTTCAAACAATAGGTAATACACACACATTTGTAAAACATAAAACTTGTGCATAAATGACGGTGCAAGTAAAAGTCCCAATAAATACATGTAAACGGCAACAGCTCATGCGTTGACACAATGTGCATTCACATCCCAGTTACCAAAGTGCTTCCACCACCACGTTTCACTATTCACAGACGCTCCTTAACAAATAGAATGAACCATTAGGTTATAAATGGTAAACACACTCAGGTTGAATATTCATCCAATAGTCTCCTGGGCAGGGCTGTACAGAGCACCTCCACCTCCGGATGTCACCACCAAAAAGAAGAATACAGGTCCATAGAGAAGTATGAAAAAACTTTGACTTTATTTAAAAGGAACAAAAGGACATAAGGACATAAGGTCTATAAAAAAATGCAATCATCTACTCCTGTGATAGCAGGCTGATCAAACACTTTGGACCTCAGCCTGTGCGCATGCGTGATGATGTCACGTTACATAGTTACATAGTTTGTGAGGTTGAAAAAAGACACCAGTCCATCCAGTTCAACCTATGATGTGTGTGTGTGTTTGCTGTTAATCGTACATTGTATACCCCTGTATGTTGTGGTCTTTAAGGTGCCCATCTAATAGTTTTTTAAACTATCAATGCTCCCTGCTGATACCACTGCTTGTGGAAGAGAATTCCACATCCTTACTGCTCTGACAGTGAAGAACCCCTTAGGTATTTTAAGGTTAAACCGTTTTTCCTCTAGTTTTAGTGAGTGGCCACGTGTCTTATTGTATTCCCTTTCTCTGAAAAGTTTGTTCCTTGTGCTAGGGTCATCACCAGTACAGTATTTGTACATTGATATCATATCCCCCCTCAAACGTCTCTTCTCCAGAGAGAACAAGTTCAATGCTTGTAGTCTTTCCTCATAGCTGATGTCCTCCATTCCCCTAATTATTTTTGTTACCCTTCTCTGGACTCTCTCCAGTTCCAGCACACTCTTTCTGATAACCGGTGCCCAGAACTGGACAGCATACTCCAGATGTGGCCAGACCAGAGTCTTGTAGAGTGGGAGAATAATTCCTTTATTTCTGGAGTGAATCCCCTTTTTTATACATGCCAGTATTTTGTTGGCTTTGCTTGCAGCAGCTTGGCATTGCATGCTACTGCCAAGCCTGTTGTCTACTAGTACCCCCAGGTCCTTTTCCATCTTAGATTCACCCAGAGGTTTCCCCCCCAGTGACTAGCTTGCTTTCGTGTTTCTGACACCCAAGTGCATTACTTAACATTATTCAACATTAAACCTCATCTGCCATGTAGTTGCCCACCCCGTTTTTTTGTTCAGGTCCGCTTGTAAGGTTTCCACATCCTGCATAGAAGATATTGGCATGCTTAGTTTAGTATCATCCGCATATACCAAGATTGTGCTAGATATCCCCTCCTCTAGATCATTTATAAATAAATTAAACAGGATTGGTCCCAGGACAGAACCTTGGGGGACCCCACTTTCCACACCCGCCCAATCCGATTACTCCCCATTTATCACCACCCTCTAGACTCTCCCCTGGAGCCAGTTCTCTATCCAGGTACTTACCCTATGGGCCATACCTACGTACCTTAGTTTGTACAGTAAGAGTTTGTGGGGAACGGTGTCAAATGCCTTTGCAAAGTCCAGATACACCACATCCACAGGCTTTCCTTTATCTAGATGTCAGCTCACTTCATCGTAGAAGGTTAATAAATTGGTCAGGCAGGAACGAATTTTTATGAAACCATGCTGATTACTACTAATAATACCGTTTTCATTACTAAAGTCTTGTATGTAGTCCCTTGACATCCCCTCCAAAATCTTGCAGACTTACCCGGGATACATCTCGGCCCTTTATTAAATATTGATACCACGTTGGCTTTTTTCCAATCAGCTGGCTTCATACCCGTCTGTAGACAATCCTTAAAGAGCAAGAATAATGGTCTGGTTATCACCTGGCTGAGCTCTTTAAGAACCCTCGGGTGCAAGTCATCCGGTCCCGGTGATTTATTTATGTTAAGTTTCTCTAGTTTAGTTCTAAGTCTATCCTCTGTTAGCCATGGGGTACTTCTTGAGGTGTATTATTTAGTTTAGCATTACAAGCTGGGTTAGTGTAGCCCCCCCCCCCAATTATTTTGTGAAGACTGAAGAGAAGAAATTATTTAACACTTTTGCCTTCTCTCTGTCCTCTGTGGGCAGATTTTCTTCATCATCTTTTATGGGGCCAATGTGTTCTGGCCTCGCTTTCTTACTATTTATAAACTTTGTAGCCAGACCCTACGTGTTTCACTGGAAATTATGTCATCAGGGGACAACAGTAGATCAGGTATCAGGAACATAGGAACAAGCTTCAGACCATTCAGACCAGTTTAAACAGTCTCTTAAATGCCAAGAGAACACGGCAATTGCTATGCGCATGTGCGCGCATTTGTGCGTGCCTGTGTGCAAGCACGACAAACTGGAATGGTACATCTTGACCTTTCCCTTAGAAGTATGAGCACGTGTGCTAAACATTGGTTTCCTGGTGCTGGGTATGTGGATTTAGCTTACAGTTCTCCTCTCTGGAAAGGAAGCTGTACCTGCAAACCGTCATGCATGCATCCCCCTGATTACATTTCAACCATTCTTTGGATCTGTACTTTCTCAACCATCTCTGCTTGTTATTGATTATTTCCCACTCCTCACCGGACCCCCAATCATCAGGAGAGCACCTCTGATATGAGAAAGCAAATCCTTGATCCTCTACAAAGATGGCCACCTTCACACAAGGACACAGTGTAGAACAAGGTATGGTAATTCAATGATAGGGAAAGATCAGCTTCAGGGAGACAATAGGGAATAATGTTGACGAATCATCTGTCTTCTGCCTGCCTTTTCTTGGTGCAGTTTACACAGTACAGGTCCTCTTTAGGGGAGGAAGGGCTAGAATTTCATTGTTTTTATTGTCTCTGTCTCTGTGCAGTGGGATCACAAACAAAAATATCAAAAAACAAAAAAAACCCTATTCTGTCCGACACAAAAGAATGGCTATAATTAGGCTTAAAACACATTTTTAAGCAAGCTTGGTTAGGGTCAGAATAGAAGCCCCCAAAAGCATTTACTGTACCTGCAATACAAATAATTCCCTAAAGGAATAAATACATTTCAACAAATAAATCAAATTCATTGGTCACTGAATGGTTACTTGCTGCAACTGGCTGTGGTGCATCAAATAAATAAGACTGGATGCTTTATGTTCAATAATTGGGCTCATACTATACGATTTTATGTAAACACAAAAGCCATCCGTTACAGCTCTTAGGAAGAACAGAAATGTAACCGCTGTAAACCTACATCCTACAGAAGAACATCAGTTAAAAACAAACATACTTTTTCAAATACTTGAACAATAATTTGTATGTATATATGTGGCGGTTAAACTTTTGTTTCCAGAATACATTGACTTTAAAAGAACACTTTTACCCATCCTACTTGTGTACATTGAGTGACTGAATTGCTATAGCTTTATTGGTGAATATTGGTTATCATTCTTTATAACTATGTTTGTTACATTGTTAGAAAGTCAAGGCCAGACATCATGAAGTAAACGTTATTAAATTAATATTTTAATCCTATCTGAAAAATACATTCATTTAACTTTTTATGAATTGTGCTATTAAATGAATATTTAGTTGCAGTTTGCTTTATTTTTTCTTGTTGTAATTATAAGCCCCAATAACCTTTTGTTGTTACATAAAGAGTAATATGAGAAAGCACTATTATATTGCATCCCACCATTGAATATTACAGAAATTAATAGAAAATATATTTTTTACTATTCATACAATCGCAGTTAAAACTTTTCAATAATAGAAAGCATGCATGTTTCCCAGAAATGTGGAAACAAATTATCAAGAGCCTATGAAGAAAAAAAAATCAAAGCTATGCATCTATAAATTGGAAAAGAACAGACAAATAACAATATCATGCCTTTGTTACCTCTGTTCTTTCTCAACTGTTGATTTAAGCGTTTTCCTACTTAACTTCCTAATACAATATAGCCATGCTACCTCCAGGGAAACTATACTAGTAACTCCTTTAATATAGTACAACGCTAGTCAAAATCGGGTGAGATTCCACATGCACTTATCTGACAGCTAAAACTGGAAACAAGATATCTTTATGGTGGATTGATTTTTTTTAAAGTTCTTCTATATGATACAGTGATATAAAACAACATTTTAGCAAATGTTACTGCTTTTACAAACAAGAAGGGACTAAACAAAGATAGAGATAGATCTCAAAAGAAGTAACCCAAAACATACCAGTAAATCAATACTTTGGTCCTACAACAAAATAACAACTTAAACAACTACAACTTAAATAACAAAATAACAAAAATAACAAAATAACAACTTAAACAACTACAACTTAAATATTCTTGAATGGTGTAGTTGCTGCAAAGATTTAATAAGCAACTGGATTTGTACAATTTTCGGGGGAGGCAATGTCCTTTCCTCTAACATTGCACCATCTAAATGTTAATTTGGAGTTCCTTTTATTTATTGCATTTCTTCTTTATGACCTTTTCAGTTTTAAAGTGTAAGTAAACCCCAACAATAAACTTTTCTTATCTGATTTCTTCAGGACTTTTAAATAGGGATGAGGGTCATATTTGCTGCTACCATGAGTTTGAGGTGAATCCTTCATGTTTGAGGTCCCCAGAAAATTTTTGGTGAATTTAAATGGGACACATTTCTTTGTAACCATAGCTGGCTTAGTGGAGAAAATAATTGAGCCTCTGTTATGTGCCAGGCCCCTCACTATAAAAGAGCGGGTCCACAGCAGCAATTTGTTAGTATGTTTTGGAGTAGGAGAGCTGACAGCCTGTGTAGGGGGATTTAGTTGTTATATTGTGATATATTGCACTAAATTATTGTGGTGTGTAGCATGGCAGACCACAAGTTTAGTGAACCCCCGACCTTAATTATAAATATTTATTGTATAATAATATAAATTGATTTTATTACATAATGTATAAAAACAACAACATATGCCCAATGGCACATATAATAGCTCAATGGCTTGAAATACATATCACATGTAACATGAATAATGCAATAGGATGTATTAACATTTTCGGTTGACACCTTGGTGTAGCCTCTTGAGTTAATGACAGAAATGTTGTAATAGGATGACATTGCAGTAGAGTATATATTATTTGTGATCTGACGCGTTTCGGGAGCAATCTCCCTTCTTCAGAGATCAATATATTCAAAATGTCACTACAAAGAAACAATGTTGTTACAGGGTGCAATAAGGATAAATTAAAATATGAAAAAGATTTAGACAAAAATGATAAGAGCTGTGGGAGTACTGTATCTTTCCCCCCTCCTCATTTCCTCCTTTCCCCCCCCTTTCCCCTCCTCTCTTCATTCCCTCTTTCACTCTCCTCACACCCCCTCCGGTATCCCATATAACCATCACACCAGCCCTTCCCACCTGGTATAAATTATACCAGTGTATTACCACTGTGAGCACATATGCCACATTTTCACTACTTTGTTTTTCAAATATATATATACAACAGGTTTGGAAGGCCTTTCCTTACACATACACTTCCCTGCCATGGGCCCCCCTCTGTATTTGCCGGCACTCTGGGACCCTTCAGCTCCCGGGTCAGACATGACGCACCGCTGCCCTATAGGAGTCCACTTTTGCCATTTGAGCCTTTTTGATCGGTGAGTATACAGTACTCCCACAGCTCTTATCATTTTTGTCTAAATCTTTTTCATATTTTAATTTATCCTTATTGCACCCTGTAACAACATTGTTTCTTTGTAGTGACATTTTGAATATATTGATCTCTGAAGAAGGGAGATTGCTCCCGAAACGCGTCAGTCAACAAATAATATATACTCTACTGCGATGTCATCCTATTACAACATTTCTGTCATTAACTCAAGAGGCTACACCAAGGTGTCAACCTAAAATGTTAATACATCCTATTGCATTATTCATGTTACATGTCATATGTATTTCAAGCCATTGAGCTATTATATGTGCCATTGGGCATATGTTGTTGTTTTTATACATTATGTAATAAAATCAATTTTTATTCATATATTGTGCATGATATTCATTTCCAGCCACTGAGCACGTACCTCATATAAAGTCCCGCGGGCCAATTTCTTTGTGTTGATATATATATTTAGGGATGGAGGAGTGCTCTGGAGGAAACCAGACCATTACCCCTTTTTGTTTTTAATTAGTAATCAGGCCACACCATATAACGTGGCCAGGCTATACAGTTGCAGCATGAGCAGGGGCTGTTGATTATGTGCCTTCTTCTGCCTGGTCCTCCTTTTTTCTATACCACCAAAGCTCCACAAACTGGAAATGAAAAGTCAGCAGAATTACTTCATCACACAATCACCGATGTTGAGGGTTAGATAATCTTGGTTATGCAAAAGCATTTCTCATTTCGCATAATGAGGATGAGAAAGATAGCACCACACTCATATATGTAAGGTGCATAAGACAAGGAAAAGCAAGAGGCAGTCATGTAACAGTACCTGGGGGCTTACTGCAATATGGTCTCCAGTAATGAGGATTGGTGGCAGACTGTTGATGGCAGCCACCGATTTCAGGAGGACAATTCTGTGGGAAAGGCACTGGCAGGGAACAGCTATTCTAATCCTTCTGGTGGCACTGCCCCACTAGCATAGGTCAATGTTATCCGATAGAGCTCTGCAGTGTTGGTCTTTTTTAATGTATTTGCTGCTGACATTACATTGTTGTGGTCTACAGCCTCAACCTGCAGCAGATAAGCTATGTTAAAAGCAGCGATCAATTGGGTGCCACATGCATGTGAAGACACATGACTCTGCCCCACAGAGGTTGGTGGAAACAGTACCTCAATGAGATTAGTCAGCAGCAAAAGGTTTGCACTCCTCCTCCCCTTCCATAGCATTTTGCGTTTTAAATCCACTGCAAAATCAGCGGCCTCTAGTGGCAGGGAGGGAAGTTCGACAAGGCTTGTGGTGCCATGCTGAGAAGAACAAAGAAAGGCTTGTGCCTCTGCAGAAATCTCATATTCTTATAAATAGTTTGGCAAAGCTGTTTGCTTTGCAGCAGCTCCCAATTCAGATTGTGGAAATAGCCCCCTTTCTTGTGGTCTTGGGCTGTCCTACACCACAGTGACAAGTTATCAACTGCCATTAATTTACCTAGAAGGCCATCCCTGCCCTCCCCCAGCATCTGTAATGTGCCTGTATATGCTAGACCAGGCTCTTAGCAGCAGGGTACACATAGCATAGGCAGAGACACTATATGTATATTTTCTGGCACACTTGAACATTGTTCTGGCATCTGGGAAGGAACCAGGAATTGGAACACCACTGGAAAATGTGATTCTGCCATGTGTCTTGTCCAATGGTGGTGTTGCCAATTTTTCTTCCCCAGTGTTGACAGTGCAGTAAGCTAAATTCTGCCATGCTGTTTAGCAGCTTGTATGACTGGGGGACAGGACTTGACTACACCAGGCCAGAGAAGCTGACAACTCTCCAGAACTAGGCTAAGAAGCGGCTGACCCCACAACATCATCAACCAGGCAAGGTTGTATGTGACAACAGCACTAACCTGCTGGCTGCCCGTGGCCAGGAAAAAACACACATCTATCCTACCTTGCACATATCCACAGACTGGAAGGCCAACTGTTCACTTTAAAGTACCTTGGCTTCCGGGAGGTCCTTCATCAGGTCAGAAGGGTTTGTGACTACTTCAAATGATCATACCGGTAGCTGTCCATCTGGTGGCCAGTGTTCACCTGGTAGAAATGCAACACCAGAAGGGTTTTTGACCATTTCAAGTAATCATACTGGGCAGTGTTCATCTGGTAGCCAGTGTTCTCCTGGTAGAAATGCAGCACCAAGAGAAGCCTCCTGCCAACGTCCTCTTCTATGACATCCCCACATGCTGGAACTTAACTCCTCAATAAGTACTTGTGGGATTATGGTACAAGGACATATTGTGTGCCACTGCTTTTTTTCACTGCATCAGAAAAGCATAATTTAGGACACGTGCAGCATTTTGGCAACCAAAATGATGAACCACGACAAGTCAGGAATTAGTGATGCAATTCTCCTTGCATCACTAATCCTGAACTAATGTACTGAGCTTTAACTAGTGGTCTGGTTGCCAAAAGTCAGCACTAGACATCCACACCAATTCATTCTACTGCGCATGTGCAGAACTTTGGGTACAGCTTTGCACTTAATTTTCCTGACCTTCACTCATATATTGCAGCCTAAGCAAGCTACTTACATAATTATCCACGGAACATAATTTCTGTCTAATATATTACGTTATTATATTTTAACCCCTTCTGCCCGGGTCCCCCCCCCCCCCCGCAATGACCACTGCCTTACTTTTTTCCCACAAATAGAGCTTTTTTTATGGTATTTTATCACCTCTGCGATTTTTATTGTTTGCTCTATAAACAGAAAAAGAGCAACAATTCTGAAAAAAAACAATATTTTTTACATTCTGCTGTAAAACATTCCCACTAAAAAAAAATACAGTTTTTTTTATCATTTTAGGTCAATATGTATTAGGCTACATACTCATGGTAAAAAAAACAAAATCCCAATAAGCGTATATTGATTGTTTTATGCAAAAGTTATCGCATCTACAAACTAGGGGAAAGATTTATGTAATTTTTATTTATTTTTTTACTAGTAATGGCAGCGATCAGCAATTTTTTGCGGGACTGTAACATTGTGGCAGACAGATCGAACACCTAACTGACATTTTGACACTTTTGTGGGGATAAGCAACATTACTACAGTAATCAGAGCTAAAAATATGCACTGTTTTTGTACTAATTACACTGGCAGGGAAGGGGTGAACACCAGGGGCGATAAAAGGGTTAAATGTGTCCCTAGGGGATGCTTTCTAACTTTGTGGGGGATGGGCTTGCTGAATAAACACAGAGACCTGTGTTCCTAACTCAGAGGAACACAGAATCCCTGTGTTCATTACTGAAAGAACAGTGGTCTGTCATGTTTACAGCGGAAGACTGCCATTCTGTCTCCACGGGGAGCGATCGCGGGTGCCCAGCTGCAATTGCGAGTGCCGGACCCGCTGATTGGTTTCCCCTGTAGCCTATCAGTGCGCGTGCACCCCCACTAGCCGTCCCACGATACAACGTACAGAGCTGACTTGCCACAGTATATGTACTACTAGCGGTCGGCAAGTGGTTAAAGAACTATGAAGAAGAATGGAGCGAGTGTGGTCATGTGACCATTGGAAAAACTGTAAAAAAAATTGTGTTAGAACTTTGGAGAAATGTTGGGTGTCCATCTTTTAGGTATATTTGTTATGTGTGCTGTTTGTTAAATTTACCTAGACTTGTTATATGTTTTATTGTTGACAAAGAGTGCTCCTATTTAATATTAGGACTAGATAAATGTTGGATCTCATTTCCAAAAAAATGTGTGTAATTTACAAACTCTTTCTGTATGTAACACTTTTAATAAATTAGATGCATACCAGTCTTCAGAAACAATGTAGCTTAAGACTGCCAATTCATGGGCAAAGTAAGAATGGGAAAGAAGGAACACAGCAGCCTTCAGGTAAGTTAATTAAACTTGAATTGTTTTAGCAACACACCACTGATTTTTATTTCACAAACTCTACAGATTTTATATAGTGAACATACAAAGTTTGATTAAGATTTACTGATTGCCTCCAATTTAGTCTATGTATTTTATAATTAAGATACAAGAATTTCTAATAAAATGGGGACAGTTTTCAGAAGTAAAGATAACAAGCTCATTCTGTTTAGACCCTGGGGTCATTGAGGAAGCAATTAAATGCTCTCTAGGGCACATTATAAAAAGAGAGGTTTGATGGGTGAATGGCCTTCTCATATTTGCCTAATTTTCCTTTTTTATTTTTATTTTATTTAGAAGAAAAATAGATGTTTTACTGTGTAATAAGCCACAGGTTTTGCTGGCATATTTAGATTCATTATTTGTATAATATATACCAAACAGTAATATCAATTATGTACTGTTCCAGAGGGCATCAAGATAATTTCCAGTATGTAATTTTTCTTGTGTATGACAGAAAAGAAGATAGAAGCACACATACCAGCATATACAATGACCTTGCAAGAGAATGCTGGAAAGGAACTTGCATTTTTCACCAATGTTGTAATTAAAAATATAAAGAGTGTAACCAAGCAATTTAAATCAATCTACAACAGCCTTTTTTAACCAGGGTGCCCAGGCACCCTGGAGTGTCTTCAGGTCTCTTCAGCGGTACCTTGACAAAATGCTTAAATATTGGCCGAAAATTATATACAAGCCAAGCCTGCCTTTTAGTTACACAAAGCCGAAGGTTTTCATTGTGCACCATTACAATCTTCCAGCTGCCAGCGTCCTAACAACCAATGATGTAATTGGTTGATAAGGAGGACATTGGGCCTCTGCACATCATTCATGTTTGTCCCTCCCCTACCCTTATCCATCAGCACTAGGGTCACATTAGCTGAGTGAGGAAGAGAAACTAAGGGGGAAGAATACTAGTAAGTAGCAGTGTGCAAAGGTATATTTACTTTGGAAGGATAAATCACCTCTAATGTTGGAATCCTATGTGTGTGGATGTTGCTGCATTATGTAAAACTATTAGAATCATTTTTTACATTTTAAACTTAACCTACGGAAGTCCCCCCCTTCATGGCCAGGCCATTTTTTTTCTATATAGCACTGTGTTACTTTAATTGACAATTGCGCAGTTGTGCGATGCTGTACCCAAATCAAGTTTTCGTCCTTTTTTTTCACACAAATAGAGTTTTCTTTTGGTGGTCTTTAACTACTTCCTGACCGCCCACCGCAGTTTTACTGTGGCAGGCAGCCCCTCCTGCACGAACCGACATAGCTCTATGTCGGTCACGCGCCTGCAGCTAGGGGACTCCTATGCACAGGGTAGGCAGCTCCGATTGCTGCCTGCCAACTGCGAGATGTTGTAAACACAGCTGACAGTTCTTCTCTCTGGAATGATAACATAGCACCTGTGATCCTTCTATATAGGATCACAGGTCTCTGTGATAATTTCAAAAGACCAACCCCCATACAGTTAGAAACACTCCCCTAGGTACATATTTAACCCCTTGATCAGCCACTGTGTTAACCCCTTCCCTGCCAGTGTCATTATTACAGTAACAGTGCATATTTTTAGCACTGATTACTGTAGTAATGTCACTGGTCCCCCAAAAGTGTAAAAAATGTCAGTTAGGGGTCCGATCTGTCGCAGTCCCGCTAAAAATCGCAGATCGCCGCCATTACCAGTAGAAAAAAAAACAATAAAAATGACATAAATCTTTATCGTAGTTAGTAGATGTGATAACTTTTGCGCAAACCAATCAAAATACGCTTATTGTGATTATTTTTTTTAACAAAAATATGTAGCAGAATACAAATTGGCCTAAAATGTTAATGTTTTACATTTTTTTTGGGGGGGAGGGAATTTTATATAGCAGAATGTGAAAAATACTGTTTTGTTTTGTTTTCAGAATTTTCGCTCTATTTTTGTTTATAGCACAAAAAATAAAAATTGCAGAGGTGATCAAATACCAACAAAAGAAAGCTCTATTTGTGGGAAAAAAAGCACATCAATTTTTTTAGGGACAGCGTCGCATGGCCGTGCAATTGTCAGTTAAAGTAACGCAGTGCTGAGTCGAAAAAAATGGCCTGGTCATTAAGGGGGCAAATCCTTCCAGTCCAGAAGTGGTTAATCACCTATGCGGTTTTTATTTTTTGCGCTATAAACAAAAAAAGACCGACAATTTTGGAAAAAAAAAACAATATTTTTTTTTCTGCTATAAAACATATGGAATAAAATTTTTTTTAAAAAATCTAATTTCTCCATCAGTTTAGGCCAATATGTATGGGATGGCAAGCATCATATTATAACCTAATAATTAACTTACACCAGACAGCTTTCTTGGATAATAACTTGGCCACGGCCTTTATTTATTGGTTTATAAATTACTTAACTCATTAATCCATCAATCAATAAATTTTCACTTTTTTATTATCATAACTTTGCAATACATAACACAACTACCCAGCTTTGGCGCTCGGGTTACCACTTAACCATATAAAGACACCTCCACTAAGTCAGGAGGAACTAACCTCCTGACTACCCCACCAGCCCGCGGCCAGTTCTATTGCTGTCTGGAATCCTAAATTCATTATATCCCAACCTATATCCGAAAGATGTATCCCATCCTTCCAATACAAGCCGGGAATACCCCCCTCCAAATCTACGTGTCTAAATGATATGCCATAACCTAAACTCATAAATTTCTCTACTCTATGATTAGTCCTTCTCCTCATTTTCTCAAACACCTTTCCAACTTTATCTTGCAACCAAATAAGTCGAGGGATGATCTCGGAAAATACTATAACCGTACCATGAGAAAAAACCTTCCATTTTTTGATAACAAAACATATTTTAAAGAAAAGTTTAACTGTTTTTATTTTCCCAATGTCATTACCTCCTAGGTGGATTAATAGTATATCCGGTAATGGCCAATCATAACTCAGCCTACCTAGTTCGGTCATCAGATTGTCCCAGATCATCCCACCTTTACCACACCAATATAATTCAAATAAACTTGGGTCCAGATCCAGATTAGTTCCATAAATTCTTTCTGCCGCTCTTTTGTGGGCCCATCGAACATACGAGTGCCCAACGATCCAAACTATTAACTTCTTACCTAGAATTAGAATGTACATAGTTAGATCTGACATATCTCTGATAGACATTTGACTTCCACCTGCCAATTTTCTTTATACCATCACCTCCCAAACCTAGGCTCGCCGCAGCCGTGGCTGCCCCAATCCTAAATGAGTGGCAAGATAAGCCTTTATTGCACAGCCCTAAGACAGCCAAAATTTTATCGAATATTCTTCGAAATTGAAAACCCGTCAGGGGCGACAGATCTCTATGAATAAAGAGCCGTGACCCCTTCTCCGGCCTCACTTTTAAATACGTCTTTAATGTTTTTAACGGACATATAGAGTCCGCTGTACATTTTCCTAATAATATCCATGTCCCTTTACCCGACTGGTCTGTCTTAGACTTGCGCAAAAATATTTTTAATTTATCCTTGTCAAAAACCACATCTTCAATTAACAAACCACCCTCATCGCTTTTTGATCTAGGAACCAATTCTGATATTCGTAAGGCTGCAAAAAAACAAATAGAAAACGCTGCTCTCAACAATTTAACCTCATATTCAGAAAAACACGCTCTATCAGCATATTTACAAATATCTATTAGGTTATTCACCGAGATTGGACTTTGATAATTTATCTTAGTTTGTTTCTTTTTGTATCCTTTTAAAACTTGTTGTACTGAAAAGAAGGATAACATAGACTGGTAACCTTTCAATTTCATAAAATATGATACTCCATATAACGTTTTGTTTACATGTGACCAAGACCATTTCTTTTGAAGCAAAGATTCAAGAAAACATAATACTAATCTCTCTGAAATTGTCATTCATCCATTATTGGCCTCTTGTAAAAATGACAACCACAGTGACCAGGAGCTGCAGTAGCTTTTCCACGTTGAATACGCCAGGGAGTTACGAATATTCTCTTGCACTAAACTAAGTCCCATAGATGCCCAGGACATTTCATACCCTCTTTGTTGGCTTCCGGCACCAGTTCGAAGAATTTGCTCATCTGTAAACGTGAGAGAGCGTCAGCAATAACATTGAGTTTTCCTGGAATATAACGAGCCTTTAGCCAAATGTTATATAACAGGCACCTGGAAACTAAATAACGAATCATGGAAATGACAGGTTGTGATCTAGAATTTAAACAGTTTATTGCGAATAATACTCCCTTATTATCCGTACTCAATAGAATTCTCCTGTTCTGAAACTTCCATCCCCAAATCTCCACCGCCACTATAACTGGGAATATTTCCAACAGTACAATATTTTGTAACAGACCTTTAACCTTCCATCTTTCTGGCCATCTCTCCGCACACCACTCATTTCTCCAAATGGCCGAGAACCCAATAGAACCTGCTGCATCCGTGAATAAACAAAATTGTGAATCTGTAATGAATTCTTCCTGAATCATTGTTCTACCATTAAACGTTTGCAAAAATTGTGTCCATATCAGCATATCCTCACGAATATCTTGCGTTAGCCTAATATGCGAAAAAGGACTCTTCAATCCTGACATTTTAAGATACATACGCCTTGAGTATATTCTTCCAACTGGCAGGATTCTAGTCGCAAAGGCCAGATTACCCAAAAGCTTTTGTAGTTCCTTCAACAAAACTTTCTTCTTTCTAATCAATACTAAGATAAGATTGTAAATCTTATCTAACTTGTCCTTAGGTAATTTAAATTCCATGCTGTTTGAATCTATCAAAATTCCCAAAAATTCTAATTTTTGAGAAGGAGGTACCGTTTTTCCTTCAGCTAGCGGGATATTAAACTGGGAACATATATCTCTGAACGTGTTTAATAGCTGTAAGCATTCGCTAGAATTCTTAGGACCCAAGAATAAAAAATCGTCCAAATAGTGAATTGTATATTTGGAACCCGATTTTTCCTTCAGCACCCATTCCAGAAAAGTGGCGAATGCCTCAAAATATGCACACGATAATGAGCATCCCATAGGTAGAAACATGTCGAAATAAAATTTTCCTTTAAACATGAAACCTAGTGAGTTGAAACAACTCGGGTGAATGGGTAACAACCTAAATGCCGACAAAATATCAGCTTTACTCATCAGTGCCCCCTCGCCCAGCTCCCTCAACAAAACCATTGCCTGTTCAAATGAAGAATATTCCACCGAACAGTCGTTTGGGCTTATCTGGTCATTAAGGGACCCACCCACAGGGAAAGATAAGTGATGTATTAGCCTAAATTTATTCGGCTCTTTCTTTGGCAGTATACCCAAAGGAGAAATTCTAAAGTCATTAAATGGTGGATTACAGAATGGACCTGCAACCCTTCCAGCTGACCTTTCTTTATTTATTTTGTCTTCTACTATATGCGGTAATTCCTCAACTGACTTTAAATTTCTCACCTTTATACAACCTTTTCCTTCAAAGATAGGTAGTCTGAAACCCTCTGCAAAACCTTCATAAAGTATGTTGGCCTTCCGTTGATCTGGGTATTTGCACAGCCAGGTTTGCATTTCTTGCAGGTTCACCAGGAGTTTGCCCCTTAAGAAATGGCTCTTTTCCTGATTGGGTATTGGCTGCCATTTTCTTAAAACATTTAGACACGCTATGCGCCCCTGCACAAAAAGCACACTCATGCCTAAAACGGCAATTATGTAGCCACTTACAATTGGAGTCATTAAACGCAAAGCATATACCTTTTTTATAACTTGTGGCCTGATTGGCTCCCACACTTACCAGTCTAGCAATTTGTGGCCTCTGTGGAATTAATAGGTTAAGCCACAAACCCACATCTTTACAACCCCACTGTAGCTCATTATGCACAGACAACTTTTGCCGAAAGGATTCATCATATGAAAACCAACCAAATCCTCCAAAATTTCGGTACGCCTCAAGGATGATTTCCACATGATGAAAAAGGCCTGCTGCTTTTTCTGGCTGTTTTTCACACATTACCCCTGCAAATATGCAGAAAGCCTGCAGCCAGTTACTAAAATTTTTTGCAACCGGTCTCCTCCTATCCTCATCATTTTTGTCCTGCTTTAGGAACTCCTTACTAGATGGAAGTAAGGACAATATATCTATGAATTCTCCATTCCAGATCTTTTCTTTAATACTTGTACTTAATTGAAAACCCAGAGGCGAAGGTGAACAGGGCATAGTTTCTTTCAATACAATTTCAGGTACTCTATCCTTAAAACCTGTTACTCTTTCTGGTATGATTTTCCCTACCTCAGGGTCCTGCCACACTGAAGATACATTTTCCGGTTGCATTTTACTATGTAAACTATGTAATGAATCAACTATAAGATTTAATGACTGGTTCAAGTTTTCAAACATAGCAATATTTAACTCACCCGGCCCGGCAGTACCCGGTTCTTCTAAAACCTGCATGTCCTCTGCCGGCCAATACAAAGGGCTGTCTTCTTTATCACTCCTCCGGCAGCTGCCACCGAGGCCAGCATTGGACCTCACTCCGACAGCTCCGGCCTCGGTTGCTCCATGTTGTCCCGACGCTGCACCCGCCTCTTCTTCTCTCGCCGTTTCGTGACTTCCTCGCTTTCTTCCAGCCTTCTTTTCTTCCACTGGTGGGCTGTATTGTCTTCTGGGCGTCCTTCGTCTCTTCAGCTGCTCTTCGGTGGTTGCGGCACTTTCTTGTTGTTCCAGTCCTGGACTTGCATCAGTAGCCGCCTCCTTTTTGCCCCGCTGTCCACCACTCGGCCTGCCTCTCTTTCCGCTTCTTCTTCCGACACCAGTGACTTCTTCTTCCGCTGTCCCCTTCTTTCCTTCAGCCAGGTCCCTTCTTTGTTGCCGACCGTCTTCTGACTCCTCTTCAGCCGTCAACTCCAGACAGCGCCGCAGCCATTTCTCTCCTCCTTCTGCTTCGGCCTTCTCCAGCAGCTGTCGAAGTAACGTCTTCATCCCGAAGCTCCGTTCCGGCTGCTCTTCTGAGGCGACTGATTCCGCGCCCACGCAACCACACCTATATATAGCCTGCCTCGTTTCTAGAAGCTTCGGTCACCTGACCTTCCGCAGGCAGCTATTTTAACCAATCCTAATCCTCTAAACTCGTATCTCCCGCCTAACGCTCTGTACACGGGGGAACTAGAAACTGCCCCTCTGCAGCCCTCCCATGAGGAAAAAGTAGGAAAATGGGGTCCTTGAAACCCCCTTTCCCTTTTTCCATTCATTCTACTACATATTTTTGGTAAAAAAAATTCTAATAAGCATATATTGATTGGTTTGTGCAAACATTATAGCGTCTACAAACTGATATATATATTTTTTTATTTTACACTGTTAATGGCGGCAATCAGGGACTTGTAGTGGGACTGTGATATTGTGGCAGACAAATCAGACACCGAACTGACACTTTTGACATTTTTTGGGCACCAGTAACACACTATACTAAGGACACTGGCTGAAAATGGGTTAACATCAGGGGTGATTAAAGGTTTAACTGTGTGCCTAGCATGTGTTTACTCACTGTGGGGGAGGTGCTTTGACTAGAGAAAGGCATAGATCCGTGTTTCTGCTTTGCAGAAAACACAAGATCAATACCTTCCCTTCTGACAGAATGACAATCTGCCTTATTTACATAGGCAGATTGTTGTTCTGCCAGTCCGCGATACCTGCCAGTGGGCTCTCGCTGTGTGTGATTAAAGTGGGAGCGGGTCGCCGGCGGCACGTGCATGTGCCCCAGACCTGGATGTGTCAGATCGCGTACTAGGTAAGTGATCCGGCACAGAACGGCCGCCCTGCCGCAGTAAATGTATGGTGGGTGGTCAGAAAGTGGTTAAGTACCTAAGTATCACCTCTTTAGTTTCTCTGAGGATCTCTGTGATTTATCGGTCTATTAGACTGGTGCCATGCTTCCTTAACCCTTTGCTGCCAGGTCCATAGGGTGTCTGAACCTGAAAACAGGAAGTTTTACACACAATCTGATGGCTGCAGTCAGGCTGCAGGCCCAGGACCGACAAGCGGGTGACAGTGGGGGAAGGAGAAGAGTGGACACATGTCTGCTCTGATCCCCTTTTTGCTGTGACCCGGAAAGTGATGTCTATGACGTCACTTCCGGGTCAGCCTCTTTGTTCCCCCTGGCTAGATTAGCAGGTAAGGAATGTTTTGCAATGCGATCTGCATTGCACGACATTCAGTGGAGACATGCACAGTCTTTCATTAAAGAGAACCTGTCACCTAAAAAACATCACATAGAGGACTTTTTGACCCCTATATGATTAAAAAAAAAAGTTAAGTAAAAAAAAAAAGCTTTTTTTTTTGCAAAAAAATTAAGTTACATCCAAGCACATACAATCCCCCCAAAATAATTTTGAGGCCCCCCACCTTCACATATACACACACGTATGCATATAAACAAATGTGACTGGGGCGACATGTGAAAATCTTGATTTGGCGTTTCCTAGACCTTTGCGGTAATATCGTGTGACATAAAAAAATGAAACTACAACTCTTTTATTCTGTAGGGTGTATGCTTTCAGGAAATATATAATGTTAAGGCGCTTTCCATTATCTTCAGGGCTAAAATGATTTTTTAAACATGTGCAAAAAAATGCAAAAACGGCTTTGGCAGCAGAAAGGTTAAATACTTCACTGCCTGAATGCCCTTATTTATCTCCTCTGAAATATCCACTATCATTCTTGGTGACTTTTGACATTTCTGCTAAAACGTAGACCCCGGCTAACTCCCAACTTCTCAACCTAACCTCAACACTGTAGTTAATCAATGCAAAAAATTACAAGCTTTTAGAATGTCACCCAATGTGTGCAAGCAGATAATATTAAATAGATATTTAATAACCCCACCTTCTTTACACAAGTCACATGTCCTTATGTGAGACAAAAAAAAAACACCTTTTTACCTAACACAGACAATAGACCAACATAAAATGGAAACAATTATCTGACTAATTCAAAACTCTACCCATAGCATCATGGAACCTTTAGAAGAACCAATCCCTCTTTCTACAACCTCCAACAAAGGCCACATTTACTGAAATCTAAATAGCTTTTAAAAACATTTACTATACAGGCACTAAACTTAACATTTAATCACAGCTATATAAACTGTTTCTCTTTAAAATAATAGAAGGGCCTCTACGATATCTTAGAGAGTGAGAGAGGGAATTATCATGCTCACATGCGAGATCTCAAACTCTATGGCTCCTAGCTCTACTTTGCACAATCATGGGAATGAACACCCCTCCACAGTAGAGATGGGTTCAAGCGTGTTCAGGATCCCAGTCCCAACCCACCTGCCCGATCCCACCAGGAAGCTGACATTGAACACCACTTAGCACAAGCAGTGAGACAGTTCCTGGTCCGCACTCCGCAGCTGCACAGATCCGGAAATGTCTAACTGCCTGTGATTGGCGGAGTGCAATGTTGGCTTCCTGGCAGGATCAGGCAGGTGGGTTGGGACTAGGATCCCGAAAACGCCTGAGCCCATCTCTAATTCACAGCAGCATTTACAACTACATACCCATGAAAGGCGCATATTTTATCTAATATCCACTACAGTAAGGGTCATTGAAAACAGCACAACAGGTTTTGGAGCCCAGTTCTTCTCTATTCTTCTGAGATATGATTATATTTTTGGTTTGCCACGGTTTTTGATGTCATTTACAGAAAAGTGTTTATATATATGTATATATATATATATATATATATATATATATATATACTACACAAGGATAGTTGCCTTTTTTCCTTCCTTAAAACTTACAGAACGAGCATGGAAGAGTGATGAGAGCCCCCGAGTAGATAAAAAAGAATCTGGACGGGAAAGGGTGTTTCTACCTTCACTGAGAAACAACTTGTTAGGAATTGGGAAACAGACTAAAGCTGGATACACACTATACAATTTTCTTTAGATTTTTTTTTCCTTTAGATTTACCAAAAACATATAATACGAGGTCAAACCTAAACACTTTCAATTTGTATGCAATCAGGTAGGCCCTTGCACTACATAGTTGAAGGTAAGTCTAAAGGAAATCAAACAACAAAAGTTGTATAGTGTGCGTCCAGCTTAAGAGGCGAAACACAGCCACACTAGGACAGATACCTGCAAACTGAAACTGTGAGATAAACTTTCTTTTTTATGGTTCCATGTTTGAATGGTGGCTTTATTTCTCCAACTGAATATCAGCAGCCACTTATATTGAAAAAATACTGCATATACAAGGACTTGAAAAAAAAGAGGTATTTTTTGCATTCAAGCATACAGCCGAGGGCTGTTTTTTTGTATCTGACCACACAAATTTAGAGAGCAGGAGGAATGGTTGTTAAAAGATTATTAGGATTTTTTTGTGGGGATAGTCTCTGGACAACCAGATTACGCAATATTTTGTGCAACATAAGAGAGGTGACTGCTAAAGCTATAGGTGGTAATACTATGATTTTGTGAATATAGAAATCTGAGTGAACAGTACTGTGTAAAGATAGGAGAGGTGATCGCTAATAGAGATGGGCTCAGGCGTGTTCAGGGTTTTAGTCCCAACCCACCTGCCCGTTTCCAACAGGAAGCCGACACTGCGCACCACTAATCACAGGCAGTGAGATATTTCCTGATCTGTGCAGCTGCAGACCAGGAAAAGCCTCACTGCCTGTGTGATTAGCGGTGTGCAGTGTCAGCTTCTTGGTGGGAACGGGCAGGTGGGTTGGGACTAGGGTTGCCACCTCATCCCTTTAAACCAGGACACACATTAATTACACAGGTTCTGTGGCTGATAAAGGTGGTAATTAACTACCTCCCACCCGGGCCATTGTAGATATACGGCCGGGCGGGAGTCTCGTCCTTCTGAATGGACGTTCCGGAACGTCCTTCAGAAGGAGAGAGATCGCGCCGCCGCGGGCACGGGCGCAATCTCGATGTGCCTGTGTCCCTCGGACACAGAGCAACATCATTCGGCAGGAGGGCCCTGTGATTGGCCCTCCTGATTACATGACGGCTGTGTCCAATCGCAGCCGTCATGTAATGTAAATAGAGCCGTTGTAACGGCTTCGATCTCTTCCCCTCCTGACAGATCCTGTCAGTGAGGAGAAGAGAAGAGGATCAGTGCTGCTGCTGGGGTGATCAGTGAGTATTTCTAATTACTCACTGATCACAGGGGGGGTCTGTGCTGGTAATCAGATGATTGATTACCAGTGCAGCCTTGGGGGGGAGGGGTGCCACTAAGCCACCAGGGATGCCCACCCATGACCACCAGGGATGCCCACCATGGCCACCAGGGATGGCAAGCAGGGCTCAGAGAGCCCCCCAGTGCCCTCCCTATCAGTGTTGCCCACCAATGCCATCTATCAGTGCTGCCCACCAGTGCCGTTATTGCCATCTATCAGTGTCGCCCACCAGTGCCCATTACTGCCCACCAGTGCCCCCTTTCAGTGCCCATCAGTGCCCCCCATCAGTGCCGATCAGTGCCCCCCATCAGTGCCGATCAGTGCCGATCATTGCTGCCCAACAGTGCCACCTATCAGTGCCCATCAGTGCCGCCAATCAGTGCCCATCAGTGCTGCCTATCAGTGCCCATCAGCGCTGCCTATCAGTGCCCACCAATGCTGCATATCAGTGCTATCTATCAGTGCCACATATCAGTGCCCATCAGTGCTGCATATCAGTGCTACCTATCAATGCCCATCAGTGCTGCATATCAGTGCCACCCCATCAGTGCCACCCCATCAGTGCCACCCCATCAGTGTCTCCTCATCAGTGCCTGTCAGTGCGGCATCATCAGTGCTCATCAGTGCAGGAAAAAACTTATCTATTTACAAAATTTTATAACCTAAACAAAAAACTTTTTTTTTTCAAACTTTTCAGTCTTTTTTTATTTGTGCACCAAAAAATAAAAAACCTGACGGTGATCAAATACCACCAAAAGAAAGCTCTATTTGTGGGGAAAAAATGACACAAATTTGGTTTAGGTACAGTGTTGCATGACCGCGCAATTGTCATTCAAATTGCAACAGCGCTAAAAGCTGAAAATTGGTCTGGGAAGGAAGGGGGTTTAAGTGCCCAGTATTGAGGTAGTTAAACTCACTTGGTGCCTTATGTGCATTATATCAGCTTCAGGACCTCTGTAATCAATATGTGTCCTGAATTAACCACTTCAGCTCCAGAAGTTTTTACCCCCCTTAATGACCAAGCCATTTTTTGCAATTCGGCACTGCGTTACTTTGACTAGCAATTGCGCAGTTGTGCGACGCTGTACCCAAATACAATTGATGTCCTCTTTTCCCACAAATAGTACTTTCTTTTGGTGGTATTTGATCAACTCTGTGGTTTTTATCTTTTGCGTTATAAACAAAAAAAGAGCAACAACTTAATATTTATTTAATTTTAATTTAATTTTATTATTTATTTATTATAATAATATTTAACAACTTAACACAATATTTTTTACTTTCTGCTATAAAACATTCCCAATAAAAAAATTAAAAAAATCAAATTTTTTTTATCAGTTTAGGCCAATTTGTATTGTGCTACATATTTTTGGTAAAAAAATCCCAAAAGACGTATTTTAATTGGTTTGCGCAAAAGTTATAGCATTTACAAACTTTGGGATAGATTTTTTACTTTTTTTTTATTAGTAATGGTGGCGATCAGCGATTTTTAGCGGGACTGTGACATTGCAGCGGGCAAATCTGACACTTATGGCCTAATTCACTATAAGTTTGTAGTAGAGCTGCTCACTTCTCCAAAAATAACTCCAACCTAAACTCATTAGCATATTATTTAGGTGAAGCTGCTGGAGTTAAACCTTCAAGTAGGTGCTTTAGTGAATTTGGGTTTGGAGTTAACCAAATAGTGAATTCGGGTTTTGGAGTTAACCAAAAGGAAATTTGTCTATTCTGAATCACTATTACACAGCAATGTCATCTATTATGGTTTATTTTATTTTTTAGGTATAGTTATGTATCTTATGTGTTTGAACCTTTAGATTTACTAATAGTAGACTACACAGCTGTCTAATTATCAATCTTCATTCTTTCTTCATCTGAAACTTTCAGGCATGTCTGATTGTATTCAGCACTTTGGTGTAGTGGTCTATGCTCATAGACAAAGATTGCTAGGTCATGAGTTCAAGCCCCAACCATGCTAACACCCTGTGTGTTCACAGTTGTGTGTGATTATTTTTTTGCCACATAGTAATACATTGGCTACATCACCTAAAATTGCATGTCAATGGCCACGTATATTCAAGAAACAGACATGAATATGTGCAGGGTGCAATTATGCATTTGCCAAGTTTCAGTATTTATTTACAGCTGTCTAAAATTAAGGGGTGATGGCATACTTGGGATTTGAATTCATGCTCTCAGTGTTTATATATAGGAGCACTAACCACTAAACCATTGAGCTGAGCATGATTACCCTTGGAATATTTAGTCCCATGTTTCAATAGTTAACCACTTCCTTACAGGGCAGTTACACCCCCTTCCTGCCCAGGCCAATTTTCAGCTTTTTATGTTGTTGCATTTTGAATGACAATTGCGCGGTCATGCAACCCTGTACCTAACACAAATTTATGACATTTTTTTCACACAAATAGTGCTTTCTTTTGGTGGTATTTGATCAATGCAAGGATTTTTTTATTGGCTAAAAGAAGACCTAAATGTTTGACCCCTAAAAAAATGTGTTTTTGTTTATGTAATAAAATTTGGTAAATCAATATGTTTTTTGTTGCACTGACGAGCATTGACGAGACTGGCAGGCACTAATGAGACACTAATATGCAGCACTGATGGACACTGATAGGCAGCACTGATATGCATTATTGTTGGGCATTGATAGGTGGCACTTATGGGCAATGATTGGCACTGGTGGGCAGCACTGATAGATGGTAAGGATGAGCAGCACTGACAAGGAGGGCACTAACAGGCTCCCTGAGCACTGATTGGCATCAATGGTGGAATGGGTGGGCATCCCTGGTGGCCATGGGTCAGCAATCCCTGGTGGCTCTAGTAACATCCCCCAAGGGTCTGCACTGGTAATCAATGCTCTGATTACAAGCACAGACCCCCCCCACCCCCCACACTTACTTTGCATATGAATGCCATTTCTTCACGGCTGAAAGTGGCCCTCACCATGATTAGCCAGTTGATTGTGACCACTTACTGGAATGTGTGCAACCCAATTTGGTGTCATTTCTGGTCCAGGGCGAACACCTATGTGCCATTTGCAATCTATTTTAAAGGGATTTTGCTTTATTTTAAAAATGGTGCACAATGTATTGGAAATGTTTTACCTAGGCCAGTGATGGTAATCCTTAACCCCCACTAGATGTTTTTTCCCTACATTTCCCATAATGCTCATGTACTCTGCAGTGTAGCCACTTGCCGACCGCTCACATGAAGGGTACTGCGGGAAAGTGGCTCTCCTGGGTCTAGCGACGTAGACCTACGTTGCTGGATCCTGCCCCCTCTCGGCGGCGCGCTCCCGCTGTATTCGGACACAGCATGAGTCGGGCCAGGGGAGGAGAGGCAGTAATCACCGCCTTTCTTCCCCGATCGTCAGGAAAGTGAGGAAATCCGCCTGCTTGTGTAAACAAAGCGGGCGAATCTCCTCTGTGACAGGCAGGGACCAGATCACCAGATTCAGCATAGCTAAACCTGCGATCTGTGTTTGTGTCACACAATCCCCTCCCCCCACACACGTCAGTAAGCCTAAGGCACACATTGAACCCCTTGATCACCAACAGTGTTAATCCCTTCCCTGTCAGTGTCATTATTACATTAACAGTGCATATTTATAGCACTGATTACTGTAGTAATGTCACTAGTATCCCCCAAAAATGTCAAAAATGTCAGTTAGGGTCCGACCGGTCCGCCGCAATGTCGCAGTCCCGTAAAAAAATCGCAGATCGCCGCCATTACTAGTAAAACAAAATAAACAATAAAAATGACATAAATCTTTCCCGTAGTTAGTAAACACGATACGTTTTGCGCAAACCAATCAAAATAAGCTTATTGTGATTTTTTTTCACCAAAAATATGTAGCAGAAAACGAATTGGCCTAAAATGATAAAAAAAGTTTGATTTGTACATTTTTTTTGGGAATGTTATATCAGAATGTGAAAAAATATTGTTTTTTTTTTTCAAAATTGTCGCTCTTTTTTTCAAAAATTAAAAATAGCACAGGTGATCAAATACCACCAAAAGAAAGCTCTATTTGTGGGGGGAAAAAAGGAAGTAAATTTAATTTGTTTACGGTGTCGAACGACCGCGCAATTGTCCATTAACCACTTTCCGACCGCTCACGTTGCTGCTACTGCAGCAGAGCGGCTCGGCTAGGTCCAGGAACATAGACTTACGTCGGGCACATTTACAGCTCGCGCGCCCCTGCGAGCCGATCCTGGTCTTATTCCGCTCAGAACCTTTCAGTCACCAGATGCAGACCAATGATTTTTGGTTTGGATCTGGTGATCGGTTCTGGCCAAAGGCATCGTGTCCCCTGCCTGTGTAATGTAAACACAGGTAGGGGAAGTGATGTAATGTTCCCTCCTGGAGCGCTTTCGGTTTCAGGAGAAGAAGGAGAGATAGCTAAACATGAGTTCCACCAACACTTCACTGACACTAACACACATAGGTACACATTTAACCCCTTGATCACCCCTGATAACTCCCCAAACCCCTCACAGTGTACACTATATACAGTGGTATACAGATCTTTTACTGATCACTGTATTTAGCGTCACTTGTGACCCTAAATTGCGCTTGCGCTAGGCCCAAATAGGTTTAGGCCACCCGCCATCTATCCCCTAAAAAGGTTTAACCCCTTGATCTCCCCCAGTTAACCCCTTCACTGCCCTGTCACAGTGTTCACTGTATACAGTGATTACCGATCACTGTATTAGTGTCAGGGGTGACACTAGTTAGGCTAGTTAGCGTCAGGGTCCCACCACACCACCGTTATTTAGCGTCAGTTAGAGTCAATTACACTAACACACATACACACATACATACATACACCTCCATTACTAGTATAGTGTTTGAACAGATCAATATCTGATCTGATCAGAACTATACTAGCGTCCCCATAGTTTAGTGATCCCAAAACGCTGTGTTTGCATGATCAGCACTGATTCCTGCCAGCACCTGCATTTAGCCCCTCCGCCCAGCCCACCCTACCCAGGCAAGTGCAGTAATGAATAGATTACCGTCACTTCCAAAAAACACAAATCACATATAACCGCTGCATTAGCAGAGTCAGGCCTGATCTCTGCTAGCAGTAGCAGTTTTTTTGTAGCGACCAAATAGTCCTTGACAACCAGGTGCTTTTTTACCTGTTAGTCACACTACTGTACCTTTAAATTTAGTTGATAAAATGTCCAAACGGTGGTACTGTAGGGCAGAGGCCTACAGTATACTGATCATTTCAGATGAGAGCGATGGGGAAGCCTCACTGGCAGAATCAGGGTCAGTATATGAACCTTTAGAGAACAGCGGCTCCCTAACAAATAGCGCCGACGACAGATGGGTCCCTGCTAAGGTCAGGCGTACTCGACCCCATTCTGGAGTTGCTGAGATGCAAGAACCGGATGTTTCTCATATGCAGCAGAGTGTCGATACTAGTGCCGCTCACACTTCTCGCGATCTGGCAAGCACAAGCAGCCTAGTACACCCTGGACCTAGAACAACCAGCACTGCAGTAACACTTAGTGACGTGGCGAGTCCCACAAGTGCAGTTGAAGCTGGTGCGGTGGCTAGCAAGAATAGTGGGCCGCAGCCACTGCGTATTCGAAGACAGGCCCGTAGGGCCCATAGTGCCCTCCCTGATGCGCTGGCATATCCTAATTGGCAGCCCACAGATTATACAGCGCCTGTACTTCCCCCATTCACTGCCCAACCCAGAATTTGAGTGGAAACAGCTAATTTTAATCTTTTTGAGCTGTTTTTTACTGAAGCTCTTTACAGATCTATTGTGGATCAAAGTACCGTATTTTCCGGCGTATAAGACGACTGGGCGTATAAGACGACCCCCCTAATTTTCAAGTTAAAACATAGATTTTGGGCTATACTCGCCGTATAAGACTAACCCCTTCCGAAGCAAGGCAACACCATTGAAAAACATCAGATTTCTCATAGATCTCCAAGGTACCCTAGTACTGTAATACATGTAATCTCTCATCATATCTCCATGGTACCCTAAGTATTACCAGTAGATGTAATCTCAAGACGCTGGCTGTGCAGGAATCCTGTACCAGTATACCGTATGTACCGTAGCTTTGGCTACATACAGTATACCGTGCTGAGCCAATCACAGTGAGCGATGTATTCTATTATTGAATGCAAAGCCTGCTCGGATTGGCAGAGTCAGAGAGGCGGGCTGATGTTACTCCGCCAATCCGAGCAGGCTTTGCATTCAATAATAGAATACATCGCTCTCCCTGATTGGCTCAGCACGGTACACTGTATGTAGCTGAAGCTACGGTACATACGGTATACCGGTACAGGATTCCCACACAGCCAGCATCTTGAGAGATTACATCTACTGGTAATACTTATACTTAGGTTACCTTGGAGGTATTATACTCGGCGTATAAGACGACCCCCCATTTTTGGGGGATTTTTTTGAGGTTTAAAAGTAGTCTTATACGCCAGAAAATACAGTAATTTGTATGCTAGTCAATTTATTACCGCCAATCCAAATTCTCCCCTTCCCAGAGAATTCGGCTGGAATCCTATAACGGTTTTCGAATTTAAGACCTTTCTCGGCCTATCCTTCAACATGGGCATTGCGTGAATTGTGGTTATATTGGTCTATATTCAGGGCCTCTGAAACTGTGACAGGTAGTGCGGAGGTGAAATGTACAATTTTTTAGCCATTAGAAAACCTGAAGGCGGTGATTGGTTTTCGCTGTTCCGTACACAGCTAGGCTCCCTTAAAGGCTCACACATGTGGTATCCCTGTACTCAGGAGAAGCAGCAGAATGTATTTTGGGGTGTCATTCCACATATACCCATGTCATGTGTGAAGTATTTATCTTTTAGTGACAACTTTGTGTTAAAAAAAATGAAAAACAAAATGTAATTTTCCCAAAACTTGTGGCAAAATATAAAATATTCCATGGACTCACCATGCCTCTCAGCAAATAGCTTGGGGTGTCTACTTTTCAAAATGGGGTCATTTGGGGGGGTTTTGTGCTTTCTTGACATTTCAGGGCCTCCGAAACTGTGATGGGTAGTGAGGAGTAAAATCAAAAATTGACGCCATTAGAAAGCCTGAAGATGGTGATTGGTTTTCGGGGTCCCGTACACAGCTAGGCTCCCAAAAAGTCTCACACATGGGGTATCCTCATACTCAGGAGAAGCAGCAAAATGTATTTTGGGGTGTCATTCCACATATACCCATGTCATGTGTGAGAAATGTATCTTTTAGTGACAACTTTGTGTAAAAAAAAAGAAAAAAAATTGTAATATTCCCAAAACTTGTGGCAAAATATAAAATATTCCATGGACTCACGATGCCTCTCAGCAAACAGCTTGGGGTGTCTACTTTCCAAAATGGGGTCATTTGGGGGGGTTTTGTGGTATCTTGACATTTCAGGACCCCCTAACCCGTTATAGGTAGTGAGAAAATGCAATGAAAAATGTACGCCCTTTGAAATTCTGATGGTAGTGATTGGTTTTTGGGGTCCCGTACACAGCTAGGCTCCCAAAAAGTCTCACATATGTGGTATCCCTGTACTCAGGAGAAGCAGCAGAATGTATTTTGGGGTGTAATTACACATATACCCATGGCATGTGTGAGCAATATATAATTTCAATGACAACTTTGTGTAAAAATAAAAAAAAAGTGAGTACACAGAGGCTGCCAGTAGAGATGTTTTCACTGGTACGAGTAGGAAGTCTGTGATACTGCTGGATGATTTTAACTTGATTTGTAAGTTTTTGCTACATTTTAAATAAATTATTTTATAATACTACACTATGAGAGTTATCTGTTTGCATCCCCATTTACCGTTACATGGAGATAAGTGATCCCAATGACCTCTAAGAGCAGCAGCCAGAGTTAGGGCTTACAGATTGTCAGAAATATTGAGGACATCTAGTGGTGGAAAAAAAATATGGCTACTTCAAGGATGCATTAATATTATATGTCTCATTCAAGTTTAATTGAGGTGAGAAGCTAGTGAATGCACAGTGAGGCCAGTTATCCACATTGGTGAAGGGATTCACTAGATTTATCTATCAAAGAATGTATTACGTTCTTTCATTGATGGAAAATGGAACCTTGGTTGCACGCTACACTTTGAAGATTGAATCATTTTTTGCACGCTGCACTTTGTATATGTGAAGAGTTACACTATTGTGTATGAAGATACTGATTTTTATTATCAGTTGCACGATACACCTTATTGAATGTTCTATAATATTGCACTTTATGGGAAGTTGATAATGTATTATGGTTGGAGACCATTATACTGCATGTGTATTATTATTTATTTATTTAAATACTTGAGGAGCACTTGTCACTTTCATTGAAATTGTATTTTACAGCTAAAAGACAATACATTTATCAGAAATTTAAGGGTAGCACAACACTAATATTGACCATTCACGTACTACAAATCACTGAGGATTAAGCATTTGAGTGTAAGCAGCAACCCTGATAATTACACTGTTTATATTAGGATCCATTTTCAAACACATTGATAATGCGAGGGTATTTCACATTTACATTGGCAAGTTTACTCTTCAAAATGTGGTCAATTTGTAGGTGTTTTTGGTGCTCCAGGGCCTAGAAAGCCTGAAGGTGCTTCTATAGATTTTGCGCCTTTCTATGTGGCTAAGCTGTGAAAAAGTCTCACACATGTGGTATCACTAAACTAGGTAGCAGTCACAGAATGTGTTTTGAGGTGTAATTCTATGTATTCCCAATGTTGTGCATCAGAATTATATATTTTCATTTTCTTTCTCTATTTTCCAAAAACCTGTTGCAAAAAAATAAAATTTTAAAAAGACTTACTATACCTTTCAGAGAATACTTTGCCTGCTTTTCAAAATGTGATAATTTATTTTGTTGTTTCCTTTGTCCTGGCTTTTCAGGTGCTCAAGAAATATGATAGGTAGTCAGCAAATTCGATTTAATTTATGCTCCTTTTAGGCCTGTTGCCATATGGAGTTTAGGTGTAATTTCCCTTACCGTGTTGTGAGGATGAGGAGTTATGCATAAATCTCCTATAATAATTGTAAATAGATGGATGTAAATATTTATTTTTCAAGATATTGAGTATTGATTTCAAATGGATAAGTATGTTTGAAATGCATGCCTGGGAAACCTAGGAGGGGTCTGCTATTTACACTGATAAACAAACGGTAGTACAGCCCGTAATTATGTTCCTTTTCCCCAGACATTACGGGGCCAGAAAATAATTGATAATCTTCCATGACAGGTCATTCCTTTATATAGCCCTCTACTTCAAAGACTGTGTCTTTAGATATGTAATGAAGTTGGTTGGCTGTCCAAGGATGGACAATTTGGCCCAGGAGATGACCAAACATGATTAATCCCCACCCAGAGAGGAGGGCTATCGAGAGGCTGAGTTATGCTAAATATAGGGTACACCAATCAGAATGGCTCTGAGCAAGGCGAGATGGGTCTAGATTAATATAGCTGAGGAGAGAAATCACTCTCGGGCAAGCAGACTAGGATGAAGATACTGGGGATGGTAAATATAGACTATACCTCTCACACTTAGAATGTATACATGCTTTTTCTCTTTAGTGTTTGAATACACACTGCAGGCACCATGCCTGAAGTGAAAAGGTAACTTAACTCCATGCTCAATACGTACATGGTAATGTAAATAGGGCTATTGTGGGTAATTTGTTAAAAACCTTGAAAGCCAGGAGATCTGTACTAACAATGTGTTGTAAATACTGTTTAGTGTGTAATTTGTATATATGTATATATATATTATGTAACCCATTCAATAAATGTGTATTGCTGATTGAACTACCTCTTTGGTGTAAAGAGCTCTCTGCATCTAGATGTGAATAGGTGCATGCTACGAAAATAATTGGGGTGTATGCACAGGTACACAAAACAAAAGGCAACAGGCCCAAAAATGTTACTTGGATTTGGGTCCCTCTAGTTGTCTAGGCTGTGAAGTCTAACATATGTTATATCCCCATACTCACAAGAAGATGCAAAATGTAATTTAAGTATGCATATGCCATGTGTGAGAAATAATTTGTTCAATTGACAACTTTGTAAAAAAAAACACACTTTATTTAATTTCTTCATTTTCTAAAAAAAGTGATAAAAAATACCACTACAAAAAACTCACAATGCCTCTTACTTATTACCTTGGACTGTATAAAATTCATGTGGGTACAATGTTGCATATGTAATTGTCATTTGACAGCGCTGAAAATAAAAAAATTGCCTGGGCAGAAGGGGGATGAAACAGTCCTGTCTTCAAGTGGCTAATGTCTGTTTTGTATAAATCTATAGAATTCTTTTATCCTGGTAATGTAGTTTTTCCATCAAGGTCTCTCATTTTTTTTTTTTATCTAAGAATTGACTTAAGACTTATTTTTTAATACTTTATATACACTCTAGTATATAAAAGTAGACAGTCAAGTTATAGAACAATTCAATTTTTCACTGATTTTTTTTTCTAGTTAATACTAATATACCTTTTACAATAGCAAATTTGCA
Organism: Pelophylax lessonae; assembly: GCF_965119305.1. Taxonomy (NCBI): domain Eukaryota; kingdom Metazoa; phylum Chordata; class Amphibia; order Anura; family Ranidae; genus Pelophylax; species Pelophylax lessonae. The sequence continues at coordinate 231,551,503 of NC_138771.1, forward strand.
TGTTTACTTTCTGCAAAATAACATCAACTGTGAAAATATTCTGTTTTAAAAGAATTAGAATCTATGTAGTGAATTTATTGTATGTTCAGCTCACACTATGGCTTTCAAGAAATTAGGTGCCTTTGTGCTGTATCAGGAAATGACTGGAAAAGCATGTTATTCTGAAGAAAAAAAACAGGCAAAACATCTTAGCACATTCATTATGACTTTTTGAAAGTCATATGCAATAGCGTGATTCCATTAGATTTCAAGAACAGCTATAATTTTGGGTCTTATACAAAACTCGAAAATTAACATAAAAGACTTAGTTGGAAAATGTATCAATTATTTTAAACACTGTGAAGCAATAAATAAAAAAAGCTTCTTAAGTAGGTCATCATGATGTCGTGTGGCATGTCAAATGTCATTTTCCCCTATTAGAATGAAGAATTCTTAAAGTTACAATACAGGTACATTTTTATTGCATTTAAAAGCTGCAATTAAGACTATGCTTTGTTCAACTCTTCATAAGAAAGACTTTTCTAATGCATTGTAAATTACTATTAATGTAATCCATGATTAACACTTAGGGCAGCCCAAATGTGTTCGTTCATTGTGTCCCTGTAAATTAAAGCAAATTATGTGTGATTTCTTTTTGTTGTTATTTTTTGTATGGGGTCTTGATGTCCAGGTTCAACAACTCTGACAACGCACCTGCAGGCTCACGACCCCATATCAAAATGGTCTAAAACCAGAGAAGAGTAGCCTTTTGTGCAGTCTGCCATTTGCCACAACACATCACTTCACAAATAAATGTATAGTACTTTCTTTCACATTTTTAAATTGTATCTGTCATTCGCTTTCTAAGACAGCTACAGTCATACATTCCCGCTTTTAACTCCCTTAATCTTAGTGAAAGATCTGTGGGTTTTGTGTTTTCTAAAAAGTACTGCAAAAATTCAGAAGGTTCCCGTTAACTTCAGTCAGCATTTTATTCATCAAAACGGCTTTCTCCAGTGTGGCTCCAAAGAGATTCTTCTGTTGGAAAGGAAAATAAAGGATTTACAGGAGTACATTGCGACAATACATTTGGAGACTATGAAATTAACAAATATTTTGCATTATTACTCATCTACATCTGATGCAAGAAATTCATCTCCCATATATGTTGTGCTTTAAACTCAAATTATTTATTTTTCCAGTTGCTCTGATACATATTTTTACCAGATAGGTTGAATAATCAGAGGATAGAAAATAGCTTAATATATATTTTTTTTAATTAATATTTATGTATTTATTTATTTATTTTTTAACATAATTATATTTAGTATATTAAATTACTCACCAATAAACATTTCTGCAATTTCCAGTGAAATCTTGAAGCAAACATCAAAATATTTTTCAAATTTAGATTTGAATGTATTTAGGTAGTTTTTTTTTTTTTTTTTATAAGCAAGTTCCATTGTTCTAAATGTATCTATCATCTATTACTTTCTATCATCAACTGCTTACATATCTAGATTTTGTACTGATCAGTGATGAGAAACCACATGTTGATTTTGTTTATTTTCAGATGGAATCCTTAGTTCAGCAGTTAACTCATTTTCACCTTTCATCAATCAAGGCTGGATTCACCATTAAGCAGGACAGACATATGCCTATAAGCAGCAGAGGCAAAGAGGCAGCTTTTCCCTGTATAAATTTTGACCACACTTCACTTTTCCATCATAAATATGGATAATCATCTCATCAATATATATTTACACATTCTCATAATATTCAAAAACTATGTTAAAACTGGGGGGAAAAAAAAGTCTTGCTTTAAAAAGGTGATCCTAACAAAATGTTTTACTTAGGATGACAAAAGTTGCCAGCTCCAATAATGAAAATTTAGCCCTGATGGAAAAAATTGAGACCTCAAAAAGGCTTCTGATTTTTTTTTAATAGGGTAAAATATTTAGTAATTCTAGATAATTTTGTATTTAACAGGAAAAACAATTCTATTTGCTTCTTGTTGTATTCATCAAACAAATAGTACAATAATTTGGATTATGGATTGGATATCAACTGTGAATTAAAGCATGACTAAATCTGGCTGTGGTATGGAAGCTCTCTGCATGATGTAATAGTAAGATTTACATTTGCACAATATGACAGACTTACTGTATCTCCTCATTCAAATTTTTTCATTTCTCTGGCATTTCTTTAGGGCAAGCATCTTTTTCATTTGGTTCCTTGGCAGCAACCGATAATGCACTCTAGAGTTACATCTTGCCACCACCTGTCTCTATTCACTGCATCTTACAGATGCATATGTTCATATATTACACTGTGCATACATGACAGTAAGTGTACATGCAGAAATAAATAAATAAATAACTTCCATAACCCTAACTCAGAAATTAAAGCTTCTTAAATAGACCATCCCTATGTTGTGTGGCATGTCAAATGTCTTTTTTACCTATTAGATTTAAAAAATCTAAACAGTTCAATATAAATACATTTTCTTTGTATTTAAAAACTGAATCTAAGACTATACATTTGTTGAACAATTCATTAAAAAAAATGTCTAATGCATCATAAATTACAATTCATGTAATCTATGTTTAACACATAGGGCAGTCTAAATGTGTTTATTCATTGTATCCATGAAAATGAAAGCAAGTTATGTGTGAATTATTTTTGTTGTTATTTGTTTGATGAGGTTTTGATGTCCAGGGTTAACAACTTTGACAATACACCTGCTGGCTTATGACCCAGTATCAAAATAATCTGAAACAAGAGAAGAGTAGCCTTTTGTGCAGTCTACCATTTGCCACGATACATCACTTCACAAATAAATGTATAGTACTTTATTTCACGTTATTAAAATGTATCTGCCATTCACTTTCTAAGATAGCTACAGAAATACTTTCCCGCTTTTAACTCCCTTAATCTAAGCAAAAGATCTGTAGGTTTTATGTTTTCTAAAAAGTACTGAAAAAATTCAGAAGGATCCTATTAACTTCAGTCAGCATTTTATCCATCAAAAAGACTTTCCTCAGTGTGGCTCTCAAGAGTTTCTTCTGTTGGAAAGCCTGAAATGGATGAGTACATTGCTACAATGTATTTGGAAAATATGACAAAAGAAAATAAATATTTTGCATTACTACTAATCTGCATCAATACAATAAATTATTTTTACCATACATGTTGTACCTTTAACTGAAATTATTTATTTTAATCAATTGCTCCAAAGATACATTTAACAGATGGGTGTGGAATAGTAGCATGAGATGATATCTCAATCTGCTGAAAAGAATTATGACATTTGAAATATAAGGTGTGTGTGTTTATTTTAGAATCTAACTTGTTAAAAAATGTAATCCAAAAACCATTATATCATTACATTGATTAAATGAATTTCTACAATGTTAATTGGTAATTATATTAGTATATTAACTCTCCAACAAACCTTTGTGCATTTTTCTGTGCAATTGAAGGCTTTTGACTAATACATTTAAGGCATTTTTCATTAAATTTGGCTGAATTTAGGTTATTACCTAATTGTTTTAAATGTACGTATCAACCAATATTTTTTTACCATCAGTAACTTTTTTTTTCAAGTTTTGTATTACTGCGTGAGGAAATACATATTTTAGATGGAATCCTTAATTCAGCAGTTAACCCACTCTCACCTCTCTATCCACAGAAAGGAGGAAGGAAATAAAATATGGAACTTTTTAGGTGCTAAATACCTCAGGAATAGAGAATAAACACACATCAAACACACAGCCTCCCTCGATCCACCTAAGCCGAGTCAGATCGAAGTCAGAGGTTCTAGGGAGGCTGTGTGTTTGATGTGATTATATCAGCATTCCATCGTTGTCCCAGTTATTTCTTGTGAATGAAGTTGAGGCACAAGACTGGGAATTCTAAGTGGTATTATTGCTGTAATCCATTTGGTTTATCAACCTATCCCAGTTTTTTCTCCTCTTGCCTGGCACTCCATATCTGGGTTTGTGTTCCTTCTCTGTCCTTTGCAGCACCACCTAACTTCATGTAGTTTAATCACTTCATCTTGATGGTCTCCTGAAGAAGCTAAATCTATAAACAGATTGGGACTTGTTATCCTTTGATACACCATATGTTACCTCAAGTGATATATCTTTTTGCAGATTATAATTAGTTGTTTGATATAGGGATAATTGTATGGTGGGCAGGATACTTAAGGTACTTTCATGATGACTAGCGCGTGGATTTTTGTGCACGATTTGGTGCTTTATTGATTTTAAATATTTTTAACCACCTTGGCGGTAATCCCGAGCGTGACTCGGGGTGGATTTTTCATTGCAGGAGCGGTAACCCCGAGTCACGCTCGGGGTGGATGTGCAGAGAGCGCAGCGGTGTTCTCTTACCTTATCCTGGCGATCCAGCGATGATCTCTCATTGCTGAGATCGCCAGCCGAGAGTCCCGCCACTCCTCCGTCCACCGTCGGTGTGATCACTTCCTAGTTCCGTTCCCTGCAGCAGCAATGCTGCATGGGAGCGGAACTAGGGAGGGAAATTTAAAAAAAAAAAAAAAACGTTGCACAAAACACAAAACACATTTTATATTATATATATATATATATATATATATATATATATATATATATACCGGTATATATATATATATATATATATATATGCATATATAACTTAGCATGTTCGCGTTCGCCGCTGCCGGTGAACATATGCGATGTTCGGTCTGCCACCTATAATACATCATTGAGGCAAACTTTGACCCTGAACTTCACAGTCAGCAGGCACATTTCCAGCCAATAAGCATACCTCCCTCCCACACCCTCCCACCTCCTATAAATAAGCAAGGGCAGCATCCATCTTACATCATTCTGAAGCAGTGTGTTAGTGAGAGCAGGGAGAGTGCTGCTGCTGCTGCTGTTAATAGCTAGGGACAGTTGTTAGTCAGTGTTCCTGGTCTTGCTAGTCAGTGTTCTTGGTCCACTACTGCTGTAAGGACAGCATCCTGACAGCACCCCAAAAAGCCCTTCTAAGGGCTGGTATTTGTGTAATTTTTTATATATATATATATATATATTGTCCCCAAAAGCCCTTTTAAGGGCTGGTAATTGAGTATTTTTTTTATTTATTCATATATATATATATATCTAGTGTCCCCAAAAGCCCTTTTTAGGGCTGGTAATTGAGTATTTTTATAGATATATATATATATATATATATATATATATATATATATATCTATTGTACACTGCAGTTGCCTGCCCGCTGTGTGTGAGAAGCCACAGACCCACCACAGACTGTACTGTGTGCACACCACACTCATTTCGGGTGGCACAGGCACAGTACCTTGCATTTTAAAAAATATTTTTTTTTCCTCTGTCATAATTGCAGTGTGTCAGGTCCACAGAGTGCACTGTACCCACTGCAGTGCACTGCCCACCACTGATATATATACGGTGGCACAGCATCTTGTTGCAAATTGAAAAAAATATATATTTTTTATTATTGCAGTTGCCTGGGTTGCCAGTGACTGTCAGGTCCACAGAGTGTACTGTGCCCACTGTAGTGCCACTGCGTGCCCACCCACCACTGATATATATACGGTGGCACAGCAGCTTGCAAAGTAAAAAAAAATATATTTTTTTTATAATTGCAGTTGCCTGGGTGCCAGTGACTGTCAGGTCCACAGAGTGTACTGTGCCCACTGCAGTGCCACTGCATGCCCACCCACCACATATATATACGGTGGCACAGCAGCTTGCAAATTAAAAATATATATTTTTTTTATAATTGCAGTTGCCTGGGCTGCCAGTGACTGTCAGGTCCACAGAGAGTGTACTGTGCCACTGCCCACCCACCACTGATATATACTGTGGCACAGCAGCTTGCAAAGTAAAAAAAATATATTTTTTTTATAATTGCAGATGCCTGGGTGCCAGTGACTGTCAGGTCCACAGAGTGTACTGTGCCCACTGCAGTGCCACTGCGTGCCCACCCACCACTGATATATACGGTGGCACAGCAGCTTGCAAATTAAAAATATATATATTTTTTTTATAATTGCAGTTGCCTGGGCTGCCAGTGACTGTCAGGTCCACAGAGAGTGTACTGTGCCACTGCCCACCCACCACTGATATATACGGTGGCACAGCAGCTTGCAAATTAAAAATATATATATTTTTTTATAATTGCAGTTGCCTGGGCTGCCAGTGACTGTCAGGTCCACAGAGAGTGTACTGTGCCACTGCCCACCCACCACTGATATATACTGTGGCACAGCAGCTTGCAAAGTAAAAAATATATATTTTTTTTATAATTGCAGATGCCTGGGTGCCAGTGACTGTCAGGTCCACAGAGTGTACTGTGCCCACTGCAGTGCCACTGCGTGCCCACCCACCACTGATATATACGGTGGCACAGCAGCTTGCAAATTAAAAATATATATATTTTTTTTATAATTGCAGTTGCCTGGGCTGCCAGTGACTGTCAGGTCCACAGAGAGTGTACTGTGCCACTGCCCACCCACCACTGATATATACGGTGGCACAGCAGCTTGCAAATTAAAAATATATATATTTTTTTATTAATTGCAGTTGCCTGGGCTGCCAGTGACTGTCAGGTCCACAGAGTGTACTGTGCCCACTGCAGTGCCACTGCGTGCCCACCCACCACTGATATATACGGTGGCACAGCAGCTTGCAAATTAAAAAAATATATATTTTTTTATAATTGCAGTTGCCTGGGCTGCCAGTGACTGTCAGGTCCACAGAGTGTACTGTACCCACTGCCCAACACTCCTATAGGGTGGCACAGCACCTTGCACTCATAGTACAACACATTAAAAAAAAAATGACAGGCAGAGGCAGGCCACCCCGCAAGGGCCGTCGTGGTCGTGGTGCTGTGATTTCCTTAGGCCCTAGAATAATGCCCAGTGTTCAGAGGCCACCACAGACCCTGAACTCAAAAAATTCTGAGGACATAGTTGACTGGCTTACACAGGACACCCAATCGTCTACAGCTTCTGCTCGGAACCTTAATGCACCATCCTCCTCCAGCTCAGCTTCGGGCACCTCTCAATTTACCACTCGCCAGCCCGCCAGCACCACCACCAACACTAGCACCACAGCCGCTTCACTTGATCCATGAGAGGAGTTATTTTCACATCAGTTGGAAGAAATAAGTGATGCGCAACTATTAGTGCCAGAGGATGTAGATAACGGGGATATGTCTTAGTCAGGCAGCATTATACACATGGACGTACATTGTGATGATGATGATGATGTTGTACCTGCTGCTGCTGCCTTTGCTGAGTTGTCAAGGGAAGCTGCTGATGATGACGATGTGTCTGTGGATGTCACCTGGGTGCCTGCTCGAAGAGCAGAAGAAGAGGGGGAAAGTTCAGATGGGGAGACAGAGAGGTGGAGGAGACGAGTTGGAAGCAGGGGGAGGAGGTCATCGCAAGGAGCTAGTGGTGCAGTCAGACAGCATGTAGATTCGACACCCGGGGTCAGCCAGACAGCACGCCAATCAACGCAAGCTGTTGCCACCACCAGAATGCCATCCTTGCAAAGCTCAGCAGTGTGGCATTTTTTTTGTGTGTCTGCCTCTGATATCAGCGATGCCATTTGTAACCTGTGCCAAAAGAAACTGAGTCGTGGGAAGTCCAACACCCACCTAGGTACAACTGCTTTGCGAAGGCACATGATCTCACATCACAAACGCCTATGGGATCAACACATGAGTAAAAGCAGCACACAAACTGAAAGCCACCATCCTCCTCCTGGTCCAGCATCTTCAGCCACGTCAACCACTGCTGTCCTCCATGCCCCCTATCAACAACCCGCCCCTCCGCCTCTCACCTTCAGCAGTTCCTGCTCATCTGCCCACAGTCAGGTGTCTGTCAAGGAAATGTTTGAGTGTAAGAAGCCAATCTCACAGAGTCACCCCCTTGCCCGGCGTCTGACAGCTGGCTTGTCGGAACTCTTAGCCCGCCAGCTTTTACCATACAAGCTGGTGGAGTCTGAGGCCTTCAAAAAATTTGTCGCTATTGGGACACCGCAGTGGAAGGTACCCGGCCGAAATTATTTTTCACAAAAGGCAATCTCCAACCTGTACTCTATTGTGGAAAAGGAAATCATGTCACGTCTGGCACACAGTGTTGGGGCAAGGGTCCATCTGACCACTGATAGCTGGTCTGCAAATACGGTCAGGGCAGGTATATCACTTACACTGCGCATTGGGTAAACCTGCTGGCGGCTGCCAAGCATGGAATGCGTGGCTCTGCTGCAGAGGAGTTGGTGACACCACCACGACTTGCAGGCAGGCCTGCTGCCACCTCCTCTACTCCTCCTACTCCATCCTCTTTGCTAACCTCCTTGGCTGAGTCCTCTTCTGCTGTTGCATCTTGCTCCACACCAACTGCACCCCCCCAGCTCCCCAGGGGCTATTCCACATGCCGGATACGACAGTGTCACGCTGTCTTGGGGTTGACTTGCCTGAAAGCAGAGAGTCACACCGGACCAGCACTACTGTCCGCCCTGAACGCACAGGTGGATCAGTGGCTGACCCCGCACCAACTGGAGATCGGCAAAGTGGTGTGTGACAACGGAAGCAATTTGTTGGCGGCATTGAATTTGGGCAAGTTGACACATGTGCCGTGCATGGCAAATGTGTTGAATCTGATTGTACAATGCTTTGTGCAGAAGTACCCAGGCTTACAGGACGTCCTCAAGCAGGCCAGGAAGGTGTGTGGCCATTTCAGGCGTTCCTACACGGCCATGGCGCACTTTGCAGATATTCAGCGGCGAAACAACATGCCAGTGAGGCGCTTGATTTGCGACAGCCCGACACGTTGGAATTCAACACTGCTAATGTTCGACTGCCTTCTCCAACAAGAAAAAGCAGTCAACGAGTATTTGTATGACCGGGATAATAGGACAGCCTCTGCGGAGTTGGGTATTTTTTTGCCACGTTACTGGACGCTCATGCGCAATGCCTGTAGGCTCATGCATCCTTTTGAGGAGGTGACAAACCTAGTCAGTCGCACCGAAGGCACCATCAGCGACATCATCCCATATGTTTTCTTCCTGGAGCGTGCCCTGCGAATAGTGCTGGATCAGGCCGTAGATGAGCGTGAAGAGGAAGAGGAAGAGTTGTGGTCACCATCACCACCAGAAACAGCCTTACCATCGCTTGCTGGACCTGCGGCAACACTGGAAGAGGAGTCTGAGGAAGAGGAGTCAGAGGAGGAATGTGGCTTTGAGGAGGAGGAACACCAACCACAGCAGGCATCCCAGGGTGCTCGTTGTCACCTATCTGGTACCCGTGGTGTTGTACGTGGCTGGGGGGAAGAACACACCTTCAATGACATCAGTGAGGACGAGGAATTGGACATGAGTAGCTCGGCATCCAACCTTGTGCAAATGGGGTCTTTCATGCTGTCATGCCTGTTGAGGGACCCTCGTATAAAAAGGCTGAAGGAGAACGACCTGTACTGGGTGGCCACGCTACTAGGCCCCCGGTATAAGCAGAAAGTCTCTGATATGTTACCCAATTACCGGCAGTCGCAAAGGATGCAGCAGCTACAAAATAAGTTGAAAAGTATGCTTTACACAGCATATAAGGGTGATGTCACAGTCACAGCACAATGGGAATCCAACAGGGGAAGAGGTGAAAGTAATCCTCCTCCTACCACAACCACGCCGGCAATGACAGGACGCTTTACAGACGCCTTGTTGATGGAGGACATGCGGAGCTTTTTTAGTCCTACGCATCGCCACAGCCCTTGGGGGTCCACCCTCAGAGAACGACTCGACCGACAGGTAGCAGACTACCTTGCCTTAACTGCAGATATCGACACTCTGAGGAGCGATGAACCCCTTGACTACTGGGTGTGCAGGCTTGACCTGTGGCATGAGCTATCCCAATTTGCCATTGAACTTCTGGCCTGCCCCGCTTCAAGTGTGCTGTCAGAAAGGACCATCAGCGCAGCAGGAGGTATTGTCACTGAGAAGAGAAGTCGCCTAGGTCAAAAAAGTCTTGATTACCTCACGTTTATTAAGATGAATGAGGCATGGATCCCGAAGGGACTGACAGTGGGGGATGCATTTGACTAAAAAAGGCCTGGTGATGACTGAGATGCCTTGGGCTAAAAATGGTCCACACGCTGCTGTATTTAATCATTCTCTGCATGCCGGATGACTTACGTGACGTCTCCGCCACCAACTACGGTTCAAGCCGCAATGTTTTAGTGCACTTTCTGCCTTGAAAACCTCAATTTTTCAGGCCGCTGCTAAAGCAGCGGCTGCAACAATACCTACTTTTTCATGCATGTGTACATGCCTAATTTTTCTGGCCTCTGGTGCTACACTATGGCTGCAAAAAAACAAAAAACAAAAAAAAAAGGCACATACATGTGTCAATTCCCCTTTGTGATCGTTACCTTGTCGTGGTGAAGGGGCTTGCGTATCACAATGAAGCGATCACCTCTAGGAGTGTGTTGGCACACCCCAGATGATAAGGTCGTTGCTTCATTGTGAACAGACCAAAAGCGATCCGCGGGATAATTTTTCATAGAAAAAACATTAATTTTCTTTCATTCTTTCTGCGGAGCTGGGTATTTTTTGGCCGCGTTACTGAATGCTCATGAACAATGGCTGTAGGCTCATGCGTCCTTTTGCGGAGGTCACAAACCTGGTGGTCAGTCGAACCCAAGGCAACATCATCGACCTCATCCCATATGCATTTTTTCTGGAGCGTGCCCTGCGAAGAGTACTGGATCAGGCTGTAGATGAGCATGAAGAGGAAGAGTTGTGGTCCCCATCACCACCAGAAGCAGCCTTGTCATTGTCAATTGCTGGACCTGTGGCAACGCAGAGAGAGGAGTCTGAAGAAGAGAAGTCAGAGGAGGAAGGTGGCTTTGAGGAGGTGGAATACCAGCCACAGCAGGCGTCCCAGGGGGCTTGTTGTCACCTTTCGGGGACCCTTGGTGTTGTACGTGGCTGGGTGGAGGAAGAGACCTTCAATGATGTCAGTGAGGACAAGGAACGGGACATGGCTAGCTTGGTATCCAACCTTGTGCAAATGGGGAGTTTGCGGTTGTGCAAATGGACTGACTGACTGACTGTTAAACGGGGAGTTTGGTCTGTCAGAGTTTGGTCTGTAACTGTGAAGCGGGCGTAACCCTTACACTACTTGACCGATACAACATCATACCTGATCGTATTCACACACTGGATGTTTTAAAGCACGTTATTCCAAACAATTTAGGAATGTTAGGTGATTTATGCCCTTTATGGATCAAAACCCGACTCTGCGTCAACTACGTAATTTTCCATGGGAGTTTTGCCATGGATCCCCCTCCGGCATGCCACAGTCCAGGTGTTAGTCCCCTTGAAACAACTTTTCCATCACTATTGTGGCCAGAAAGAGTCCCTGTGTGTTTTAAAATTCGCCTGCCTATTGAAGTCTATGGCGGTTCGCCCGGTTCGCCGGTTCGCGAACCATTGCCCGATGTTCGCGTTCACCGTTTGCGAACGGCGAATTTTAGGTTTGCGACATCACTATATATATATATATATATATATATACACACACACACACACATATATCTATATATAATATATAATGCATGAATTATAATCTAATCAATAATATAATTTTATTATATATATTAAATAATAAAATAATATTATTGATTCGATTATAATTCACGCGTTTGTGTTTCAAATTTATCACATCTGGGATGTCTACTAGACTCTTGTTTTGGTCAGGTTTAAGTCAGTAATTACTAAGAATTGTAGGCCTATAATACATAACGCCAAATTTCCATGAAAACAATTGTACCACTTTTGGTATGTAATTCCTGACATAATCATACCGCCAGGGAGGTTAAATACTATATCTGAAATAAAGCACCTAAAAGTCCCATCTTTACTTTCATTTTTCTGTGGACAAATTGGTTTTGAGATGTGATGCTTATGATACCCCTTTGCATCAATTAAGGACTACATACATCATCTTTTTAGGAGCTGCTTTTGTATTAGCAATAACATGTTATTATTGTCTGGTATATGATCTATTTGCTGCTTGTACCCTAGGCATGTGTATTGGCCACACATTTTTTTCCCATCATCCTCATTAGGGATAATCATCTCACTTATTCCCCAACTTTTATGAATGTATTTACCCACTCACAATATTCTAAACTAGGTTAAAACTGGTAAAAATGGCAGAAATGCTGTGTTTTTAAAGAGGTTATCCAACATAAATGTGTTTCTTAGGGTACCAAAAGTTGTACACTGTCAGGGTCCATTGATGAAAATTGAGCTTTAATTGCAAAAAGTTGGATTACAAGAACATGCATGTAAAAAAAAAATTATGTTGGTTCCAAATAAATTTAAGATGATGGTAATTCAATGCTTTTAGATTATATTGCAATTTCATCCCCAAAATATCAGAAAAAATAGACTGAGAAACACATAATAATTTAGAAATGGAAAATTATGGAAAAACTTTAAACATTAATAAAGGTGTGTCAAATTCTTGCAATATATACAGAATACAGAGGTGGAGGCTAAAGATCAGATTTACATTTTGTAATGAAAAATAAAATTTCTCTCTTTGCAGACTACTACATATTTATAATGTTTGTGTAAAACTGTTGTATTGTTAGTGGCTGTTTCTGATATCTGCAGAAAAAAAGTGATGGTGAAACATCCAGAAAATATGTTCGAAAATGCATTATTGGAAATACATAGAGAAAAAACACATGGTCCAAAGGTGCTCAGTAAATGCTTACTCATTATGGGCTCTTTCACACGGGCGGTCCGATCAGATCCGCCTGTCAGTTTTTTAGGAGGATCTGATCGGATCCTCTGCGCAGCTCTATGGGGCAGCGGGTGTCAGCGGAGACACCTCCGCTGACACCCGCTGCCATCCGCATCCGATCCTGTGCTGAAATCTTGACAGATGGAAACCCTATTTTTCCATCTGTTCAGTAATCGGAGCGGAGCGGATCTGATGAGAGCGGACAAGCGGTCCGCTCTCCTCTGATCCCCCATAGAGGGCAGCGGGTGCTGAGACACCTCCTTCTCCGCTCTGCCAGCGGAGATGGAGCTGTCATCCGCCCGGCTCAGCGGGGATCGCGGATCGATATCGCTGAGCAACACAGATCCGCCTGCGGAGGCGGACCGTGTGAAAGAGCCCTACTACATTCATTACATTCTAGTAATGAGTAAGCTTGAAAGTGTGAAACACGTTTACTAAGCACCTTGACCGTGTATGTCATGTCTTTTTTCTCTATGGATTTACAACAAAGCATTTTTGAATACATTTTCTGGATGTGCCGCCATCACTTTTTCTCTGTAGATTACCTCTGGTTGAGCACCAGGCAGGCACCCAGATCTTCACAGCAGTATACAAGATCATGCAGGTTGCTTGGAACGGTGTAAACCCAGCTCTCTGTTTCTGTTATATCACACACACAAAAATATAAAATTGCAAAAGTATAGGACAGAAATGAATCATTTAGAAGCCCTTTAACTCTGTACCCTCCATATTTAATAAAATGTTCCTATTCTTAACTGCTTATAAGTAGGGGTGATCGAACTTTTGAAAAGTTCGGTTCAACCAGAACACCCGAATTTCCCGAAAGTTCGGTTCGGATCCCAGAACCCCATTGAAATCAATGGGACCCGAACTTCTGGAATCAAAAAACTCAATTTTGAAGCCCTAAAACCCAATAAATGCCCCTAAAAAGTGCCTAGGGTTCTGAGTCATGCCCCAGGGACTATGAATCAGGCAAAAAAAGTTCTTAAAAGTTGTCATTTTGATAAAGAGCCAATTATTGAAAAAATTATTGAAAAAAAAATGAGATTTCTTTGGATTTAGTGTCTGGGGGGTCTAAAAAGTGTACCTGTGAAGTTTCAGCTCTGCAGCATGTCCAGAACCAGAAAAAAAACCAGATTATTTTTCTTAGAATTTCAGTAGCGCAGGGATGGTGATACCCTCCTTTCACACCTGGGCGTTTTGGTTTCAGGCATTTTTCAGGCGTTTTTTGTGCGTTTTTTGAAGGCGTTTGGAAGCAGGCATGACATCTGAACTTCTGTATAGGGGGTACATATATATATATATATATATATGTGTGTGTGTATATATATATATATATATACAGTATATATGTGTGTGTGTGTGTGTATATATACATATACATATGTATACACACACACATATATATATATATATATATATATATATGTATACCCCTAACCCAGAATCTGCATAGTGGGGTCACCCTGACATGGCAGAGTTTGGTCACCCTGACAAGCAGAGTCATTTCACCCTAAACTACACTACGGTCACTCTGACATGGCAGAGTTCGGTCACCCTGACATGGCAGAGTCAGTTCACCCTAAACTACACTACGGTCACCTTGACATGGCAGAGTCAGTTCACCCTAAACTACACTACGGTCACCCTGACGTGGCAGAGTTCGGTCACCCTGACATGGCAGAGTAAGTTTACCCTAAACTACACTACGGTCACCCTGACATGGCAGAGTCAGTTCACCATAAACTACCCTACAGCCACCCTGACATGGCAGAGTAAGGTCACCTAAACTACACTACGGTCACCCTGACACTTAACCACTTTACCACCAGAGGGTTTTGCTGTCTTACGTCCAGGCCACTTTTTTGCGATTCGGCACTGTACAATTTTAACTGACAATTGCGCGGTCATGCGACACCGTACCCAAACAAAATTTACGTCCTTTTTCCCCACAAACAGAGCTTTCTTTTGGTAGTATTTTATCCCCTGTGCGATTTTTACTTTTTGCGCTATAAACAAAAAAAGAGCATACATTTTGAAAAAATAACAATATTTTTCACATTTTTTTTATATGAAATTCCCCCCAAAAAAATGTAAAAATCTAAATTTTTTTAAATTTTTGGCCAAATTGTTTTCTGCTACCTATGTTTGGTAAAAAAAAATCGCAATAAGCGTATTTTGATTGGTTTGCGCAAAAGTTATTGCGTTTACTAAGGGAAAGATTTCTGTCATTTTTGGTGTTTTTTTTTTAACGAGTAATGGCGACGATCTGCGATTTTTTTTGAGGGACTGCGACATTGCGGCGGACAGATCGGACCCTTGACTGACATTTTTGACACGTTTGGGGGTACCAGTGATATTTTTACAGTAATCATTGCTATAAATATGCACTGTTACTGTAAAAATGACACTGGCAGGGAAGGGGTTAATTTTATTGGAGAGGGAGGGGTTAATGTATGCCTGGTGCTTACTGACGTGTGTGGGGGGAGGTGACTGAGTGACACAGGGACAGATCGCATGTTCAGCTATGCTGAACCCTGCAATCTGTCACTATTTGTCACTTAGGAGATCCGCCCGCTCTGTTTACACAAGCGGGCGGATCTCCAGACTGGATTCCCCGATGATCGGGGAAGAGCGGCGGCGATCGCCGCTGCTCCTCCCCTGGCCCGACTCCCGCTGTGACTGGAATCGAGCCACTTTACGGCAGTACAGTCCCAGTGACTGGTCGGCAAGTGGTTAAAGGTATCCCTACAAAAACTAGATTATTGAATCTAGTGGTATATAGTACCCTAACTACACTGCATATCCCTTTCCTCACACTAAAAGAACAGCTCCATACAGCAGAGAAACTCAAATGCTTCCACTCTCTTCCACTGAATTACAGTGCTAAAGGTTTGGCGGGGCTATGTTATATACTGGGGGGCGTATTCACTACTGATTGGCCTCTGGACCCCGTAGTCACTCCAATCACATTCCTAGCAGACTCCTGCCCCCTCAATTGGCTTTTACTGATGTTTCTGGGCCAATCACGGGCTTTTAAAGCCCAGTTCCTGTCCCATTGCATTTTGGGAGGTTCTGGTGGCCAAATTCCAAACTTTTACCGCAAAAAGTTCGGAATTCGGCCGAATTTTCGAACACCCAATGTTCGGGTCGAACCGATGGTCGACCCGAACCGTTCGATCATCCCTAATTATAAGCAATAGCAATTAATCAGTAAACGCTGGCTGTATTTGGTATATAGTATGAGTGTGCCATTTTATATATTTTAAAAAGGAAATAAATAATGTGGTTTAGATAAGAAGCTCTTGCCTAAATGTGCAAGTATATTTCCTACTTGCACATTATGGCAGACTTACCTCCCAGACTGCTCCTGTTCAGGGCAGACAGATCCACACTCGCTGTCTGCATCATTACTTTTATAGTTCAGGCATTTCTTTAGGGCATGCTTTGGGCTTTGGAGATTAAGGAGCCAGTGATGATGTGATGCACCCTCTCACTCTTCTGCTCCATTCACAACATCTTACAGATACCAGGAGTGTACACTATACTGTGCATACACCAAAGTCACTGTACAAAAAAGGTCACTCTAAAATCCTGATTGTCTGCACCTGTGAGGCTGTGTATAAGTTAAAAAAAAAAAAAACAGACTGTTATCAATAGGGGAAGGTATGCTCAACTGCAGAGAATCTCCATGCATTCAATCTCAAAATGTGTATTTCACATGCATAAATGTTTGCATTTCTTACACCCTGCCATATAAGTAAAGACTACTGGTTGCCAGTTTTCTTACCTTTAAAGAGTTATTCTTTGACTGCAACCATTGTTTTTGAGGAATGTTGAACACACTATTTAATATACAGACAGGGACTAGAGATACTCTATAAATCTATATATAAATAAAGTTCTGGCAATATACAGCAGCAAGCTTATCATAAAATGAAGGTCACATAAAGAAAACTTAGTTATGTATTAATATAATAACGAATACTTACAGAAAATACTTCATCCTAAATACATTGCGTTTGCATATCACTTCCTATTTTTTGGGAAGGGGGAGGGGGGAGGAATTTCTAAGGTATTGATCATATAAGACTTTCTTTTAAATTAACAAACTGTCATGAATTGCATCATTCATGCTATTCACAATTCACAAATAAAGCTAACCATAAACATTTTTAAGTTACTGAAATATTTTCATGTAGACATGTTCAGTTTCTGGAGATTCATAAACTGGATAGATTGTCTGGATCATAAAAACAGCAATATGTTTTACATGAACATTTGTGGTTCCCTAATTATCCTGATAATATTTGCAGGAAATAGTGATTCCCAAAAAAACATTGAATGGCTTTCAACATCTGTAGTGGTGGCTAATTCTATACTGCTTAGACATTCTAAAGGAATTGTTTTGAGTGGACAGTCTTTTTCCTTTTTTTGTATCTTCTAAGGGTATTCTCAATTATAGACATTGCAATGAAACAATGTTTATAAAATGGAACAAATAGACAAAGGGGTCAATTCATCGCTAAAGGATTTTGCATGCGATATGAAGATCATGTGACTCATTTTACTTAAATACCTTATGAGATAATAAGAGTCAACTCATCAATTTAAAATATCGAATGTGAGGTAAAAAATGCACATATTATTAAAAATGTGAGGTAAATACTGGAAAAAAAATGTGATAAATCATTAAAGTAAATTCACTAAAAAACACACACATTCATTATTTATCACCTGGTGTAGACAGTCCATATTTTAGTAATGCACAAAATAACAATGAGGAGAACTGTGCACTGGCCAGTAAGGTAAAAGTATGCAATGTATTACCCCCTGTCGGTAGAGGCCTTTATGATACAGTCTTACCTAACATCTTCGGGTATGTCATCCTTGCCTCCCAAGATTCGCGAGGAGCTGGAGGATCCAATCACAGCAGAAGAGTTGGGGGTGGCTCTGGCTCACTCCAAACTAAAGAAAGCCCCAGGCCCAGATGGACTTACGCCAGCTTTTTACAAAGCTTTCTGTGAGGTATTGCCTCCCCATTTTACCTCTGTGCTCAACTCTATTACGAATGGGAAGAGCATGCCTCAGGACAGCCTGCAGGCCTACATCTCATTGATCCCTAAGGATGGAAAGGATCTCTCTCGATGTGGGACTTACTGCCCAATTGCCCTCCTAAATTCAGATTTGAAGATATTTTCCAAAATACTGGCCAATCGGCTACTTCCCTATATCCAATGCCTTATTCATTGGGACCAG
Source organism: Pelophylax lessonae (assembly GCF_965119305.1). Lineage (NCBI taxonomy): Eukaryota > Metazoa > Chordata > Amphibia > Anura > Ranidae > Pelophylax > Pelophylax lessonae. Next base: position 231,569,572 of record NC_138771.1, read on the forward strand.
GCAGAATTCGTACCTCTATGTGAGCCTATGGATAATAGAGTTCTCAGCTTGATCCATGCTGCCAGGACCTCCCCCATCCCCTTCCACTGCTGTCTGTGGACACAAGGAAAGGGGTCAACTGGCAGTTTATGCAAACCATTTTGTAGCACATCGAATTGGAGTCCTCTGTTGAGTTGGATCCTCTCCCTTTATTCTTGTCCCTTGGCTGCTGTCAAAGTCAATGAAACAGGGTCTGACTTCTCTGCGATTACGAATGGTACTCGCCAGGACTGCCCACTCTCTCCTCTAATCTTCATACTTTACCTGGAGCCCTTTCTTTGTACAGTGAGAATGCATCCTTCCATTGTGGGCTACTGGAAGGCCTTGGGCATCCACAAGGTTGCCGCCATTTGGGGATGATTTAATTTTCTTTCTGATGGAACCGTTGACACCCCTGCCGAAACTGGCACCCTTTTCATCAAAATGAATCTATCCAAGTCCTCTGCTCTCAACATCACAGCGGATCAGGCTGTAATCAGATGTCTCCATCCCTCTTTTCCTTTTCATTGACTGATTCTAATCGTTACTTGGGAGTACATATCATGCCAGACCCTGCTACTCTTTATATGGCTCCTTTTGAACCACTACTCCTGCGAATGACAGCTAATCTACTCCTCTGGTATTCACTCAAGTTGACCTGGTTTGGCCGTTGCAACGCCCTCAAGATGACATTATTGCCTAGGGTTCTTTATCTCTTGCAAGCCCTTTCCATCATTTGGGAATTTGTGTGCTCCCATCAGAAACTCAGCCTTCCGACTCAAACTTCTCCATCTTTCTAAACGCCAGGGTGGAGTTGGCCTTCCTGATGTGGGGGCTTACTATTGGGCAGCCCATCTCACTAGGTTGGTTGACTGGCACTGCAATGCCGAGGCAAAACATTGGATGGCTTTGCAGCTGGAGGACTCCTGTGCCATGGTAAAGAGTTGGCTATGGATCACCTCCCAGTTGCCTGAAGACCTCAGTACCCATCCTACTCTTGGTAGCACTTTGATGGTGTCTAGGGACACTTTCAGAGTTCCTCAATTTCCCAGCTGCCATCGCCCATGATCCCTATTCTAGGGAACCCAGAGTTCCAGCCTAGCCTCCACAACCGGCAGTTCCGATGTGTGTTGTCCAGTGGACATCTCCATTTTTGGGAATTCCTGGGGTCCAATGGCAAGCTCTCCTTTCCTGATTTTGTGAACACTTCGGGATCCACATTTGACTTCTGGGGCAGCTTTTAAATCAGGCATTTTCTCTGCCAGTGTGCTCATTCTCTGGGTGTGTCTCCCCAACTCCATTATCTACACTGTATGATCCAACCAAAGGAGGATTTCACCCCAGTTTTCCTTTCTAAGTGCCAGTCAGATCTCTCCATGCATTTTACTGATTCACAAAAGGAGAACATTCTCTATTTGGCTCAGAAGTCCTCTACTGCCACCAAGGTCCAAGAGACCAGCTACAAGATTTTGACTAGGTGTTATAGGGTACCTGTGACCTTACACCATATTTTTCTGCAGGTACCAGATACGTGCCGGTGGTGTGGCGCTCAATGGGGCACGATGTTCCACATTTTCTGGGACTGTCCAAAAATCAAAATGTTTTGGCAAGGCATGGCCTGTACCAACAAAGATCTGACCAATGTTGACTTAGCAAGAAAACCCAGCGGCGTGCCTGCTGCCCCTCACAGAATGGCCCATTAAAAAATACAAGGCCTCTCTTATGATCCAGCTGTTGAATGCTGCAAATGCTTGTATTCCTCTGCGCTGGAGATCTGTGACTCCACCTTTAAGGTCTCTTTGGTATTCCAAAATTAATGAACATGAATGAGAATGAATGACAACGATCTTTTGGTGATTCATCCCTGAAGATATCTTCCTGGCCCCTGGGGCTCTTTACACGACCCCAGGATTTTTTATCATTCCTCACCCTATATGGATGTCTATATTTTCCCGTAAGTGTATACATTTGTTGGATGCGCTTTCTGTCGCCTCTAGATGGGATATCTGTCTTGTCAGCTGACAACCAATTAAAAGTTTGCTCGTTTTCCAAGACATGTTGGGTGCTTACATTTTTTTCTTTTTTATGTATATTATTGCTAAGTAGACCCTAATGTCTACCCAAACAGAATTATTGTTATAAACTAATATAAAGTGTTCTGCGCTATGGATAAAATAATGTTCTAAAAAATCTGTTCACAAAATTATAAAAATTCTTAAAGTATGAAATTGCTAATACACAGCGCAAAAAGGTCATGATTAAATAATATTAAATTACCATCAATATTTAGCATATAAAATATGAAATACAAGTGAAGGTGCAACGTGCAAAAAAGTGCAATAAATTGTGATGAATACAATAATTAATCTCATACAATAAAACACTTAGAAATGAATAATAAATAGTTCCACTTGAAAGTCCAAAAATTAAATATAAAGTGCATTTAGCAAGTAGCCAGTGAAAATAGTCCAAGTGTTTAAGTGCCAACAGATATGTGCAAAACCATGCCAGCAATCCAGTGCAGTGTAGATACAGATCCACCCCCTTTGGATGTTCCACTTACCGGACTAAAATGACCCCTATGCAATATAGCATAAAAGTCAAAAAGGCTTGTGTCCTAGTAAGGGACCAGATGGATATCCTTGGAGGTCTAGGGGATAATTCTCCCAGCAAATATGGCAGCACGATATGCAATCATATGGGGAAGGAAAGTGCACAATAGTGTAATTCCGTATTTCAAATTTATTGACTCAAAATAAATGAAGATTACACTCACATTTAATCAAATGGGAACAGGCGTTTTTGCAAATCAATAGCAGATCTTGTATAGCTTCCTAGCTGTGGTGTTCGCTCAGTATATGCCTTGGTCCCTGCGTGCGTTCCACCGCAACCGGAAGTGACGTGGTGGCAACGTAGGACCAGAAATTGCGTCGACGCGTTTCGCCCTCCTCCAGGGCGTTATCACAGACATATTCATCTTTGTACCCTTTTATGCTTATTATTACCTTGGTTGTACTGTGCAAATTTTGGGTACACAAATACAGGAATTACAAAATAAAAAAGTATACAATGCATCAGTGTGGAAATGTTCTACCCTAAGCTCAGGAATGAAAATAAATTGTAACATTTCACCAGAGGGTGAATGAAAGAAAATAAGAGTGTTTTTTCAGTTTCCCAATATTTCTGTGTGCATTCATTTACAGAACTATATTCGTCTGGTGCAGTGCTAGCATGTAAAAAAGAAAAATTTAAAAATTGTGGAAAACAAATAAAATAAACTAAATTTAACTGCTAAATAGTTCAAAACATAAATGTTTAACACGTTTGTCAAATAATGCATGTTTTTTAGTAAATTGATTACTTTTGAGATAAATACCGAATGAGTTATTTTAACTCAAAAATTCATGCAGTATTTAACTCTTAGCAAATTGACCTCAAAGTTCTGTCTTTTTATAAAACACAGTCATTTAAATATGTTGAAGTACTATTCCCTGACTGTGATTTTGCAGTAGAAATCAGTGGGGGAAATAAGGATACTATTTAACTAAATAATGAAAACAAACATGGCAGATGTCATAGACCAGATCATGTCCAATTGCTTGACTTACAAAAGGAATAATGCATTTTAACTTTGCAATGTGAATTTTCATGTTGAAAGGGAATTTTTCACTTAGCTTAGTGAATGTGGTAAATTTACTTTGCAAAGAATACACAATCATGTACAACAACATTTAAAAAAAAAAAAACAGGATTTTTACTTGCACATGGTTGGCTCATTGAACTTCATCCCACTCACAAAGCTATAGGCTGCTGATAAGGCCTGTGCTTGTATTTCACACTGGAGAAATACCATTGTAGGCCCAGTTAACTTCTGGCTTGTTCACTTTGTTGCCAGTCAAGCCCAGATGAATGGGACGCTTAGAACCCAAAACGTGTTTGCTACTTTTTTAGATTGTGCCCCTGAACTTTAATAGAATAATGTTGAATCTGGTCCCCCTAGCATGAATAATGTTGAATCTCGTCCCCCTAGCATGTTGAAGTCATGTGGTGCCCCGCTGGGAACAGCTAAAAAGGAAACCCATGATGCATAGTACTTCTAGTAGAAGTACTAGACTAATGAACAGCTGTAATGCATGTTACTTCCGGGTTCACAACTGTCATTCCTTGGCTACTTTAGCTGAGGATGCAGCTAATCAAGCATGATATGTGCTTGATTAGCTGCAGTGGAGGGCAGGGGAGACATTTGGGATCTAATAGACCTCTAATGACTCCACAAAGAGGACCTGTCACCATCCCAGTGCCATAAGACAGGGGGCTTGTTAGACCCCTTGTGAAAGCATTAAAGTTAAATAGATTAAAAATATTAAAACGTGTAAAAAGAAAATAAAGGATATAAAATAAATAGAAATAATTTAAAATAAAATTTTTAAGCACACCCGTCAACCATGATGGGCGAGCATGTGTATGTAAACATAAATTATGCTACACGTGAGGTATAAACACAAATGTCAAAGCCAGAGCAATAATTATAGGGCTTCAGTTAACTCTAAACTGAAAACCTGTAAAGGCTTTTAACCACTTTACCACTAGAGGATTTTGCTGTCTTACGTCTGGGCCACTTTTTGCGATTCGGTCACCTTGACATGGCAGAGTCAGTTCACCCTAAACTACACTACGGTCACCCTGACGTGGCAGAGTTCGGTCACCCTGACATGGCAGAGTCAGTTCACCCTAAACTACACTACGGTCACCCTGACATGGCAGAGTCAGTTCACCATAAACTACCCTACAGCCACCCTGACATGGCAGAGTCAGGTCGCCTAAACTACAGTACGGTCACCCTGACACTTAACCACTTTACCACCGGAGGGTTTTGCTGTCTTACGTCCAGGCCACTTTTTTGCGATTCGGCACTGTACAACTTTAACTGACAATTGCGCGGTCGTGCGACGCCATACCCAAACGAAATTTACGTCCTTTTTTTCCCACAAACAGAGCTTTCTTTTGGTGGTATTTGATCACCTGTGCGATTTTTACTTTTTGCGCTATAAACAAAAAAAGAGCATAAATTTTGAAAAAACAACAATATTTTTCACATATTTTTTATATGAAATTCCCCCCAAAAAAATGTAAAAATCAAAATTTTTTTACATTTTTGGCCAATTTGTTTTCTGCTACCTATGTTTGGTAAAAAAATTCACAATAAGTGTATTTTGATTGGTTTGTGCAAAAGTTATTGCGTTTACTAACTAAGGGAAAGATTTCTGTCATTTTTGGTGTTTTTTTTTACGAGTAATGGCGGCGATCTGCGATTTTTTTTTTGCGGGACTGCGACATTGCGGTGGACAGATCGGACCCTTGACTGACATTTTTGACACTTTTGGGGTTACCAGTGATATTACTGCAGTAATCAGTGCTATATATATGCACTGTTACTGTAAAAATGACACTGGCAGGGAAGGGGTTAATTTTATTGGAGAGGGAGGGGTTAATGTATGCCTGGTGCTTACTGACATGTGTGGGGGGAGGTGACTGAGTGACACAAGGACAGATCCAGCTATGCTGAACCCTGCAATCTGACCCTGCCTGTCACTTAGGAGATCCCCGACGATCGGGGAAGAGCAGCGGCGATTGCCGCTGCTCCTCCCCTGGCCCGACTCCCGCTGTGACTGAATACAGTGGGAGCGAGCCTCCGGCGGCGCGCGCTGCCGAGAAAGGGGAGTGTCTGATTACGTAGATCTACGTCGTCAGACGATAACGAGCCACTTTGCCGCAGTACTATTACCGTACGCAGACGGCAAGTGGTTAAGGGTCCCCTATGGAGAATTTTGGGTACTATAATTTTTTTGTGATTACATGGGCATGTTCAATTTTAGGGCTAGGCATGCTTGGTGTCAATTTACTCAATAAATCACTGTCTTTTAAATCATACCTAAAATTGGGTATACTATTGTTTATTTCCACCAAAATTAATTTTATTCTTTCCAGAAAATAAGCGCTTGATAAATACAGTAGCTGCACAAATATCATGCAACAAAAAAATTGCAAATACTGCCATTTTATTCTTCAGGGTCTCTGCTTTCCGAAAATACAGTACGGTATATATTTGTATGTTTAAAGTTGTTCCTAGCATTCCTAAAATTCAGATTTTTAACGTGTGTAAAAAGGAAAAGAATTGCCCCAGTAGACAAGTGGTTAATGAGCCATTTAAATCCATGTGTGTGAATAGGTACATTATTTTGCATTGACATGCATCAACATGCATTTTCCTCATGTGTTGACATCAGAGATGTATAGTAACTAAGTAGAACTACTTCACTACTGTACTTAAGTACCGAAAGGCGGTATCTGTCTTGGAGTAGAATTGTTTTCTCCTACTTCACTACATTTTTTCGATGATTTCAATACTTCTACTCCGATATTTTTTTTTTTGTGCTGCATAGTTACTCGTTACAATTATAAAAATTACCATTGCCAGAACAGTAGATGGCAGGTTTCCTGAAGTTCAAAAAAATGTGTATAATGTCATGTGTAAATCAGCGCATACGAAAATAAATGCTACTGTATGTTTAAATAAAATGGTCTACATATCTGCTGTTAAGGGGAAAGAGAACCTCCCCCAACCAAGGAGAGTCACAAGCGTACATAGACCTTTTTTCTGGTAAGAGGCTGATTTTGCTTTTTTCACTGGAAGTTGAGAGCACAGGTTTTGCAGGTTTGTTTCACTGGAAGAGTCTATTTGGATATTATTTTGCACTTACCTATATCCGCCGGGTAAGGGGGAAATCCACAAGGTGGTGGGAGTCTGCACCTATTATTTGGAATAGCACCTGTTTGATTCCTGCACCTTTGAAAATATATTCATCTTGTATTGTCACATATATATGGTATTATGGCATTATATATATGGACTTTTTATTGACTTTGATTTCATACACTCTTCCTTTATTTCATTATTGGAATATATTGTTGAATATATTGTTGTATATCACACTGGTTTATATTATAAGCGGTGGAGAAAAAAAAACATGCAGGGAAGAGAAGGAGGGATGCTTTAAAGGGGGAAGGGAGGGACATACTTTATCTGTTTTTGTTTACAAAAGGTTGCAGCAAAAGGAATTGTGATTGTCCTTTAGGTTAATCATTTGAAATAATAAAAAACAATATGATGTTCAAACTTTTGACTTCTTTCTTTAATAACTACATATTAATAACTACATAACACAGTACTTGTACTTTTACTTTCAGTACTTGAGTAGAATTTTTTTTTAAAAAAACTACTCGTACTTTTACTTTCAGTACTTGAGTAGCAATTTTTTTTTTAAAAACTACTTGCAATACTTAAGTACAAAAAATGTTGAATACTTTAGTACTTCTACTCAAGTCACTTTTTGATAGAGCACTTCCACTTCTACTCAAGTCACTTTTTGATCGAGCACTTGTACTTTTACTCAAGTATGGGTTTGAGTACTTTATACAAGTGTGGTTGACATGCATTAAAGCCTAAGTGTTATTTAGAAACTAAATATATTAGGCACAAGGGACATTACTTACCTCGAGAGTGATGTGCCCTTTGTGCTGCTATCTCCCACTTGGGTGAAATATTGCTTCTCTGATGCCTCCCAGCCCTGCTGCCATCATTTTCCAGTGTAGCAGCAGGTTAATAGAACTGAGGGAGCTGTGACAGGCACTCATCAAGAGTGCCCGACATGTCCGCCCTTTCCACCCAGATCCTTCAATCATTGAGTGTATTTCATCCATAGAAGCTGTAGTTACCTAGTACCTGTAAACTTTTTTATGAATGAAAAAAAATCTATGAATGGATGGAGGCAGATTATTCAATCATCCGCCCATCCTTCATTCATAGATAGTGTTTCCTTCATAGAAACTTTTATTACCTGGTGAACTGTGCCAACGAGAAGGTAAATTATGTAGATTATGCATGCATGGTGATTAGAAGGTAAGTCTGTATGTGTTTTATAAAAATGCTATGTTGTCTTAGCTGCACCCATGTTGTTTCCTTTTTCATTATTATTTTTTTCTTTATATATTGGCTATTTGTTTATCTTCCTTATTATGCCACACCCTAATGTATATTTTACAGTGTTGTTTCATCTGTGTTCCTTGACCCTACATGTTTGGCCTCACCTCTCCCCCATCATTATGTAGGCCAAATTTCTCTCTCACTCCCTTTAATTGTTTTTTTGTTGTTTTTTTTTTTTTTTTTTTTCAGTTTTGGCAAGCTTTTTGATTTGGTGCCCCCTTGTCTGGAGCATCAGAACACTATTTTTCATAGAACCATTTTCTCATGAATAAACCTTAATAGCATGTTAAACCTTTGCTACTGAATGCATCAATGTTAGCATGCTATCATGGCTCGTAAAAAATGAACAGAAAAACAGTGTTTAAAACAAATATGGCTTCAAACATAAAATTTATCTTCTTTGTAGCTGCCTTTTTTAAACACATAGAAGATGTAAAAGGGTTGGCTTATTCCACTAAGATCACATACTATCAGCAGATTACCAACAACCCAACATGGGTAAAACAATGACTCACGCGTGCTTATCCAGAGGCTGATTTAAAAGAAGTACTCCTTACACTAACATTCGATAGAAATAACAAAATAACAAAAACCCAACATGGGTAAAACAATAGCTAAGCCAAACATCCTTGACACAGTAGTGTTGATTTAAAACATACAGGCTGTTAACCTTGCAGTAGAATTTTCACTTTGTAAGGGAAGTTTTCATAAGCGATGAGGTGAAAAGAACCCAGTTCTTCACACATATAAGGACAAAGTGCCAACACACAGAAACCGGAGAAGAGGATGTAGAGGGGGAGCCAGAAAAGGGCAAACACAATAAGAAGCACAAAACACAGATAAAATCTTCAACCTTTCTACATATCAACTCTTCCAGGCTGAATAATCACTCTTGAGAAAAGGCCTGAGCTTCTGCCCATCAACTAAACCCAGCACATTCAAACTATTTGTGGATCTACAGAGTTATATAAGAAAACTCACTCTCCAGAGGTACCATGCATCCAAAAAACTAAAGCAACAGAAAATTACAGAGAAAACCATCCCAATATTGTTGGACAGCTCCCCCACCTGCAGATGACATCCTCTCCAGATGCATAACCACAGATTTCAGAGCAAATTCTAGAGCCAATCCTGTACAATACAAAAGCAATTTTGTCTCAACCTTCCAAGCTCTAGTAACAACTGACTTTACCAATCTAGCCAACAATCGGGGGCAAACCACCACCAAAGGTCCTAAAAATCTCCCCTCAAAGACAATTTTATCATGAAGTACATCACAGACAACACCCTAATCAGGGGAATCCTCTCCAAACATTTGCACATTTTAGTTAGATCCACTTCTCTACTTTGCCCCTCCAACCTAGACTCATTTTCTGCAGAGCCAAAACAAACAATAACCACCTAGCCCCAGCAGACTACCTTCTATTCAACAGGACCCCAGGTCCTCAGAGGAGGAAGGATACTACAGATGCAAAAGCTCCAGATGCCTCTCCTGCTCTATACTTACCAATGGGAACAAAAACTTCCAGTTAACAAGCCGCCGAAAAACTTGGCCAATCACCTCCCACCTAGATTGCTACTCTCAGTATATCATCTATCTACTGACTTGCCCATGCAATCTGCAATATGTCAGAAGGACAATGAAGACTTTCCGCCAAAGATTTAACAAGCACAGATTCAACATCAAGAATGCAGTCCCAGAACACTGTGTCTCCCGTCATTTATCTAGGCATCATGATCACAACCCAGACCTAATTACAGCCACAATCATAGAACAGATTTCAGAATCCAATGATTACAAACAATTCACCACACTGTGCCAAAGAAAATCCTTTTGGATACACCAGCTTAATAACCTCAATCTAAATGGAGTCCATGAGACGATTGAATTATATTAAGAGTGAATGACTGTATTTTATCAAGAATCTTTCATTTGTCCCCCATCCATCTTTCCTCTTAGCTCTCCTACTGTTATCACTGACGGCATAGCTAGGCATTTACACACATGCACATGCATGCGCATGGGTACCAGGGGTGGGTACATAAACACCCCTCAGATGTTATTCTTTATTTTTTCTGTTCTTTTACTTTTTGTTTCTCCTTCCCGATGTGTATGTGGGAGCTTGCGCGCATGTGTGTATATTTATTGTACATGCACACGTGTGCATATGTATGCAATTCAGATAGATAGATAGATAGATAGATAGATAGATAGATAGATAGATAGATAGATAGATAGATAGATAGATAGATAGATAGATAGATAGATAGATAGATAGATAGATAGATAGATAGATAGATAGATAGATAGATAGATAGATAGATAGATAGATAGATAGATAGATAGATAGATAGATAGATAGATAGATAGATAGGTGTGTTACTATATGCACATAGAGACCGAGCTCCAACTGTCTCCATACGTACACAGTTATTTTTCACTACTTATTTTTTATTTTTTTCATTCATTTGTTTAATTCCAATTTTTTTTTATCTATTTGATTATTCATTTATTTATTTATTTATTTTTTTTTATTTTCCAATTCATGTATGGATACAAAACATTTTTATACAAAACAGGGATTCAAACACCAAACACCCCAAATTCAAATTCCAGTGGCACCAACTGCCTCTCTCCATGCTGCCACTGCCATAGTATGCAACCACCTTCAAGGTCAGTATCTCCGTCCACCCAACTTCTTCTTAGCCGCAACCACCTTTCCCATCACTCTCTCCATGTCTACCGATCCCTGGCCCTAGCTTGGATGTCCACCGTTGCTGCCTTTCTCCACCTGCTGTCACCACTGACCCCCCCCTCCTCACCTCTCCTACAGCCACTTTGCTTCTAACGCCCGCTGTCACCACGTACCCTCCTTTCCTCCCTTTTCTCTCTCCAGCCCCCCTGCTCCTTGCCCTTGCTGGCAGCTGGCACTCCAGACCCAGCATCTCCTCCATCTAGCATTTCTCCCAATCCTACATGAGCATATATCCACACAGCCAGCTGCTATATGTCCATACCACATACCACCTACCACCTGTCATCCCAGCTCATCCCTAAATATTCCCCAGACTCTCATGCCCATGTCCCAATCAGCCTCATCAATCCACCCTTATCTCCGATAACTCCCATTCAGTCTCCTATACACTCCTTCTCATCCTTCTCAAACCCCCATTCCGTACTACTTTACGATCATAATCAGCTATCCAACCCAGCACATCCCATCACCCCCCCCCCCCCCACACTGCCACTCCCTCCCCCTCTCTCCCATCTATTTTTTTCTCTCCTATACACCCTCCATCACATCTTCCCTGTCCCCAGAACCCTCCCTCCTCCCCCCGTCCAAGCTACCCCACCCTATCACCCTTTCCGACCTCTCCCATCCCCCTCTCCCATCCCCCATCCTCCTCCCCCTTTACCCTCCCTTCCCGTGCTGATAGTACTTAAAAAGAGAGAGTCTCTGTTTCTCCGAAATGCGCTGGTTACATCATGCTTTGCCACGTCCAATAAAATGTCTATTCATTCACTTCTATTTTTGGATACTGGGCACTCCTTTTACCTACCCTCATAAGTATATGCAGAAACAACCTTGAGGCTGTTCCCAGAGGTAGCAGCCCTAGTCCCTCAAAAGGGATCACCACCACCTTTCTTCCAAGGCGGGCAAGATCCATCTGGAAGCGAACTCTCCCAACACGCCCCCACCATTACTCACAAACAGACCCTTAACAGAGTGAGTCAGTCCAGCGCAGTCTCCCACCCAGAAGAGCTTGTAGAGTGAACAACCTATTTGACCCCTTTCTTCTTGTTGTTCTTCAGGGTAGAGGTTGTCAGTTTCAATGTCATCATATTTAATGAAATCCCAACTGCACTTAGCATTCTGTTAATAAAGTAAAAGCATATATTTCAATTCCTATAACAGAAAAAAAAAATTATTTTGTACATACATAAAGTCAGACCAATAGTATTGTCCTTACCTCAAGGTTTCTAGCATTGGATTCAAAAGAGGCCAACTCCCTGGCATGTAGGTATTTACAGCCTGCTACCCCTTCAGAGCCATTATGTGCCTCCCTCTGCTGGCATTTAAAATAAGTATAGTTATCAACGATATTCCACCAATGGTCTTGAGGGTGTCAACTGTAAAAAACAATCACACATGTTTTTTTTCCTCTGTACATACTTGTCTGACTGTATATTTTTGTTTGTCATTGTGATTTTCTTTATGTCTTCTATTTGAGTGTAATTAAGTGTAATTGTAATTTAATAATATCCTTGTTGAGATTAATAAAGTAATCAAAATCTGGCAACAGAACAATTGTTATAAAGCTTACATTATGATTTTTACAAAGTAAAATAGTCGAGTTGATAAAAAGACACAAGTACATCTAATTCAACCAATATATATATATATATATATATATATATACATACTTCATACTTATAAAGTTCTGTAGGATGTGTTATCCGAGAGGAAGACAACTAGAGAAAAATGGACCCAAAATTCAGATTTGCTTTAAGAATGATGAAGTTCCAAAACTGCTTGAGGGTGATTGATGGGAAGCACATTGCTCTGATTATGTCAGTAATGAGCATCTTCCCATCCAACCCACCCTGGGATGTAGCACCCATGCTTGCAGAGATAGTTTTTTTTTTTAATTCTTTGGAAAAGTGGATTGCCTTTTATGGGCTTCCTAATGCACTTTAATGCAGAAAAAAAGATGTGTCATCTTTTAAAACCATGCTGCCCTTCAGCTCTAAAATGGGATCAAACACTATCTCTATTGTGGAGAAACATGTATGCGTTATGCCCTTAATATTTTGCAGGTCTGCTAGGCCTAAGTTGATATATAGCTAGTTGAATTGCCTTGACAATATTGTATGGTTGGAAATGCCCAGCTATATGGTCAATCTGACTTCTGTTTTCTTCCTATAAATAGGGTACATGAACATTTGAAGGTGTAAAAGTCCTTTAGTGTAAAATTTCTTGGCATTTTCCCAGGTCCGGGGAAAATCAGGTGTCTCTTACAGCTGGTCATAGAAGTAAATGGCTGTAAACACCAGAGCTACTTTTAAATAAAGGGTAAACACCAGATACACTTTTGCATTGGTGATTACCTATGCATAGCATATTCCCGGAACACAGATGTTTCACGTGCCAGGAATATGTCATATGCCAATGCAAGGTTGAAATGCAGATGCAACACAACATTAGTGTTTACACAAGCACAGCAAAATGCAGTCTATCACCTCTAAGGTTGGCTGTATACACCACCTACAGATCTCCAGGCACAGTTTGCACAGCACTTTACAATATAAAGGAAGACAATAAATAAAAAATGCAAGTCAATACAAGGGTTAGGAGGGCCCTGCTACTGAAAGCTTACAATTACAATCAGAAAGGGCAAGTGGAACACAAGTTAATAACTGTGGGGGGTGAGCTGATACACAAAATAAAAGATTTAATTGTTAGCTGATAGGCAGGGTAGGCTTCTCTGAAGTGATACATTTTTAGGGATCGCCTAAAAGTGGACAGAGTAGGAAATAGCTGGACAGAGTGACAGTAGAGATTTACGGAGACTAGGATAGGCTCTGGAAAAGTCCTCGAGACAAGCATAGGGGGAGGAGACAAGGGAGCTTGGGAGAAGCAGAGGAGAGGGTTTGGGTGATATAATGAGACAAGATTGATGATGTAGCTTGGGTCAGAGTTAAACATGGCTTTTTATGTTGTTTTTAATATTTTGAATTGTATTTGTTGGGAAATAGAAGCCAGTGGGGGTACTGGTGAAGAGGGGTGGTGGACATTGAGTGCTTGGTAAGGTGAAAGAGTCTGGCAGCAGCAATCATGAAAGACTGATCAGAGGGGTAGTTTGCATAGAGGTAGGTCTATGAGGAGGGAGTTACAATTGTCAAGGTGAGAAATAACAATGGAGGGAATGAGTTACTTAATTTCACTGATTTTAAAATGAGCATATTTGGGAAATGTTATGAAGTAAAGTCTACAAGATGATAACAGTGATTATATTTGGGCCTAAAAGGACAGGTTAGAGTCTAGGACTGCAGAAAGCACCCTAGCATCAGGGTAGGGACTAATGTTATTGATTTTGATAGAAAAGGGGAAGGGGGCATGGATGGGGGGAATATTATGTGCTCTGTTTTAGAAATATTGAGGAAGTGATGTGAAATCCATACTGACATATCTGTTAACCACTTAAGCCCCGGAGGATTTGGCTTCTCAAAGACCAGGGCCTATTTTGCGATTCGGCACTGCGTGATTTTAACGGACAATTGCGCGGTCGTGCAACACTGTACCCAAATGAAATTGACGTCCTTTTTTTCCCATAAATAGAGCTTTCTTTTGGTGGTATTTGATCACCTGTGCAATTTTTACTTTTTGCGCTATAAACAAAAAAAGAGCTTCAATTTTGAAAAAATAACAATATTTTTCACATTTTGTTATATGAAATTATCAAAAAAAAATGTAAAAATCAATATTTTTTAACATTTTAGGCCAATTTGTTTTTTGCTACATATTTTTGGTAAAAAAAACGCAATAAGCGGCTTTTGATTGGTTTGCGCAAAAGTTATTGCGTTTACTAACTACGAGAAAGATTTATGTAATTTTTATTTTTTTTTTAACTAGTAATGGCGGCAATCTGCAATTTTTTTTTTGCGGGACTGCGACATTGCGGCAGACAGATCGGACTCCTGACTGACATTTTTGACACTTTTGGGGGTACCAGTGACATTACTAAAGTAATCAGTGCTATAAATATGCACTGTTACTGTAAAAATGACACTGGCAGGGAAGGGGTTAACTTTATTAGTGATCAAGGTGTTAAGTGTGTCCCTAGGGGCATGATTCTAACTGTCAAGGGGCGTGGCTTGTGATGTAACCACAGAGACATACGATTCTACATAGCAGGATTGTATAGTCTCTGCAGTTACACCAGGGAGAATGACAGGCGGCTTTGTTTACATTAGCCGCCTGCCTTTCTCCCCCTCCAGCGGGAGATTTCGAGTGGCCGGCGGACATCAGAGCCGCCGGTCACTTGCGCGGGGATGTCAGGGAATGAGTGGGGGCGGGAGCGCACCTCCGGTGGTGCGCGCTCGCCCCCTAGAGGCTATATGTACTTGCGGCGGTCGGCAAGTGGTTAATAAGTGTAACAGGAAGTCAGCTAAATCTGGGAATGTAGTCACAGGAAGGAGATACATTTCCACCTGATTTAGAGAATCCATTAATTAATTTAGGGTGTTGGCTACAGAGCTAGCCAGCAGGAAGTTGAAAGGCCTTCACCTGTTCAGAATGAGGGAGTTAAGGCTCTATAATTTGTTCAGAGAAATTCCTATTGTTTGCTGCCTCCAGAAGCTGCATCCTGAAGCCATGTGGGCTGGGAGCAGGAGGACAGTCAGCGTGTGCCTCCCGACAGGATGTGTGGGCCTGGGAGAAGACCCCCCGGAGTGATGTGTGCCCGGGACGGTAACCAAGGGTGAATACGTCTCAAAGGTGAGAAGACGAACTGTTGATGTGAAAGAAACAAAGGACTGTGTTGCCCTGTGAAGCTATTATAAAAGGACTATTGAGTGTCCGCTGTAGGACAAGGAAGTCTGCCCGACGGTAGGTTGGAGACAGACACTTAGGCAGGTTCCAGTTGTGAGAAGGTAGCCGCCCACAGAGGCAAGGATTTATTTTCTGTTTTATTTTATTTTGGATGTTTTGCTGCATACAGCCTGGTGAAGAAAACACCATTTAATAAACCACACTGTTTGTTTGCAAGCACTTGTCGGCTACCTCTCTGGGAAAACGCACCCCCCAAGGGGTCATCCACACCCGCCACCGAGCTAATCCCTTACATATGGTGGAGGTATGCAGTGGGCATAAGCAGAGATCCCTGCAAGGAAGTGCATATGTTTGATGAACTTTATCTGGTGCATGAGATTGCACAATCTATGTGTGCAGGAGAGAAGATCCTGACAAAAAAAAAAAAAAAAGTGTTTTAAAGAGACAGCGGTCTCAAAATTATTTGGTGAACTTTGTTGTGTCTGGTGCAAGTGACTGTACAAACTGTGTGTGCAGGAAAAGAGATCTTGCAAGAGAGAGAGAAAAACTACATGTGTTAAAGAGACAGTGGTCTGAAAAATTTTTGCTGGACTGTGAAAAATTTGTTTGTGGAGTTATTGAAGATGGGGCGTTCAAAACGCCTGAAGAATGCAAAGATAGATGAAATGAGAGACCGGATTCTATGGATGGAGGGGATGCTACCGTCTGAACCAGCCCCATCCATGCCTAAAGAGAGTCTACTAAAGAGGAAGGTTGTTGTCCCTAGCAACACTGATGAAACTGCTATGGAGACGCAGTGTGCTCAGATGAAAAGTAAACTCAAAATGGAGGAGATGTTGAAACATCTGATTATATCAAATGCAGCTCAACAGCAAGCAAATGCAGCTCAACAGCAGGCAAATGCGGATTTTCAGCAGAGCTTTGCAGCTCAACAAAAGGCTCATCAAGAGACCATGGCAGGCTGGAAACAGAGACGCCAGCAGCCAATGGAGGCCATCGGTTTGGAGGAAACCGAGTATGTGTGCAGGGCTGAGTTGGATGCCTTGCAACGGAAAATGGAAGAAAAGGAACAAGCCTTGGAATTGCTTAAAATGGAGCATAGAAACTTGCAGGAAACGAATGAACTACTCAAGTCTCATGTGTCACAGTGGGAAGAATCCACTGCTCTTCTTTTGGTCGAGTTGCAAAAACGCAGAGAGACTATAATGGAGAAAGATACCATCCTCATGGAAAAGGAAAGTGAAATTCAGACTTTGCAGAAGCAAAGTATGGTTGATATGTTGGAGTTGCGTAATCAGCTGAAAAAAAGTCTTCAGTGTTTGGAAGTTACAAAAATAGACCTGCAGGAGTCGCAGGAACAGAATGTCGCTCTGAAAACGACATTGTCTCTCAGCGACAACGAGAAAAGTGAAAGAGAGGCTAAATTACTGAGTACTGTGTATGAGCTCACCACTTTGAGCAATGTGGTAGATGAATTACGTGCAGACTGTGAAAGTTGGAAAGGTGAAGCCCAACGTTTCCAGCAGCAGTTAAAGGAGAAAGAAGCCTGTGTGGCAGAATTACAATCTCATTCCCAGAAACTAGCCAATGAGGTGAAGGCTCTTATGCAGGGAAAAGGAGATTGTGAACATAAGAGGGAAAAAGTAGAGGCACAGCTTCTGGAATCGCAAGTCAAGGTGTCAGAAGGTGACCGATTGTGTGCTAAGCTGTCAGAGAAGGCAAACCGACTGCAGGTTGAGTTGGACAATGTTATAAATCAGCTTTCTCAAGCAGACAGAAAATCTAGAGAAATTGCGGAAGATTTTTCTATCTTGGAATCGCAGCTGCAAGACACGCAGGAACTCTTACAGGAAGAGAGGTGTCAAAGGCTGAGTTTTAGCACAAAGCTCAAACAAATGGAAGATGAGAAAAATGGCTTCCTGGAACAATTAAAAGAGGAGGCGGAAGCAAAGAAAAACCTATCAGAGCAAGTCGCAACATTGCAAGCTCAGATAGCGGTTATGAAAAAACGCATGGAAGAAAGCGTTGGTTCATTACAGTGTGTTGAAGATGTGAAAAAGAAGTTTGATCAGATGCTTGGTGAAGAGAAGAATGTGTCTGCAAAATATGCAGAAGAACGCGCACGTGCAGAAACGGAGGTGCGTGATAACGAGAGCAAAGCCCTGTTCTTGGCTCGCTCTTTGGAGGAAGCTCTAGAGTGTAAGGCTGAACTAGAAAGTGTTAAACAGCTGCGTACAGAAATGGAAGAATTGGTCAGCTCCAAGGATGATGTTGTGAAAAGCGTTCAGGAGCTAGAAAAGTCTAAGCGAGCCTTAGAACAGCAAGTAGAAGAGATGAAGATTCCGTTGCAGGAACTGGAAGAGGAATTCCAGGCAACAGAGGATCTGTCCCAAAGAGGGGATAGTGTGCCTGATGCAGTTTTTAAAAGGATCAGTGTTTTGGGGTCTGTCCTGAGTGAGCCTCAGAAATGTGACGACATGTGGCTTGAATCACCCCTTTGGAATAAACCGTTCCTTCAAAAACTTCAAGCATTGGAAAATGTATCATTAGAACTTCAGCAAACAAAGGAGCTGAGTAAGAAATGTGGTGATTTCTCAGTTCAGGCTGAAAACCTAGTGGAGAAAACTAAGGCTGTTGGTGAAAACGTGAAGCAAATGAATAAGTGCCTTTCAGGGAGTGTTTCCAAAATGGAACTGGTGAAAGACGGGTGGCAGAAGTTTGATCGTGATCTTGAGATGCATTCCATGTGGAATTCAGATAGAGAAAAAGAACTAGGTGACCTTGAGCGGTCAAATAGTTCAGCAGAAAGTGCATTGAAGAAACCTGTAAAAGAATGTGTTGCAGTTCCATGCTTCTTCACTGATGCAGAGAGGAGGTCTATAATGGATACCACCCAGATCGCTGGGTTCAACTGTGTTGTTGCCTTTGACCCCTATGTTGGTGGAAGGAAAGTTGATGATGTTCTGGTTGGCTACTTCTGTGAAGAGTTTGGCAAGAAATATAAACTGAATATCAAATCAAATAGTAGGCCTTTACTGCGACTCGCTCAGGAGGGCGAAAAGTTTAAGAAGTTGATGAGTGCAAATGCTTCAGATCTGCCTATGAATATGAAATGTTTGAATGATATTGATATCTCTGGGAAAAGGAACAGGGGTCACTTTGAAGAAATGTGTGACAGCCTGTTGTCTCAATTGGAAAATCCTCTGCACAGCATCTTAGAGCAAGCAAAGCTCAAGAAGGAAGATCATTCCCTTTTACAACAAAAAGCCAATGATTGTGTACAGCTGTATGGAGAGGCAACTCAAGTCACAGAGGGATGTCAAGAGTCCCTACTTGGAACAAAACTTAGTGAAGCAAAGGTTCTCAAAGTTTTGTGGAAAACATTTATGGATCGCAGAGAGAGGCGTCTTAAGAATGTTGAAGACATTAAGACTAGCCCAATTGAGTTGCCTATGGATCACGGTCCTCCGTGGTGGATTGGACAGACGGTTATGAGGGACAAGCTGTCTGACATTTATGAGAAAGCTGTCAATGAAGATGACAGAAACGAGAAGGAGCGAAATGATGCCAAAAATGCAGTTGAAAAATGTGTATATGAGATGAGAGACAAACTGTGTGGCATTTATGAGAAATCCGTCAATGAAGATGACAAAACAGTTTCATCCGGAAGCTTGAGGATAATAGGAGGCTTATCAGTGAGTCAGCAGTGCTTGACACATGCGTGCCTGGAAATCTGTGTCCCAACCCTAGGGTTGAAACAAGAGGGGGGGGGGTATGTAACAGGAAGTCAGCTAAATCTGGGAATGTAGTCACAGGAAGGAGATACATTTCCACCTGATTTAGAGAATCCATTAATTAATTTAGGGTGTTGGCTACAGAGCTAGCCAGCAGGAAGTTGAAAGGCCTTCACCTGTTCAGAATGAGGGAGTTAAGGCTCTATAATTTGTTCAGAGAAATTCCTATTGTTTGCTGCCTCCAGAAGCTGCATCCTGAAGCCATGTGGGCTGGGAGCAGGAGGACAGTCAGCGTGTGCCTCCCGACAGGATGTGTGGGCCTGGGAGAAGACCCCCCGGAGTGATGTGTGCCCGGGACGGTAACCAAGGGTGAATACGTCTCAAAGGTGAGAAGACGAACTGTTGATGTGAAAGAAACAAAGGACTGTGTTGCCCTGTGAAGCTATTATAAAAGGACTATTGAGTCAAGGATCAGGAGATTGAGGGCTATGTTAGATGATTACAGTCACACACACCTACACAGGTTGAACTGGATGGACTATTGTCTTTATTCAACCTCGCCTACTATGTAACTATGTAACTATGAGTGTCCGCTGTAGGACAAGGAAGTCTGCCCGACGGTAGGTTGGAGACAGACACTTAGGCAGGTTCCAGTTGTGAGAAGGTAGCCGCCCACAGAGGCAAGGATTTATTTTCTGTTTTATTTTATTTTGGATGTTTTGCTGCATACAGCCTGGTGAAGAAAACACCATTTAATAAACCACACTGTTTGTTTGCAAGCACTTGTCGGCTACCTCTCTGGGAAAACGCACCCCCCAAGGGGTCATCCACACCCGCCACCGAGCTAATCCCTTACATAAGCTAGAGCAAACTGAAGGGTTGAGCTGGGGAGTAGAGAGATAGATTTGGGTGTCATCTGCATAGAGGTGGCCATAGGAGTTTATCTAGTGACCAAGGAATATGGTGTAGATGGAGAAGAGAAAGGGTCCAAGGACAGAACCTTGGGGGACCTCTACAGAAAGAAGAAGTGGAGAGGAGGAGGCAGAGCTGTAGGCAACATAGAAGAAATGCTGTGTGTAGGAGGAGAACTGGGAAAGAGAGAGTCTTGAAAGCCAAGACAGTGGAGTTTTTTTGAGGAGGAGTGGGAGGTTAACAACATCAAAGGCAGCAGAACAGTCTAACAGTATGAGTATGGAGTAGTGGCTGTTGGTTTTTGCAGTTAATAAATAATTACTGAGTTTTAGTAGGGCAGTTTCTGTGGAGTGTTGTGAGCAAAAGCCAAACTGTAAATGGTCAAGAATGTTTTTGTTAGTGAGGCAGGAGCTCAGACAGTTAAAAACAAGGTATTCTAAAAGTTAAGAGGTAAATGGGAGCAAGGAGATGGGTCTTAATTTGTTCAGGCTGGTGGTGTCTAGTGAGGGCTTTTTTAAAATGGGGGTGATAAGTGCATGTTTTAGAGGGGGAGGAAAGGTGACAGTAGAGAGGGAGAGATTTAAGATGAAAGTGAGCATAGAGAAAACAATCAAAAGGATAGAGCCAATGTAATACAAGTCAGATACTGCACCAACATCCCCATAATGTTATTAGAAGAAAGAAACAAGAGGTATCGTAGGACTTTAAAGGTGCATATATTTCATTAATATTAACACTTAACAAGACACAGGATAAAGTTTAAAAAGAGGAAAAATTATTTTCCAATTTTTTATTAAATAACTATATTAAAAAACATTTAATATGATAAATACAGACACAATACAGATAAAGGAATGTCATGCCTTTACAAAGGGCATGCAAGAAGGTGGCTTCTGAACGCTATATAGTTTTGACCGGTTTCGCCAGATCAGGCTTCCTCAGTAAAATTAGCGTGAAACAGGAATCCTTCTATCAAGTGAAACAAATATGTGTCATTACAAGCGAATTGATACATTACCCAAACATTTATATAAAGAAAACATCAAATTACAATGATGTTTATGCATAATGAGCAAGTTCATCCCATAGAGACCAAATATGAAAAAACTGATCCAAACCTGTGATTGGAGCAGATATGAAGAAAGTTGGTGTATGTGGGCCCAAGATTCTGCAGAACACAAATGTCCAGGAATCAAGCAGGTGTAACTTCTAAATGGTCTACTGCAGAGGGGGGTAGTGTAGGAGCAGGAATATAAGCTTGATATCCTAATGAAGCACAATATATTGAAATCAGCCCTTAGTATAACTACAGTTAACTAAATTTGTATAATTTGATGTAAAAATACATGTGTATATATATAATGAGAGTTACTTACTGGGTCAAATTGCATGCAACTTACATGAAAGGTTTGCTGGTCATAGAGCAGGCCATTAGGGTATTAGGGTATTACATAGTTACATAGTTACATAGTTAGTGAGGTTGAAAAAAGACATCAGTCCATTCAGTTCAACATATGATGTGCGTGTGTGTTTGCTTTTAACTGTACATTGTATACCCCTGTATGTTGTGGTCTCTAAGGTGCCCATCTAATAGTTTTTTGAAACTATCAATGCTCCCTGCTGATACGACTGCTTGTGGAAGAGAATTCCACATCCTTACCGCTCTTACAGTGAAGAACCCCTTGCGCACTTTAAGGTTAAACCGCCTTTTCTCTAGTTTTAGTGAGTGGCCACGTGTCTTATTGTATTTCCTTTCTCTGAATAGTTTGTTCCTTATGCTAGGGTCGCCAGTACAGTATTTGTACATTGATATCATATCCCCCCTCAATCGTCTCTTCTCCAGAGAGAATAGGTTCAGTGCTTGTAGTCTTTCCTCATTTTTTCCAGCTGATGTCCTCCATTCCCCTAATTATTTTTGTTGCCCTTCTCTGGACTCTTTCCAGTTCCAGCACATCCTTCCTGAGGACCGGTGCCCAGAACTGGACAGCATACTCCAGATGTGGCCGGACCAGAGTCTTGTAGAGTGGGAGAATAATCTCTTTATTTCTGGAGTGAATCCCCTTTTTTATACATCCCAGTATTCTGTTGGCTTTGCTTGCAGCGGCTTGGCATTGCATGCCACTGCCAAGGCTGTTGTCTACCAGTACCCCCAGGTCCTTTTCCATCCTAGACTCACCCAGAGGTCCCCCACTAGTGAGTAGCTTGCTTTCTGGTTTCTGGCCCCCAAATGCATTACTTTACATTTTTCAACATTAAACGTCATCTGCCATGTAGTTGCCCACCCCGTTATTTTGTTCAGGTCCGCTTGCAAGGTTTCCACATCCTGCATAGAAGATATTGGCAAGCCTAGTTTAGTATCATCTGCAAATACTGAGATTGTACTCGATATCCCCTCCTCTAGATCATTTATGAATAAATTAAACAGGATTGGTCCCAGGACAGAACCCTGGGGGACCCCACTTTCCACACCCGCCCAATCCGAGTACTCCCCATTAATCATCACCCTCTGGACTCTCCCCTGGAGCCAGTTCTCTATCCATGTACTCAGCTTATGGTCCATACCTACCTTCCTTAGTTTGTACAGTAAGCGTTTGCGGGGAACGGTGTCAAAGGCCTTTGCAAAGTCCAGATACACCACATCCACAGGCTTTCCTTTATCTAGGTGGCAGCTCACTTCATCGTAGAAGGTTAATAGATTGGTTTGGCAAGAACGATTTTTCATGAATCCATGCTGATTACTACTAATAATACCGTTTTCATTACTAAAGTCTTGTATGAGGTCCCTTAACATCCCCTCCAAAATCTTGCAGACTACAGATGTTAGGCTGACCGGCCTATAGTTACCCGGGATACATCTCGGCCCCTTTTTAAATATTGGTACCACGTTGGCTTTTTTCCAATAAGCTGGCACCATACCCGTCTGTAAACTATCCTTAAAGATCAAGAATAATGATCTGGCAATCACCTGGCTGAGCTCTTTAAGAACCCTCGGGTGCAAGCCATCCGGTCCCGGTGATTTATTTATGTTAAGTTTCTCTAGTTTAGTTATAAGTCTATCTTCTGTTAGCCATGGTGGCACTTCCTGAGGTGTGTTGTTTAGTTCGGCCTTACAAGCTGGGTTCGTGGTCTTGTATTTTTTGAAGGCCTTTTCTTTAGCACTAATATGCATTTTTATGTTGGAGTTTAGCCACCCAAGGTTTAGTTTTGCTCTTTTAAATTTATTTCCCTTTGGAATGCACTGACCAATCCCCTTGTTATGTATGCTGGTGCCGGTGTAATAATGCGAGATTTCGTCACTAGGTGATACGCAAGGGCTGCTGGGAATCGCCTAGTGACGTAATCGCCTATAAGCGGCCAGACCCGGAAGTGCGGATGAATAAAGAAGAAAAAAAGGTATTTCCTTGCAATGTAAAGTGAACTTGGTGTTGAGTTGTTCACTTTAAGGTCAACACAGAGGACAAGGGGGCACTCTTTACGTCTAGAGGAAAACAGATTTTGTCTCCAAATACGGAAAGCTTTCTTCACCGTAAGAGCTGTGAAAATGTGGAATAGATTCCCTCCAGAGGTGGTTCTGGCCAGCTCACTAGATTGCTATAAAAAAGGCCTGGATTCTTTCCTGGGTGTACTTAATATAAGTGGGTACTAATATTTATAGGTAAAGTTGATCCAGGGAATATCAGATTGCCTCTCAGGGGATCAGGAAGGAACTTTTTTTCCCCTGCTGTATCAAATTGGATCATGCTTTGCTGGGGTTTTTTTCGCCTTCCTACTGCCTTCAACTGCGGGTATAGGATTGTGTATATGGGATTGTATCGTTGGGTTTTCATTACTTTTTTTTTTTTTTATTGGTTGAGCTAGATGGACTTGTGTCTTTTTTCAACCTGACTGTGTAACTATGTAAGTGTTTCCTGTGAGTGGGTGAAGCTGCTCTCTCTCAAATGTGCTGTCCTGAAAGGCGAGGGGAGAAATTATATTTTTGGAAAGCAGATTTATATTGAGTGAAGGCTTGCAGGGATTTGGTTTTTACACCACAATCCCTCCAGTGCACGGCTTTATCTCCTAAGATTTCTGGTGTCATCAGTCTGTCAAGGTTGTAATGGTTGGGGCCTGATTCTGTATGATGAGAGGAGCAAGTGCATCCAGTTAGGATGACAGTAAACTGGTAAAGCAAGTGCATCCAGTTAGGATGACAGTGAACTGGTAACAACCTTGACCTTGTATTCTCCCATCTTTGCACTCCCATCCCTGCCACCTCACCCACACGCCTTTCCCTTCCTCTGATCCCAATCTCATTACTTTCACAGTGTCCCTGTCTTTAACCACCTATCGCTCAAAGAAGCAAATCACCTTTGCTACTTTAACCCCTCTCTTTTCTACTCTGCTACTGACCACTTCTATGAAACAATCTCACCCCTGCCCTGGCCACTTCCCCTTAATGTAATGGCTGCATAAGCAACAGAGGTTGTCCAAGCTTCATATCATTAATGGTAGATAGAAAATTATAGTTGAGCTGCACGACACGCATGTAGATTTTTTTTTGCAGTTGCCCAAAAGGCAGGAGGCAACTGTGGTTGTAACCCTATAATTTTTAAAGATAACATGCAATGCTAAATGTTAAATGTCAAGGTGGGATATAAAAAATAAGTAATCTCATTACTATAGTAACTGAGAAAAGCAACCAATTAAATGGAAAAGGGCACAAATAAAAAGGTCATGATATTATTGAAGATATAATAAAATTATATATGAAGTAACCCCTGTACACATGAATGACCCTCACCAAAGCAATTTGTGGCAAACAACATTTAAGCAAAGTAAAGAATGTTACATTTAAGTAAAGTAAAGTGAAGTAAAGAAAAAAAGATGTGCTAAGTAAAGTAAAGTAAAGAAGATGTGCTAGATATATCATCATGTTCAAATAAGATGTATAAATCCAAAACATTCATGTAAAAAAAAAATATTAGAAGTTCTACAGGTATACAAACAATGTTCAAATTATACAAATAATCAAATGTGTGAAAAAACTAAACATAAAACTGAATATAAAAAAAATCTATATACTGCATAATATATAAAATATGCAAGTATGTATAATATAGTTGTTACAAGTTGTAGAATTTGAAAGTATTTAACTACTTGACGTCCGCACTATAGCCAAATGATGGCTACAGCGCGGACCTGAATTGCCGGGGGGGTGTACGTTGACGTCCTCTCAGCAACGAGTGGCCTGCGTGCTCCCTGCGGAGTGTGCACGGCTCACTCTGTGATCGGGCGAGTCCATGAGACTCGCCTGATCACAGATTTGAGATCGGGGTCGATCCCACCCCCTTACTACGTGTTCAGCTGTCAGCCAATGACAGCTGATCATGTAAAGTAAACAGCAGCCGGCGATTAGCTGTTTTTTTTCTCCTCACGCTGTCAGTGTGAGGAGAAATAAACAACAATCGCCAGCTGCTGTCAGAGGGACATCGGTCCGAAGAGGAGAGGGATTATTTGTGCCCCCAGTCCACCCTACCAGTGCCCACAAGTGCCCACCAGTGTCGACCATCAGTGCCCACCAGTGCCCCCCTACCAGTGCCCACCAGCGCCACCTACCAGTGCCATCTGCCAGTGCCCACCAGTGCCACCTACGAGTGTAACCTATCAGTGCTCACCAGTGCCACCAATCAGTGCTCCATCATGTGTCCCCTACCAGTGCCTATCAGTGCCCAACAGTTTCACCTATTAGTGCCAATCAGTGCCCATTAGTGCTGCCTATTAGTGCCCTTCAGCGCCACCTACCAGTGCCCTTCAGTGCAGCCCAGCATTGCCCATCAGTGCCACCCATAAGTGCCACCCATCAGTGCTGCCTTATCAGTGCCGCCTTATTAGTGCCCATCAGTGTCGCCCTATCAGTGCCCATCAGTGTCGCCTATCCGTGCCCATCAGTGCAACCTCTCAGTGCCCATCAGTGCAGCCTCTCAGTGCCCATCAGTGCAGCCTATCAGTGCCCAACAGTGCAGCCTGCCAGTGCCTATCAGGGCCCATCAGTGCTTCCTCATCAGCGCACATCAATGAAGGAGATAAAAATGGAGAAGCGCTCGACCCGGTCCACAAAAGCTGACTAATTTCTATCCACCAGCGGGAGAAAGGCCTCACCAACATGGCGGCGACAGCTTCTTCACTCACGAGGCAGGCTAGACTTCTGCAGGAGCAGAGAGCAGACAAACATCGGTGACTCACCCCACTGAAGGAGCTCTCTCAACACATTCCAATGGTGAGTCCTCACCCCCTGAATCCCCAATAAGCCCTGCTAAACAAAAGAAATCCTGACAAGATCAGGAAAATGGTAGTGTGCAGCCCTTACTCAAAGTCCAAGCTGTCTCACAGATTATGAGACCATTAGAGGACTACCCCTTTTCTTCTCAGCCTGCCACCTTAGCAAACCTCAAAGAAATGCATCTTATCCCTAAAGAATCCCTGCACTTAAATATGTCAGCCATGCTTACTAACGTCACCACGGCTGTCCAGGATCTCTCAATCAGAGTGTCACATGCCGAAAATAAAATTGCCGATATCTGCCACGCACATAATGACCAATCTTCTCCTCATCCTTTGGATACGGCATTTGTCTCCTACGCCCGCTCTACTCGCAACTGTCCATCATGATACCTGCCACACATCGGGGGACCACACCCTCACTTTACTTTCCGTGAATATAAAAGAGATCAAATTGGATAACCAGTGTTTACTCCACCTGTCTAGTCAAGCAAGCATAACCCATACATCCCAATGCCATGGGTCCTAAGTTTATTTAATGTAAAAGGCCTTTATACATTATAGATAGCCCATATAAAAGAAGGGCATTAAAAAAAGAAATGATCTCCCTCCACAGAGACTTCACTTCAATTTCAACTGAGAAAATCTTTACTTCATGATAAGTGTAGATTTATAGTGCTAGTATGTGATATTGATGGTGTAACATACACATTGGTTAACATTTATACTTCCAACGTAAAACAGACCATTTTTTTTCCAACATACTCCTTAAAAACAATTCTGAATGTCTCCAGGGACACCTAATGATTAGTGGAGACTTTAATGCAGTTGCAGATCCCTCTATTGATACCACAACAAAATCAAGAAGACCCTCAACATGTCTAAATTCCTTTTTTATAAGAATGGTCTGTTTGACGTCTGGAGATGCCTCCATGCAGAGGAAAAGGATTACTCCACTTCTCACAGGTCGTTTTAAGAATCGATATGTTTGTTGTAGATCATTGGACTCTCCAAATTGTGGCCTCTTCATCAATTGAAACCATCACTTGGTCAGATCAGGCCCCCATCACAATCCAAATGACCAACTCAGAATCTCCTAAAAACGTTGCACTTTGGAGACTTAACAGATTTCTTTTATCTAACCCAGACTATAGTCAAATGCTTGAAAAAGAGCTAAAATCCTATTTTGATCTTAATGATACAAAAAATATAAACAAATTCACACTCTGGTCTGCCCACAAGGCATTTATTAGGGGTATATTAAAAAAATTAGGTGCTATGGAGAAGAAACGCAGATCTCAACGGTTTGATAATCTGACCAAAATGATTCTAGAAATTGAAGAGGCCAACAAGCGGGACCCTTCCTCTAAAAACTCTAGCAAACTCCTTAGGCTCCACAATGACCGAAGGAGCTGCTATTGTATGACCATGAGAAATCTGTCAGATACTTCAAAGTTAAAAGATATGCCCTCAGCAACAAATCCGGAGCCTATTTAGCTAAATGCCTAAAGCGTAAAACAGTAGCCACCAAAATACCCTTTTCTCAAATGCCCCAAAACTGGTGCGAAAATCCACAACCCTGCTCACATAGTTGGAATCTTTAAAGACTTCTATTCTGCCTTATACAATCTCCAAAATGACTTAGACACCCCTCAACCAACAGACAAACAAATCAACAACTTCCTCGACAACCTTTCACTACCAGCTTTGTTCCCTGAACAAAGACTACACATTTCCCAACCCTTGACATCATTTGAAATCCATAAGGTCATCAATGGACTTCCCCAATCCAAAGCCCCTGGCATTGATGGATTCCCTAATAATGACTACAAAAAATTTGCAAACACTCTTGCCCCCCACCTAACAACTATTTTCAATGCAGTTTTAGCTGGAGACCAATTCCCGAAAGAGATGCTTCAAGCAGTGATAGTAATAATCCCCAAACCAAACAAAGATCCTTCCCTTCCAAGTAATTATAGATCAATTTCACTCTTAAACTCGGATTTGAAAATTTTCGCAAAGGCACTAGCTCTCCGAACCTTGGAATTACGACCCTCACTATATCCTGATCAATTAGGATTTGTGAAGGGGCGTCAGGCATCGGATGCCACTAGGTGTATGCTTCAAACATATTGAAAATCACAACATTCTGGCTTTAGATGCCGAAAAGGCATTTGACAGAGTGCACTGGGGATATCTCAAAGCTGTTCTACAAAAAATTGGCCTTCAAGGCCCCATCCTGGCTGCCATTATGGCACTATACACACACCCTTCTGCCAAGGTCTATATATCCAGAACGCTATCAACAGCATTTGACATTACAAATGGCACAAGGCAAGTGTGCCCATTATTGCCACTAATATTCGCTGAGTCCTTAGTGTACTCGGTCAGACGTTCACCAAATATCACGGGAATCCGAAAAGATCCTATAGACAACAAGATAGGCCTGTTTGCAGATGATGTGATACTCACCTTATCAAACCCACTCAAATCATATTAGAAGTTAAAACACTCTTGGCACAATTTGGGAATATATGGTACTATAAAATCAATGATACAAAATCGCAAATCTTAGGCCTAAATATCCCCCCACCTCCAACACAAAATACAATCCAATGTGTCACACCAATAGACATCCCTCCATATCAAATATTTAGGTGCCCTCATTCCTTCGACATCTGCAAAGCTTTTCACTCTAAACTATAAACCCTTTTTGGATAATCTTCCTACAGAACTAACCAAATTGACGATTACAGAATTATCGGGGATTGGCAGAATAGCAGCCTTCAAGATGATGATCCTCCCTAAACTACTATACCTCTTTCGCACCTTTCCCATCCCTATTCCCCACATCTTTTTCACCAAAATACAAGCCCTACTTGTACTGTATATGGAAAGGAAAGAAATCAAGAACCGCTTTTTCTATCTTAACTAAGCACACCTTAACGGGAGGCCTATCCGTCCCACAAATTTTTTACTACTACTTAGCATCTCTACTGTGTTACCAAAAATATATGAGAGTTAATCTATCTCAGACAATATTTGGGTTAATAATGAGAGTTCTATGACTGTGTGAAAACTTTAACACAACAATTATTTATTCGTATAAGGTTTGCACAGCCTACGTAATTTACAACAATAATAACTATTGTACATACTACACAATGTATAATTTCCCTAGTTTAACTGAACAAATACAATGCATAGAGTATATACTCATATACACACACTATGACCGACACACAAATAAAATATACAATGTAAACTTACTCCTTAATCCATAATTGCCTCTAGTGATGGCTCTAGCTTTCCCATGCCAAAACAGGAAGTCACCCTGTCTCACCGAACCTAATATAGACCCATATCCCATAGCCTTGTATAGGGCCATTCTCATTGGTTCAGCTATCTTGCTTGTCACTTCCTGTGGGCGTATCTCTTCCCAGATTGGACCATTTCCCCCTCCCATAGTTACGCCTCGTTCTAACCACTCCTCTATGTTGGTGGGGGCCATTATTCATAACTGCGGAGTGGCTCTGGCTCCACAAAGTCTCGCTTCCAAAAATGTAATCACAGGTAATACTATCCGTAGTTGTTTATATGTAAACAGCAGTTGCCTGCATTTTAAATGGACTGGTTAAACCGGTTTCTTTAACTGAGTGCCAACTGGAAGTCACACCACTTTATATAAGTGACAATCATCTCTCAACTAAATGTAAAATCCAAAACTCAATATATCATACCTGTATATATTTACATACATATTTACAATCTCTACAATAGAGATTTATACATAATCTCCTCATCATCACAACACGGTAAAAGAAATTACGCCTAAACCCCATATGGCAACAGATGCCCGCTTGGGGCCTGCAGAAAGCAAAGGCCCCACATAACATAATGGTTTAGGTGTAATCTCCTTTTGAGCGTTTGTCACTCTATCTGAAATAAAACTAGTTGGAAAAAAAACTATAAACTCTCCGTCTCTACAGACCCACATTCCTGGATCTCAGTGTCATCAGTTCATTACTTGTTCTGGATGTAATACCTCCATAATGATGGAAGGAAAAAAAAAAAAAAAAATACTAAGAGTCCAAACCACACAAAAAAAAACAAAATGAGGATAAGAGTTCTCAATAGTCCAATAATAATAGTATGAAAGTCCATAATGCAAATCTGGTCCTGTTGCTCTTGCTTCTGGGACGGCCTTCCATGGAGATTCCAAATGGAGAAAGCATATTCCGTATAAGGCTATGGACCAGCTTTCCTGGCTTTCTGTGATTATACTTTATTATTGTGGACACAGGTAGGGAGAGAAACACGTGTACTTTTCAGACATATGCATTCAACTGACTGCTTATCTGGTAATTATGAGTAGTAAGGACCTTTGTTTAGCCTTGCTATAGATTTACTGTGACCTAATAGTGAGACCCTTTTTCCTTGAAATGTTTTTTTATCAATTTGAATGGTTACCCCCTTCAGCCAGGTGCTTCTAGATTTTCATCACCCCCTTTATTCATCCATTGTCATATGCCTGCAGATAACTCTGCCCTGCCTTCTGCTGGTTACCACTGTGTGGTGTGTGACCCTTCAAGTCTCCAGGGGGGTTCTGTTGCTACCGGCAACTCACCACTGACTCTGTTTACTGAAACTGTGTTCAGTTATCCAAACCCCGATGGGCTCTTCGCTGGTGCCACACAATTGTGGCCGTAGTTTTGTCCTTTGCTAGCGTATGTAGCTACAGTAGGAGTCATGCCTTTTGGCAGGCTGTGAGACAGAGGTCATTCCTTTAGCAGGCTCCGAACAGAGTAGGCAGTGTCAACCAAGCAGACAAAATGACGTAATGTCAAAATGCAGATAAGTGTGATGTCACCAGTTACTCGTGGCTTCAGGAATCACTAAACTAAATTACATTACTTTTAAGTACAATTGTACTATGCCGGGTCAGCTATTTGCCAATCACTATGAGTCTCATAAGTCCCAGTATATCTATATGATATGCAAGCGATGCTCTTTGAACTTCATCATGGCACCCAAAAAAATTGACAAATGATTTTAATTTGGAGAGAAAGAAAAAAAAACTGACTACATGTGATGACTGCCACATATTTGAGCTGTAGAGCGGACTTTGTGTACCATGTACAAAAAAAACAATTGTTGAGTGACTGTTGCCCAAAACCTGGTGTTATCGTTCCTATTGCCATAGTTGGTAATAGCTAAATGACAAGAGGGAGCTTCAATAAATGTATACAACACAATTATTCCATGGTGGAAGGGATACAAAACTGTTGTGAACTGGCCCATAAACACAATGCTCTATGGAAGCTTTAATATGCTATACCCATATTTCAATGTTGTCACTATAATGTTCCCCATACTCCCCTCTTTTTTTTTTTTTTTTTTTTTTTTTTTTTAGCAAAAACCCAAAATATGGAATCACCCTACAAATTAAGGTGATAAAGGAAAGAAAGAGAAATAGTTACCAAAAAAATTAGAATAAAAAAAAATTAAAAATAAAATCAATAATAAACAAATATATAAAAATTAAAGATAAAAATAAAAAAAAATATTAAAAAAAAAATAAAGATAAAAAAAAATTAAAATTAAAAACGTACAGATTTGGTGCTGGCTCTAGCTTTCCCATGCCAAAACAGGAAGTCACCCTGTCTCACCGAACCTAATATAGACCCATATCCCATAGCCTTGTATAGGGCCATTCTCATTGGTTCAGCTATCTTGCTTGTCACTTCCTGTGGGCGTATCTCTTCCCAGATTGGACCATTTCCCCCTCCCATAGTTACGCCTCGTTCTAACCACTCCTCTATGTTGGTGGGGGCCATTATTCATAACTGCGGAGTGGCTCTGGCTCCACAAAGTCTCGCTTCCAAAAATGTAATCACAGGTAATACTATCCGTAGTTGTTTATATGTAAACAGCAGTTGCCTGCATTTTAAATGGACTGGTTAAACCGGTTCCTTTAACTGAGTGCCAACTGGAAGTCACACCACTTTATATAAGTGACAATCATCTCTCAACTAAATGTAAAATCCAAAACTCAATATATCATACCTGTATATATTTACATACATATTTACAATCTCTACAATAGAGATTTATACATAATCTCCTCATCATCACAACACGGTAAAAGAAATTACGCCTAAACCCCATATGGCAACAACTGGATCAATCCAAATCCTGGTGGGAAATCAGTACCAACAAAACATGGGCCCAATTAGAAGCCGGCTCACTAGCGCCTCTAACTGCTAAAAGCATTTTACTAGCCTCGTTAGCAGACCATAAAATCCCACAATCCCCTTTTCCAGCTATCCAAGCCCCCATTCAGGCAATTCGTTCCTCCTCCAAGGAACTAAGACTAAAAAACCCACACCAGAACATACAAATTCCAATTCAATACCTACATATATTCATACCTCACATTACCATGTCATTTTGGGAAAAAGCAGGTATACACCATTTTAAAGACCTACTAGAGAATAAAAACCTCCTACCCTTTTCTAAACTCCAACACAAATATAACCTCCCTTCTACTGAATACTATTGTTACATCCATATATATCACCTCCTTAAAAAATCTACACCCCTAGCAGAAGTCACTCTTTCTCAATCGGTCTTTAAATTCTATCATAAAGAAAATGAACATACCAAAGGCATTTCCTTATTCTATAAAATCATTAGCGGCGCCTATGATTTTCAGAAAGCCACAACTATTGAGAAACGTGAAAAAGACATAGGAATCACATTCCCCAACACCACATGGCAAAAAGCTATAGCACAAACCTACAAAGTGACACTTTGCTCCGACCATTGGCAATTATACCATAAAATACTGTAGATGGTACCTCACTCCATATAGACTTTCCAAAATGTACCCTACCTCATCAGCACTTGGTTGGCGCCAATGTGGAACTTCAGTATCCTTGGTTTTGCCCATCTATTACCTCACACTGGAACCAAATCTTCAAACTGATCTCCCCGAGTTCTCCCCCCTACCCATATCCCCCAACATAGCCCTGTCACTTCTACGTCTGAACATAGATTATATCCCCAAAGAAATTAGAACTCTAACATTTCACATACTTCTATCAGCTAAATTAAGCATAACAAGAAATTGGAAATTCTGACGACCCCTAATGTTTCAGACGTAATCTCTGACCTAAATTATATATGCTCCCTGGAATGTCTATATGCTCTAAAAAATGACAATTTCCAAACATTCCACTCTGCGTGGTCATCATGGATGTCACATAATTATCACTCAAGTTTCTAAACCCTAAAATTCACATCCTTAAAAACTAATAATATCTCACATTGCCCTCATATTTATCTGAATATTTCAGGCCGCTTGACAAGAAGTTAGACCCATCCAGCAACGGACACTGGTTAATATTTCTACTACTCAATCTTCCACCCACTCATCCCTCATGGACAGCTTGCCTCCATTTCATATATGCTGTATCCCTAACCTCGGACCTCTTTGTTCATATACAATATCTAATTTCTTAATGTTTGGGCTTAATTGCATTACAGCTATAGGTAAGTCACAATATACAAAATAAGCAAAGGAAAGAGCACACTTGAAAGAGGCCCCTAAGCTTCTGGGCAGAAAGGTCTATCACCTTTATTTCCTGACATGGCAGGTCCTACTAGCCAAAAGGAGAGACTAGTAGAGGGCTTGCTACTCAGGCCTAGGCAGATATGACCTTTGCTCCTTAGATGATCTTATCAATGCTCTTCTCATTGCTGTAAATGCTGTAAGATAGGCTGTATATTGTGTACATACTGTTTTACTACGTTTTTGTTACTGTATGTTTCTTAAAACCTAAAAAAAAAAAAAAAAGATTGAAAGTAAATCACTCCCCTTTGCATATACTGTATATATGCTACAATGTATACATATCAACCAAAAACAATCACTGTCTTTTTACATATAA
Source organism: Pelophylax lessonae (assembly GCF_965119305.1). NCBI lineage: Eukaryota > Metazoa > Chordata > Amphibia > Anura > Ranidae > Pelophylax > Pelophylax lessonae. The sequence continues at coordinate 231,604,043 of NC_138771.1, forward strand.
AATGCTACAGTGCATATACACTAACAGGCCACTTTATTAGGTACACCCACCTGTTCAATTGCTTGCTAACACAAATTGCTAATCTGCAAATCACATGGCAGCAACTCAATGCATTTAGGCATCTAGAGGTGGTGAAGACGACTTGCTGAAGTTCAAACCAAGCATCAGAATAGGGAACAAAGGGGATTTAAGTGACTTTTAATGTGGCATGGTTGTTGGTACCAGACAGGCTGCTCTAAGTATTTCAAAAACTGCTGATCTACTGGAATTTTCACTCACAACCATCTCTAGAGTTTACAGAGAATGGTCCAAAAAAGAGAAGATATCCAGTGAGCTGCAGTTGTGTGGATGAAAATGCCTTGTTGATATCAGTCAGAAGAGACTAGGCAGACTGGTTCGATATGATAGAAAGGCAACGGTAACTCAAATAACCACTTGTTACAACCAAGGTATGCAGAATACCATCTCTGAATGCACAACACATCGAACCTTGAAATAAATGGCATACAGCAGCAGAAGACCACACCAGGTGCCACTCCTGTCAGCTAAGAACAGGAAACTGAGGCTACAATCCGCACAGGCTCACCAAAAGTGGACAATAGAAGATTGGAAAAATGTTGTCTGGTCTGATGAGTCAAATGACATTCAGTCATTTGACTGAATGTCAAATGAGCGTCAGAATTTAGCATAAACAACATGAAAGCGTGGATCCATCCTGCCTTGTATCAACAGTTCAGGCTGATGGTGTAAAGGTGTGGGGGATATTTTATTGGCACACTTTGAGCTCCTTAGTGCCAATTGAGACTTGTTTAAACACCACGGTCTACCTGAGTATTGTTGCTGACCATGCCCATCCCTTCATGACTACTTCCAGCAGGATATGCATCATGTCATAAAGTTCATATCATCTCAAATTGGTTTCTTGAACAGGACAATGAGTTCACTGTACTCAAACGGCCTCCACAGTCACCAGTTCTTGATCTAATAGAACACTTTTGAGATGTGGTGGAATGGAAGATTCGCATCATGGATATGCAGCCGACAAATCTGCAGCAGCTGCGTGATGCTATCATGTCAATATATACCAAAATCTCTAAGGAATGTTTCCAACACCTGTTGAATCTATGCCAGGAAGAATTAAGGCAGTTCTGAACGAAAAAAGGTCCAACCCGGTACTAGCAAGGTGAACCTAATAAAGTGGTCTGGTGAGTGTATATTAATACCCAATTAATCAAGTGCATCCATAAATGATCAAATCTTATAAAAAAAATCAAAATGTCCAAATCAATGTGTCCACATAAAAATGATTGAAAGTGTCTGTTTATAAAAATGCCACTGTATAAAGTGTTCTGTTTGCATTTAGTTCCTTTAGTGACCCGGACTTAACCCGAACTTTTCCCCGATCCCGAACCCCATTGAAGTCAATGAAGACCCGAACATTTGAGCACTAAAATGGCTCTAAAACAAACTTGGAAAGGGCTGCAAATGGCAGCAAAATCATCTTAAGAGCATGGCAAGTGCTTTGCAAACAAATGTGGATAGGGAAATAACTTAAAAATAACATAAAAAACATAAAAATAAAAAATAATCATCTTGAATGATGTAGGAGGAGGACGAGGGCCATATGGAGTAGGAGGTTGAGGTGGCGGAGGATATGACGGTGTAGGTGGAAGCAGCGGCAGCAGTGGAGGAGGAGGACGAGGCCCATATGGAGTAGGAGGTTGAGGTAGTGGTGGATGTGGCAGTGTAGGTGGAAGCGGCGGTGGAGGAGGACGAGGAGACAATACTGGTTTTTGTTTTTAATTTTATTTCTTTTTAAATTAGGGTACACCCCAAAAGAGTGAGAAAGATCAAAAATACAACAATGGCTGGGTAAGGCCGGTATACATGTCTATTCTGCACAAGGTACGGACAAGTCCTGTGGGATCCATGCCTGGTTCATTTTAATGAACGTGAGCTTGTCCACATTGGCTCTGGACAGGCGGCTGAGCTTGTCTGTGATAACGCCCCCAGCTGTGCTAAATACATGTTCAGGTAATACACTGGATGCAGGGCAGGCCAGCACCTCCAAGGCGTAAAGGGCAAGCTCAGGCCATGTGCCCATTTGGAGACCCAGAATTTGAAGGGGGCAAAGGAACTGTATATGGTATATGGTAAGGAATGGTGATGGCGGCAGGGGGACTTTTTTCCCCCTTCTGGGTTGAGTCTGGCCTTGGAAAAGGTATGTGTCCCTGGTTGTGGGCCGGGCTCTCCCAAAGCTGTCTAAGTTCTGAGACCTTCTGGTAGGGATGGGGCTGCACTGGTCTTGCCAGGGACCGGGATTCTGAAAAGCCTGTGGTGTATGTGCCCCTGGAGTGGCAGTCCAGGGGTGCCATAATTCACGGTGGATGGCAACACTATGAGTATGGCACCAAGGACACTGCACTTCCTACACACGTTTTTCACACCTACCTCTGGGGCCGGGCCTTTTGGTCAGGAGTCAGGACCAGAGGAATTTTTTATTCCTGGCCAGAGTGCCTGCTATAGTATTGCAACATGGCACTAACCTTGCACTTCTCCACTATCCCTTTCCCCACTGTTATGTGTTGTGTGTCCCACGTTTTGTGTTTTTTATTGTGGCGGTACACTTTATTTTGCACAGCGTGATTAGTAGGGTGTAGGTCCTTGGGCCTGTCCCTGAAAGTCTTGGGAGGGGGTGGATATGGCCTTCTGGCTTGGTGTGCCCTCTCTCATGGGGTCTCTCTTCGGGAGAGCCCCACCTAGTAGTTGGGGTGGTCTGTTTCAGCAGACCTCCTAAAGAACGATGCTGCCTGGTTTCGGCCAGGTTAGCCAGTGTAAGTACCCCAGTCCCTGTCAGGAGCTTTGCGCCCCTGAGGATCAGGGTCAAGGACCATGTGTACACCCTGTGCACTTTTTGTGTTTCACTTTTTTGGTGTGCACTTTTTTATGCACCCACCGGGTGATAGTCTGAGTCACACCACGGGCTTAAAAAAAAACAGCTGGTGGTCCTGGTTGTTGTGGCATGCCAACAAAGCTTTTCCACATTTCATATATGCTAAGCCTGCCTTATGAGGTGCTGGCGGTGCCCTGGCTGCGTTGGCGGCCTCCTCCTCCTCTGCCTTCGCCTTGTGCTTCCACTGTGCCCCCGCTGTCAGGTGGGAATGCCACCAGCATTGCTTCTCGACCTTTTGGCTAAGATCAAGTGTAGTATCTGTTGTTATCAGTTATCTGGGTGCCACCCTGCTGTGAACATGGTTCATCCTCCTCCATCTCCTCCTCCTCCTCATCCTCCACCTCGTCATCCTTCAGAACTGTGCCCTTGCTGGACAATTGTGTACCTGGCGTTTGTGGGTGCAGGAACCCACCCTCGGAGCCACTTGTGAATGACTGCCCTGAAAGCCTTGGAAATGATCACTGCTCCGGATGCGGAGGCGGTAGAGGATGAGGATGAGAAAGCGGAGTAGGAGGAGTTAGCAACAGGAGGCAAACTGAAGCGCCCTGCAATCCTCGGTGGTGGAAGGAGATGCGTCAAACAAATTTAAAGGGTATATCTCACAGTAACATAATCAGCAAACACTGCAAAATTATTAATTTTCCCCTAAATAGGTGTTTATTAAATAGCAGAATAGAACAACAGTATCCAAAGGGTGTATCTCACACGTACAGATACAGACTAAGCCGCAATTTAATATCTTTCTGTCCCCTAAATGGGTGTTTATTGAATAGCAGAATAGAACAACAGTATCCAAAGGGTGTATCTCACAGTAACATATGCAGACTAGGCCGCAATCTCATATTTTTTCCCTATATGGGTGTTTATTGAATAGCGGAATAGAACAACAGTATACCAAGGGTGTATCTCACACGTACAGATACAGACTAAGCCGCGATTTAATATCTTTCTGTCCCCTAAATAGGTGTTTATTGAATAGCAGAATAGAACAACAGTATCCAAAGGGTGTATCTCACATGTACAGATACAGACTAAGCCGCAATTTAATATCTTTCTGTCCTGTAAATGGGTGTTTATTGAATAGCAGAATAGAACAACAGTATCCAAAGGGTGTATCTCACAGTAAAATATGCAGACTGGGCCGCAATTTCATATTTTTTCCCCTATATGGGTGTTTATTGAATAGCAGAATAGAACAACAGTATACAAAGGGTGTATCTCACACATACAGATACAGACTAAGCTGCAATTTAATATCTTTCTTTCCCCTACATGGGTGTTTATTGAATAGCAGAATAGAACAACAGTATCTAAAAGGGTGTATATCACACGTACAGATACAGACTAGGCCGCAATTTAATATCTTTCTTTCCCCTACATGGGTGTTTATTAAATAGCAGAATAGAACAACAGTATCTAAAAGGGTGTATCTCACACGTACAGATGCAGACTAGGCCGCAATTTAATATATTTTCCCTAAATGGCTGTTTATTGAATAGCGGAATAGAACAATAGTATACAACGGGTGTATCTCACACGTACAGATACAGACTAGGCCGCAATTTTTTTTTTCCCCCTAAATGGGTGTTTATTGAATTGGCGGAATAGAACAACAGTATCCAATGGGTGCATCTCACAGTAACATATGCAGACTAGGCCGCAATTAACTTTTTATCCCCTAAATGGGTTTTTATTGCAAAGCGGAATACAACAGTATGCAATGGGTGTATCTCACTGTACCATATGCAGACTAGGCCGCAATTAACTTTTTTTCCCCTAAATGGGTTTTTATTGCAATGCTCAATACAACAGTATGCAATGGGTGTATCTCATTGTACCATATGCAGACTAGGCCGAAATGAACTTTTTTTTCCCCCTAAATGGGTTTTTATTGCAAAGCGGAATACAACAATATGCAATGGGTGTATCTTACTGTAACATATGCAGACTAGGCCGCAATTAACTTTTTATCCCCAAAATGGGTTTTTATTGCAAAGCGGAATACAACAGTATGCAATGGGTGTATCTCACTGTACCATATGCAGACAAGGCCGCAATTAACTTTTTTTTCCCCTAAATGGGTTTTTATTGCAAAGCGGAATACAACAGTATGCAACGGGTGTATCTCACTGTACCATATGCAGACTAGGCTGCAATTTATTTTTTTCCCCCTAAATGGGTTTTTATTGCAAAGTGGAATACAACAACAGTATGCAATGGGTGTATCGCACTGTAACGTATGAATGAAAATCTGAAAAAGAATTGTCCCCTTGATTGGTGCTTGTTGAATAGCCGATTTGAAATGCAGTGTCTAAACACTGTAAGTCACAGTAAAATAAAACTAAATACTAAAACGAAATACTGAAAAATAATTATTTTCCCCTTACATTGGTGCTTTTTGAAGAGCAGGTTAGAAAAGCAGTGTCTGTCTAAACAATGTATGTCAAAGTAAAATATGAAGGAAAACAGTTTTTTTCCTTTTTAAATGCAGATTAAGCAGACACATATGCACTCAGCTTGCATGAAATGGCCGCTACACACCGCACGCCTAACAGGTTTGATACTGTTGTTGTTCTATTCCGCTATTGAATAAAAAAAAACATTTGAATGAAAAACTGAAAAATATTTTTTTCCCCTAAATACTGAAAAATAATTATTTTCCCCTTACATTGGTGCTTTTTGAAGAGCAGGTTAGAAAAGCAGTGTCTGTCTAAACAATGTATGTCAAAGTAAAATATGAAGGAAAAACGTTTTTTTCTTTTTTAAATGCAGATTAAGCAGACACATATGCACTGAGCTTGCATTAAATGTGCAGCACCGCACACCACCCACCTAACAGACTTATAAAAGGGTTTTTTTTCTCCTTTATCCTCCTCACTGGGCTCAGGTCAGGGCATAGAGATCGTGCACTGCACCCCCACACAATACAATCAATGTAGATCAATGTCTGATTAACCACTTTACCACCAGAGGATTTTGCTGTCTTACGTCCAGGACACTTTTTGTGATTCGGCACTGTGCAACTTTAACTGACAATTGCGCGGTCCTGCGACACCGTACCCAAACAAAATTTATGTCCTTTTTTTCCCACAAACAGAGCTTTCTTTTGGTGGTATTTGATCACCTATGCGATTTTTACTTTTTGCGCTATAAACAGAAAAAGAGCGTACATTTTGAAAAAATAACAATATTTTTCACATTTTTTATATGAAATTCCCCCCCAAAAAAATGTAAAAATCTGAATTTTTTTTAATTTTTGGCCAATTTGTTTTCTGCTACCTATGTTTGGTAAAAAAAATCACAATAAGCGTATTTTGATTGGTTTGCGCAAAAGTTATTGCGTTTACTAACTAAGGGAAAGATTTCTGTCATATTTGGTGTTTTTTTTTAACGAGTAATGGCGGCGATCTGTGATTTTTTTTGCGGGACTGCGACATTGCGGCGGACAGATCGGACCCTTGACTGACATTTTTGACACTTTTGGGGGTACCAGTGACATTACTACAGTAACCAGTGCTATACATATGCACTGTTACTGTAAAAATGACACTGGCAGGGAAGAGGTTAATTTTATTGGAGAGGGAGGGGTTAATGTATGCCTGGTGCTTACTAACGCGTGTGGGGGGAGGTGACTGAGTGACACAGGGACAGATCGCAGGTTTAGCTATGCTGAACCCTGCAATGTGACCCTGCCTGTCACTTAGGAGATCCGCCCGCTTTGTTTACACAAGCGGGCGGATCTCCAGATTCGATTCCCCAATGATCGGGGAAGAGTGGCGGTGATCACCGCCGCTGCTCCCTGGCCCGACTCCCGCTGTGACTGAAAACAGCGGGAGCGAGCCTCCGGCGGTGCGCGCACGCCTCCCACAAGGGGAGAAGTCCAGCGACGTAGGTCTACGTCGCTGGACGGGAACAAGCCACTTTGCCGCAGTACAGTCAACGTGACTGGTCGGTAAGTGGTTAAAGAAGATTCTTCCTATTCTTTTGTCCAAAGCAATCTCCAGCCTGCCCCTACAATAATCTCCTATCTCTCCCTCCGGGCAAAAATATTGTGCACTGCACCTCTACACAATCAAATCAATGTAGATCGCTGTCTGATTAAAGAAAATTAATTCTTCCTATGCTTTCCCTCAAAGCAATCTCCAGCCTGACCCTACAATAATCTCCCTATATCTCCCTCAGCAGCATCAGGGACCTCTCCCTAGTAGAGTTTGAGCAGAGTGGCACGCAGCGCTATGTGACTCCAGCTTATATAGACTATGGGTCACATGCTGCACTGGCCAATCACAGCCATGCCATTAGTAGGCATGGCTGTGATTGCTTCTAAGGGCACACTAGTTAAACGCTTGCTGATTGGTTGCCTTGCACCTGTTGAAACCGCACCATTAAAACCGCGCCAAAATATCAAATAACATTACCGAACAACAAACAGTAAATGTTCGGGTCCGTGTCCGGGTACCGAATACCCAAAAGTCTGGTATGATCCCGAACAATACAGTCCAGGTTCGTTCAACCCTACTAGGAATTCTAGGCACTAGGAACTAGTCAGTTTGCTCCTATGGGTCCAAGAGTTCTTCCGGATTACGACACTCTTGAACCTATGCAGGTGGATGCTATTAAAAGTTTTATTTCTACACAGGAGGAAGAAATATGATGTTCAGAGAACTTATGCCTGGATTGTGAAGAACCTGGACATTATGCAGTTAACTGTCCAAATAAATGTAAAGAACAATTGCGGCAATTGATGTTACACTGTCCAAACAAATAAACTCAGTCTCTTAGTCTGTCTCTCCTTTGATTCAGGAAGCAAATAAAGTTAATTCTTTAACATCCCATTTTGTCATCCCTATGAAGCTACTAATTGAAAGTGGTGGAATCCCTTGCCGCACTATGCTGGACTCTTGGGCTGTGGGAAACTTCATGGGCATTGAATTTGCCCAAAATAATAACATTCAAATAAGAAATAAACTCGCTAATATTGATATGAATATGTAAAGGACAAAGATGCGCTGATCAAAGAATGGGGATTGCTGCACCTATAACTCCTGAATATAGGAATAATGGAAATGGAAAAATAAAAATAAAGTGCGCTATCCTAAACATATGTAGCATCAATTAAAATCAATGAGTGTATATGTGAACAACATTTACCAGATGGTAATGTGAAAGCATGGTGTAAAAAACCAACTAAGGTTATTTGTGCAAAATGTGTTGATTCGGTGAAAAGAATCCTAAGCCTGCATGTGTATCATCAAGAGTGATCAATAAACGTTTACATAATGGTTATCTAATAACATAGTGAAAAAATCAAAAAACATAAAATTATTAACAGGTTAACAATGAGATGATTCTGTAAAAAATCTGAATCCTGTGCAGATATTTCCTATAAACAGGTTAAAATGACACTGAGTTCATGGAAATAATGGAAATAGTGTTCTGAATAAGTCCCATATACAGTCCTACTCAGTAACTCCTGTTGGATACTGACATATGAGACATCCAGGTGCTCTGAATGTGTGTGAAAAAGGTAATGGCCACTTACCAGCTGGCTGCAGGAAAGCAGCTTTAATCACCCAACTTCACAGTTCAGGAATGCGATCCCCCTCCGTTTGTATTCTTAAGTAGAGATGGATGAACATCGGCCGGGGCAGTTTGCGAACGCCAGCCGCAAATTTTCTCAAAAGTCCGTGAACCACGAGTTTGCGGCGGGCCCCATTGACTTTAATGGGAGGCGAACTTTAGAAACCTTTAGGTCATATTTGCAGCCACAAAAGACGTACTAGCTGTGCACAAATAGTCCCAGCACATGGACAATGTCATAACAGAAGTATTGCAATTGGAAAAGTTGCCCTAATTTTTTTTTTTTTTTTACAGCAAAAAATATATATATTTTTTTTTTTTTCATAAATCATCCAGAACTGACAGCAGCCGGTAAATACATGTCTAATACATATAGGGTCCATTTACACATCTGTAAAATGAGTCCGCATCCATTCCACAATTTGGCGGAACCTTTACAGACTCATTGATTTTCAATTCCATTCTGAAAAATTAGGCATTCACAGGATAAAGAAGTAACTGTCGGCCATTCCAGGCCCCAAAAATTAGCCCACATGGGTTTAACTGACAGCAAACAACGTAGTATTTGATGGCTAGAGGTACATTATGCATTTACACAGGATACAGAAGTAAGTGTCAGCCTGTATAGGCTCCAAAAATTAGCTCACATGGGTTTAACTGACAGCAAAGAACGTAGTATTTGACGGCTAGAGGTACATTAGGCATTCACAGGATACAGAAGTAAGTGTTGGCCTGTATAGGCTGCAAAAATTAGCTCACATGGGTTTAACTGACAGCAAAGAAGGTATTATTTGATGGCCAGAGGTACATTAGGCATTCACAGGATACAGAAGTAAGTGTTGGCCATAAAAGGCCCCAAAAATTAGTCCACATGGGTTTACCTGACAGCTAAGAACGTAGTATTCTGTGGCTGAAGGTACATTAGGCATTCACAGGATACAGAAGTAAGTGTCGGCCTGTATAGGCCCCAAAATTTAGCCCACATGGGTTTACCTGACAGCTAAGAACGTAGTATTCTGTGGCTGAAGGTGCATTAGGCATTCACAGGATACAGAAGTAAGTGTCGGCCTGTATAGGCCCCAAAAATTAGCTCACATGGGTTTACCTGACAGGTAAGAACGTAGTATTTGGTGGCTGGAGGTACATTAGGCATTCACAGAAAAAATAATTGTCGGCCCTGAATGGCCCCAAAAATTTACCATTCAATGGACTTGAAATGCCTTTTATGCCGCTGTATGTAGCGAAGCCAAGGACCAGGAATTGCTGTGGGTGGATGGTGGACTGGCGGATATTTGGGGCCTGGCATGAGGAATTTCAATGAAACATGGTCTACTGGTCACATGTGTTGAATTCCTCAGAGATCCATGCCTCATTAATTTTTATAAATGTGAGGTAGTCTACACTTTAATGAGCTAGGCGAGTGCGCTTATCGGTCACGATCCCCTCTGCTGCGCTGAACGTCCTTTCGGACAGGACACTGGATGGGGGGCAAGCCAACATTTCTATTGCAAATTGTGAAAGCTCTGGCCAGAGGTCAAGCCTGCCCATCCAGTGGTCCAGGGGTTCATCACTCCTCAGAGCGTCCACAACGGCCGTTAACCCAATGTAGTCGGACACCTGTCGGTCTAGGCGTTCCCTCATGCTGGATCTGGAGTACAGCTGTCGATAGTTCGGCTGAAAGAAGGATCTCATATCTGAAGTGACCAAGACATCTTCAAACCGCCCTCTTCTTGCAGGCGCTGTTGGATTGCTACCCGCAACTGTCTCTCTGTGACTGGAAATTCCTCTGCCAGTGCACGGAAAAGCAGAATGCAGCATTTCACGCAGCAAGGCCTGGAAGCCCTGCATTCTGACCGCCCTCTGTGATTGTGGTAACATTTCCGCCATTTTGTGTTTGTAACGGGGGTCTAAGTACGTTGCCACCCAGTACTGCTCCTTGGACTTGCGTTTTATACGGGGGTCCCCCTTAAAACACTGGAGCATGAAGGCCCCCATTCGCACTAAACTGGAAGTGGTGTAGTGGCCTGCTTCCAGCTCATCATGCAGGATAATGTCATCCTCGTTCTCCTCCCCCATCCACGGATAACACCAGGGATCCCAGAAAGGTTTAAAGCATGCTCTTCTTGCTCCTCCTCAACCTCCCCAGCACCATCCTCCTCTGACTCCTCTTCAGACTCCTGCTGCTGATTTGTCTCAGATGGAGTAGCACCCACTGGGAATTCATCTAACATTGCGACTTCCTCATCTTCCTGCTCCTGCTCCTGCTCCTCGACGGCTTGATCAATGACACGACGCAGAAAGAAGGCGTAAGGTATGATGTCACTTATGGCGCCCTGGCTGTGACTGATCAGTTTGGTGATCTCATCGAATGGCCGCAAAAGTCTGCATGCATCCCGCATGAGCAGCCACTGGCGAGATGAAAAAAACCCAAGCTCCCCAGAACCTGTCCTGCCGCAGAGTTCGAACAGGTAGTCGTTAACTGCACGTTTCTGCTTGAGCAGCCTATCAAGCATATGCAAAGTTGAGTTCCATCGCGTCGGACTGTCACAAATAAGACGCCTGATGGGCAGGTTGTGTCGCCGTTGAATCTCAGCAAGGCGAGCCACGGCTGTGTAAGATCTTCAGAAATAGGCCGAGATTTTCCTGGCCTGCGCAAGACGTCCTGGACCCCAGCGTATTTGCCAACGAATCGCTGCACCACCAAGTTCAGGACATGTGCCATGCATGGCATGTGTGTTATTTTGCCCTGTTTCAGCGCGCTCAGCAGATTGGCACCATTGTCGCACACCACATTACCAACTGTCAAATTCAGTGGTGTCAGCCACTGATCTGCCTGTGAAAGCAAAGCTGAAAGGAGTGCAGGACCAGTGTGGCTCTTGGCTTCCAGGCACAACAGACGCAGCACAGCATGGCAACGTCTCACCTGGCAAGTGGAGTAGGTTCTGGGGATCTTGGGCGGCACAGTGGAAGAGACGGTAGCAGCGTAAGAGTAGGAGTCCGCTGAGGAGGAGAGGGAGGATGGAGGAAGAGGAGGAGGAGAAGAAGAAGCAGGCCTGCTTGCAATCCGTGGCGGTACAACTAAATCTACACGGGTGCCACGGTTACATGCTTGACGGCCTTCAGAAGGTTTACCAAGTGGGCAGTAAAAGTGATATACCTTCCCTGCTCGTGTTTGCTAGACCATGTGTCTGTGGTCAGATGTATTTTGGCACCAACACTGTGTGCCAGAGATATATTCACTTGCCGCTGAACATGGCCATACAGCTCTGGAATGCCCTTCTGTGAGAAATATTTCCTGCCGGGGACCTTCGTTTGTGGTGTTCCAATGGCCACAAATTTACGAAAGGCCTCCGAGTCCACCAGTTGATATGGCAGTAGTTGGTGGGCTATCAGTTCCGACAAGCCAGCAGTCAAATGTTGGGCAAGAGGGTTATCCGGTGTCATCATTTTTTTCCGCTCCAACATTTGTACCACAGAAGCCTGACTTTTTCCAGAACAACGTGACAACAGAATCATGAAAGGTGGAGTGGAGGGCAGATGTGAGGAGAGAGGAGAAGGAGAAGGAGAAGGAGAAGGGACTAAACAGTGAGAGCATGGAGTGTTGCTTTGTGGGTTCTGAAGGTGTTGCTCCCACTGGGCTCGTGATGGGAGTTCAGGTACCTTCTTAAGGCGGTCGTCCCTAGGTGAGTGTTGGGCTTACCGCGACTTATGCGTCGAAAGGCTGCAGATGGCAACACTGTTGTCAGCAATGGACACATTAAAAAAAGCCCACACTGCTGAGCCATGTGCCGGCATCCTGGGAGCACCAGATGTGACTGCACATGGTTGATGGCTCGCTCCTGATACATTTGCAGTCTGCTTTGTACCTCTTGTGCAATGCAAGTTCTGCCTGCCTCTCCTCCCTATCTGCCGGTCCGTCTCTCCCTCTGAACTCCCTTCATCTTCCTCTCTTGTGGCCACCCACGAGACGTCCATAGACTCATCATCATCCACGTCCCCCTCCCCACCACTAACATTCGAGATATCGGAGTAGGCAGCAACAGCGGGGACCAACCTCCTTGGGCTGATGTGGGTACCTTCATCAGACTGCTGAGTGGCGGCTGTTGCTACCTCCTCTTCCTGATCCGATTCCAACAATGGCTGCGCATTGCAAATGTCTTGTGATGGATCGGAAAATAATTCTAGTGACTCAAGCGGAGGGTATGTGGTGGTGGTGGTGGTGTCTTTGGGAGTGCACACAGCAGAGAGTGAAGAGGGTGCAGATAGAGAGGATGAGGAGGGTGCAGAAGAGGAAGGCTGAGTGAGCCACTCAACCAAGTCTGGTGCGTCCTTTGACGTAATTACATGCGGCTTTTGAAACTTCACAGTTTGGCTCCGGCCTACTGCTCCTGCCCTACCCCTACCACCCCTGCGTACGTGTCTGCCTCTTCCTCTGCCTGTCATGTTTTTAATCACCCTGTGACAAAAGTCTCTAGAGAATCGCAGTCTATCTGGAAAAAGATAGATAACACCCTGCTTCCATCTAAGGTATTGGGGGGCCACAGGTTTATCACACCAGTTCTACAAATAATTGGCCAGTAACTGTTGTCACTGTGTGTAGCACAGTCAACACAGCAAGAGAGGCCACATTTTTGCAGGACTAAAATAAACTCTTAGAAAAGAATACTGTTAAATAACACCCCATCTCAATATGTGGTATTGGGGGGCCAATGGTCTTTCACACCAGTTGTTGAAAAAATTGGCCAGGTAGTTTGGCACTGTGTGTATCAGACTTAACTCAGCAAAAGAGGCAATATTGTTGCAGGACACAAATACACTTGTAAAAGTATACTCAGATAACACCTCACTTCAATATGTGGTATTGGGGGGCCACTGGTCTATCACACCAGTTGTTGAAAAAATTGGCCAGGGAGTTGGCACTGTGTGTATCAGACTTAACTCAGCAAAAGAGGCAATATTGTGAGAGGACACAAATACACTTGTACAAGTATACTCATATAACACCCCACTTCAATATGTGGTATTGGGGGGCCACTGGTTTATTACAACAGTTCTACAAATAATTGGCCAGTAACTGTTGTCACTGTGCAGTACAGTCAACACAGCAAGAGAGGCCAAATTTTTGCAGGACTAAAATACACTCTTAGAAAAGAATATTGTTAAATAACACTCCACTCCAATATGTGGTATTGGGGGGCCACTGGTTTATCACACCAGTTGTTGAAAAAATTGGCCAGGGAGTTTGGCACTGTGTGTATCAGACTTAACTCAGCAAAAGAGGCAATATTGTTGCAGGACACGAAAAAAACTTGTAAAAGTATACTCAGATAACACCCCAATTCAATATGTGGTATTGGGGGGGGGGGGCACTGGTCTATCACATCAGTTGTTCAAAAAATTGACCAGGAAGTTTGGCACTGTGTGTATCAGACTTAACTCAGCAAAAGAGGCAATATTGTTGCAGGACACAAATACACTTGTAAAAGTATACTCAGATAACACCCCAATTCAATATGTGGTATTGGGGGGGCCACTGGTCTATCACACCAGTTGTTAAAAAAATTGGCCAGGGAGTTTGGTACTGTTTGTAATATTGCTGCAGCAACGCTCAGTTACCACACCTGTCACAATGCTGCACAGTGCACAATAATACTACTAATCCATTATAATATGCTTTCTACAAAGTATATTATACTATGGATTACCCCCCTCCCCCCCCCCCTTTTTAGTGCACTGCACAGCAATACCAAAAAATTTGCAGCCCTTTAAATGACTTGTGGATATTAACAGAGCGATTTGTGTCACTGCAGATGCTGATTAGGGATGATCGAACGGTTCGGGTCGACCATCGGTTCGACCCGAACATTGGCTGTTCGAGGTTCGGCCGAATTTAGAACTTTTTGCCCAAAAAGTTCGGTATTCGGCAACCAGAACCGACCAAAATGCAATGGGACAGGAAATGGGCTTTAAAAGTCCATGATTGGACCAGAACCATTAGCAAAAGCCAATTGAGGGGGCAGGAGAATGCTAGGAATGTGATTGGAGTGACTAGGGGGTCCATAGGCCAATCATTAGTGAATACACCCCCCAGTATATAAGATAGCCCCGCCAAATTCCTAGCATTGTAATACAGGGACATGGAAGAGAGCGCAAGCAGTTCGTGGACTTCTGCTACAAAGTGTCATTTAGCATTTATTAGTGTGAGGAAAGGGATATCTAGTGTAGTTAGGGTGCTCTTTTACACATTAGTTAGCTTTAATAATTTAGTTTCTGTAGGGAAAGTGTTAAGTGCCAGGGTGACCGTAGTGTAGTGTAGGGTGAACTGACAGTGACTGCTATGGCAGGGTGACCAAACCCTTCCATATCAGGGTGACCGCTATAGAGAAAAGCTAGTTTCTCTGAAGTCACTTTCGCTGCAGTAATATGGCTTCGCCCCTGTCAGCTTGCTTTTTGGCTGCAGGCATCTATAGGGATTTTTTGAGCACATGTTTGGAGTCAGGCATGACATCTGAACATGTGTATAGGGGGTATATATACACACCCACGTATGTATATATACACCTGCACATATATAGGTGTGAAAGGAGCAGAAAACACTACTTGCACTAATGAAATAATTAACACCAATATAGTTACGCTCCTATCACACCTATATATGTCTAAGTGTAAAATACATATAAGTATGTGTGTATACCACTATACACAAGTTCAGATGCTTTGCCTGCCTCCAAAGAACCCAAAAAAATGCCCAAAAAAACGCTAGCGCCAAAAAAAAACGCCCAGGTGTGTTGTTGCAGGCATTTTTTTGGGGTTTTTGGAGGCAGGCAAAACATCTGAACTTGTGTATAGTGGTATATATACACACATATTTATATGTATTTTACACTTAGACATATATAGGTGTGATAGGAGCGTAACTATATTGGTGTAAATGATTTCATTAGCACAAGCATATATTTCTGCTACTATCACACCTATATATGTCTAGGTGTATATATACATATAAGTATGTGTGTATATATACCCATATACACAAGTTCAGATGTTTTGCCTGCCTCCAAAGAACCCCAAAAAATGCCCAAAAAAACGCTAGCGCCAAAAAAAAAAAAAAAAAGACCAGGTGTATTGTGGCAGGCATTTTTTTGGGGGTTTTGGAGGCAGGCAAAACATCTGAACTTGTGTATACGGGTATATATACACACATACTTATATGTATATATACACCTAGACATATATAGGTGTGATAGTAGCAGAAATATATGCTTGCGCCAATTAAATCATTTACACCAATATAGTTACGCTCCTATCACACCTATATATGTCTAAGTGTAAAATACATATAAGTATGTGTGTATATATACCACTATACACAAGTTCAGATGTTTTGCCTGCCTCCAAAAACCCCAAAAAAATGCCTGCAACAACACACCTGGGCATTTTTTTTTTGGCGCTAGCGTTTTTTTGGGCATTTTTTTTGGTTCTTTGGAGGCAGGCAAAACATCTGAACTTGTTTATAGTGGTATATATACACACATACTTATATGTATTTTACACTTAGACATATATAGGTGTGATAGGAGCGTAACTATATTGGTGTAAATGATTTCATTAGCGCAAGCATATATTTCTGCTACTATCACACCTATATGTGTCTAGGTGTATATATACATATAAGTATGTGTGTATATATAACCGTATACACAAGTTCAGATGTTTTGCCTGCCTGAAAAGACCCCAAAAAATGCCCAAAAAAATGCCTGCTACTAAACCGGCAAGGTGTGAAAAGAGAGAAGCCACTAACCTGTTCTATAAGTGACAAAATACAAACAATCTTTTTTTTTATGGTTCTGGACATGCTACAGAGCTGAAACTTCACAGGTACACTTTTTAGACCCCCCAGATACTAAATCCAAATAATTTTTTTTTTTTAAATTTTTTCAATAATTGTCTCTCTATCAAAAATGACAATTTGTAAGAACTTTTTTTTGTGTGATTAATAGTCCCTGGGGTATGACCCAGAACCCTAGGCACTTTTTAGGGGCATTTATTGGGTTTTACGGCTTCAAAATGGTGTTTTTTGATTACCAAACTTCGGGTCCCATTGATTTCAATGGGGTTCTGAAATCCGGGCCGAACTTTTGGGAGGTTCGGGTGTTCTGGTCGAACCAAACTTTTCAAAAGTTCGATCATACCTAATGCTGATCTCTAACTGCCCCTAAAGCACAGACTGGATACCTGAGCCTATACTGAAGAGACTGTAATAGACCTATACCGACATTGCAGCCCTTTAAATGACTTTTGTGGACATTTACAGAGCGATTTGTGTCACTGCAGATGCCAATCTCTAACTGCCCCTAAAGCACAGACTGGATACCTGTCACGTACCTGATCCGAGGCCGAGATGCAGAGAGGGCTCCCCTTGCGGCTGAGTGCGACACACCCCTGGGGTTGAGACAGAGGGTGTAGCGCCCACAGAAGCACTGGTTGCCAGCAGGGTCCTGATGGTGAACAGGCGGTCTCTAGCAGAGTGCTGGGCAGGAATACACCGGACAGTCCAAGGAGGAACCAGGAACAACCAGGCAGTAGGTGTAAGACCGGCCGGGGGTCAAACACAGGAAGCTGCAACAGGTGCAAGCCAAAGGTATGTTAGGAAAGCCAGAAGCAGACAAGTCCGTGGGGAAGCCAAGATCAGGTACTGGAGGGCAGGTAGACAGGAAGCAAGTCCGTGAGCCAAGCCGAGATCAGATAACAGGAGAGCCAAACTGGAGCAGGGATGGTCAGACGAAGCCGAGGGTCAAAGCCAGGAGAGAGAGCAGACAGGTCAGGAACAAGCCGGGTCAAACTGGAATCCAGGAAGTAGCAATGCACAGGAAACAGGAAGAGCTGAAGACAATCCAGCAATCTGATGGGCTGAGCAGAGCCCTTTTATAGGCCAGTGAATTAGTCTATGGCCTGAGTCCATTGCGGCCATGGGAAGTACTGGAAAGTTGCCAGTTTGCAGCACAGCCATTTCACTGACAATGAGTCTATGGCCTGAGTCCATTGCGGCCATTGGAAGTACTGGCAGAGTCGCCAGTTGCAGCATGGCCGTTTCTCTGACAGTGCCCCCCCCCAAGGGGCAGCCTCCGGATGCCCAACCGGGCCACGCTTCCCGGGAATCTCCTGTGGAATTCCTGTACCAGCCTGGGGGCATGCAGGTTACTAGCGGGTTCCCAGGAATTGTCTTCAGGGGGGTAACCTTTCCATTTAATAAGATACTGAGTTTGTCTCCCTTTCTTTCGGCAATCCAGTATGGACTCAACTTCAAATTCTGTCTCCCCTTCGATTGAGACAGGAGGTGGAGGTAGCTCGTCTCTCCCAGGAAATGGACTGGGGACAACTGGTTTGAGCAAGGAGATGTGAAAAACTGGGTGTACCTTAAAGGAGTCGGGAAGTGCCAGCTCAAAAGCCACAGGATTGATCACCCTCTTGACTTCAAACGGACCAATGAACCTTGGCCCGAGCTTCTTGGATGGGCATGAGAGTTTAAGGTTTAAGGCTGACAGCCAGACTTTGTCTCCAATCTTGAGATTCGGACCCTTCTTTCTTTTACAGTCATGAAACCGTTTATAGTCCTCCTGGGCTTTACGCATGGCTTCCTGTAGGGTTTGATAGTTGGTTTGAATGAAGCTGATCCGATCTTGGACAGCAGGAACTGATGCTTCCGGAAGGGTGTTAGGCAGAAAGGAGGGATGAAATCCATAATTTGCCCAGAAAGGGGACTGGTTGGTGGATGCATGAAGAGAATTGTTGTAAGCAAATTCCGCACAGGGGAGGAGCGAGACCCAGTCGTCTTGGGAACAGGTGCAAAAGCATCGTAAGTATTGTTCTAGAGTTTGATTAGTCCTCTCTGTTTGCCCATTGCTCTGAGGATGGTATGCAGAAGAAAGAGAAACTTCAATGGACAGGGATTTACAGAGATCCCTCCAGAACCTGGAGGTAAATTGCACTCCTCTATCTGAGACAATGTTATCTGGAAGGCCATGTAGCCTGACTATCTCCCTTATGAATATGTTGGCTGTGTCCAGGGCTGAAGGTGTGCCAACCATGGGTAGAAAATGGGCCATTTTGGAAAGGCGATCCACTACCACCAAGATGGTGGAAAATCCTTCTGAAGGGGGTAGTTCAACAATAAAGTCCATAGATATGTTTTTCCAGGGTTGCTCAGGAATGGGAAGTGGTCTTAGCAAACCCCAAGTCTTGGTACTTGACCCCTTGTTACGTTGGCAGATGGTACAAGAGCCGATGTAATCCTTGCAATCCTGCCCAAGGTTGGGCCACCAAAAAGAGCGTTGGATAAGCTCCGAGGTCTTCCGCACCCCAAAATGCCCAGCAAGTTTACTGTCATGAAATATTTTAAGAACTTGAGGTCTTACTTGGGCAGGGACAAAGATTTTATCCTGATGCCACAGCAACCCTTCCTGTTTTTTCAGGGAGGGTACTTCAGGATCCAAGCAAAGGGCTGAGGCCTGTCGGATTGCCGTCATCAGGTCAGGCTGGATAAGGAGAAAATTATGGGCAGAAAGGATGGTATCAGGTTCTGCTGTTTCTGGGGTATCTGGAAACATCCGGGAGAGAGCATCTGCTTTCCCATTCTTGGAGCCAGGTCGATAAGAAATATGGAAGTTAAACCTGGAGAAAAACAGCGCCCATCTGGCTTGTCTGGGTCTCAACCGTTTGGCAGTCCTGAGGTACTCCAAGTTCTTGTGGTCCGTGAAGATCATAATAGGATGAGTGGCTCCTTCCAATAGATATCTCCACTCTTCTAGTGCAAATTTAATGGCCAACAGTTCTCGGTCGCCAACGTCATAATTCTTCTCCGGAGGTGACATTTTCCTAGAAAAGAAGGCCACAGGATGTAGGAGAGATTTGGGCCCTTGACGTTGCGACAGGATTGCCCCGGTGGCCACTTCCGAGGCATCGACCTCCAACACATAGGGCAGAGCCGGATCAGGGTGTTGTAGGACAGGTGCAGAAATAAACAGCTGTTTAAGTTTGTCAAATGCCACTTGGGCCTCCTGAGACCACAGAAAGCGGGACTGATGGCGGGTTAACTGGGTGATGGGGGAGATGATGGAAGAAAAATTTTTCACAAAACGCCTGTAAAAATTAGAAAAGCCCACGAATCTCTGAACACCTTTCTTGTCACAAGGAGCAGGCCAATCTAGGATCGCTTTCACTTTTTGTGGGTCCATAGCGATCCCATCTGTGGAAATAATGAGTCCCAAAAACTGAATGGACCCCTTTTCAAAGTCACACTTCTCTGCCTTGGCATAGAGTCCGTGTTTTCTCAAGGTAGAAAGGACTTTTTTAACGTGAACCCGATGGAGTTCCAGTGAGGCAGAAAAAATGAGGATATCGTCAAGGTATACGATGACGAAGTGGTCAAGAAACTCCCGAAAGATATCATTTACCAGGTGCTGGAATGTGGCTGGGGCATTACACAGGCCGAAGGGCATGACAAGGTATTCATAATGTCCAAAACGAGTTCTGAATGCGGTCTTCCACTCATCTCCCTCCCGTATCCGGACAAGGTTATAAGCTCCCCGCAGGTCTAACTTGGTAAAGAGCTGGGCGGTCCGGAACCTCTGGAAGAGTTCGGGGACAAGGGGGAGCGGATACCGGTTTTTGATAGTGACCTTATTCAGCTCTCTATAGTCCACACAGGGTCTCAAGGTGCCATCTTTCTTTTCCACAAAGAATATACCAGCACCTGCAGGAGAAGAAGATGGGCGAATAAACCCCTTTTTCAAATTTTCATCAATATAGACCCGTAGGGCCTCCAGTTCCTTTTCAGAAAGGGGGAATATCCTTCCAAACGGGATCTCGGCTCCGGGAAGCATTTCTATAGGGCAATCGTAAGGCCGATGGGGAGGAAGGACCTCGGCTTTTTTCTTGTCAAAGACGTCCCTGAAGTCCTGGTAAGCAGGTGGGATATCCAGGAGTGGCTCAGGTGTTGGTTGAACAGACAAGCAACTAGCAGGCCCACTAGGTCTTTGAGGGAAGCAATGCTGCTGACAGTAGGCAGAAGAAAAGTTGAGTTCCTTCTTGGCCCAATCGATTTGGGGGTTATGGGCTTGCAGCCAAGGAAGTCCCAGTATGACGGGAAACATGGGGGAACAAAGGGCATCAAAACGGATGAACTCCTGATGACCGGAGTCTGCTGTGGTGAGGATGGGTCCAGTCTCTAGGATAACTGGTCCGGAACTGGGTAGGGACCCATCGGCGAGATGGACCTCGAGCCTTTGTGTCTTAGGGATAAGAGGAATATGGAGTCTCTTGGCCAAAGAAATGTCCAGAAAACAGCTGCAGGCCCCAGAGTCAACGATGGCTCGAAGTTGGACCTCCCCTTCCGCCACCTGTAAGGAGACCGGGAGAATAAGGTGAGAGAGCGAAAGCTCAGAAACTCGGCAGTTAAATGGGGGCTGAGAGTAAGGCTTACTGGGTCTCACGGGGCAGTTCCGAAGAAAATGTCCAGCCCCGCCGCAGTAGAGGCATAGGTTGGCCTGCCGACGACGTAGTCTCTCATCAGGAGTCAGGGAGGAACGGACCAGGCCCAGCTGCATAGGTTCCCCTTCAGATGCTCCCATGGGGGAAGAGACAGGAGGTGCAGGTGGAGCAGAAGAGATCTTGGGAAGCATGCAGGTGGGCCGGAATGTTTGGAGACGCTCCGAGCGTCGCTCCCGCAGACGTCTATCAAGTTGAATGGCGAGTTGTATGAGACCCTCAAGGGTAGCGGGGGTCTCCCCTCGAGCCAGCTCATCTTTTAATGTCTCAGAAAGTCCTTGGCGAAACTGATACTTGAGGGCAGCCTCATTCCAATCAGTGTCAGCGGACCATTTACGGAATTCAACCGTGTAGTCCTCCACTGGGCGCTTGCCCTGTAGCAGGGAGTGTAGGGCGACCTCTGCGGTGGCCGTGCGCTGGGGGTCGTCGTAAAGCTGAGCCATAGCCTCAAAGAATGTGTCCACAGAGTCCAGAACAGGGCTCTTCTGTTCCATTAAGTTATGAGCCCAGGTTTGGGGTCCTTCAGACAGCAAAGAGATGATGAACCCCACTTTCACAGAGTCCAGAGAAAAGGTCCGGGGTTGCAAGGCCAAGTATAGCAAGCAGGCGTTCTTAAAGGCCCTGAACTTCTTTCGATATCCAGAAAATCGCTCAGGCGTGGGTACTCGTGGTTCAGGAGGCGGGACTAGCATGGAATGGGCGGAGCTAGCGTGTCCTTGTTGTAACGGGGGTGAAGAGGTGCTGGCAGGCGATTTATTGGAGTCTGTAGGAGGCGAAACGGCCAGGTGTTGCAGGCGACCTTCCAACTGGAAATAACCCTCCTGGAGTCTTTGCACTGCCTGAGTGAGGGCGGTGACTTGCTGGCACAAAGCCTCAATTGGGGAAGCACCTCTGTCGGCCTCTGACATGGCTGGATTGTACTGTCACGTACCTGATCCGAGGCCGAGATGCAGAGAGGGCTCCCCTTGCGGCTGAGTGCGACACACCCCTGGGGTTGAGACAGAGGGTGTAGCGCCCACAGAAGCACTGGTTGCCAGCAGGGTCCTGATGGTGAACAGGCGGTCTCTAGCAGAGTGCTGGGCAGGAATACACCGGACAGTCCAAGGAGGAACCAGGAACAACCAGGCAGTAGGTGTAAGACCGGCCGGGGGTCAAACACAGGAAGCTGCAACAGGTGCAAGCCAAAGGTATGTTAGGAAAGCCAGAAGCAGACAAGTCCGTGGGGAAGCCAAGATCAGGTACTGGAGGGCAGGTAGACAGGAAGCAAGTCCGTGAGCCAAGCCGAGATCAGATAACAGGAGAGCCAAACTGGAGCAGGGATGGTCAGACGAAGCCGAGGGTCAAAGCCAGGAGAGAGAGCAGACAGGTCAGGAACAAGCCGGGTCAAACTGGAATCCAGGAAGTAGCAATGCACAGGAAACAGGAAGAGCTGAAGACAATCCAGCAATCTGATGGGCTGAGCAGAGCCCTTTTATAGGCCAGTGAATTAGTCTATGGCCTGAGTCCATTGCGGCCATGGGAAGTACTGGAAAGTTGCCAGTTTGCAGCACAGCCATTTCACTGACAATGAGTCTATGGCCTGAGTCCATTGCGGCCATTGGAAGTACTGGCAGAGTCGCCAGTTGCAGCATGGCCGTTTCTCTGACAATACCTGACCCTATACTGAAGAGACTGTAATAGACCTATACCGACATTGCAGCCTTTTAAATGACTTTTGTGGACATTAACAGAGCGATTTGTGTCACTGCAGATGCCGATCTCTAACTGCCCCTAAAGCACAGACTGGATACCTGACCCTATACTGAAGAGACTGTAATAGACCTATACCGACATTGCAGCCCTTTAAATGACTTTTGTGGACATTAACAGAGCAATTTGTGTCACTGCAGATGCCGATTAAGCACAGACTGGATACCTGTCCCTATACTGAAGAGAGACTGGACCTATACCGAAATACCAGCCCTGAAAAGGACTTTTGTGGACATTAACAGAGCGATTTGTGTATGACTGCTGCCAATCTCTAACTGCCCCTAAAGCACCGACTGGACACCTGCCCCTAACCTGAGAAGATACTAGTAGACCTATACCGAAATACCAGCCCTGAAAAGGACTTTTATGGATCTTCACAGAGCTATTTGTGTCTGGCAATCTCTCCCTCATGAGCACAGCAGACCTCTCCCTACACTGGCAAAAAGCGGAATGTGAAATGGCCGACAGCTCTGGTCTATTTTTAGGGTAGGGGGCATTTCCATGTGCTGAAATGTTTTAATTGGCTGTCCCGTTCCACCTGACGGCTGTGTCATGGGTCAAAGTTCTCCCCAATGTAAACTAATATGGCCGCCGCGAACAACGCCATGTGTTTGCAAATTTGGCGGGTAATGAACAGCGAACTGACCGCCGGGTGAACCGCAAGGCCATCCCTATTCTTAAGCAGGCATCTTCTCCATAGGAAAAGCTGACATGAACCTGAGCTGCCCCACAATCCGTTCCCAGTTAATGCCTGCCAGAGGGGAAAACGCATCAGACGGATTAGCTAGCAGCTGTAACATTCACATGGTCTGCACTGCAGGCGGCCGTGTTTGCTTCATATCCACTTAGTTTGGCTTTAAATCACAGCTTTTTATCATGAATGTGACCCCCCCCCCTCCTCCTGCTGCTACCACCACATCTCTGCCCTGTATCTCCTCTTCTCTGTCATCTCTCCCAGCACTCTACGATCCTCACCCCATCCTCACCATATCAACCCCAGCAGCTTCCATATTCTCCCAGCTGCTCTGATCATCTGGCACCCCCCCAAACAGAGCTGACCGCTTTTCCTCCTCTCCATCCTGTCAGCTGTCAGAAAGTGGGGAGAACCACAGGGGGATAAGGTATCAAATATCAAAAATAGATCCCAACTGCTCCAATCCCCCCTGACCAGGTCCCTCCTTTCCGCAACACCGATCCCCTGTGTCATTCCCCCCCAGCAGTGTTGCTACCACCACTGCTCTGCCCTGTATCTCCTCTTCTCTGTCATCTCTCCCAGCACTCTACGATCCTCACCTCATCCTCACCATATCAACCCCACCCCCAGCAGCTTCCATATTCTCCCAGCTGCTCTGGTCATCTGGCACCCCCCAAACAGAGCTGACCGCTTTTCCTCCTCTCCATCCTGTCAGCTGTCAGAAAGTGTGGAGAGCCACAGGGGGATAAGGTATCAAATATCAAAAATAGATCCCCAACTGCTTCAATCCCCCCTGACCAGGTCCCTCCTTTCCCCAACACCGATCCCCTGTGTTGTTCCCCCAGCAGCGTTGCTGGCTTCTCCTCATCTCCCTCCTACCAGCTGAAGCTGCCTCTGGGGCTTTGGAGGATTGGTGTCAAGATGGAGAGCGAGAGGGCCAGTAAACATATCATATTTACCAATCACTTCCTTTCCTGAAATAACACCGTGAGTAAACGGTATAGATTATATACTGTATAAAATATATACAACGTATTTTAGGAACTCTCTGATATATTTACATATTTATTAAAGTCACTTTGTACAAATGTTTTGGAATGTGGTGCTAGAACTAATAAAGGAGGAGAAATACACAATTTTAACATTTATAAATAGACCACTAAAAACATATGAACAATAGATAATAAAACATACAACCTATGCATTGTATAATAGGTGGCCTTTGAAAAGTAATCATGTAAGTTCTTATTTTGAATATCACAAGTTTGATTGCTTTGCCAAGATAACATTTATTTTTGTTCACAATGTACAGTAATATAAGCTGCATAGTAGAAGAAACAGAAAGAAGGGTCACAGGAGAGAGAATATGAAGTGGACGATTTTAATTATTATTTACTAGGCTATCAGAGACTTGATAGCCTACTGCAGATGCCGATCTCTAACTGCCCCTAAAGCACAGACTGGATACCTGACCCTATACTGAAGAGACTGTAATAGACCTATACCGACATTGCAGCCCTTTAAATGACTTTTGTGGACATTAACAGAGCAATTTGTGTCACTGCAGATGCCGATTAAGCACAGACTGGATACCTGTCCCTATACTGAAGAGAGACTGGACCTATACCGAAATACCAGCCCTGAAAAGGACTTTTGTGGACATTAACAGAGCGATTTGTGTATGACTGCTGCCAATCTCTAACTGCCCCTAAAGCACCGACTGGACACCTGCCCCTAACCTGAGAAGATACTAGTAGACCTATACCGAAATACCAGCCCTGAAAAGGACTTTTATGGATCTTCACAGAGCTATTTGTGTCTGGCAATCTCTCCCTCATGAGCACAGCAGACCTCTCCCTACACTGGCAAAAAGCGGAATGTGAAATGGCCGACAGCTCTGGTCTATTTTTAGGGTAGGGGGCATTTCCATGTGCTGAAATGTTTTAATTGGCTGTCCCGTTCCACCTGACGGCTGTGTCATGGGTCAAAGTTCTCCCCAATGTAAACTAATATGGCCGCCGCGAACAACGCCATGTGTTTGCAAATTTGGCGGGTAATGAACAGCGAACTGACCGCCGGGTGAACCGCAAGGCCATCCCTATTCTTAAGCAGGCATCTTCTCCATAGGAAAAGCTGACATGAACCTGAGCTGTCCCACAATCCGTTCCCAGTTAATGCCTGCCAGAGGGGAAAACGCATCAGACGGATTAGCTAGCAGCTGTAACATTCACATGGTCTGCACTGCAGGCGGCCGTGTTTGCTTCATATCCACTTAGTTTGGCTTTTAATCACAGCTTTTTATCATGAATGTGACCCCCCCCCCTCCTCCTGCTGCTACCACCACATCTCTGCCCTGTATCTCCTCTTCTCTGTCATCTCTCCCAGCACTCTACGATCCTCACCCCATCCTCACCATATCAACCCCAGCAGCTTCCATATTCTCCCAGCTGCTCTGATCATCTGGCACCCCCCCAAACAGAGCTGACCGCTTTTCCTCCTCTCCATACTGTCAGCTGTCAGAAAGTGGGGAGAACCACAGGGGGATAAGGTATCAAATATCAAAAATAGATCCCAACTGCTCCAATCCCCCCTGACCAGGTCCCTCCTTTCCGCAACACCGATCCCCTGTGTCATTCCCCCCCAGCAGTGTTGCTACCACCACTGCTCTGCCCTGTATCTCCTCTTCTCTGTCATCTCTCCCAGCACTCTACGATCCTCACCTCATCCTCACCATATCAACCCCACCCCCAGCAGCTTCCATATTCTCCCAGCTGCTCTGGTCATCTGGCACCCCCCAAACAGAGCTGACCGCTTTTCCTCCTCTCCATCCTGTCAGCTGTCAGAAAGTGTGGAGAGCCACAGGGGGATAAGGTATCAAATATCAAAAATAGATCCCCAACTGCTTCAATCCCCCCTGACCAGGTCCCTCCTTTCCCCAACACCGATCCCCTGTGTTGTTCCCCCAGCAGCGTTGCTGGCTTCTCCTCATCTCCCTCCTACCAGCTGAAGCTGCCTCTGGGGCTTTGGAGGATTGGTGTCAAGATGGAGAGCGAGAGGGCCAGTAAACATATCATATTTACCAATCACTTCCTTTCCTGAAATAACACCGTGAGTAAACGGTATAGATTATATACTGTATAAAATATATACAACGTATTTTAGGAACTCTCTGATATATTTACATATTTATTAAAGTCACTTTGTACAAATGTTTTGGAATGTGGTGCTAGAACTAATAAAGGAGGAGAAATACACAATTTTAACATTTATAAATAGACCACTAAAAACATATGAACAATAGATAATAAAACATACAACCTATGCATTGTATAATAGGTGGCCTTTGAAAAGTAATCATGTAAGTTCTTATTTTGAATATCACAAGTTTGATTGCTTTGCCAAGATAACATTTATTTTTGTTCACAATGTACAGTAATATAAGCTGCATAGTAGAAGAAACAGAAAGAAGGGTCACAGGAGAGAGAATATGAAGTGGACGATTTTAATTATTATTTACTAGGCTATCAGAGACTTGATTCTCAAATAGAGTTTGTTTGTTGGGTAAGATGAAAACCTGTCACTAGACGTTATTGAATAATTTTAGCTTTTAGAGG
The DNA here is from genome assembly GCF_965119305.1 of Pelophylax lessonae. Lineage (NCBI taxonomy): Eukaryota > Metazoa > Chordata > Amphibia > Anura > Ranidae > Pelophylax > Pelophylax lessonae. The sequence goes on from NC_138771.1 coordinate 231,631,179, forward strand.
TTCTAAAAAGATCTTGGTTCTTTCAGTATTTCGCTATTGCGGTCTTTGAAGCTAGGAAAATATATGAAATTGCCTTTAGATTTTTGGGATTCATTGTATCTGTTTATTAGGAAAAGCTTCACCAGGGGAATATTGTAAGTTAACGTTGCAGATAAGGTTAATAATGAATATATACATGTCTAAAATTACTAAACTTTGAGATAGGTCAACAATGTATGAAATATTATACCTATTAGTCCATATCTTCTAACAAGTACTGAAGTTGCACCTTTTAGATTTACAAACAACTAAGCAGTGCAAGAGGCTGCTTAAAGTGGAGTTCCACCCATTTTAAATAACTTGGATTACATAGATGTATGTAATCCCCTTTAAAACTACTTTTACCAATGGAAACTTTTTTTTTTGCTAGGAAATACCTTATTTTCTTCTTTATTCATCCTCTCCTCACTTCTGGGTCCGGCCGCCAATCGGCGATTATGTCATTCGGCGATTCGCAGGGGTGCTGGGATGTATCTCATGGCATGAAATCTCGCATTATTACACAGGAGCTGAGCTGTACTGTTTGTATTGAGGCCGTGCTCTGCCCTGCCTCTGCCCCCCCTCAGTGAGCTGTACTGTATGTATTGTATTGAGGCTGTGCTCAGCCCCGCCTCCTTTCAGTGAGCGAGGACTGAAAGCATTATATCCTCACTGAGCTCACTGAGAGGAGGCTGGGCAGACCACAGCCTCAATACAATACATACAGTACAGCTCACTGAGAGGAGGCGGGGCAGAGCACGGCCTCAATACAAACAGTACAGCTCAGCTCCTGTGTAATAAAGCAAGATTTCATGCCATGAGATACATCCCAGCACCCCCTGCGAAACGCCAAATGACGTAATCGCCGATCGGCGGCCGGACCCGGAAGTGAGGATAGGATGAATAAAGAAGAAAATAAGGTATTTACTAGCAAAAAAAAAAAAAGTTTCCATTGGTAAAAGTAGTTTTAAAGGGGATTACATACATCTAAAGTTACTGAAATGGGTGGAACTCCATTTTAAGTAACTTATTTAATTTACAGTATATTCTTTCAGGTAGGCTATTTTATTTATAATATATCTATTTATAATTCTGTGTTCTGTAGCAATAAGAACAAACCCTAAGTGCATGTTGTGAAAAAGGCAGTTACATGGGTCATGCATTACATTCAGCTGCAATGTGCTGTCATTAGAAACAGGCTGACAGTGTCTTCATTGCTGTTTACATATTGGTACCACATTGGCATGGATTTGCATAATATATTGTAGCTCTATGCTCCAGGGATTTGCATTGTAACATATTGGTGGTTAATGAACTCTGAAAAAATTGATTTTCCACAGAGTAAATTAAGAAATGCATTATAGCTGTTAAAGCAATCTTAAGGGAAATCTGAGACTTCCACTGCAGCACCATGCTTAGTAAGTAATAAATTACATGTTATACTTATTTGCCTTAATTCATGCTAATTTTGTCCAATTAATGTATCACAGTAATTCAGAAGCCTGTCACAAGAGAGCTAATTATTTATTGGATTTTGTGTTCAGCTCCCTAGGAGTCTAGCAGCAAACAAACTTGCGACTGTCTACTTGGTCTTTTGGTAGCATTCTTATGCTTAACTGTGGTCATCTGGAAGCTGTAGCTGTCATCATCAGTTTAACAAAAGTGCTGCGTTTTATTTTTTTCCTTATATATATTTTTATCATGACAGATCGCTGTCACAACTGTTACAAAGTTTGCTGTCTTCTTAGTCAATATGAAAAAATAAACCATGTAAACTGTAATAAATAAAAGTAAAAAAATAAATGAACTAATATATTGATAACCATGTATACTATTTGACTGTTTTGATTTAAGATACACTGCTCACATAAATAAAGAGATGCAGGCCCATTCCATCATCTTGAGTATCGAACATCTGCGTTTCTTTGCTTATGTGAGAAGTTTTATGGTAAATAAAATGTTTTTAAAGGGGATTTCTGCACTATGAGCTTCTTTTATCCTTATAGGTGCTATATATTATTCACCCATTGGGAGTCTGTGCAATAAGGGAATCCAAGTAGTGACATCTAAGAGGATTATTAGATACAATATCACCCAATCCTGAGCCTTAGTGGCTGAGTTTGGTAAGTTTTGTGCACATAGGGATAGTATATGATGGTATGTCTTGATGGACTCACAACCTTGACACTTTATGGAGCACAGTTTAAAGTGAGCACAATTTATTTTGTTTACATTAGTTGTGGTGATACTATACTATTTTAGCTATTTTCTTTTTGAGTGATACTGAGAAGAGTAGGATTTTGGAGGGGAAGGTGGATTTGGAATGTAATGATCAACCTTTTAAAGTGGATGTTTGGTAAGAAGATAAGCAGAAGGGGTGAAAAGTCATGTATCGCTGGTGATTTTCACGCATACATGTAGGCACAATATAGTAATTCTTATGGTAATCACTGCACTATATGATTTCTTACATTTTTGGGGGGATATGCACATGATGAGATGTGGAAACACTGAAAGGAAAGCACTATTGGAAGGAACAGTGGACACAGAGACGGCAGTGTTGCAAAGCTTTATAAGACCCATACATGTGGGTCAGAAAATAGGGTAACAGTCTGGGGAAGTGAGTGGCAGGAGACCACTTAGGGTAATCCTGAGGCACCAAACTTTTATTGACTTTGACATGCCAGGGGGCATTGGTGTTTTGTTCAGCCGCTGGGGGTTGACATTGGGACCACTTGAGAGCTGGTGGCTATTTGAATTAAAGAGTTTATTGAGAGTTTCTGAAGATAGGAAGGGAAAGCCGTGGCCTCCTTCACAGCATTTCATAATTGTCAATAGTGGACATCTATTATATGCTGAGAAGGAGTGGCCACAAACAGATTCTATAGTTATTTTTCCAAATGTATATGTTGTTGGAAGTTTGAATGAAAATAATCCTTGTTTTTTTTACAGAAGAGGTTTTTATATGTTACTATATGTTACTATTCTGTATGGTATAGTACCCAATATCCACTGTATACTGTAATGTTATCAGTTAAAGTACACACAGAAATCAGTCTTAAATGCTGAGAAGAAATCTCATTTAATAGAAACTGTTCAGGTTTAAATATTGTATTGTATTCATCATTTGTTTTAAAATAAAATGTCCTTATGTATTTTATTAACCTAAAAGGTTTTTTTCACTTTCCATAGCAATTGTCAGATGAGGACTTGGCCTACAATGTTCAGAACATGAGGACATCTATTCTCAATACTTTAGTTGTACATCATTTTACTGCAAACTCCCCTTATCCATTTGAGTTAATTTGCAATTTCCCTTCCACAGTCACTCGGTTCTCCCTTCTTGACAGCACTTAAAATACACCTATCATAGCTGCAATATGTAGACTGTCATTTCCCCTTCTAAAAATACTAGGATCTTCACTTTAATGTTGATGCTTTGACTTATCACTGACCTAGAATGAGTGTGCAGACAAGCAGTTTCTGGGGGGTATTTTCAACTTTGACTTGCTACAAGGTTTTGTCTGTAACTCAGAAGTATTGGAAACAGACACAGTTAAGCAACTAGCATTTTTAGGAGGGGATCAGGAAAGTCAGCCCATGGTTTTCTCATGTTAAGTGTATTTTAAAGAGATCCTGTTAGAAACCTAAAATCCATACTTGCATTCTTTTTCTTTCCATAAATTATTTTTTATGACTTGCAATGTACCTTTGAATTTGCTAGAAAATGTAAATACAGTGGGAGAGTAAATTCCCTAGCACAGTCCCTTTCCTTCTTGCACATTATAGCCATCTCTGCTTCTGGGAATGTCTAATAACTCTTTGGGCTAACCCAGCTCCTCTGCCCCTCCCTCACTTTCTACAAATATTTTTTTATGTAGTTCTTAAAAAAGGAGCGAAAGGGAATACTATAGATGAATACTTGAGTAACAACTAAGATAGCAGTGCCTAGCAGTAGTCTCAGGGCTTTTGGATGCCTACGTAGTGGAGGCTTTTACAGGTAAATAATATGCAAAAAATATATATATTGAACACACACATAATTTTATGAGAAGGTTTTTGTTGAAAATAATGGTTTGGTGATGGGATTTATTTAATTCACCCTGTGAGCCACTTTTCTCATAGCATCAGTCTTACTTATCTTGTTGGTAGTCAATGGTGTATGCAATATGCACTACCTTGTAGCAGTAATAGTATGTTTGTGTTTTTACAGCCCAGCTTTGTAATTAAATAAATATTAAGCTTGCAATGTATTCAAATGCTTTATGTTGTATTCAAAAGGAAATCTGTGTATATTAGTGTCCTACAGTAACCTGACAATGATTTGGTATTGGTTTAATGCCAGTACTTTGGGTGTATTCAGTGATGAATTTATAACAATATGCAGTCATACACCCCACCTCAGTTCTAACATTCAAGGGCAAATTAAAAGCATCTGTTTTTGGCCACAGACAAAGAATTTAGATTACAGACAATTTACTACTTATGGGCAACTATATTATTATTAATATTATTACAGATTATATTTGATATATTGTTTTTTGATTGCATGTTTAATTTGTAATGTGTATTCTTCTGTGATGTTAGAATAACTGCTGTGCCGTGAAAATGGAATGTTTCTTAACAGCTTTGGCATGGATAATGGAAAACTGTTTTACTGAACTTGAAATGTATATTACAAAAAAATACCTAAAAGAAACTGAAAACAAAGTATAAAGGAAATAGCAATCAGCTTTTACTTTTAAAGGACTCTATCTAGCTTAAAAAAACATTGCACAACATTTTTATTTTTTTTAATAAAACCTTTTAAATATACTAATTATTTTATGTTTTGAAGAAATAAAATTTCATAACAAGAAGGATAATGAACTGATCTTTCTTCCAATTTATTTTTCCTATCCAGTGTTTTTCTTTCCCTTTTTAATATCAAAAATTTTCAAGGTACGTATTCACTGCTTTGGGCTGAATACACAAATGATGTCATTCAGGCACAGAGCACGGTTCTAATCAATTGAGCATGTAATCTCACGTGTGCAAGGGATTGCTTCCAAGAAAAGCCTATCAGGAATTATTGGAATTCCCTGTAAGCACAAAATTAAGGCTAGGGTTACAATCAAAGCTCTTTGCTAGTAAGAGATTTAAAGAGTAACTCCACTTCTGTTGAGAAAAAGACATTCACCATTTGGATGATCAATGTATATTGTACATTGTGCATGGTGAATCTGTATTGAAGTTATTTTATTATTATCAATCAGCTGCTGCACTTGCGGGGCTCAAATGAGGAAAGTGGCAGGGTTTGCATCCCTTTGGACATGATTTCCTTTGAGAGTATCTCAACTTTTATCTTGGTGCAGACTTCTGGGAAAATCAGAGGGCCAATAACACAAACAGGGTGGGGGGTGTTCTGTGCACCATTTGTGTACAGAATGCCTCCAGGTTTCCATATTGCATTGCATTATACATTGCTTTTTTTCCCATGAAAGTGGAGTTACCCCTTAAAGCAAACCACATTCCAAGGAAGTTCCCCTCATTTAGTGTAACACCCACATCCTTATTAGAACACATAAGTCGACTTAAAAAAAACACCTCTGGGGTAATTAAAGTTAGAAAATATACAGAACATATCTTTTTACCTGGCTTTTGTAGTGCAGGGGATGAGGTCACAATTCTGCCAAAGAGATGCTGAGGAGTGTTGAGTGTTTAAAATCTCAGGAGATTCTAACAAGCAATAAATCTTTCTTGGTAGTTTCTACAGTGCTGCTGCTGAAAAATAAAACTATTGTGGGGAATCTCTGGTCTTATATACGCTAGAATTGTAAAGTGTATATATTACTTGTACATATATATATATATATATATACATATTGTGGAAGATTAGTTCGGTGGCGGGTATGGATGACCCCCTCTTGGGGATTTGTTACACAGGGAGATAGCCGAGAAGGGGCTGCAAACAACAGTTTGGTTTATTCATGCAATTTTCTTCACACCAGTGCAAACGTCAAAACATCAAAATAAAAATAAAACACAAAATAAATCCTTGCCACTGTGGGCGGCTACCTTCTCACATACAGGAACCTACCTACGGAGTCTGTCTCCAACCTACTGTTGGGCAAACTTTGCTGATCCTACAGCAGACACTCAATAGTCCATGTTTTTCTTCACACAACAAATGTCCATTGAACATGTCCCTTTTCCTCTTCACATTGAACATGTCCCTTTGCTTTTCTCTTCACATAGAACACATTCCTTTGTTTGTCTCTTCACATAGCAACCATTCCTTTGCTTGTCTCTTCACATAGCAAACAGTGCATTTATTTCTTTCCACATAGAAATAGTTCACCTTGAGAAGTCTTCACACTTTTTACCCTCCTCAGCGCACATCGCTCCAGGAGGTCTTCACACTTTTTACCCTCCTCAGCGCACATCGCTCCAGGAGGTCTTCTCCCATGCTCACACAGCGTCGGGAGGCACACATCTGACTGTCCTCCTCTCCCCAGCTTCACACAGCGTCAGGAGGCAGCAATCCTTCTCCCAAGCTCACACAGCGTCGGGAGGCACACATCTGACTGTCCTCCTCTCCCCAGCTCACACAGCGTCAGGAGGCAGCAATCAATAGACTTCCTTTGGACAAATTATAGAGGCCTTAACTTCCTCATTCTGAACAGCTGAAGGCCTTTCAACTTCCTTAAGCCGTCCTAGCTAGCTTTGCAGCCGACACCCTATAGTAATTGGTGATTTGTCTAACCCAAGCAGAAGTGTATCTCCTGTCTGTGACATCATCCACAGATTTACCTGACTTCCTGTCACAATATATATTAGCAAGGCAAGTTTGGGGAGGAGGAACTTGACTGGTCTGCACAGAGTCCTGATAGAATGCCTTTGGGATGAATTACAACGGAGGCTGCGAGCCAGGCCTTCTTGTCCAACATCAGTGCCTGACCTCACAAATGCGCTTCTGGAAGAATGGTCAAACATTCCCATAGACACACTCCTAAACCTTGACCTTGTCGACAGACTTCCCAGAAGAGTTGAAGGGTGGGTCAACTCAATATTGAACCCTACAGACTAAGACTGGAATGCCACTAAAGTTCATGTG